>NC_072410.2:41530000-42155000 GCF_028858775.2 Pan troglodytes
TAAACAGAAGCTCCCTGAGAAGGCTGAAAAGAAACAGTCTGCTGAAGACAAGGCTAACAGCAAACACAAAAAGAAGTCAGATAAAGAATATTCCAAGGAGAGGAAGTCCTTGAGAAGTGCTGACATGGAAAACAGCCTGCTTGAAAAGTTGGAAGAAGAAGCTCTCCATAAGTACAGAGACGACTCCAATGATAAAATCAGTGAGGTCTCCTCTGACAGCTTCACAGACTGAGGGCAGGAGCCAGGGATGACTGCCTTCCTGGAGGTCTCTCTCAAGCAGCGACCCATGTAGGAGGAGGCCAGGGAGAGCGCATGCCTCCCGGAGAAGCTGAAAGAGAAGGAGAGGCACAGACACTCCTCATCCTCATCCAAGTAGAGCCACTACTGAGAGAGACAGCCAAGAAAGAAAAGGCCGAGAAGAGAAGGGCACAGATTACAAGGAGGGGGGCAGCAGGAAGGACTCCGGCCAGTATGAAAAGCACTTCTTGGAGATGGTTGCTTATGGAGTTTCTTACAACATGAAAGCTGTCATAGAAGATAGGCTAAATAAAACCATTCAATTATTTTCTACCGAAAAGAAAGATAAAAATGATTCAGAGAGAGAACCTTCCAAGAAAACAGAAAAGGAACTAAAGCCTTATGGATCTAGTACCATCAACATCCTAAAAGTGAAGAATAAGAGAGAGAAAAACAAAGGGAGAAATTGACAGACGAGAAGAGGAGGAACCGGAACAGGCATGCAGACTAGCTCCTGCGGCATCACAGGGACCAAGCAGAAGCCCACTGCCAGGGACAAGGACAGCCCTCCCCGCGCACTCAAAGACAAGTCCAGGGATGAGGACCCGAGGCTCAGGAAGGCCAAACTGAAGGAGAAATTCAAGGATAGTGCAGAAAAAGAAAAGGGCGACTCTGTGAAGATGAGCAAAGGGGATGATAAAGTATCGCCGTCCAAAGACCCAGGCAAGAAAGATGCCAGGCCCAGGGAAAAGCTCCGGGAGGATGGCGACCTGATGATGACCAGCTTCCAGAGGATGTTCTCCCAGAAGGACCTGGAGATCGAGGAGCGCCACAAGGGGCACAAGGAGAGGATGAAGCAGATGGAGAAGCTGAGGCACCGGTCCAGAGACCCCAACCTCAAGGAGAGGGCGAAGCCAGCAGACGACGGGCAGAAGAAGGGTCTGGAAATTCCTGCCAAGAAACCTCCGGGGCTGGACCCTCCCTTTAAAGACAAAAAACTCAAGGAGTTGACTCCTATTCCACCTGCTGCCGAAAATAAGCCACGCCCAGGATCAGGTGCAGACTCCAAAGACTGGCTCGCAGGGCCTCACATGAAAGAGGTCCTGCCTGCATCTCCTAGGCCTGACCAGAGCCGACCCACTGGCGTGCCCACCCCTACGTCGGTGCTGTCCTGCCTCAGCTACGAGGAGGTGATGCACACGCCCAGGACCCCGTCCTGCAGCACCGATGACTACACGGACTTTGTGTTCGACTGCGCCCACTCCCTGCACTCCACGCCCGTGCCCACTGTTCCCTCCAGCACCTGCCCGCCTCCTTTTTTGACAGGTTCTCCGCGGCATCAAGTGTGCTTTTGGAAAACGCCAGCCAGGCTCCTGCCAAGCCTCTCTCCATAAACTTTTACCGCTAGGTCCCTGCCGATATTAGGAGGACTCCCTAGGAGGAATTCAGCTTGGAAGACAAGCTCCTCAGGCAGCAGAACGTTCCTGCCGCCTCCAGCTACGACTTTCCGCTGCCGCACTAGATGGAAGACAGGGCGCCCCTGCCCCCGGTTCCCGTGGAGAAGTTTGCTTGCTTGTCCCCATGGTAATATTCCACAGACTATGGCCTCCCCTCGCCCAAAGTCGATGCTCTACCACTGTCACTGTCACCCCGTCTCCAGAGGGCGTCTTCTCAAATTTACAAGCAAAACCTTCCCCTTCCCCCAGAGATAAGCTGCTGGTTCCTTCCCTCGAAGGGGCCATTCCCCCGCACCTGGACGCCACCGAGGACCAGCAGGCTACAGCCCCCATCATCCCCCCGGAGCCCAGCTACCTGGAGCCGCTGGAAGAGGGTCAGCACCGTCATCACTGAGGAGCCTGTCGAGTGGGCCCACCCCGCCGAGCAGGCCCTTGCTTCCAGCCTGATCAGGAGCGCCTCTGAAAACCCTGTCAGCTGGCCTGTGGGCTCAGACCTCCTGCTGAAGTCTCCACAGAGATTCCCTGAGTCCCCAAAATATTTCTGCTCCGCGGACTCCCTCCACTCTGCAGCCCCAGGGCCCTTCAGCGCCTCAGAGGTGCCATACCCGCCCCCCCTTTCCGCCTCTCTCTCCCAGAACACTCTGCTCATCGCTGAGCCAGGACTGGAGGATGTCAAAGACAGGGTGGAAGCCGTCCCCGCCACCATCTCTACCTCAGAGGCGGCTCCTTACGCCCCTCCCTCCGGGCTGGAATCCTTCTTCAGCAACCGCAAGTCACTTCCGGAATCTCCGCTGGACATGGCCCCTGAGGCCTGTAACCACTGTGGCTCAGGTGGAGGCTCTGGAACCCCTGGAAAATAGCCTCCTGGACAACAGCCACAGCCTGTCTACCCTCCGCCAGGTGGAGCCGATGCCCTGGGCAGACGCCTTTGCCTGCCCCGAGGACGACCTGGACCTGGGGTCCTTCTCACTGCCGGAGCTTCCCTTGCAGACTAAAGATGTCCCAGATGTTGAAACAGAACCCATAGAAGAAAGTCTTGCTCCTTCAGAAAAGATCCCTCCAGGGGCCCCTGTGGTCGTAAGGGTGGTGATGTTTCCGCTTTAGTGGCTAAGGAGCAGCCGTCACTGCCTCCTGACCAGGCCTCCACCCAGCTCCCCACAGAGCTCGAGCCTGAGCCCTCAGAGGAGCCAAAGCTGGACGTGGTTCTAGAAGCTACGGAGGCAGAAGCGGTGCCAGAAGAGAGGGCCTCTGGGGATCTGGACTCCAGCATGGAGCCCACACCCGTTCCCCCTGAACAGTGCCAACTGGGGAGCAGAGACCAGGGGGCCGAGGCTGAACCCCTCCCACCCCCCGCCGCATCCCTCTGTGCCCCCGACGCCCCTTGCCCCCCATGGACACTGTGGCACAAGCCCAGGCTGCGCGGACAGTGCTGGCCCCCACGACAACACTGCGGCCTCCCGTGCTGCCGCCCCAGCCGAAGGCCCTCCCTGCGGCATCGACCCAGAAGCCACAGAATCAGAACCAAAACCCACGGCCGAAGCCCCGAAAGCCCCCAGAGTGGGGTAGATCCCTCACTGCATCACCAGGAACCGGCAGATGCTCGTGAACGAGAGCAAGTAGGGCACACCTCACTCCAAGGAGTGTGCCTCAGGCCCGCGGCTCGGAGGAGGACTAAGCCCAGCCCAGCATCCGCGCAAACGCCACTTCCAGCATTCCACCCAGCAGCTGAACACGTCCACGCAGCAGACGCGGGAGGTGATCCAGCAGACGCTAGCCACCATCGTGGACGCCATCAAGCTGGACGCCATCTACCCCTACCACAGCGACAGGGCCAACCCCTACTTCGAATTCCTGCACATCAGGAAGAAGATCGAGGAGAAGCGCAAGATTCTGTGCTGCATCACGCCACAGGCGACCCAGTGGTACGCCGAATACGTCACCTACACGGGCTCCTATCTCCTGGACGGCAAGTCACTCAGCAAGCTCCACATGCCCGTGATCGCACCCCTTCCCTCGCTGGCGGAGTCCCTGAACTAGCTGTTCAGGCAGCAGGAGCCGGTCCGGGAAAAGCTACGTCTGCAGCACAGCATCGAGCAGTAGAAGCTGATATGTCCTATGAGCAGGAGATTCTGCAGGTTCACTGCTGGGCAGCCAGGATCATCGCCAACCAGGCAGTGCCATTCAGCGCCTGCACGATGCTGCTGGACTCTGAGGTTTAAAACATGCCCCTAGAGAGCCAGCGCGACGAGAACAAGTCAGTGCGCGACCGGCTCAACACCAGCCAGTTCATCTCCTGGCTCCATGACTTGGACCACAAGTACAACCGGATGAAGACCTGCTCACGTGGCAGCAGCACGAGGCCGCCGCCCTGAACGCCGTGCAGAGGATGGAGTGGCAGCTGAAAGTGCAGAAGCTGGACCCTGCTGGGCACTAGTCCCTGTGCGTGAACGACGTGCCCTCCTTCTATGTGCCCATGGTCGACGTCAACGACGACTTTATGTTGTTGCCGGCGTGACACCGCGGGATGACTGCAGGTTGCAGGCGAGGGCTGCATGGCTGCGCTGAGCCCCAGGGGCCGAGGAGGGAGCGCCACGTCCACCCGGGCGGGGAGAGACCCCCAGAGAGACGCCACAGCGTCTCCGTCCCTTCCAGACTGGTCCAGACGTCGAGGAGGTAAAACACGTCTCTTGTCTACCAGCTGCCGCGGCGGGGGCAAAGCCCCCAGAGCCTCACCGGCCCCGGCGGGACGAGAAGACCATGCCGGGGGCACATGTGGCAGCTTCTATCTGAAAATGGTAACCTTCGGACCCTTTTCTCCAGCCAACTGCAGAGGCATTTCAGGAGTTGGAGAATGGAGTGGATTTTTAATTTTTTTTTGTTCCATTCTGATCAACTAAAGAAAATAAAATTAAGGTGTCCATGTCTCACAAACAGTGACCTCCAGGAAGGAGGGGCAGGTGTGCCGTCACAGCCATGGTCCTGTTGCCACAGAGCTGCAACGGACTCAGACTGGGCTTAGGACCTGGTGCGGAGCAGGGCGTTGGCCATGCCACCTGTCCAGGCAGAGGGACACAGAACCAGGACCCCCGTACTGTTTTTAATGCAGTCAAATCCACGTGGTTCGTATCTTTTTTCTTTTAATCTTGGGCATTTTGTTTCTCTTTCTGAGAACATAACTTGAAACACTACAGAGCCAATAATCATATAAAAAGTGTATCTGCAAACGCTGTATAGTTTTATATAAATTCACAATGTACTTTTGCTGCCTTCTAGATAATTTAGTTTGCAACACATTACTGCACAGTTGTAAATAACTTCTGTACTGTAACATCACTTTCAGCTATGTGTAAAGGAATAAATAAATTAATTTTTTAAAAAGCTAGACATGTGGCAGGAGCCTCTAGCACAGTCTGTAAGATGCTAAACTCCTGAAGTAACTCATTTGATGTTAGAAATTGTTTAATTTGTATTTTCTCCCCCTTATAACTCAATACATAGCTACTGCAACAACTGAAATTGCCACATGATGCTCACACACACATACAGGCACACACACTGCCCACACATAGGAGGAGCTCTGAGTTGGTCATTGGCAGAACAGCATTATCAGGAGCATAAAATTGAGACAGCACACTGAGTAAAACTTTTAGAGTTACAAAGGATTTATAAAGGGAAAAACTCATTCAGTTGTTGGGTCAGATAATTCTCTGATAGAGAGGTCCAGGGAAAATGTGGTGGTGAATTAGGCTAAGCCTAATTCAGCTCTTTGTGTCATAAAGGAGGGGTCCTGTTAATCATTTCCTGGTGTTACAGTGAGAATGAAGAAGGATCAAACAGAAAAGATTAAGCATAAGTGTAAGAAAAATGTGTCAATAATTAAGTTACCCTGTTTGCTATATCCTATGCTTTACTTTACAAATCATGAGTCTCCTTAACCCACTAATTACCTATTCCATTCATTAGTGTAACCCACTAATTACCCATTCCATTCCATAGGAATGTAAATTTGAAGTTCAAGTGTTAAGACACATTCTCTGTCATTAATAACAGGGTAGGCTTCCATAAAAGAACTCAGAATCATGGTCTCAGCAATGGATCATAGCTCAATGCAGCCACAGATTCATGTAGAGAATGGCAAAGTTTCTGGAACCTGGAGTTGGAAAAAAGTAATCCTACTTTGATGTTTCATAACTCAAGGCACAATACAACTTCTGCTCCTTCATTCCATCCAACTCCAGTACCAGATTCTCTACCCATTCACAGCCTCATATCCCAAATTTCCATTCAAAGTAATTAGGGATAAGATGTATATGAAGTCCATTTATGGTGGAGACTTTGAATTTTTAAGGCAAAGCTTGTTAACTGCAAAAGGATAGAGTGAATTGGCCGAGTTAGAAATTAGAATCATATATACATGATTCTAATTTATATATGATTAGAATTATATATACATTATATATATTCTATATAATATAATATATATATTCCATATATATATATATGGAAAAGAAACAACCAGAACTGAGGGCTGATCAGGCCAAAGGTTTGGGATAAATGACAGCACAATTTGCAGGGGGGAAATCAAGAGTGCTTAATCACAGATAAGAGATCCACTTATAAGTGAATCTAATCAGATCTGACAATCCTGCACATTCAAGTTGGAGGCAAGCAGTTGGCGCTGTGGAATTTGTGAGCAGATCATAGGGCAATTGCCATCAGAGGCTCTATACTTCAGAGAAATTTAGATGTTATACAGTTTATAAAGACAGAACATCAGGTCTAAGGGAAAAAAATAGTGGTTGTTAGAACTACAACATGGACTATAGTTCCAGGAGCAAAGCAAGTGTTGGTTATCAGGACTTCGGTACTCACAAGTTAAACGTAGCTGATGAGTAGAAGGTGACAATGTTGAAATCCTTAGAATTAAATTGGGGAGGATTTAAATACCTCAGTACTGGCCTTAGAAACTGGATAGAGCTTACTCTGGTAGACAAGAATCTAGAAACACCAACTGTGGGTAAAGAAAATAAACAAGATGAACATTAGTGAACACCCAATGTATTATAAAACAGAATGGATTGGTGAATAACTCCCCATTTGCTGAATTGCAAACTGGTCTTGATAAAAATTTCTCGATTCTCCATCCTCTCGGGCAATTCCAAATTATATGCCAGTCCAAATGCAGTTTTTTCTGCAGAATCTTTATGTCTGGCCAAATAATGGCAAAATAAATTAATATAATTGATGTGACACTATAATGTGGCCCACATCTAGAAAAACATGAGGATTTACTATAGTTTGGCTTCCCTTTTAAGAGAATTCTCCTTGGAAAAGTGAAAATACGCCCCACCAAAAACAGGGGTTTCAGTTTGCATGCTTATATAACTTTTTATTTTTGAAAAAAAAAATTTATACCTAGAAAGTTATCAACCTAGAAAAAAAGAAATAAACCCAGAAAGTTTATATTATTTATCTGAGGCAAAAATGCCCGTATCATTAATTCCAAACACATACTTCAACTTTCACAAAAATTCCAATATTTGGTGCCCATGTTAGGTCTCAAAGTGTTATAAAACTTCCTCAGATCTTTGAGCTTATGAATCCTTAAGTGACAATGATGATGATGATGAAGATGATGATGATGATGATGGCAATAATGATGAAATAATACCAGCTACTATTTAAGACCATAAATTATGTAGAACATATTTTATCTATTTTTATATATATTGATAACTACAATATAGGTATTATAACTACATTTCATGGATGAGGAAATGTGCTCAAAAAATTTGGACGATCTCTTTGAGGTCCCACAGCAAGTATACACAAGTTGCTTTGCAAATTTAGGCCCAAGCCTATGCTGTGGTGCTTCTATTCTAGGGCATAAGAAAGAAGGCATTGTCTCCTCAATAAAGGACTTAAAATTCTGTCTTATATGCCTCTCCCCAGTTTATTTCCCACATAGATGTTTGAGGATTTATTCACATATGTCCACAGCTCCAATGGGAAACACCTTGACATAATCCTAGAGAAACAATATGGCTTAGACATATATTAGAGAACATTGCTGGCAGAAATCAGCTAGGAGAAACTCAACTTGTTTCCATCATTGATGGAACCTCATAAAACATCTGGGGAGACCACAAAAGCAAAGGCAGCTTGTATCATGGAAGAGATGGAAAACCACCTTGCAGTTTGAGATAGTAACAGATGTTGAGGGTCAGATATCAGATTCCAGATATCCAACATACCCAGTTTACTGTCGAATTAACCATCATGACAGAAATGAGGAAAAACTCAAATAGTTCCTAAAATAAGTCAATAGCTGGCGGGGGGCGGTGGTTCACGCCTGTAATCCCAGCATTTTGGGAGGCTGAGGCGGGTAGATCACAAGGTCAGGAGATCGAGACCATCCTGGCTAACACGGTGAAACCCCGTCTCTACTAAAAATACAAAAAATTAGCCGGGCGTGGTGGCGGGCTTCTGTAGTCCCAGCTACTCGGGAGGCTGAGGCAGGAGAATGGCGTGAACCCAGGAGGCGGAGCTTGCAGTGAGCCGAGATCGCGCCATTGCACTCCAGCCTGGGCGACAGAGCAAGACTCCGTCTCAGGAAAAAAAAAAAAAAAGTCAATAGCTTCTTATGATTCTGAGAGAAATATTATAATTCTTGTAGCTTCTAATTATTGTTTAATGGGCACTTTGGTTATCCCCTGAAGATAGATCGAAGAAGTCAACTATTTTGACATCCATAAGCATGTAGGAGATTAGGAATTTCCATTGTCATTTCACAGAACAGGCAACAAAATTTCATACTGATAGAGTGGTCTGTTCAAAGTCATATAATTATCAGTGGCTGCATGACTAAAGGCACATCCTTTTCTTAATGCAGAATAGCTATGGACTAAATTGTGTTCCCCAAAATGAGAATGATATGTGGTGATGAGATGTTTGGGAGGTAATTAGACACAAATAAGGTTACGAAAGGGGAGCCCTCATGACGGTATTAGTGTCCTTATAAGAAGAGAAATGAGAGTGTGCTTTCTTTCTCTCTACCAAATGAGGACACAGTGAGAAGGTGGCTGTCTGAAAGCTCAGGAAGAGAGCCTTCTCCAGTAATTCGTCCATACCTTGATGCTAGACTTCTCAGCCTCCAGAACTATAAGAAAATACATTTCTGTTGCTTAAGCCGCTCAGACTCTGATTATTTTTTATGGCAGTTGGAACTCACTAAAACAAGGATCCTTTCCTCCTCCTACTCACCTTGTGGGAGTATGAAAACTGAGGGGCCCCAGACTGCAAAGAAGGGTTCTGAAGGCAGTATTCCTAATCTCCTCCTGACTTAACATCTGCTATGGTTTGAATGTGTCCCCTCCAAAATTCAGTTGTTACCAATGTGATAGTATTAAGAAGTTAGTCCTTCAAGAGGTGATTATATAATAATTAGGGCTGCTTCCTTATGAATGGGATTAAAACTCCTATAAAGGAGACTTCAGGCAGCATTCCTCTGGCTTGCCCTTCCACTTTCTGCAATGTGAAGACACAGTATTATTTTTTTCTGGAGGATGCAGCAACAAGGCCTCATCTTGGAAGCAATAAGTAGCCCTGACAAGACAAATGAACCTGCTGGCACCTTGACTTTAGACTTCATGGACTCCAGAACTATCAGAAAATATGTTTCTGTTCTTTACAAATAACTTAGTCTCAAGTATTTTGTTATAGCAGTGCATACAAACTAAGGACACATCCCTTCCCTTCTTGATCTTATTTTTTCTCTCTTCTTTCATCTAAGGGGTTTATTTGAACCAACTTTAACTGCCTTTTAGGTTGCGAGTTTCTGAAAAGGCTCCTTAAAGTCATTTCCAAAACCAAAAGAGGCTTCAATTGTGAAGTGGTGCACTGAGATTCTCAAAAAGACTACTGCTATTCTTCCTGTAGTATACTTCTCCCTACTTCTGACAGATGCCCCAACCAAATGTAGCCAAAAAAGACAGTTATTTCCAAAGTTACCCAGAGTGATAACTTTCATTCTTAGCTTTACTTTTGCCAAAGAGACCAGATGTTAGAGTCATTTTGAAACATAATACATCCCTGGATTAAGGACCATTTGTATAAAAATTTATCATTCTTAATTGATCCTCCAGATGGCTGACTCTGGTTTTTTCACATTCTTTTTGATCTTCCAATGAACACGTGAATAGGCTCAAAGAACTAGAAATATGTTTTAAAGGTGAAGATCAAAGAAGATAAAAAGATGAGGATAGTTAATTTTTTAAACACTAAAAATAAGAGTGAATGAAGGAAAAGATGGCAAACTGTGAAACCCAAAAAAGAACACACACTTAAATAAGAATTGGCAAGGCACTGGTTCCTTGAGTTTGGAGAAGTTGTAGGGTGACAATGGCCTTTTTATTCCCAACTAAAAGTCACCACCCTTCAGAGATCCACAGCTACCCGGGTATCTGCAGAGCAAAGGCAGCGCCATGTAATCATAGATCAAATAGACTTTTGTAAATGGTGAAAAGCAATCCCCAAACTGTTAGTAGATACAAACCATGGCTGGACTGTACAACTCAGGAGCCATGGATGAATGCAACAGATTTTTAAGATATAGGTATAACAAGTTCTCTTGCTCTTATTATTATAGAAAGACTCTAAATTGTTCTTTTTGTCTATAATATCTTCTCTCTCTTTATTGAGTAATCATTCTAGGCCTAATTTCTGGGTTTATGTATTATCATTCCTGGTCTAACTCAGGCTTCAGTGTACTCTGTACTGAGAACACCAACAGTTATATAAATACATACACATAAAATATATATACATACTATATAATCTAGATATATTGTATAACATTATATATATATATTCCCTATCAACTTTTATAAAGTTTCAGATATTATAAACTCTGTCTTTATTATGCACTAGATGCATACAATCAAGAAAAGTTTATTCTTTATATTTAATGGAATATGTATGAGTTGGCTACTTAATTCATAAAGTAAAATGCTAGGCACTGTGGGAAAAAGAGTTGAAAAATCCATGGTAGAACTCAGTCAAAGAGAATAAATGGTATAATTTATATACATTTCTAAGATAAGCTACACTGACTTTCATATGTAAAAGTTTAGAGTTATAAAAGTATAGTTGAGAGAGAGAAAAAAAGTTATATTGGAGAAATGTGAGACGGCTTCATGAAAGAGTTGGGCTTCCATTGTGAGCTTGAAAATAGAATTATCAATGAAGAGAACAGATTGGACAAAAGGATACCTCTTAGATATGTCCTGTGGTTTTTTATTTTATTTACCACATTAAAAAAAAAATGTCTATACACTTTGTGATTCTCTTAGAAAGTCTTTTATTCTGATAAACTAGATTCCTATGACCTGTATCATAATTGTATTGCATTTACTCACAATGTCACTTTGCTACAGATATGTGCATGTTTCTAAATTGGCATGTATTGAAAGGTATATTAAGATTTTTAAAAATAAGTGATGAATTGATCATATACATTAAAAGAGACTCCTCTATGAATCTGAGAAAGAAAAGCAACTCTAAAGAGCTGTGAAGTGGATTATGGAGATGATTGCACAACTGTATACATTTATTTAAAAGTCATTGAAATGTATAATTCCAATGGGTGGATTTTATAATATGTAAATTATGCTTAATAAAATTGTTAATTTAAAAATTTTAAAAATAAAAAGCTGTAGTTGTTAATTTTTAATGATATATAATGATTATGTAGTATCTTCCTGAGATGGAATGGTCTCACATTTTCATATACTTGTCTTAGAACTTTATATATTTATAATTCTTAAGAGAGATTCTAAAATATACTTGCTTCTTACTCTCTCATCTTTCTTTCTTTTTTCCATCTGTTGCTCTCCATCAAGGAATACATTATCCTCCTCTATGATACCTTATAAAATATGGAATGTACATGTTATTAATTAAACTTGTTTGAAGCAGATAACAAAAGATAAGCACATTGCGATGAATAATGGGTGACAGAAAAGTTGAGGTTTTTCAAAAAACTTCTTTTTCTCTAATGCCCCACATAAAGACTTCTTTTCCAATGACACTGATTATAAACTTCCACCATTAAAAAAGTGTTTAAAAGTATACTTAGTAGTACTTGGCATGGGAAAATAGTCATTTAAAAATCATTCTTATTTAGTTTATACAGAGTCTGCTTCAAAGAACATCAATATGTACTGAAATACAGCAAAGCAACTACAGGGTTTTTTTTCTAACCAAAAATTGGTCAATCTCAGCAATAGCTGTAAAAAATTATTGTCTTCAACAATTCACTTTGTCCCAGATCTTTAATGAGGCACATTTAGGTTTTCCAATGCCAACTCTTTCTCTTAAGCTCTGCAGATCTGGACTATGACAACACATTACCTGAAAGTGTTTGTAAAGAGGATAAAAGCACTAGTCTCTCAAGATGATGATTCTATCCCAAAAAAGAGCAAAATGTTTACTTCAGTTCCTCATCTTTTCCACTCAGTTTTTGTACTTCAGATTTATTAGGTTGGTGCAAAAGTAATTGCTAATAAAATGTAGTCTACTGTGAGAAAAACATCAGAAATAACCTATATCTATATTCACCTAGATGTCTCTTATTTGAATAGTGAAAAAAAAGATAAATACATTTAAAATATATCACAGAATATTTGATTTTGTGCAAATTCATTGTAATATACAATCCAGATAAATTTTAATTCCACTTGTTCTATTGACCAAAATAGGTCTTTTAAAGATATAGACAGATATATAGATGTCCACAGAAATACATAGACATATGTACACTCATGTTTCAGTTAAATGGTTTCTTTATCAAATTAAAAACAGCTATTTTAAAATAGCATATACAACATAATTAATTTGTAGGTAACAAACATATTTCCTGACATTTACCTCATGGATGGTTGTAAAATGCAGGCAGCCTAATTTCCCATTCCTTCACCAATAACTCACTGTTTTATGGACAGAGTATTTAACCTTGTTTAATTATAGTTTTGTCATCTGCAAACGGGAATATGTGCATCTTATGTACCCAGCGAGTGGCTGAACTCATTGAGACTTGAGTTCCCTCTGCTGTGATTCTACAATGTCAAGGCAGAATAAAGATTTTGATCAACTATGTCTCTATCATTCCTTCTAGTTCCATTCTGTTATTTTTTATTTAAAACGTGCCATTTCTATTTTCTCATAAAAACATGAAAAAATATTTTCAACATCAAAAATTCTCCTCACATCCTTGAAGAAGCTTGACAAAAAAAAAAGCTGTTCCAGACTGAAACCAATCACTGCAATACCTTCCAGCCCCAAGTCTACTATTCTTCTCATTTTGCCTCCTTCTTCATCCAATGAAATTGACCTACCTTCATGTATTTCCTGCAGCAGAGATGCTGTCAGATTGAAACGAACATTTGTAGAAAGCTTTGATCTTCCGTAAAGAAAATTTCTTATAAAAGATTATTAGATCCAAAAGTGCTTTCATGGTTGGGTGTTTAGGCTTTTTCAAATGCCAAGGACAATTTCAAAATTTTAGAAGATTATTATAGGGATAGAAAGTCTGCCCCTTTTGGATTTTTTCTGACTCCCAGCACTGGAACTTAATAAACATTCCAAAAAACCAACCAAACAAACAAACAAACAAAAAACCTATTCTTTATAAAGTTTCTGTGTCCCAAAACTATCTATTTTAACTGCCAGGGTCACCCCCTACATGTTGGCAGATGTACATAAGTGATCTTGTTAGTGACTTTGAGAGACTGCCTGAAGCTAAATCAGCTGGATTTTTATTATTTTGCCATTGTGTTACCCTGTCTTAAGTAGCCACTTTCTTCTTTAGTGAGTTAAAGAACTAAATATAGGCCCTTAAATGGACATATGTTTTGGTAGATAAACACAGCATATTGAAATTATTCTGTTGCTAGCATTTTTGCAAGATTATTTGAATGGAGAATAAGTATCTGGAAAAATGGGACACTAACCTGCTAAACTTGGCCCTCTTTATGAAATCTTTTACTAATTTAATCATTTAATTAACACTAAGTTATGAACATTGGAGTTGCCATCCAAAGACAATAGTTAATATGCCAGCTGTTTCTTCTTCCTCAGAATTTTTTGTAGTAGTAGTTGTTGTTTTTTGTTTTTTTGAGACAGAGTCTCACTTTGTCGCCCTGGCTGGAGTGCAGTGGCGCCATCTCTGCTCACTGCAACCTCGGCCGCCCAGGTTCAAGTGATTCTCCTGCCTCAGCCTCCTGAGTAGCTGGGATTACAGGCACCCACCACTATGACCAGCTAATTCTTCCTCAGAATTTATTTGCACTCCATCTTACCAGTATCACTCTTACTGACCTTCTCCTAACTGTTCTTTCTCCTTTCTAATCTTGGCTGTCTTAACTCTAACCTCCATTCTGCTGTTAGAATAACCAAGTCAATTCTCTGCTACAACACTTCCCTTACTCTCAGAGTTTCGAATTGTGATTCTCAAGGTGGGTGTATCCCCCTCCAACACAGAAATACACTTGGTAAATTATTGATGTGTAGGAGAAAATATTAGAATTTCCACTTACGGTTTGTCTTATCCTTTAAAACATGTTTTGTTTGTATGAATGTTTTATACTGTTTCCAATATATTGGTGTAATAATACTTGGATATCACTCATAAATTATATTGAAAGTGCATTCTTAAACTATTTTTAGTGAGAAAAATACACAATCAAAACATTTTTTAATCCATTTGCCAAAGAAAAAGCCTTAGCCTGACCTATGATGCTGTTAGGTGACCTCCACAACCTCATACCCTGCCAGGCTCAGCCTCCTACACCACTCTCTAATTATCCTAATTATAAGCAGTTTCTTCTACACATTAAGCTATTTCTTATTTTTGTGGCTTTGCCTATCTTCTCTCTGCCAAGAGCACACTTCCCTGATCCTTTGGCTCAATTCACTGAATTCAATTATCAGCTCCTCTAGAAAGCGTCCCATAGCTATCTAAGGTCAGTTTAAGAGCTGCTTCTCTGTGTTTCCTTAACACACAGGACCTACTCCTATTATTATAACAGTAATGATCAGTGCATGTGTCTCTTCTTCTTGAGGACAGGGCTCTCACTTATTCATCTGGGTATTCATAGGTAATATTTCCAAGTAGTTGCTTACAACGAATTTGGTGAAGTAATGTAAAAAAATGTGCAGTAGACAATGTGCAGTCTCTGATTTTTGAAAATCATGCTGTAATTTGTGAGAATGTGCTGGGTCAAGAGTTTTCCGAGGTTAGGTTGAAGGCATTGTTTAGTTATATCAAATATTCATGCTGTTATTTTATTGTATTTGCAACTAACACATCCATTTTCAAAGTCAGGGGAAAATATGTGTTGTTTCTCAGTGTGGGCATTCATTTACAGCACTGTTTCCTGGTTGTCTCTTCTAATGCTTGGCATTTCTTCTTCTTATACAATAATCCTTAGGTAAGGTTGCAAGTATAAGTAGCAGGATCTAAGGTGGATTTGATTTAGCCCAAATCAATTTAAATCACACTTTTAAGCCACAACTTTGATCATTTAGACAAAACCTAGACTCAATTACCACTTATCCACAATGTGCCCAACTATTTTCTAATAAAACCTTAATGCATGTGTTTCCAGATCCAGACATACTAAATGTTTTACTTTAGATGGCCGGGCACGGTGGCTCACACCTGTAACCCCAGCACTTTGGGAGGCCGAGGCGGGCGGATCACAAGGTCAGGAAATCGAGACCATCCTGGCTAACAAGGTGAAACCCCGTCTCTACTAAAAATACAAAAACAAAATTAACCGGGCGTGGTGGCAGGCGCCTGTAGTCCCAGCTACTCGGGAGGCCGAGGCGAGAGAATGGCATGAATCTGGGAGGCGGAGCTTGCAGTGAGGCGAGATCGCACCACTGCACTCTAGCCTGGGCGACAGAGCAAGACTCTGTCTCAGAGGGGGGGAAAAAAAGCATATAGTCCTATGTGCAGATTTAAATAAATAATTTTTAAAATTTACAGTCAATATACTTAGCAAACCTAATTGTATCTGGTTGTTTTGGTTATTGGATCAAACACTCTCATGATAACAGTCTTGCCTCACTCCTAGTGCTTGCTGTAATATGAATATCGTTATTCCACTCCTTGGTCATCCCCCATTTTACCAAGTGTTGAGGGTTTGTTTGTTTGTTTGTTTGTTTTGCTTTCCCACAATAGCAGCCATTTTCTTTCAGGATTAATTCTACCCCCAATACGTATTCTTTCCACGTGTTACTCAATCTCTGACGTGACTTACAGCAATCAATTATGTAAAGACTGAGTTTTTCCATCTTTATTACTGTATGTCTCTAAAGCATTTTCTTCCATTTTCTTCTCTCAATAGACAAAGGTGTACTTGCTTCTCTCTGTACTTAACAATGGCATTCATATTCTCAGTTTGAACCATTCCCATCTTGCTATCTTCTCCATAGCACCTGAATTGTCCACCTACTTACCACTCTCATACATATGCATTCCAAGACTATTTTGGAAGTTTTAAAAGATGCATATGTTTCTTTTTATTTTTTGTGAAATAGACTTAACTTAGGTGCCTCTCTTTCTGTCTAAATGAAACAAAAACACACCATTTCAAATGAAAAATTTTATCTATTTTGTTTACATAAATACAGATTAGTTGAGTTATTACTGCCAAGTCAGCATGAGCAAATTGCTGACTTGCATGTCCCAAATGTAAGCTTTTTCTACCTGTTTATCAGTGAATTAGAAATGAAATATGTTTTCCTATTTTATCCTGCTTAATGTTCCTTCACTTTCCACTTTGTTTAGCATACATTATTTAGAGAGAGATGGGTATGGGCTAGAGATAATTCTTAAACCTGTAAATGGAAAGTCTATTACAAGAAAGCTCAACAACAAATATTCAATTGTAACCTTTATATATGAGTAACTGTCTTAGCCTTGAGACACCTTGTAGATTGCTCCATTGGCCTGAACTATTCACCTTCCCCTTATCCGAAACATTCACCATGTCACTTTACAGTTCCTTCCACCTCTGCAGGTTAAATTTACTTCACCACTACTTGGCTTTTTGTGTGCTCATGTGACTTGCTTTGGCTAACGAAATGTTAGCAAATATGATACAAGCAGAAGCATGAAAAACACTTTGTTGGGCTTGCTTCCTTCATCTTTGACATCTCCAGGAGAAACATGAGCACTACGTAGCCCATTGGTCTATAGCTCCCAAGTTCAGACACCTGCTTTAATAAGTATTTCTAAAACAAATTATTACTGGGGTAATTTTAACACCATTAAATCTGTGAGAAACTCTGTTATAAATCTAAATATAAATTTATTAATTTTTCTGAGATTTTAATATGTAGTTCACATACTCTCTTTGTTTTCTGATGCATCTATTCAGTTATAATCATAAATTCCTTTCTGGATATTGAGAGTGAATACAGGCTAATTGGGAGAATTTAGCCAGCATTTCTGCAACTAAGATAACTGGAAATATTTCCACCAGTATTATTCTAAATTATTACATTTTAGTGTCAAGGGCTTTATCTCCTGAGCAGAGGCAGATAAAATTTTAGTCTTAAGAGTCTTATTTTCCATCCATTTTTCAAGCTCCCTCTCTTCTCTCTCTCTTTCTCTTTATATATCTATATACATACACACACACGTATAAAAATGTATATAAAATGTATTATTAAGATGAACATACACTAGTTTGGCTGTACATATGTATAAGTGTATAGCTAAGGTAATATATGTGCATATTTTATTATGTAGTATACACAGGCTTATAAAGAGGAACTATGTCTTTTGCTGATTATCTTCATCTGTCTATATAGCCACGTGTCACTTAATGACAGGTGTGTGTTCTGAGAAGTGTATCATTAGGCGATTTCGTGGTTCCCTGAACATCACAGAATGTATACACAAACCTAGATGGTAGAGCCTGCTGTACACCTAGGCCACATGCTATAGCTTATTGCTCCTATGCTATAAACCTGAACAGCAAGTTACTGTACTGAATACTACAGGCAATTGTAACACAATGGTAAATATTTGTCTATCTAAACAAAGCTAATCATAGAAAAGGTACAGTCAAAATACAGTATTATAATCTTATGGTACCACCATTGGACATGTGGTCTGTCATTGAAAAGTCATTGTGTGACACGCGTCTGTTTATGTTTTTAAATTTTTGATTTATCAGTTTTTGCTATCTCTATCTCCTAATGTGATAAACACCAACTATTCTAACTACTATGGAATATTCTTTCCTTTCTCAAATAATGAATTCACTATTTTAGATTTCCTTAATATATAAATTTTGGAAACATACCATTTTGTGATTCATTTAGCTTTTGTTTTTACAAACAACCAAGCTGTGTCTATGCTGCTCACTTTGTAAAATAAGCAAACTATCAACAATTTTTTTCAACTCTATTTTCCCTTGACCTCTGAACTCCTTTTATCTGTATTTTAATGCCAAGGTTAAGAGCATTTATATTCTACTTCATAATATAATCATATATTCTGTGCTTTGTCTATATGTTGATTCTAAATATTGAGAATCAATGAAGTGTTTTCTTTGTTAATGACTATGCATATATGATTTATTATGCAGTTAATTAATACATAGTTGGCCTTCTGTACCTGTAGGTTCTGCAGCCATAGATTCAACAAACCAGATTACAAATTTTTGGAAAAAAAATGGAGGTTTCATTTATACTGAACACGTACAGACATTTTTCTTGTAATTATTACCAAAACAATACAGTATGGCAAATATTTATATAGCATTTACATTGTACTATGAATTATAAGTAATTAAGATATTATTTAAATTATATTGGAGGATATGTGTAGCTTATATGTAAATACTATACCATTTTCTATAACGGACTTGAGCATCCAAGAATTTGGTTATCTGTGGGACATCCTGGAATGAATTCCCCATGAAAACTGAAGGATGACTATATTGTTATTATAATACTTTTCTTATACATCCATTGCTTTTTCTTGAGTTTTAAATGGCCTTTTTACTTGTTTGTATTCAATACTGTGTCAACGTAAAAAGTTGATCTGACTAAAAGGACTCACCTAAATTATAAGTCTTGCTTGATACCAAACTTTTTGTATTTATAAAAATGATATAAGTGAGTACTAGGCATAGTCAAAGCATTCACTTCTCATATAAATTTTAAACTATCATATGCATGTTTCAGAAAATTCTTCTTTTCTGTATTAAGATTTGATTTTATTTCATAGTAACAGATAAATCTTGAGCAATATAGGCAAAAACAGTGCTCACAAAATAAGTCATTTCTTTTTTTTATTACTCTTCCCTTTTATGCCGCTTCGGTAATTTAATTATGACCCATAAATTTATAATCACAGGTATATTTACAATAAACACTCTACTCAAACCAGGTATACCCTGCTAGAAGACTTTACAAGAAAACAACTTTCAAATATCTTTCTCTAGCCAATCCCATGTAAATTGCACAAGTGTACCTGGTCAAGTTCATTAGCAGGTTTATAAGGAAATGTCTTGGTCACTCTATTCCACCTCCTATAGCAGAGAAGGGGTAAGTAATAGGAATGCTGTAAATACTTTTCTCACATTATTCAGATGTTTCAATTTCTAAAAGACAGTGTCAAATCTCTAGACTCGCCTAATTTCCTTTAGGCTCAGGAGCTTTCTATCACCTTCTCAAGTAACTGACCAGGAAAGGTAAGAAAAGTCCATATTCTGAATTATTGTGTCTTTGAAATATCTATATTGTATCACATATGATTGATTTTAGGGGCTGAATCCAGAATTCTAAGTTCAATATTATCTTTTCTCAGAATTTCAGAGGTTGTATTCAGGTATGCCCCAGCATATGGTGCAGCCAACATGATGCATTTGTTATCGTTAGACCTTTATGGGACAGCTATGTGTTTAAGAATGTTTAGGGCCAGGAATTTAGGTGGAAGTGATATGGACAGGAGACAGGGAAATACTGGGGAGAAGGGGGTGGTTCCCCTAAAAGGCCCTATCCTCAAGCCTGGATACTTGCGGCCATAAATGAGACAGGCATTCCTGTTTTCGTGCCCAAAAAGTTGCTTTTTGGCTCGCCACGCGCCCTATCCTGTACCCATATAACCCCCAAACCTCAGGCTCCAGAAGCAGACAAAGCAGGCGAGGAGACCAGGAGACACGCAGACGGACACGCAGACGGACGCGGCAGCAGAGAAAGAGAGAAAAAGAAGGAACATCTGAACACTGAGAGGAGTTCGGCTAGGGGCGGTTGGAGAAGAGTTCGGCTACTGGATGGCCAAACTCCAGGGGAAGATCATCTTCCCAGTCCATCCCTTCTTCCAGGTCCCCATCCATCCCACTGAGAGCCACCTCCACCACTCAGTAAAACTCCCGCATTCATCCTTTGATTCTGTGTATGGACCAATTTTTCCAGGACGCTTCATGAGAGCACAGGACATATAAAGCTGTCACACTGGCCCTCTGCTCTTGCAGAAAGGCAGAGGGTCCATTGAACTGATTAACACTCAAGCCATCTGTGGATGGCAGGGCTAAAAGGGCACACTGTAACACACACCCATTTAGGCTCCTTTACCTGTTCATCTGTGTGCTCCCCCTCTGGTAAGGGGTTTGAGTAGTGCCCATGGCCAAACAGATGAGCCACACCCCTGTCACATGTCTGGGAGGGGGATCAGGGAACTCTCCCATTTCAGAAGAGAGAAGACATGAATTTATCACTCAACTCGTTATTGCTTAATTTATTCAATTTGGTGTACTATCACAAATGGCTGTCATCACCCATTTGCTAGTTATTTGACAAACAATTTATTTCCAGAATCATGCCAATTAACTATCATTAATTGAATATTTTGCTGGTGTCTCCACTGCACAACACGTAAAACTTTACTGAGAAGACTCACTCTGAGAGATGAGGAAAAATTATACTATTTATTAACCACATTCTAAACCGGAATTTGCTAAATGTTTTACTATTGTCTTATTTTACCTTCACAATAATTTGAAGTCAGATTATCCTTACATACACATTTTCATCCAAATTTCAGAAAAATAATCTGAGCTTTAGAGAGATTAAATTTGCTATTAGGTCACACAGATAATATGTCGTTGAGGTAGAAGTAAATCCAGAACTACCTTACCTAGATCCTACTCAGCACATTAAATTATTTCCCTTTCAACATGAGGAAGAGAATGCCCAGTTTAAGATTTCTTCTAGTCATCAATTTTTTAAATCAAGAACAAATACGTCTTCAAACATTTGTCCAAATTTCTTGCTTGATTTTTTTTTTTTGTCCTTGAGAAATCATATCTGTGCTTTCTCGTCTGTCTAAGGATAGTTGCTGAAGATCTATTCCTGGTGGGCAGTGATTTGTCAGTTTTTTATTATGGCCAAATGAAGATGCTCATTTATTCACATCTACACCATAATGTCAGTTTCATAATCAGAAAAGAGTACTTCAGTTATTTTTCTTATAAATGTCAACCATCCAAAGATTTTAACCATATGAGGATAATAGCACTCACCAGAAATGATTCCTGCAAGCATACTGAGCTAAAAATGGAGAAGATGTAAGTAACTATCACAAAATTCACTTAGACCCAATTGTCTGGTGGGATTGGCCTGTATTCCACAATGCAAAGCTAATTGGAGAGAGGAAATCAGGCCTCTCTCACAATTTTTCTCACAAGTCTAAAAGTGAACTTCACCAGGATGTTCTTACTTTGAGACTCTGAAGCATTTGTAGTCAGATGCTACCTGAAATGAATGTCATCATTCCCTTTTTCTGGAACCTGTGCTGGAAAGTCTGTAACAACGGGGCATCTTCCTCTCTCTCCACTATAACTTCATGTAGGCTTTCTCCAGTATCTTCTTAGAAGAAGTTAGGCTTCTTATCGGGCTACTGAAAACTCTGCAAGTGCTTTTCCTAGATAAATCAGCAGACACTAAATGGCTTTTTCTAAGCTGTGGTCGACAGTCACACAACATCACTTCCAATGCAATCTACTCATTGAGACAGTCACAAAGGCATGGAGAGGAAACAGAATTCACTTTTTTATAGAAAGAATATCAAGTAATTTCAAGTTATATTTTAAAACCACCATGTCATGTTCAACTAGGTTATTAATATGAAAATATGAAAATATCAGCAAATCTCATCTTTCCTCTTTTCCTTTTCTGTGCATATGCCTTGTTCCTTTTCCATATTTCTCTCCATTACATTAATAAATTTGTACATGTTTAAATAGTGATTTTATCTATTTTCATTGGTTTCTCAAATGTTTCTCAACATTTGTCTTGGCTGTAGCTTCAGAAGTGTTTAGTCACAGTGAATTCGGAGAGTTCAAAGAATGAGAGACCATTAACTGAAACCATCACACCTTTGAGTCTCCATGCTTCTCTTTCATCATTTTTAGGCTCACATTTTACTCATCTTGCTTATACTCATTACTCCTCCTTATTTTAAAGATCTAATGCATCAATGAACTGGTGAGAAATCTTAACCACACAGCATATGTCATTAAACAAGGACCCACAGATTCATATTCAGGAGATTTTCAGAGCTAAGAAATGAAAGAGAAAAAAGGAAAGCTGCTTTCTGTGGAACTACAAACATTACATTTAGTCTGAACACATCTGACTTCCGTAAACTGCCAGTGTACCCTAAGCAGAAGCAAAAGAAAATCATTATGTGATACATTTTAATTTCATTACCAAGCTTATTAAAATGGAGTTATAGGACTTTCTTGAGATACTGAAATTTCTGTATACCACAGGTTTTAAATATAACTTGTCTGTCTTAGCATAAGGAAGCAAATTATAGAGAGTAGGAAAGATTCTGGAAACCAAGAAAGTTGACAGAATAGAAAGTCTGTTACTCTTGCAAGTTCCTTCATCTCTACCTCAAACGTGTCTTGCTATGCTTTGTCTTTAAATAGAAAACAGAACTCCTCTATTAATTTCAAATGATCTCCAAAGCAAGCAAGCACATTTGACCCTGCCCATGCCCTTCAGCCAAAGATGACCAGGAACACATCTATAGTTGAGTAAGTTGGGTATCTTTTCTGTTGCAGTGAGGAAAAACACATACCATGGGAATCGTGGGGTTTCTCAATAGGGGCATGTTAGAAAAGACTTCTATGGAACTTAGGGTTATCTTAGTTAGTTTTGATAAGCATTTGAAAGAAATGAGGCTTTGCTCTGGCTTAGATACTATTATGAAGTGTGGTTAATTACATGATTATTTATATTAAAAATTCATATCTAAAATCCAGAAAAAATAGGCTGAGGTGAAGTTATAATTGATAAAGAAGTAGCAGTCACTCATTAGTAAGGATAGGGGGTGTTTGTGACTTGGAAAATATTCAATTTTGTGCATGCATTCAGAGATGATTACAAAATAGCCAGATTTTGGCTTAATGACCATCCTTATCTTGTGTGGATGTTCTGTAAAATTGGTGAGCACCAAAACACAGTTGATGGTACCAGGCCAGCTCCCACCTGTCAAGAGATGCTTTATATTTCTCCACCTTATATAAGTTGCTCAATTTCCCTCATCTTTAGTTTCCTTCATATAAAATGGGGATATAAGAATAACATTTCCTTAATAGAATTGTGGTGTTTTGATTCATAGCAAAACCAAAGAAGACACTTACTTCCATAGAGTTTCATCCACTGTTGATATGTGTATGTGTGTGTGTGTGTATATACACACACATATTTATATATACATATATATGCACATATATATGAATGAGAGAAGAGATGAACTAATTGAACTAGAGCTCAAGAAATTTCAACATCGTTCTTTTATCACCTTTCTTTAAATTCTTTCTATTGTACATCTCAGTTTTCTAATCTTTATATTAGATTAAAAGTGATTCTATTATAGTCCTTTTGTTCTTGAAAACATATCTTCCTTTGACTTTTTTTCCTTTTTATAAGTTTTCTAGATTTTTTTTGAACTAAAACACACATATAGAAAAGTGCAGAAAACAGAAATGTGAACACCAATGTAAACACATAATCCCTAGAAGAAAATCTAGAATGACGTTGGGTTTGGGGAAGACTTTTCAGATAGGACATCAATGGTGAAATCCATAAAAGAAAAAATTGGTAAGATGAATTAAAATTAAAGATTTATGCTCCATGAAAGACACTGTCAAGAGAATAAAAAGATAAGCCACAGACTGGGTGAAAATATTTGCTAAATACATAAGTGATAGAGGACTGCTATTCAAAACATTGAAAGAATTCTTAGGACACACAAATAAGAAAACAACTGAATTTTTAAAATGAGCCAAATACCTTAACATGCACCTCAACAGAAGAAGAAAAATATATACAGAAGAAAATTAACCATATGAAAAGATTCTTTATATCATATATCATCAGAAAAATACAAGAAATAGCAATGAGATACCACTACATACCTATTAGAATGGCTCAAATCCAAACCACAAACAACACCAAATGCTAGAAAAGATGTGGAGCAACAGAAACACTTGTTCATTGATGATGGGTATGAAAACTGGTATAGCTACATTGGAAGAAAATTTGGCAGTTTCATTAAAAGTAAATATATGCTTAACCTACAATTCAGCAATCATGCTCCTTGATATTTACTCAAAGGAGTTGAAAAGTCATAAGTCCACAAAAATACCCACTCATGAATGTACATAGTAGCTTTATTAATAATTGCCGAAACTTGGAAGAAACCAAGATACCCTTTAGTAGGTGAATGGATAAATAAACTGTAGTACAACCAGACGATGAAATGTTATTCAGCACTAAACAGAAATAAGATATCAAGCCACGAAAAGACATGGAGAACACTTAAATGCATATTACTATGTAAAATAAGCCAATCTGAAAAGGCTAGATATTATATGATTCCAATTATATGGCATTCTAGAAAAGCCACAACAGTGGAGAAAGTAAAAAGATCTGAGTTTATCAGGATGGATGAATAGGTAGAGCACAGAGGATTTTTACAGCAGTGAAACTACTTGGTAGGATACTATAATGGTAGATACACTTAATTATACATTTTGCTAAACTCATGGAATATACAACTCTAAGAGTAAATTGTAATACAAACCATGATCTTTCAGGGATAACACTGTGTCAGCATATGTTCACTGACTGTAATAAATGCACTACTCTGGTGGGGGATACTGACAGTGGATGAAACTCTATGGAAGTAAGTGCCTTTCAATTTTGCTATGAATCAAAAATGGCTGTAAAAAGTGAAGTATATTTAAAATAAATAAATAAAAGGAATTTGAGTATATTTGGAAGCCAAATATGTGAAGCAGTAAAAAACAAAATAGAAAGAAGAAAAAGGTAATGATGTCAATTAAGACTATGATGAAGAAAGTGGAGAATAAGAAACCACAACCACTGGTACCACACTGGCCTCTCCTGTGTTCCACCCCAACCTCAATCATTATCTTCTCCCTGAGGATATGGGAGAAGTCTCCCATAAAGAATATGGGAGACTTCCTATCTCCCAAAATACAGAATTTTATGATAATTATTTAATTAATATAAAGTGTTTATTTTTATAGGCCTATCTTTGTTACTATATGAGACATAAATCTTGAGTGTGTTTTGAATGCCATACTTGTTTTTGGAAGAAAAGATCAAATGTATGAGTATGCCTCTTTGGGTATGGATGTTAAAGGAGAAGCAGAATAAGTAGTGCAATTGCAAAAGCACACTGGTAAATAGACACCATTTTGTCCCATGTGTATGATTCAAAAAGGTACCAGCCCAAGGCAAAATAGATGGAGTTGACTTTCATCATCCCCAGCCATTTTGCCTGTTTTTCTAAGTTCCCAGTGGCTTTAGGTCCTCTATTTTGTCTCTTAACCTTCCCACCTGTTTAATGGGAAAGACTCTTATATCATCATTCTTGCTTCAGGACAAATGTGTGTACTATTAGCTGAATATAAACTACTATTCTCTCTTATTAAAATGTTTGCATTTTAAGAATTTACTCATTTTATATTCCTGCTGATGAGATTTTAAGAATCAGTCAGTAATGAAAAATGACATTTTGGACATAAATAGGTTTCCTTGGCAACCTTAATATCATATGATGCTGATATATGTTGATATTAGTTTTGAACAAATGACAGTTTCCCTGATTGGTGATGAAAAGAGGCCTGCACTGGAAATGAGTAGACTTGACTTCTCAACCCAGTTCTAACAGTATGATCTTGAAGAAGTAATTTTGTTATGCTTGCCCTGTTGTTTGATTGGGATCTGCTAAGAATTAACCTCAATTTGAGCCACAGGAAGGTAGTGATATAAAGCACTAGCTCTGCCTTTGAAGAGACCTGAGTTAATGGGAGAGACAAGTAAGCAAACTGCCAAAGTAGGCAGCTTATGATATGTGATATGATAAAAGTTCCAAACAATATGCCACAGAAAAAACACAAAAAGACCACTGGTTCATAATTCAAAGACAAGCAAAACTTCTTGTGGAAGGTCAACCTTAGAAGACATGGAGGAGTTAGCCAGGTGAAGAAGGAGGAGAGAAATTCTAGGCAGTGAAAAGACAAGCGATGAGAAAATGAACAACAATACGCAAGTAGCTAGTAGTGTGGTTTCATCTGGAAATTAGAGCTGGAAATTAGTGGTGGGTAAAGGGAAAAACATGCTCACTACACTCATCTTGGGGCCATGAAAGTGACAGGGTACTATTGGAGGGTAACATCGTCAGATAAATAGAAGAGCAACATTAATTTTCAAATTCATAAGATTATGCCAGCTACAATAAGAATAAAGGATTGGACAAATCAGAATCAGAACTGAGGACAAAGAAAACAAGTAAATGATTGTTTATGTAATAATAAACTTAGAATAAGAAATTTGGCAGTAGCAGATGATTAATATAGTTTCAGACATGTCAATTTTGATGTTTCTGGTAGAGTATTAAAACATATTTTCTGTGTGCATAAATAAATAAGTGAATGAATTAATAAATAAACAGCTGCTTTGAGCTCAGAATTTTGAATCTGAGGTACTGAATAGAATGATGTCAGCATATAGAAAATTCTTGAAGTCATAAAAATGAATATCATTTAGTGAATGAAGAGAAGAGTATCAAACCTCTCCTACCAGATGTGAAGTGTGGCCGAGGATATTGAAAACCCCTGTAGCAGTATCCATGACCCTGATTTGAAAATAGGACTACAGCACAAGTACTGAGTTGTGATATTGACACTTAAGGTTCATTATCCTACAGAATTGTCAACTGTACCTTATGGGTAATCTCTAAAGTTCTCACAGCTGTGCCCAAGAGACATGGATAACAGAGTCCATTGAGGGAGTTAGTTCTAATTTCAAAATATTAGAGAAAAAATTTCAATGTCTCCCTAGAAGACAAAACATAAATAGATAAACACATTACAATCATCCAAGGATATATTATTCAGTAAAAGAAATACATTAGGATTGCACATATCAACATGAAAAATATCTCATAAGCAATGATGATATGCATGAAATATCTTTAAGAGGCCAATTATGTAAAATCTGAAAACACAGAGAACTATGCTATATGTTTTATATGGATAATTCCATATGTAGAAATATCATAAAACATGTATAGAAATATAAACTCCAAAATCCTCATAGGATTACTTTTTGAAGGCAGAGAAAACTTGAGGGTTTCAATTGTACTGTAGCATTTTAATACATTTTGACTCTTTTTTAAATATTGGTTTTGTAGGTTAAAATAAAACATTTCATATGAAAAAAATCGCATCATATTGTTTGGCATGTTTACAAACTTTATATAAATGTTATGATGCTCAATATATTTTTCTCCAATTTCCCATATCTGCTAACTGCTATCTTTTTAAGATTTATATATGTGGATGTTGTCTTACTATTGCCTGCTCTCTTCTATAAGGTTAAGATATTTCATGGTAATATTTTTAAGAAAGCGAAGAAAGGAAGTAAAGAAAGAAATACACAATAATCAGAAATAATGTGAATCTAGGAAAATTATTTGTGACTTGGTTCTGAGTTTGCTGCAGTAGTTTATATTTCAGTCTTGGTTTCTGATGTGTTTGTCCTGGGAACAGATCAGCAGGCTGACTGTACGTGTATAATACTACCTCATGCCATCTTTCCAATCTCCCCTCCCTAAAGCCAAGTGAGTCTAGATCCTCTGGCAGATTTCTGAAGCAGACAAGATTTTGCAATTATCCTCTAGTTCACCACTTTCACATTAGACCTGGAAAGGCAGCAGCCCTTACAGGAGTATCTCACTTACTTTAACATATGATTTTTATTTCTCCTCTGATACTACAACCTCTCACAGTGGCAGAGGTTGAAGAGCTGGGATTTAGTGTGCCATAACAGAAGGCAGTGCGACACAGTAGTAATATTCATGGGTGGGGGAAATTACAGTCAGGAAGCCACAGAGTTAATAATCAATATCACCGTAAGGGTCCCAAGAACTGGTCCTCTACACTCAAACATAAGTAGTAAGAATATGCCTACAATTGAACCAGAAGATAATTTTCATTCAGCGACTTGTTCCTGTGGTTTGGTAAAGATATTCCAGGTACTGCTCTGTGGTGTGCCAAAAGATGTCTTTGAGTTTTATCTGAGTTACCTACGATTCCTCCAAGCAGGCTAGTACTTGGAGGTTATTAGTAGTACTGAGAGTTGTAAGAAAAGATCAGAATTTGAAGTCACGGTTGCTCTGAAATAGATTTGTTAAATGGAAAAAGAATGAAGTGAGTTGTTTTAGGCAGTCAGCTATGGTGAAGCAAGTAGACCAGTCACATTGTCAGTAGTTGGTATAAATGTTTGTATGCAAGTATAAAAGTTAAGGAATTTGCAAGTAGAAAAGTTAAGTAATACGAGAATGACCTCCAGTTTAATCCACCTTGCTACATATAACAGGATTTTATTATTTCTTATGGCTGAAGGTCATTATGTTAAGTGAAGTAAGCCAGACACAGAATGACAAATATCACATATCTTATATGTGAGAACTGTAAAGGTAGATCTCATGGAAGTACAGAGTAGATTGATGGTTATCAGAGGCCAGGAAAGGTAGGATGGAGGGGAATAGAGGTTGATAAATGAGTACAAAAATACAGTTAGAAGGAATAAGATCTATTGGTTGATAGTACAGTAGAGTGACCATTCTTAATAATAATTTATTGTATATTTTTAAATAGCCAGAAGAGAAAAATTTGAATGTTTCCAATATAAAGATAAATATTTGAGTCAATAAACATCTCAATTACTCTGATTTGATCATTACGCATTGTATGCATGTATCAAAATTTCACATTTCCACCGAAAATGTATAAGCATCATATATCAGTACAAAAAGAAATATTTAAATGACATGTCTTTTGGCTGGTTTTGGGGGGTTGGACTCATTAAATATGTTGATTATTTACAATAAGCATTGAACAGTGCCATCTAAAACTGTAATATAGTCATAGATGCATGCACTTGGAGGCAGATAATACTATGGATAATGCTTTTAATTGACATAAAACCACTTAGCTGGGGTTGATTATGTCCCTCAGGAGACGTTTGGTAAACTTGCAGTATCTGAAGATATTTTTGGTTGTCACAACTTGGGAGAGGTGCTGTGCTACTGGCATTTTGTGAGTAAAGACCAGGAAAACACACACACACACACACACACACACACACACATTATCTAGCCTGAAATGTCAATACTGCTGGCCTTGTGAAACCATGATGTAGAATATACAGGTGGCTAGACTAAGGCATGAGATGGTACAGAAACTGCACAAATCTTAAGGCTTCTATCACCACAAGGATGGTATCTTTACTGTGAGCATGTAATAAGTCAAAATTATAATCTGTTACATTGATGCCAACATATTAAAATATGCCATGTAAATTATGGATCCATTATGAACCCTATATCAAGGTTTTGTCTGGACCATGGTAAGGGCCAGTTTGACATCATGGCCTTGGGTGAGGACATCCTTAGCCTAAATATAATTCAATTTTTCATCCTTTAGACCAGATCATCTCAGCCTTCTATGTCACCAGGGGTCCCCTTTAATAAGCCTGAATCTTGGCTTTCTTATAATGCATAGGTATCTTGTGCTGGCATACTGCCTGTTCCAGACAGTATCTTTTATTTGAAGACTAGGAATCAATTCTTTGTCTAAATCCATCTGTGCCTTTTTGTTTTTGTTTTTGTTTTTACTTTCTAGGTTATATCACACACAACTCAGAGAATTGACACCTAACATGGAGTGTATTTTTGCATTGATCTCAGGTGTTTCAAACGGGTAGTGTTTTCCTTATTTGCTAGTCTGTGCCACAAAGACAACACTGATGGCCAGCAAGTCCTACCCCTGAAGTATTTATCCTTTTTCTAGTAGTAGTTTTTTGCAAAGTCTAACATAAAGAGGGAAGTTACTTTAATGATTATATTCCATTATATAAGACTTAGCAGACCAAAGAAAGGGACTCATTTGGTAGCTTTGAAGAAGTAAGCTGCCATGTTGTGTGAGAACCTCATGACAGGGAATTGCTGGTGAGCACTAGGAGCTGAGAGTGGCCCTCAGCTGACAGCCTACAAGAAAACAGGGACTTCTCTCCTACAACCACTAAAAAATGAATTCAACCCAAAACCAAGTCCCCATAGGAGTGGATTCTTCCCCAGTTGAACCTCTGGTCCTGAGAATTTAGTCCAGCCACATTTTGCTTGCAGTGCTATGAGACCTTAAGCAGAGAACTTAGTTCAGTGATGCCTGGAATCTTGACCCACAGAAACTGTGAGGTAACAAATCATGGTTGTGTTAAGCCTCTAAGTGTGTGGCAATTATGCAGCATAAGGAAAGAAAGCACCATACATTAAATAAATTTGTAAAACCATATTTTGTATATTAACATGTATAGGTTCACTATTCTTACTCATAAATGGATAAACAATCTTTTAAAACATTTCTTGTTACTAATTTCTCATATGGTAAACACCAGTGAGTACAGTATAAACAAAAGCTCTTTGGGCTCCATATATATATATATATATATATATATATATATATATATATATATACACATATATATATGCAATTTGCAATATATATTTATATTGCAAATTGCAAAGTCAGGTTCACACTTTATCTCCACCTCTGAGCTCAAAAAAATGAATAGAATAGTAGTTAAGTGCACAAGGATCTGAATTGCCAACCATACCAGCTATATGACCTTGCATAAGGTACATAACCTCTTGGCATTTCAGCTTCATATTGTGTCAAGAAGGTGTAAGTCAATAGAAAAATGTAAAAGTTAATTGATAGAAGCTAGAAGAATTGAGCTATAGGCTGGGCACGGTGGCTCACGACTGTAGTCCCAACACTTTGGGAGGCTGAGGCAGGTGGATCACCTGAGGTCAGGAGTTCGAGACCAGCCTGACCAACATGGTGAAACACTGCCTCTACTAAAAATACAAAATTAGCCAGGTGTGGTGGCGCACACCTGTATTCCCAACTACTCTGGAGGCAAAGTCGGAAGAATCGCTTGAATCAGGGAGACGGAGGTTGCAGTGAGCCAAGATTGCGCCATTGTACTCCAGCCTGGGCAACAAGGGTGAAACTCCATCTCAAAAAACAAACAAACAAACAAACAAACAAACAAACAAAAAACAGAAAATAATTGAGCTATAGTAACAATTAAATAAACAAATCTAAAATAATGATGAGTGATAACTGTTTGGGGGGACTTATTATGTATTAGAAATAAATGGCTTTACAAAGTTTATTTTATTGGATCCTCATAAAGATTCTACTACAAGTATATTCATTTCATAAATAAATAGTCTGAGATGTACAGAAGTGAAGTGTCTTGCTCAAAATTCACAGGAGGTACTCTTATCTCAGGCTTAAGCTCTGAACTGCATGGCCTCCTAAGGTAAACTACCCTTTATGCAGACTTCTATCATAGCTCTTACTTTCTTATCTTTTTTTCAACTTTTGTTTGTTTGGCTTTTCTAGTTATATTAGATAATTCATTAACTACTCTTACTTTTGAGCAGGATGTATCTTAAGCCTTTTAACCTCAGTGTTGATCATATGTTCCTATTTATTTTTGTCATAGCATATATTATACAGTGATTATTGTATTTATTTCTACGTTACATTTTTGTCTTCAGGAATAGAAACTTTGACTCTTTTTTTTTCACTATTATTTCCATAGTGTCTAGAACACTTCCCAACATATATTAGGCATTCAGTAAATATTTGCAGAATGAATAACTATGCCTGATGGATGGAAGTAAGCAATTGATCGCTGTTGAGTGTCACTCTATCTATTTAATTCATCCACCACAACTGTCCACAATTCAGGTTTTCATTATCTGACATATTGTGTCTCATCACCTGGGCACATATTTCTGTATTCTTTCCTCAAATTGCGAATGCTTTTTCTTTTCCTTTTGACTAACCCAAATCATTCACATTCTGTGAGACTCAGATTAAAATGAACTCTACTTGAAGCCTTTTCTTAATCATTACAGCTCACAGTGATCTGGTCCTTTGCTAACTGCCCATGCTAGGCATTAATTATTAAAAAGAAAACTTTTTAAACATTTACATAATTTTAGACATTGTTCTAGGTTTGAGGATAGAACATGAAATAAAGGCCTTTTCCCTAGCATAACTTACATTTTGAGTTAAAGTCAGGAAACAAGTAAATACATAAATAAAATCATTTTGCATCATGATGAATGCTATGAAAAAATAAACTAATGCAGTTTTGCTGAAATGAACAATAGATGGAGGGCCAGATAGTATAAAAGCCATGTGGATATCTGTAGTAAGAATGTCCCAGGCTGAAGGAACAGCAAAGAAATTGTAAAACCAGAAAGATAAATACCATATATTGTCATATGCTTATTTGTTTCATATTATTTGTTCTCTAACTGTTCCATATTTGTTAGTTTTTTAGTTACATCTTGATTTTATATTTTCTGATGGTAGGAATACTGTTGTATTCTTAGGGTTTATACCATAGCACCTCAGAACCAGAATGTAACATATGAAACAAATTTTATATGAGTACTTACTGAAAAATTATTATTCAAAAATGTTTTGGAGGAGGAGCCAAGATGGCCGAATAGGAACAGCTCCGGTCTACAGCTCCCAGCGTGAGCGACGCAGAAGACGGTGATTTCTGCATTTCCATCTGAGGTACCGGGTTCATCTCACTAGGGAGTGCCAGACACTGGGTGCAGGCCAGTGGGTGCGCGCACCGTGCGCGAGCCGAAGCAGGGCGAGGCATTGCCTCACCTGGGAAGCGCAAGGGGTCAGGGAGTTCCCTTTCCGAGTCAAAGAAAGGGGTGACGGACGCACCTGGAAAACTCGGGTCACTCCCACCCGAATATTGCGCGTTTCAGACCGGCTTAAAAAACGGCGCACCACGAGACTATATCCCACACCTGGCTCGGAGGGTCCTACGCCCTCGGAATCTCGCTGATTGCTAGCACAGCAGTCTGAGATCAAACTGCAAGGCAGCAGCGAGGCTGGGGGAGGGGCGCCCGCCATTGCCCAGGCTTGCTTAGGTAAACAAAGCAGCCGGGAAGCTCGAACTGGGTGGAGCCCACCACAGCTCAAGGAGGCCTGCCTGCCTCTGTAGGCTCCACCTCTGGGGGCAGGGCACAGACAAACAAAAAGACAGCAGTAACCTCTGCAGACTTAAATGTCCCTGTCTGACAGCTTTGAAGAGAGCAGTGGTTCTCCCAGCACGCAGCTGGAGATCTGAGAACGGGCAGACTGCCTCCTCAAGTGGGTCCCTGACCCCTGACCCCTGAGCAGCCTAACTGGGAGGCACCCCCCAGCAGGGGCACACTGACACCTCACACGGCAGGGTATTCCAACAGACCTGCAGCTGAGGGTCCTGTCTGTTAGAAGGAAAACTAACAAACAGAAAGGACATCCACACCAAAAACCCATCTGTACATCACCATCATCAAAGACCAAAAGTAGATAAAACCACAAAGATGGGGAAAAAACAGAACAGAAAAACAGGAAACTCTAAAATGCAGAGCGCCTCTCCTCCTCCAAAGGAACGCAGTTCCTCACCAGCAACGGAACAAAGCTGGATGGAGAATGATTTTGACGAGCTGAGAGAAGAAGGCTTCAGACGATCAAATTACTCTGAGCTACGGGAGGACATTCAAACCAAAGGCAAAGAAGTTGAAAACTTTGAAAAAAATTTAGAAGAATGTATAACTAGAATAACCAATACAGAGAAGTGCTTAAAGGAGCTGATGGAGCTGAAAACCAAGGCTCGAGAACTACGTGAAGAATGCAGAAGCCTCAGGAGCCAATGCGATCAACTGGAAGAAAGGGTATCAGCAATGGAAGATGAAATGAATGAAACTAAGCGAGAAGGGAAGTCTAGAGAAAAAAGAATAAAAAGAAATGAGCAAAGCCTCCAAGAAATATGGGACTATGTGAAAAGACCAAATCTACGTCTGATTGGTGTACCTGAAAGTGATGCGGAGAATGAAACCAAGTTGGAAAACACTCTGCAGGATATTATCCAGGAGAACTTCCCCAATCTAGCAAGGCAGGCCAACGTTCAGATTCAGGAAATACAGAGAACGCCACAAAGATACTCCTCGAGAAGAGCAACTCCAAGACACATAATTGTCAGATTCACCAAAGTTGAAATGAAGGAAAAAATGTTAAGGGCAGCCAGACAGAAAGGTCGGGTTACCCTCAAAGGGAAGCCCATCAGACTAACAGCGGATCTCTCGGCAGAAACCCTACAAGCCAGAAGAGAGTGGGGGCCAATATTCAACATTCTTAAAGAAAAGAATTTTCAACCCAGAATTTCATATCCAGCCAAACTAAGCTTCATAAGTGAAGGAGAAATAAAATACTTTACAGACAAGCAAATGCTGACCGATTTTGTCACCACCAGGCCTGCCCTAAAAGAGCTCCTGAAGGAAGCACTAAACATGGAAAGGAACAACCGGTACCAGCCGCTGCAAAATCATGCCAAAATGTAAAGACCATCAAGACTAGGAAGAAACTGCATCAACTAACGAGCAAAATCACCAGCTAACATCATAATGACAGGACCAAATTCACACATAACACTAGTAACTTTAAATGTAAATGGACTAAATGCTCCAATTAAAAGACACAGACTGGCAAGTTGGATAAAGAGTCAAGACCCATCAGTGTGCTGTATTCAGGAAACCCATCTCACGTGCAGAGACACACATAGGCTCAAAATAAAAGGATGGAGGAAGATCTACCAAGCAAATGGAAAACAAAAAAAGACAGGGGTTGCAATCCTAGTCTCTGATAAAACAGACTTTAAACCAACAAAGATCAAAAGAGACAAAGAAGGCCATTACATAATGGTAAAGGGATCAATTCAACAAGAGGAGCTAACTATCCTAAATATTTATGCACCCAATACAGGAGCACCAAGATTCATAAAGCAAGTCCTGAGTGACCTACAAAGAGACTTAGACTCCCACACATTAATAATGGGAGACTTTAACACCCCACTGTCAACATTAGACAGATCAACGAGACAGAAAGTCAACAAGGATACCCAGGAATTGAACTCAGCTCTGCACCAAGCGGACCTAATAGACATCTACAGAACTCTCCACCCCAAATCAACAGAATATACATTTTTTTCAGCACCACACCACACCTATTCCAAAATTGACCACATAGTTGGAAGTAAAGCTCTCCTCAGCAAATGTAAAAGAACAGAAATTATAACAAACTATCTCTCAGACCACAGTGCAATCAAACTAGAACTCAGGATTAAGAATCTCACTCAAAGCCGCTCAACTACATGGAAACTGAACAGCCTGCTCCTGAATGACTGCTGGGTACATAACGAAATGAAGGCAGAAATAAAGATGTTCTTTGAAACCAATGAGAACAAAGACACAACATACCAGAATCTCTGGGACGCATTCAAAGCAGTGTGCAGAGGGAAATTTATAGCACTAAATGCCCACAAGAGAAAGCAGGAAAGATCCAAAATTCACACCCTAACATCACAATTAAAAGAACTAGAAAAGCAAGAGCAAACACATTCAAAAGCTAGCAGAAGGCAAGAAATAACTAAAATCAGAGCAGAACTGAAGGAAATAGAGACACAAAAAACCCTTCAAAAAATTAATGAATCCAGGAGCTGGTTTTTTGAAAGGATCAACAAAATTGATAGACCGCTAGCAAGACTAATAAAGAAAAAAAGAGAGAAGAATCAAATAGACGCAATAAAAAATGATAAAGGGGATATCACCACCGATCCCACAGAAATACAAACTACCATCAGAGAATACTACAAACACCTCTACGCAAATAAACTAGAAAATCTAGAAGAAATGGATACATTCCTGGACACATACACTCTCCCAAGACTAAACCAGGAAGAAGTTGAATCTCTGAATAGACCAATAACAGGATCTGAAATTGTGGCAATAATCAATAGTTTACCAACCAAAAAGAGTCCAGGACCAGATGGATTCACAGCCGAATTCTACCAGAGGTACAAGGAGGAACTGGTACCATTCCTTCTGAAACTATTCCAATCAATAGAAAAAGAGGGAATCCTCCCTAACTCATTTTATGAGGCCAGCATCATTCTGATACCAAAGCCTGGCAGAGACACAACAAAAAAAGAGAATTTTAGACCAATATCCTTGATGAACATTGATGCAAAAATCCTCAATAAAATACTGGCAAACCGAATCCAGCAGCACATCAAAAAGCTTATCCACCATGATCAAGTGGGCTTCATCCCTGGGATGCAAGGCTGGTTCAACATACGCAAATCAATAAATGTAATCCAGCATATAAACAGAGCCAAAGACAAAAACCACATGATTATCTCAATAGATGCAGAAAAAGCCTTTGACAAAATTCAACAACCCTTCATGCTAAAAACTCTCAATAAATTAGGTATTGATGGGACATATTTCAAAATAATAAGAGCTATCTATGACAAACCCACAGCCAATATCATACTGAATGGGCAAAAACTGGAAGCATTCCCTTTGAAAACTGGCACAAGACAGGGATGCCCTCTCTCACCGCTCCTATTCAACATAGTGTTGGAAGTTCTGGCCAGGGCAATCAGGCAGGAGAAGGAAATAAAGGGTATTCAATTAGGAAAAGAGGAAGTCAAATTGTCCCTGTTTGCAGACGACATGATTGTTTATCTAGAAAACCCCATCGTCTCAGCCCAAAATCTCCTTAAGCTGATAAGCAACTTCAGCAAAGTCTCAGGATACAAAATCAATGTACAAAAATCACAAGCATTCTTATACACCAACAACAGACAAACAGAGAGCCAAATCATGAGTGAACTCCCATTCACAATTGCTTCAAAGAGAATAAAATACCTAGGAATCCAACTTACAAGGGATGTGAAGGACCTCTTCAAGGAGAACTACAAACCACTGCTCAAGGAAATAAAAGAGGATACAAACAAATGGAAGAACATTCCTTGCTCATGGGTAGGAAGAATCAATATCGTGAAAATGGCCATACTGCCCAAGGTAATTTACAGATTCAATGCCATCCCCATCAAGCTACCAATGACTTTCTTCACAGAATTGGAAAAAACTACTTTAAAGTTCATATGGAACCAAAAGAGAGCCCGCATCGCCAAGTCAATCCTAAGCCAAAAGAACAAAGCTGGAGGCATCACACTACCTGACTTCAAACTATACTACAAGGCTACAGTAACCAAAACAGCATGGTACTGGTACCAAAACAGAAATATAGATCAATGGAACAGAACAGAGCCCTCAGAAATAACGCCGCTTACCTACAACTATCTGATCTTTGACAAACCTGAGAAAAACAAGCAATGGGGAAAGGATTCCCTATTTAATAAATGGTGCTGGGAAAACTGGCTAGCCATATGTAGAAAGCTGAAACTGGATCCCTTCCTTACACCTTATACAAAAATCAATTCAAGATGGATTAAAGATTTAAACGTTAGACCTAAAACCATAAAAACCCTAGAAGAAAACCTAGGCATTACCATTCAGGACATAGGCGTGGGCAAGGACTTCATGTCCAAAACACCAAAAGCAATGGCAACAAAAGCCAAAATTGACAAATGGGATCTAATTAAACTAAAGAGCTTCTGCACAGCAAAAGAAACTACCATCAGAGTGAATAGGCAACCTACAACATGGGAGAAAATTTTCGCAACCTACTCATCTGACAAAGGGCTAATATCCAGAATCTACAATGAACTCAAACAAATTTACAAGAAAAAAACCAACAACCCCATCAAAAAGTGGGCGAAGGACATGAACAGGCACTTCTCAAAAGAAGACATTTATGCAGCCAAAAAACACATGAAAAAATGCTCATCATCACTGGCCATCAGAGAAATGCAAATCAAAACCACTATGAGATATCATCTCACACCAGTTAGAATGGCAATCATTCAAAAGTCAGGAAACAACAGGTGCTGGAGAGGATGTGGAGAAATAGGAACACTTTTACACTGTTGGTGGGACTGTAAACTAGTTCAACCATTGTGGAAGTCAGTGTGGCGATTCCTCAGGGATCTAGAACTAGAAATACCATTTGACCCAGCCATCCCATTACTGGGTATATACCCAAATGACTATAAATCATGCTGCTATAAAGACACATGCACACGTATGTTTATTGCGGCATTATTCACAATAGCAAAGACTTGGAACCAACCCAAATGTCCAACAATGATAGACTGGATTAAGAAAATGTGGCACATATACACCATGGAATACTATGCAGCCATAAAAAATGATGAGTTCATATCCTTTGTAGGGACATGGATGAAATTGGAAACCATCATTCTCAGTAAACTATCGCAAGAACAAAAAACCAAACACCGCATATTCTCACTCATAGGTGGGAATTGAACAATGAGATCACATGGACACAGGAAGGGGAATATCATACTCTGGGGACTGTGGTGGGGAGGGGGGAGGGGGGAGGGATAGCATTGGGAGATATACCTAATGCTAGATGACGAGTTAGTGGGTGCAGCGCACCAGCATGGCACATGTATACATATGTAACTAACCTGCACAATGTGCACATGTACCCTAAAACTTAAAGTATAATAAAAAAAAAAAAAAAAAATGTTTTTAGTAACAACTCCTTCTCTATTCCTAGTTCAATACATTAAGATTGCTAAGTTTCTTCAAGGAAAAACATTTTATGAGTAATGTATTATTTATACCAATAAATAAATGAAAAATGGAATAAATACATGTCCCTGAGCCCATTTTCTCAAATGTAATTTATGTCTGCATTCAATTTGCATGGCCATTATAGTTTAGCAGAAAGGGGAGCATAATTTTCATCAATAAGTTTTCATCTTCTTGTTTTTTTATTTGAACAATGAAGAGTGCCATGCATTAATAAAATTAATTGTATTGACCAATCAAAAGATGGGAAATGTTGATGATTGATGAAATGTTAATAATTTCTTGTAGTAAAATAGATGTTATATTGTGAGAATTTGGTAAGCATAGCCGGAATTTTTTTCTTTTTTTCTTTTTACAAGACAAGTTTTTATTCTGTTTCCTAGACTAGTGTGTAGTGACACGATCATAGCTCCTGCAGCCTCAAATTCAAGCCATCCTCCTGCTTCAGTCTCCCAAAGCTCTGGAATTACAGGCATGTTCCACCACTCCAAGCATCAAATTTTTTAAAATCACATTTCTCTATCCTGCACTGCCACATTTTCTCTCTCCTTAAAAGCCTACTTTTTTGGACAGCACCTGCTCTATAATGAAGACACTGGGTGTGATCCAAAAGCCAAGGGCGTGTCTCTCAAGTACCTCTTCATGCAATCTGGGTACCACCACATCTCTGAGAGCAAAAAGGGATCATAGAGATAATCTGTCTTGGTCCTTAACATATGCAGAAATGACTTCTGCAACGTCACAGAGACATGATCATCCAACATGTGCTGAAACACTTCCTGTGAATGAGAGCTCAACACTTCCCATTTTTGAGAACTCTGTTACTATATTCTTCTTCATGCCAAGTCATATTTACTTATTTCTCTGCATTCTAAGACTGCTTTTGAAATCCATGAGAATAGAGTACAATTAAAATGATAAAATATCTTTGGAGATCACTAGACCTAAGTTCTAATTCTGGTTATACCTTTTGCTGTCTGGATGACCTTGCATACAACACAAGCTTTCTAAACCATAGTGTCTTCTATGATAAGAAAATAGCTCTACAAATGATCGTAGGCTTATAACATTCACAAAATTATTTTCTTCAGCCACATAATCAATGTACAAAAATACACAATATACAAAAGCCTAAAAGCTTAGCATCATCTAAACACAGATAGTGATCAGAAAACAAAACAAAAAAAAGTATACATCGGTGCAAAAGTAATTGCGGGTTTTGCCATTAAAAGCAATGGCATAATATACACATAATGAGCTGTTTCACCTAAATGTCTTTAAAATTCTGACATTTTTATGATAAACGGAAGTGAAGAGTTTTCTTCAACGTATATTTCATTAGAGGTTCACATTTGTTTTTATAAAAACATTTTATCTTTATACCTACCTGACACTTTTGTACATTCCTTTACTTTGTCATTATTTTTGCTTATCATATAGCATTTATTATATGGTTAGCTATATGATTGAAGATTTGTGGGCTACACAGAGAAATAAAAAATATAGACTTGTCCTCAATTCGGTAGCAATCTAGTGATGGCTAAATAGGATATGAATGAAATGCAATAGGAGCACTCAGTAAAGAGCAATTTTTATATGTTTGTGAAGAAGTTAGAGAGAATAGAGAAAGAAATTAATTGGATCCTTGCTCTCTCATGCTAAAAGATCTCCCATATCAGGAAACAAATGAAGTGGTCATGTTGAATAAAGGAAATCTTTTCTCTCTCCTTGAGGTTAAATTATTTACTGATACTTCATGTAAAGGAGTCATAAAAGTTAGATAACAAATCAATTTAGAAATTTATACCATCTTTCGATGACATCATATGCCGAGCATTTAGTCACTTATTAATGTAAAATGGTCACCTTACTAAACTAGTGAGTAATTTTTATTCCCCATCCACTCCCCTTGCTGTCCCCTGGAAGAAAACTTATTGACTGATACTTACGGCTAGAAAAGAGTCTGTTCCAGTAAAGAGACTTTTATACAGTACTTATATCTTTCGTAGCTGGCATCCAGTTCACCTTGTTCCTCTTTGTGTTTCTAGTTGCTGGGCTCTGGATTTTAAATAAAAGATAGCTTTGGTGACCTCAATGGATTTCTGTTGTCCAGGATCAGAACTGATAAATAATATACGCTTAGAGTATCCATTATTAATTCTTACAATCAGCAGTAAATAATGAGAGCCTAGCTTCATCTCTCCTGCCTTTTCCACTAGAGGCAGTTAGCTCAGTCCACAAGGTGCTTTTCAGAACTTCATCTGCTTATTTATATGTATATTCTGAGAGGCTGTGATTGGGAAACTCATCACAGAATATTTTTGCACTGGGCCCTAAAGGAAGTCCCAGCACACTATTTATTTTGCACCAAATAGAGTTTGTAAAGATGCATCGTGCAGCAGCTTGCTGGACAATGTTCAGAGAAATAGTACATCCTTCCATAAAGCCACAAACCACGCACTCCAAGGCACAAACAAATCACACTGCACTAAAATCCCACTCTTCAATCAACACTGTATTCCAGTCAGTCATATCTCTACAAGAGCTGCAGAGGGAATAACTCTTGTATAGAGTTTTAGAGTTTGCTTTGAAAGTAAGATGTGTGTACAAGTGACTTGCAAAAAAAGACAGTAATAAAACTCTGCAATCTTTTCCAATTTTCTCTCTCCATATTTAATGGTGCCTGGCATTTCTATAGATGACATTTAATATTTGAAAGGGCATAATTTCCTTCAATGCACAGAGGAGTTTCTGTTCTGTTTCTGGCAGATAGAGAGAAATTCATATCTCTACATGAGATCTGCATTGAAATCACTACATATGATGGATGTTTCTCAGTACTTACACCCTCTGCATTGTACCTCAAGTGTGTCTACAAAAATCCTCTATGTGGTATTTCTTTACAGGTCTACAGTCATTCATACTAAGTAACAAAAATGAGCCAATAATTCTGGAGCTAAAAGTAGTTAGGGAAAAATCCAGTTTGATGCTCTTCAATTTGTATTAACCTGAGACCAGGAGTTTCGGAAGGCACCTCAGGGTCAAATGAAAGCTCTGGAAAGTCCAATCTGCTCAAAGCAGCTGTGCTTTAAAATGTTTCACACATTAAACTTTTCAGTGAAGTTTTGTTGGAAATGGGATTACATTTATTTAAAACAAAGACAATAAAAGACTGACTGAGTTCAGTCCATTCATTTTACAAATAGAAAACTTTATAAAAGATCAGAGACCTGGGAGGGGCAGAATCTGAGCCTCTGATCTCTTGTTGTAGCATCAAGTCTAAAGAAAAAAGACAGGAAACAACAACAAACCAACAAATTTCACAGTGACATGAAATAGAGTGAGTATGCTGGGAAACTTGCCTGGAGTGATGAAAGCATGAATTCCATTTTATAATTACATTGCTACAGGCACTAGCACCACACAATTTGCCCCTTGCCTAATATAAAGGTAACTTTTCAGTCTTCATTTGATTAATGACTAAGCAAAAGAGTAGGTCTCCAAAGTGTTTCACTCTGGTAAAGACCAGAATATTTTTTTTACGGTTTAAAAGCAAATACTTTTAATAAACATTATGACAAAAATGAGATACTTTTGTTGCTAAAGACATGTGAAAAAAATGTGAATTTTGACAAATTCAAAAAAGTATGAATATGTTTCAAAGAAAGTTTTCAGAATCAATTTTATTTAATGTCTGCACCTAAGATTGCAGCTCTCAGTCTCCCCTCTAACCACTTACAGAAATGTTATTTCAAAGCGACCACAATACATTAGCAGATACACAGGAGAATGGAGAGCCTCCTTACATACCTAACTGGAGAGAAATTATAAATGTAAAAACTAGAATATTAAAGTGAACACTAATACAGGTTTTAAAATAATATGCTAGAAATACAGAATAGTAGAAAATGTTTCAATCAAAAACAATTTTGTAAAAGCTCACAAAATGAAAATGGCCTACTGCATAATTTCTAAAAATGTTTTAAATAGTGCTATTCTTACCTAAGAAGAAAGCTTGATATTTCGTAATAATGCGCTAGACGGGTATAATGGAATTATAAGAACAGGAATTGGAAAAAAACGATTTCCATCAAGATGACATGAATTACAAACTTGTTTAGAAGAGGGAGTTCTATTATTTCTTCTTATAACATCTGTAATTCATAGTACAGTTTGTTGTGTGCAAGTATATATACAAATATATGTACATATGCAAATATATACATTATGTGGTGTGTATACATATGCATAATGTATATTAAAGTGTGAAAAGGTGAATACATGAATAGATCGATAGACCTACTTCTTGATTTTTTTATTTTGTTGCTGAAGGAATTTACCAGTCTTGGGCTTTTATAGCCATCCTGAGTTATATACAAGGAAATGAGATAATAGTGGAATATTGAATTGCCTCAATTACCTAATTGAGTTAATCTATTTATTCAAAATTATCTGTTGAAAAGGTATGACACTGTTAAAACTTATGAAATACGTCACAGGCTTGGTAATTTCCCTGAAAGAATTTCTAATCCCTAGGAAATTATTGACAAGTGGTAAAGAGCTAATAGTGCTAAGAACCCATAACAATGGCTCACAAACTTTGCTGCACGTTGTAATCACTTGGGAACCTTTAAAAAATACAAGTACCTAGTAATCATTCTCCAACATTCTGATGTAATTGTATGGGGTGCAGCTCGAGCCTCTGGGAGGCCATCTAGTCATCTAGGGCTATATATATTAAAGTTACTTTGGGTTCTTCAATATCCTATAGGATACTCTTTTCCATATAATCCTCTTTCTTTTTTGTTATTACCAAGACTCTATCAGGGTTGAAACATAAAGACTTCTCCGTTTGATGCTCCAAACTTGATTCAGGTGTTTTCAGTTACAAGCAATTCCTAGCATTCAATGGGCTCATTCACTCTACTTTGGCTATTAGAAAGTACTTAAACTAGCCTCTGGCTTAGGCTTGCGATCAGCTCACAGTAAACTTTCATCCCTTCTTGCACATGAGAAACATCTGAAAAGCTTCTGAGATATTAAAATGCCGTGCCCAAACTTGTTGCATATGAAAGTTTCCTAAATCAAAAGTTCACAACGCGTACATCAGAATGAGGATGAGACCCAGGCTTCCAAAAATTTTAAAGATCCTAATATGATTCCAATGTTCAACACTTTTCTAATGTCAGAACTCCATATCCAGAGTTTTTGAGGCAGAGCCTGGGCATCAAGATTTTTCGATTCCCCAGGAAATTCTAATGCTCACCCAGGATAGAAAATACTGACAGCAACTGCTCAAACATGTTTGCTTGTTGAAATGAGACACAAATACACATTTAAAAATAATAATTTTTTTTATTTTTAAAAAGGCAGTTAGGCCGGGCGCGGTGCCTCATGCCTGTAATCCCAGCACTTTGGGAGGTCGAGTGGGGTGGATCACGAGTTCAGGAGATAGAGAGCATCCTGGCTAACAAGGTGAAACCCCATCTCTACTAAAAATACAAAAAATTAGCCTGGCGCGGTGGCGGGCGCCTGTTGTGGTCCCAGCTACTCAGAATGGCGTGAATCCAGGAGGCGGAGTTTGCAGTGAGCCGAGATCGCTTCACTGCACTCCAGCCTGGGCGACAGAGCGAGACTCCGTCTCAACAACAACAACAACAACAACAACAACAACAACAACAACAGGCAGTAAAGTTTGATAGACATTGATTCAGAGCTCTGTTACTCAAAGTATGACTCATGGGCCATTACCTGGTCCCAGTTAACGATACAGATTACAGGGTTGTTTTATAGACTTACTAAATCAAACTCTGAAAGAGTTTGGGCACAGAAATCTTCATTTTAAGACATTGCAAATAAGTTTAACTTATAGATCTGGAACAGTGGTTTTGAACCCAGGCATAATTTTTGTCTTCAGTAGATATTTGGCAATGTCTGAAGGCATTTTAGCTGTCACAAATGGAATGGGCGTCATTGTTATCTAGTAGGTAGAGTTCAGGGGTGCTGCTAAACCTCCTGCAATGCCAGTGTGAATGACAGCCCCTTATAAAATTACCAAGCCCAAATTATCAATAGTGCCGAGGTTGAGAAACCTCATTCTAGAGCAGTGGTTGTCAAAGCTTAGAGTGCAACAATATCACTTAGATTACTTATTAAAACATAGATTGCTGGGCCCAACCTTTCAGAATTTTTGACTTGGTAAGTCCAGGATGGGAACAACGAACCTTCATTCCTAACAGTTCTGGTGATGTTGATACTGCTAGTCTGGGTACTATACTTTTGAGAGCCATTGATCTAGAGATTGCCTCTTAATTTTCATCTAATTCCTTTGACTCTGCCTGCCCAGAAATGAAGTTCATCAAGAGGCAGAAATTTTAATATAGCTGTGGAATTCTACTGACAATTTGAAAACGCATGATCAGAGTACCTTTAAACCTCTGATATTAGACTTCTTAGACATAATTTCTCCATCTTTTTGGTCAGCATCAGTATTAAACTATAGAGCCATACTTTTGATTTTAAATACTTCACACACTCCAATCTAATGATTATCATTGAATTTGCTTGTTCTGCAGGTGATTCTGGCATGAGTCTGATAAAGACGCCTTTAATAACATAACCACAGCACCTCAAATATCTGTGAAACATCTGAGGTAGAATTACTAACCAACTCAATAACTTTGGGAAAAGCAAATTCTTTTCATACAATAACTTATTTTTAAAAATGCCCTAGCCAACAGAACAAGATAGGCTGTCTCAGACCCCCTTTGAGACTACCTGCTTCTCACTCATTTTCTCTTAAGACCATCCCTTCCCCAGATCACTGTAATCAACAACACCAGACACACACAAAACGTTAACATTTCTGAATAGAGATTTAAAGTGTTTTCATCAGGCCCGCAGTCACTGCTCTCTCCATTAGAGCCATCAATAACCAGAGAGACAAAAATTATAAATCTGTAACTAGGCAACAAGGACAAAGCTAATGAACATTAGGGCAGAGACTGTAGCCTTTATAAATAAAACCCAAATAGCACCTCGGCTGAATATATTTTTCTGCTTTATTGCTGTTTTGACACAAATGAAACCAAGATATATTCCTCTTACTTTGTTTGTTTTTTCCTTTTTTTCCCTCCGGTTTATGTCTTCTGTTATTACTTTGTGGAAAGAGACAGAGTGGATGTAAAGAAGTCCATAAATTGGAACAAAACTGTTTTACTGTAAATATTTCTACGTACTTATATTGTCTTATTAAGTATGTCTAATCAGCAGGTTTTCCAAAGTAATCCTGGGGGCTGCCTTTGTGTTTAGTCATGCTATCTGTAATTAAAAGGTATAATTTGTGAGACTAGCAGAAAAAAATCTGAATGAAAATGAATATGTGTGTAATAATGAAACAAAACTTACAGACATAAGCACATATGTTTTGGTTTCTTAATCTCCTTTCAAAACAGGAAACAAAGTGTTCAGAAAATCTAGTGAATTCATTATATTTATATAAATGTACAATTTCACTTCAATTATAGACATTCCCTTTTTCTAGTTTAGCATTTTGTATGGTTGATTTTTATCAAGCATTAAACTACAAAAGAACTGAAATTCCTTAACATAATTCTAAGGTAACTTTTTCCTGCGGGATTCTCTTAAGGGGCTTCTTATTCGATGGTGCAGATATTAATTTAATGCCCCCCCAAAAATATAATAAGCCATTGTAACTAGAGGAATATTTGTTTTCAATTGCAGATACAGTCAGTTGAACTTGCTTGTTTTGTTTTATGTTTCATTTTAGCAGAAAGACTAGGAGACTTTTACCACGAGAATCCCATAGAGGTGCCTAAACTATCATCTATATGTGGTCCATTGACTTCTGGCATCCCAGAAAGGCCTTCTTGAGGTTCAGTTTTAACTTGAGTAGTAGATCCTGTTGCAGAAATATCAGGATTCTAAAGGAGCCTGTGAAAATGTTTCATAGAAGCCACCAGAAAAACACTAGCCCCAACTCTGCAAAGGATGCTTCAGGTAGGAGAAGAGAATTCATTCAGTCTCTATCCTAAGAAAAAGTTGATTCTTGGTAGGGAAAAATGACATCAGGTGTATAACTATGTAGTTTCACTCATTCTTTCCCAATGTAGAGAATAGATCACACTAAATTTCCTTAAGACAACTGTATAAATAATAAAGACTTTCCCTTTAATAGACCACTGAGAATTTATAATACAATTAAGATGAGAACCACTGTCCCTATTAGCATTGGTGGTTACAAGAATGACTACAAGGTTTAGAGAGGTTTAGACTGATTGGTTCACACCCTAGATTACGGGAAAACCAGTTCACAATCAAAGGAATAGCACAGGGCACAAATCTAAGGCATCCACTGACCAAGTAGAGATTAATACCAGCTGCTATACAGGAAGATTTTGTGCAACCCAAGGTAATCTCAGTAAAGTGAAAAACACACATTTTAAGTTACTGTGGTAGGATGGCAAATATTTAAAACATTCTTTTTCCCTCTATACATTATGATTGTACTACCATAATAAACCCTTAGCTGAGGCACTTTGAAAATAATAGGTGGCCTTTATTTAATAAAGGGCGCTTGAGGTGAAAAGAAGACAACAGTAGCAAAGTTTTTTTAAAGTAGAAGCAGCAGCATCAGGAAAGGAGGGCAGAGAGAAAAAGATAAACCAAATGATATCCTCAGTAACGTACAGAAATAACTTGAATGTAGAAGAAAAAAATGACATTTTAAAGATTCAGTTAGTTGTTATCTTTGATTAAAGAAGATTTTCCTCTGTGAAACAAAGGCATCATGTTCTTGAAGTCTAAAGAATTAGAATGGTTCATTACATGAATCTCACACCAGGGCCTTTGGCAAGAACAATCTCTCAACATTTTACAAATTATATTAACCACTAATAAAGTGATTATGATGCTGCATGAAAATGCAACATTTAAGTTTTAATTTAAAATGAGTGAACCAATAAATATTCCCTAAAATCATAGAACACATGCTAATTGAATGGAAGGAAATATCGATTGGAGAGCAAAGGACTAGACTGCCAATTTGTATCCATCCATCATATACCATCACAATACACATTTAAGCAAATGTGCAGATTCCAATGATTGTAGTAAATAATCATAGAGAGCTCATCAAAACCGGGCAAAAGGCAGAGTAACATATCCTTATTCTTCCCTTTTCTGCTTTGCGTAGGAGTCTAAGAGTAAGTATGTGTGGTGGCTGGGGTGAAGGATTATTTTCTCTTTTTCTTGAAATGTCCTCTTACAAACTAAGCTCCAAGTTTTAGTACCAGCAGTAATAGAAGGCAATGCACAGAGTGAGAGCTACTTTTGTGGCCTTGTGGTTTAGAGAGAACTTGGAACAGCTCAGAGATAGAAAGAGGATAAAAGTCAAGACAATCAAGGAAATAAACAATAAGTCCCTGGTACGTCCCCTATAAATTGTTGGAAATCAAGAGAAGAAAAGTTAAGCAAACAAAAAAAAAATTCCTATCCTCAAGAATTGTATAGTCTTAATGGGAAGTATATTTTCTCCTTTGATCGTTTAGTCATTTATTAAACAAATATATTTTGAGTGCCTACCATGTGATAGGCACTGTGCAAGGTGCAGAGATACTTAAGATACTTTCATCTACACTTCACTGACTCTAATACAAAAAGGAGAAAGGAAAAAAAGTGATCTTTTAGAGATGCAAATCTGATCAGTTATTTTTATGACTTTTTAGTCTTGCTTTTGTGATGTTTTCCAACTTTAGGGGGCAGCCTTCTCTGGATTGCAGGACCTGATCTTTGCCTTCTCCTAAGCCTATTTTGCACTATTCTTCCCCTTGGCCTTTGTGCTTTAGCCCTGCTGCCCACCTCATCACTGAATACACCATACATTTCCCTGTGTTCAGAGGGACTAGTGTAGAACTGTACAGCGTCTGTCCTAGAACACTCTCTCTCTCTTTGTTAGCCACATTCTTCTCACAGTCCTGTTGATTTCACATTGCATCCTTTTACTGTAACTTTTCTGAGCACTTAACAAAATTGTAATTTATGAGTCATTTAGTTAGTTGTTTATCTGCTGTTGTTGTTGTTTATTCCCAAATAAACTGTCTATAAAAGAGGCGATGTGTCTGTTTAAAAAATAAAATTATCCCAAGGACTTAACACAGAATCTAGTGAGTATTATGTTCTATAAATATTTTGTTCAAGTTATTATTTTAGTGGCTACGTTTAGTGACTATGTTTCATAACAGGGAAGAGGAGAGAAATATGTTGTACCCAATAAACAGGTTAGGGATATCATTGCGCAGTGATTTCCTGAGTTAAGCTGCTTGAATAGCAGTGAGCTGAGAGCCAACAGAAAAGTCATTTGGAGTCAAAGTTACCAATGTCTACATAGTTTAAAATGGGTCCAAGATGAAACATCAGACTAGCTAAGTCAGAGGGCTAGGATTAGTGGCAATTCAACATGACGATTTCACAGGGGTTTTCTTCTCCATTTATCATGGAGCAAATCTGTTCATTTGACAGAAAGAGCTGACACTGAGGTATAAACTCCCTGTGAAAAAACAAAGGAGAGATTTCGGCTCACTGTTAAGTGGTGAGTGGCAGTCTCCAAGCCTCTCTGAAAATGAGGCGTATGTGGGAAGAAGAAAGAACTTGAACTTATAATGAACCTATCATGAGAAAGTAAGTGAGTTGTGAAGGTGGAGAAAAGATACAAAAGAGAATCTGGGGCCAACAGCATCAACATGATTAGTCTCAGAATTTTGTTTGTGGCTAGTTTCAAATTAAAGAAGGTATAGACTTGGGTTACTTAGTATTATTTTTCCAGAAGTGCTGCTCACGTTGGAAGAGGAATCAAAAAGCCAAATACAGCACTTTTACATGTATGTGAGAAAGAATTAATTCAGCAGGCCTGGGTTGCTCAAACCCTGCACATTCCCCAAAAAAGTCTTGTTTCCATGACAGGCCCTTAGCTGACTCCTGGGAACTGAGCTGTCTGATAAGAGTGTTTTTGAAGCATTCTGTGCCAGTTTGTTCAGGTAGTTCATTATATCAATGTCATCTATTCTGAGTGCCTGCCTTCTCTCTGGGAGTCTGGAGCTTAAGCAACAAACATCCAGCATAGGTAGTATAGGCTTATGTGACTGACCGCCAATAAAAACCATGAAAAATCAGGCTCAAAAGAGTGTCCCTTCTTATCAATACTTCCCACGTGTTGTCACACATTTTTACTGGGGAGAATTAAGTGCATTCTATGTGACTCCATACTTGAAGGCTTGCTAATTCTTTCCTCTAGACTTCACTCCATATGCTTCTTCCTTTTGTTGATTTCACATTGCATCCTTTCACTGTAATAAACCACATGGTAGGCATAACAACTTCTAAGTCCTGTGAGCTCCTCTAGTGAATTATCAAGCTTGAGGATGGTTTTGGAGACCCTCAAAACAAAATATCTTCTAGAAATCCAACTACTGAATAATCTGACAAACCATGAGGTCTCCACCTGGGGAACCTCAGGTTTCTGTATTTCTCCCGCAGTGCAATCTCAAGGAAATGGAAAGAAGCCTGTCTCTTCTGATGAGAGATACACATGCAATCTTCTCCTATAACGTAGATAGCCTAGTTTGAACACACAAACCTAATTTCTTATCTATCCAAACTAAGAATGAAAACAAAAAAAACTATTTTGCTATCAATGTCTGCTTTAAGTCTAAACAAAAATGTATTGGTATAAAGAAGAAATACACTTTCCCAAGAAGACAGTTGTGACTAGTGGAGTCAACAGCATTAAATACCATTATTAGTCTTGTCTCTTATACTTATGTTTTTGAGAAAGAACTCTTACTTTCCTCATCAGTACCTATATATTCATCTCTTACATCATTCTGAAGCTGTGGAAATTATTTTCTGTTTACCACACAGCCAGAATTACTTTATCCAGCTCAGTTTTATTCTTCAAGGGCCTGACCCCTATAAACTGCCTCATCCAGATTCCCTTCTCCTATGACTTCATGTTGAGTTTAGTCAAAAGGAGTAACCCTCTTGAAATTTGAGGGAGGAAGGAGAGAAAAATAGAAGCAATTCTTTCCACTCCCTCTCTACCTGGGTACTACTCCTCTGGCAGAAGCCATATACTTCTACAAGCACAGCTCCTTCCTGCTAGGCTGAGTCCACAGCACTAGAGCTCTCTGGGCTCTGCTTGCTTCCTTGTCTTGCACCTTCCGGAGTAGTGGTAACAACAGCTTTCAGTGGACTCTTCACCGTGCAAGAAGAATGTGCCTTTTGATTTCCACCAATCAGGAGACTAGTAAAGGGGTATCTACTGCAAGCTTACGGAACACATTTATAAGCAATCATGTGAACAAGTAAATAAATAGATGAATGAATGAATGAATTACTGCTCCCTCATAAATTAAAGAAACCACTTTGATAAATAAAGGCAAGCTGAAATTACTTCAGTTTTATTTGCTATAATTTTCTGAGTTGCAGTTTAACAGGGGCATTCAGAGGTAACTCAAAGACAACATACCAATGTTGAGGACTTCATGTAAAGTTGGAAGGGGGAATGTAGGGGGCACACAAGAGGATTGGTGCTTATAGAGCCGATGTAGGGGCTAACAATTTCCTCTGCCTTTGTGTCCTGGGATCCCAACATAACTACCAGGTCTTACAATCCCAATGAGAACAACAATGACAACAAAAACAGTCATAGTCACAATAAGAACTAAATTCACACTCAAATTTTGAAACAAGAAGATCTTAAGGAAGGGGATGCCGACAGAAATGGGGAAAGCTTTACCACCTTTAGGAGGCTGCTCGGAGAGAGTTCGGAGCCAGGAAAGAAAGAGCACCTGATAAGAATCCCAATTGATTACTGGCAGAATCACAGAGCTGAGGCAGGAAACAAGGAAGGAAAATAAAAACTCTAAACCCTCTTTCATCCTAGCCTACAATCTACTGCCAGCACCCTCCAATGGCCCAGCCTAATTTAAGCCAGAGGATAAGGGTGATGCAATTCAAGCCTCCCGGGGAACATAGCAAGGTAGAAACTGGGTTGGAGGATTGAGAAGTGAGACAAGCTGAGAAAGCCTGCATGGCATGTTTAGAACTTTCTCCAAGGGATGTGTTAGGCCATGCTTAAGTCTTACTTAGTAAGAACACTGATAACCAGGACTTTCATACAAAGCTGCTGCTTTTGAAAGCAAATGTCTGATACTAAGAACCATCCTATGAAGGAGGATTGCTAAGTACTATATAACACCTGAGATAATCAGACACACTGGATATTAACCAGATATATCAGATAGACAATAGTTCATCAATCATAGCCTCCCTAATGATACCAAAAGGAGTCCGTACTGGCCACATATTTCAAAAGTCACTTTCCTATTCTCCTTTTATATTGAATGTTTTTCCCTAGTACAGTCTGTGATCATACCACCTCTTTTCTTTTAAAACCCTGGCATAAGCTTTTGTTTAGCCCTATTCAAGCTGCTCTGCCTGAAAAATCACTGTGCTTTAAGTTTTACCAACCAATAGCCATTGGCTAAAAATGATTATAGTTTACCCCAAGAGGAAGCCTTTGATCACTGGAGCCAGATCCAGCCGTGAAAATGTGTGTTTTCCTGCCCTGTTCTAACATTTTCTCTTAATTAGGGCAGGAGAAACTGCCTTGGGAAGTTGATTCTTCACCTGCACACATAATATCTGTACTTACTTTCTGCGTTTCTGTGTTCTCTGAGGAGGCACTTGGGAACCCATTGGCAAGAACTTGTTTTTGAGGTAATTGCAAAGGAAAAACAAAGCACACGTCAATGAAAATTCATTTTGATTCTATTCCCTTCTCTCTCTTTTTTTGAAGTCAAGCAGCTCCAAATTTCAAGTTGCAAACAATATTATTCAGTAAATTTTACTGATGGAGAATAACCCAATGGAACAGCCCAAGGCAGTATGAGAACATCCTGGCCACCCCAATCTGGAACAGTTTTCCTCTCTGCCTGTCAGAGGCTCTTATCAGAATCACCCATCTTTATATTTAGTGCCATGGTATGCAGAAGAGGTCAAAGCGGTTCCATGGAGTTCTAAATAAAATGTCCACAGGATTAGCACAGGGTACTGGGAGCCTTTATATGAAGATAATTGAGAAGATTAAGGTTTAAGAGAAGAGAACATGAAGCTATGTTTGAAGTTATGATTGAAGTGAAACAACAAGAAAGATGAAATAAGAAACTAAATCCCCGAACACAAGGACTGGAAGTTTGCCACCAAAGTTTAAGAGAATTTAATATGGAACAACTTTAGCCTAATAGGGAAATTGTGTTGACATTTGCAAAATCTTATTGTATTATTAAGGAAATTTAGGATGAAGAGAGGATGGCATTTCTGATACTTGAAACTGATACCACAAAGGATAAAACTCACTTCCTTGGTGCCACTGCACTGGAGCCTGGGCAACAGTCCTTGGTATCTGCATAAAAAAATAAAGGTTTGGATTGCAGATCCTTTGGATCTGACCCTTTCTACGAGTTTGTCTGGTGTTGAGCCATGCCCGTGACCACCTTTAAGTGTGTCCTCTCAATAAGCCCAGATTCAAAGCCCTAAAGCAGCTTCCTGCCTATGACCCTCACCTCTCAGCCTATATTTCATTTGATCAGGGCCATGAAATGAGCTACCTAATGGCATGACTAAATAAAGCTAGTCCATGATCAAATTCCAACTGGAGAGGGCTGTAACAATGAATTATTTTACCACAATATAAAGTCCTTGTCTTTTCTAATTATCTGGTGTCTCAAATGGTGAAGATATAAGAAGGGAGGTTATGAAGTGTTTTGAAGCAAGAAGACTTCTTGCTAATCACTGGAGTAATATTCATTTTACCTTAAGATTAAATGCCAAGAGCTATGTTTATAGCTAAAAGTTGGTGGAAATAAATATTGATAAGTATACTGTATACTTTTATATTTATAAATGGCAACTGAAACATCATTAGGATAAAATCTTGATAGAGTTAATAAAGTGTTTGTTTTTATTTCGATTTTTTCATTCTAATCTTCTGTACCAGTTCTTGAAAACATGAGGTTTTGGCTTTTATTTTTTTAACACTTTACTACATTATGATCCCACTCTAATTAGATGGAAACCAAGGTAGAGAAATTTCAAACCAACTAGTGAAGTTGATGAGAATTTAGGTGAAAGCCAGCCAGAGAGAAAAGACTTCTGAACTTAATCAATAAAAACATACCAGTACTGGCCAGGCGCGGTGGCTTACTCCTGTAATCCCAGCACTTTGGGAGGCTGAGGCGGGCGGATCACGAGGTCAGGAGATCGAGACCATCCTGGCTAACATGGTGAAACCCTGTCTCTACTAAAAATACAAAAAAGTTAGCTGGGCGTGGTGGTGGGCGCCTGTAGTCCCAGCTACTCGGGAGGCTGAGGCAGGAGAATGGTGTGAACCCAGGGGGCGGAGCTTGCAGTGAGCCGAGATCGCGCCACTGCACTGGAGCCTGGGCAACACTGCGAGACTCTGTCTCAAAACAAAAGAAAAAAAAAATACCAGTACTTAGAGTCATTTCACCAAAGCCCTGCCTTTCAGGTGGACAAATGCTAAGGTTGTAAAGGTAATAAATGTTTTAATAACTTTCCCCTCAACACAAATACAAACAGATCCCACCCTCCACGTGTACATAAATATGCACGCAACTAACACTTCCCCACTTCACAGAGAATTTTCATTTCAATGAGGACTTTTGATTATGAATGGATAACCCAAAGAAATGACTCAATCCTGGAATTTTAATTTAGGTAAAACTTGAAGAATACTTTGGGCACACTTCTCAGTTCATAAAATATAGTTGCTACCCTGCCCTCCTCACATATTCCTCTAGTGTTTGACATTTGTCTGAGGAAAATAACTTTGTATTCCACTTTTTCTGTGACTTGATACATCATCTATTTTGTTTTAGCCAGAGAGAGACTTAACAAAGATTACTGGATCCTAAACTCAATGGTGTTTGTTTTTTGAGTGATAAATTTTTCTTTCAAAATTCTTTTCTTCAGAGGGTAATGAGATGCACTGCTCTGCTGGAGGCCAGAGTTAGGTAGGTGGAGAAATTGCAACAATTATTCTTAATTGCCACCGAAACTTTGCTTTTTTAGCAGAAGGGGGAACTGGTTAAGTTGACAGAAGTACGTATCTGCTAAATAGGAGAAATGCAATTAGTGGTTAGTTGAGAGGTAGGAAAGACAGATTTTATATTGTAACAACTGTGAAAACAAAAAATGGCTTGGACATTATTTAAATTAGGTAAAATGTATGAACCAACTCAGAGACCTTACCGTCCAAAATCAATCACAACTACCAACTGTAACTTTTTTCTAAAACATATTCCAGAAATAAGTGAGTTTTGCCTTTCTAATCTCATTAAATATAAATCTATTGGTTAATTAGAAGTAGAAAATTTGGAGCTTTGCAATTAGACAACTCCCAGTGTGAGTTGGGCTCTGCCACTTATAAGCTATGTGACATTGCACATGTTAAACATAAACCTGTTTCCTCTAAAACTGAAAAATAATATCTTCAAACAGTTGTTACAAAGTTTAAATTGGATTATTTTTAAGAATTTTTAAATTCACATTTAAATATATGTTTTTATTAGCTTCACACTAAGCAATTTATTAGCTTCACACTAAGCAATTTATTTTATTAACTCATAATCTGTAAACTACATCTAATAATGAACACCTTTCAGGTACAACATGAGAATCCACCAAGTGTAGTTCATATATCATGAAGTATCTGATATGGGCCTGTCACATAGTAATTGTTCAAGAGGTGTCTGTCCTCTATTTTCTCTCTAACCCCACTCCTTGTCCCCCGTCCTGTATTCTTTCCTTCTTTCCTTCACTGATGAGATACAGTTAAAAGGTTGAGAACGATAATACCTTGAATGTAACTACTCAGAATTCCTCCTCCAGCATTTGCTTCCCATTTCCCCTTGGATGCGCTATATCGGCAATTACTGAGCCTGACAGACTTAGGATAAATAAGTCACCAACTTCCAATCTAAAAACTTCAGAGGTGAAAGATGGGCAATTTTAAGTGTAAGGCCACACAGCTCATCCCTGTCTCCAATCAGAAATCTAATAAAACAGTAAATCAGTGGACTTCCCCCTTTCCCTTCCCCTTTTCACTTTCAATGTAAAGTGTCACTTTGACTCATTAAAGACAAAACAATATAACAATATTCAGAAGATAAATTGGATCAAAGCCCGAAGGTTGTCTTGCCAGCAGCCTTTCCTTGAGCCTGGGACAAATAGAAGAATCAGGCCATGAATAATGACTCCTATGCTTTTCATAGACAGTATCTGTATAGCAAAAGTGCTTTAGAATTCAAGCGGCACTGCTGAAAAAAACCCTCTCCTTTACGTCCAACTCAACATCTGCATCCTCTATGCCACTTTTCCTGCCTCCTCCAGTCTCTCCTGTCTCTGAGTTCTGCAGCATGCCTGGGAAACATGAACTCATGAAGAACCTATGGTGTGTTCCCAGTTGGAAACCAAGTTTATCAAACTTTGAATGTTTTCTTTTTTTCTCTCTCTCTCCAGGATAGTCTACCACAATGACAGTCACACGGTTACTATTTTTAAAATCTTAGATTATTAACTACTAATCGATATTAACTATAGTTCAAAGTCCTAGAGAACTATATTTAAAAATAACTTTAGTCATATACGAAAATTACATTTCAGATATAATTTAATGTACTGGGAATTGGCATGACCTAAAAAACGAAATGAAAAAGATAACGTATGAATCAAATTTTGCTGTAATAAAACTGCATAGCAAACATCCTCAAAACACCGGTGTCTTATAACAATAAAAGTTTCTTCTCCTGTCCACAGGTCCATGGATCAGCTGTGGCTTTACCATGCCTGGCTTCAGGCTTCAGACTGGCTACTTATCTGCTCAATATGTTTTTTTATTTTTATTTAGCCAGTAGCTACCTGGGCCATATTCTTATTTTTATTGAGCCAGTAGCTACCTGGGCCATATTCTTCTCACTACAGATTACAGGAGCATAAGAGAGAAAGCCAAACTTGGCCAAATAAAGACTGCCCTTGAGCCATGTCAGCAATGTACACTTGGAAAAAAAAAATCACATGGCTAAGATCAAAATTGGTAGAACAGGAGATCAAGATTGCCAATCATGAGAAGAACTGAAAATTATATGACAAAGCATATGGATGTTAAATTTTATAAAAGGAAAGGAATGAAGAATTGAAAACAAACAGGGCATCAGTAAGGTGGCAGAATAGTAGTTCTGCACTCATATTCCACAACAGCTGTCCATGTACAAAAGGGTCTTCGTGGGGACTGGAATTCAGGTAGGGGGTGGTGAAATGCCAGTGGAATCCAAAACCTAGGAAAGCCATTTGGAGAGAGCATAAATGTGCTCAGGCAGGGCTACCAACCGTGGTCCCAGCTCTAGACCCCATGTGGACTCCCCTGCAACCCCGATTGACCATGGTCCTGCTTTCAGAACCATCAGCCAAGGGACCCAAAAGTTATACCCTCATGATATGGTTTGCATGTCTCCCCACCCAAATCTCAACTTGAATTGTATCTCTCAGAATTCTCATATGTTGTGCGAGAAATGCAAGAGGAGGTAATTGAATCATTGGGGCAGGTCTTTCCCGTGCTCTTCTCGTGATAGTGAATAAGTCCCACAAGATTTGATAGGTTTATCAGAGGTTTCCGCTTTTGCATCTTCTTAATTTTTTCTCTTGCTACATCCATGTAAGAAGTGCCTTTCGCTTCCTGCCATGATTCTGAGGCCTCCCCAGCCACGCAGAACTGTAAGTCCAACTAAACTTCTTTTTCTTTCCAGTCTTGGGTATGTCTTTATCAGCAGTGTGAAAATGGATTAATACAGTAAATTGGTACCAGTAGAGTGGGACATTGCTGAAAAGATACCTGAAAACGTGGAAGTGACTTTGGAACTGGGTAACAGGTAAAAGTTGGAACAAATTGGAGGGCTCAGAAGAAGACAGGAAAATGCAGGAAAGTTTGGAAACTCCTAGAGACTTGTTTAATGGCTTTGACAAAAACACTGATAGCGATATGAACAATAAGGTCCAGGCTGAGTTGGTCTCAGATGGAGATGAAGAACTTGTTGGGAACTAGAGCAAAGGTGACTTTTGTTATGTTTTAGCAAAGAAACTGGTGGCATTTTACCCTGCCCTGGAGATTTGTGGAACTTTGAACTTGAGAGAGATGATATATGGTATCTGGTAGAAGAAATTTCTAAGCAGCAAAGCATTCGAAAGGTGACATGGATGCTGTTAAAAGCTTTCCATTTTAAAAGGGAAGCAGAGCATAAGAGTTCAGAAAATTTGCAGCCAGATGATGCAGTAGAAAAGAAAGACCCCCCCCCCTTTTTTTTTTGAGGAGAAATTCAAGCCAGCTGCAGAAATTTGCGAAAGTAGCAAGAAGCCTAATGTTAATCCACAAGATCATGGGGAAAATGTCTCCAGGCCATGTCACAGACCTTCACAGCAGCCCCTCCCATTACAGGCCTAGAGGCCTAGGATGAAAAAGTAGTTTTGTGGGCCGAGCCCAGGGTGCCTGTTCTGTGTGCAGCCTAGGGACTTAGTGCCCTGTGTCCCGGCCAGTCCAGCCATGGCTGAAAGGGACCAATGTAGAGCTCAGGCTGTGGCTTCAGAGGATGGAAGCCCCAAGCCCTGGCAGCTTACATTGGGTGTTGAGCCTGTGTGTGAGCAGAAGTCAAGAATTGAAGTTTGGGAACCTCCACCTAGATTTCAGAAGATGTATGGAAATTCCTGGATGCCCAGGCAAAATTTGCTGCAGGGGCTGGGCCCTCATGGAGAACTTCTGCTAGGGCAGTGTGGAAGGGAAATGTGGGGTTGGAGCCCCTGCACAGAGTCCCTACTAAGGCACTGCCTAGTGGAGCTGTGAGAAGAAGGCCACTGTCCTCCAGACCCCAGAATGGTAGATCCACCAACAGCTTGCATCGTGCACCTGAAAAATCTGCAGACACTCAACACCAGCCTGCAAAAGCAGTTGGGAGGGAGGCTGTACCCTGCAAAGTCATAGGGGTGGAGTTGCCCAAGACCATGGGAACCCACCTTTTGCATTAGTGTAAACTGGAGGTGATACCTGGAGTGAAAGGAGATCATTTTGGAGCTTTAAAATTTGGCAGCCCTGCTGGATTTTGGACTTGCATGGGCCCTGTAACCCCTTTGTTTGGCCAATTTCTCCCATTTGGAACAGCTGTATTTACCAAATACCTGTACCCTCATCATCTCTAGGAAGTAACTAGTTTGTTTTTGATTTTATAGGCTCATAGGTGGAACAGACTTGACTTGTCTAAGATGAGAATTTGGACTGTGGACTTTTGGGTTAATGCTGAAATGAGTTAAGACTTTGGGAGACTGTTGGGAAAGCATGAGTGGATTTGAAATGTGAGGACATGAGATTTGGAGGGGTCTGGGTGGAATGATATGGTTTGGCTGTGTCCCCACCCAAATCTCATCTTGAATTGTATCTCCCAGAATTCCCATGTGTGGAGGGACCCAGGGGAGGTAACTGAATCACGGGGGCCAATCTTTCCCATGCTATTCTTGTGATAGTGAATAAGTCTCACAAGGTCTGATGGGTTTATCAGGGGGTTCTGCTTTTTTATCTTCCTCATTTTTTCTCTTGCTGCCGTCATGTAAGAAGTGCCTTTCACCTCCCACCATGATTCTGAGGCCTCCCCAGCCATGCAGAGCTATAAGTCCAATTATACCTCTTTTTCTTCCCAGTCTCAAGTATGTCTTTACCAGCAGCATGAAAATGGACTAATACACCACAGGTGCCTCAGGTGACAGGCCTACTGATCTTGGTCCCAGGTGTGGACCCTTAAATGACCCTATAGCTTGGCTGTCACTCCTCTCAGCTGGTCTGAGAGCAGCCTTGCCTTCAACAGGGAACTGCTCGGAGACAAACCCATCTGTGTTCCTGAGGCAGGCTTGCCAATCTCCATCCTAAGATCATGAAATGTCCCTGAAACCCAGATTCAGTCCCTCTTACCCGTGCTGTTCAAGTAGTCCTGCCTACTCATGGAACCACTGGAAGTCATGGCCATCTGTGACTTTGCAGGCAGGCACACTGAAAAACTATGTAACAGAGCCAAAATATACATGTGACTCACTTTATTGCAAACTTAATTTTATTGCAGTGATCTGGAATTAAACTTGCAATATCTTCAAGGTATGCCAGTCCAGGTATGCTATACATGACTGTTGCATGCACTAAGTATATAAAAGTTATGTTTATACTATACTGTAGTGTAGTCTACTGAGTGTGCAATATAGCATCATATCTAAAAAACAATGTGCATACCTTAATTAAGAGTTTTCTTGTATTTTTTTGTTTCTTTTAACAAAATATTTTTTGTGGTATACAGTGCTGTTTGATAACATTTTATCCACAATGAAATTTTTTAAAAATTGGAATAAATTCTTTCAAAACCTGCTACTGCTTTATCAGTGAAGTTGATGTAATAATATTCTAAATTTTTGTTGTCATTTCAACAAGGTCCACAGCATATTTACCAGGAGTAGTTTTCACTTGAAGAAACCACTTTTTTCCCTCATCCATAAGAAGTAACTCTTCATAATATTAGAGCAATTCAGTCACATCTTCAGGCTTTACTTTTAATTCTAGTTATCTTGCTATTCTATCATATTTGCAGTTACATCCTCCACTGAAGTCTTCAGCCCTCAAATTCATTCATGAAGTTTGCAATAAACTTCTTCTAAACTCCTGTGGATGTTGATATTTTGACCTCCTCCCAGGAGTTGTGAATGTTCTCAGAGGCATCTAGTGGTGAATCCTTTCCAGAAGGTTTTCTGTTTATTTTTCACAGACCCTTCAGAGGAATCATTATCTACAGCTACAGCTGTACAAAATATATTTTGTAAATAATAAGACTTGAAAGTCAAAATGACTTCTTGATTCATGGGATGCAGAAAGGATATTGTATTACCAGGCACGAAAACAACATCAATCCTCTTGTACATATCCATCAGAGTTCTTGGGTAACAAGGTGCTTTGTCAATGAGCAGTAATATTTTGAAAGGAATATATACATTTTTTTATGAGCAGTAGGTCTCAACAGTGGGCTTGAAATATTCAGTAAACCATGCTGTAAACAGATGTGCTGCCATCCAGACTTTGTTGTTCCATTTGCAGAGGACAGGCAGAGTAGACAATTCTGAAGGGCCCTAAAGTTTTTGGAATAGTAAATAAGCATTGGTTCCAATTTAAAATCACCAGCTTCTTTAGCTCCTAACAAGAGAGTCAGCCTGTCCTTTGAAGCTTTGAAACCAGGACTTTACTTCTCCTTTCTAGCTATGAAAGTCATAAATGGCATCTACTTTCAATAGGAAGTTGTTTTGTCTACACTGAAAATCTGTTTAGGGTAGTTGCCTTCATCAATGATCTTAGTCAAATCTGGATAACTTGCTACAACTTCTGCACCAGAACTTGTTGATACATCCTGTGTTTTTATGTTATAGACATGGTTTTTATTTTCCTTAAATCTCATGAATAAACCTATACAAGCCTCAGATTTTTTTTCTGCAGCTTTCTCACCTCTCTGAGCTCTGACAGAATTGAAAATAATCAGGGCCTTGCCCTGGATTAGGCTTTGGCTTGAGGAATTTTTGTGACTGGTTTCATCTTTAATCCAGACCACTAAAGCTTTGTTCACATCAACAATAAGGCTATTTCTCTTTCTTGCCATTCATGAGTTCACTGAAGTAGCACTTTTGATTTCTCTAAAGAAATTTTCTCTTGCATTCACAACTTGGCTGTTTGGTGCCTAGTTTTTGGCCTGTCTCGGCTTTTGACATGCATTCCTCACTAAGCATCATTTCTACCTTTTGATTTAAAGTGAGAGACATGTCACTGTCCTTTTCAATGAACATTCAAATCTATTGTAGGGTTATTAACTGGACTAATGTCAACAACGTTGCCTCAAGGAATAAGGAGCCCCAAGAGAATGAGGGATCCGCAGGTTGGTGAAGCAGTCAGAAACATATATAACATTTATCAATTAAGTTTGCTATCTTATTTGAGTGTAGTTCATGGTGCCCCAAAACACTTATATTAAAGATTGCTGATCAAAGATCACCTTACTGATAAAATAATGAGGAAATGATTGAAATATAGCAAGAGACTCAAAGATATGAAGTAAGCACATACTATTAGAAAAATGGCACTGATAGACTTGCTTGATGTAAAAGTTTCGTAAACCTTCAATTTGTAAAAAATGTAATAAAGTGAAGCACAATAAAATGAAGTTCGCCTGTATATGAAACCCTAAAGATTCTGTCAAACACTTAGAACCAATAAACAAATGTAACAAGTTGTATTATATGAATTCAACATATAAAAATCAACTATGTTTTTATACACTGATGCTGAACTTTCCTAAAAAGAAATTAAAGCAACAATAACCTGGTTGGGAGAGGGGATGAAGAGAAGTTGGTTATGGCCACAAACATACAGTTAGATAGTAGAAACAAGTTCTAACGTTTGAGAGCAAACTGAGATGACTATATTTAGCAAAAATATTTTGTGTATTTCAAACTAGAAGACCTGAAATTATACCATAGAATTGATACTCAAGCTATAAATATCCCAAATACCCTGATTTCTTAATTCTACATTCTATGCATGTGACAAACACTTATGTGTACTCCATAAATATGTAACCTATTATGTATCAATAAAAAATAAACAATATCATTTTCAATAACATCAAAACTAAATCAATTTAACTAATGAGGTGAAAGATCTATACTCTGAAAACTGTAAAGTGTTGAAGAAAGAAATTAAAGAAGACACAAATCAGTGGAAAGATATTATGTGTTCATAGATTAGAAAAGTTAACATTGTTAAAATATTCATATAACCCAAAGTAATCTTCAGGTTCAATACAACCCTATCAAACATCCCAATGACAATTTTTATAGAAATAGAAAAAAATCCTAAAATTTTCATTGAACTAGAAAAGACCCCAAATAGCCAAAGCAATCTTGTGAAAGAAAAACAAAGCTGGAGGTATCACACTATCTGATTTCAAATTATATTGCAAAGCTACAACAGTCAAAACTCCAAAGAGGGAAAGACCTCTTTGGCATTAGTCTTGGCAGTGAACTTTTTTTTGGATATGACATCAAAAACACAAACAAAAATAAACAAGTGAGACTACAACAAAGCAAAAATCTTCTGTACTGCAAACTATACAATCAACAAACCGAAAGTCAACCCACAAAAAGGGAAAAAAATTGCAAACTACATTTGTGAGAAGGGGTTAATATCCAAAATATATAAGAAATTCATACAACTCAATAGCAAAAATACAAATAACTGATTTAAAAAATGAGCAAAGAACTTGAATAAACACTTTTCCAAAAAAGACATACAAATGACTAACAAGTGTATATATATATATATAAATGTATATATAAATATAAATAAATATATATATATTTTCTTTTTTGAGACAGAGTCTTGCTCTGTTGCCCAGGCTGGAGTGCAGTGGCGTGATCTCGGCTCACTGCAAGCTCTGCCTCCTGGGTTCAAGCCATTCTCCTGCCTCAGCCTCCCAAGTAGCTGGTACTATAGGTGCTTGCCACCATGCCTGGCTAATTTTTTTGTATTTTTAGAGGAGACAGGGTTTCACCATGTTAGCCAGGATGGTCTCGATCTCCTGACCTTGTATTCTGCCCACCTCAGCCTCCCAAAGTGCTGGGATTACAGGCGTGAGCCACCGCATCCAGCCACTAACAGGTATATTTTTAAATGCTCAACATCACTAATCATCAGGGAAATTCAAAGGAAAATCACAGTGAAATATTACCTCACATCTGTAAGGATGGCTATTATCAAAAACACAAGAGATAACAACTGTTGGTGAGGTGCACTACTGGCAATAATGTAAATTGTTACAGTCATTATGGAAAAAAGTCATATGGAAAGAAGTTACAGTCATTATGGAAAATCAAGAAATTAAAAGTAGAACTACTATACAGTGCAAAAATCTCATTTCTGGGTATACATCCAAAGGAAATGAAATCAGTACTTCAAAGAGATATCTGCATCCCCATGTTCATTGCTACATTATTCACAATAGTCAAGAAATGAAACAACCTAAATGTCTATCAACCAATGATAAAGAAAAAGTAGTATAAACATACATGAAAATATTATTTACCCATAAAAAAGAAGGAAATCCTGTCATTTGCAACAAATAGATGAACCTGGAGGACATTATTCTAAATGAAATAAGCCAGGCATAGAAAAGAAAATGCTGTATAATTTTACTTATACATGGAAAAGATATGTGGAAGAAGAAAGCCTCATAGAAGCATAGTGTAGAATGATTGTTATCTGGGACTGAAGGGTGGGGTAAATGACTAGAAGTTGGTCAAAGGTTGCAAGCTTTCAGTATAAGATGAATAGTTCTGGGGATATAGTACACAGCATGGTAACTATAGTTAATAATACTGTTGTTTACTTGAAATTTGATAACAGACCAGAGAAAAACAAAACCCTTCCTCTGCCACAAACACATGCAAATGACAACTATGGATGATGACAGATATGTTAAGTAGCCTGATTATGTTAATTATTACATGATGTAAACATATATCAGATCACATTGTGCACTTGATTATACACAATTTTTATTTCTCAGATATCTTAAAATTTAAAAGAACTTCCAAGTAATAATCTTTACATTGAAGGATTCTGACTGCTTGACATCATAAATGCATCTATTTTTTGAGAAATAGAACTTTTCTATAAATATTCACTGTAGACGAATATTCTGCTTGGAAGTGTTCTATACTTTAACTCAAATCAATTTTTTATTGATTAAAAAGAGAATTAGAAACAAAAATTTAATCTTCATGGTAACTAATATTTAAGTTTCTTTTTAAATTTTATGACTTTGTTTTTTCAATAGCTTTTGGGGTATAAGTGGTTTTTGGTTACATGGATGAGTTATATAGTGGGGAATTCTGAGATTTTAGTGTACTTGTCACCTAGGTAGTGTACGTTATGCCCGATATGTAATTTTTTAATCCCACACCCTTCTCCCATCCTCACCATTCTAAGTCTCCACAGTCCATTGTATCACTCTGTATGCCTTTGTGTACTGATAGCTTAGCTCCCACTTATGGGTGAGAACATGTGGTACTTAGTTTTCCATTCCTGAATTACTTCACTTATATAAGGGCCTCTAGTTCCATCCAAGTTGCTGCAAAAGATATTGTTCTATTCCTTTTTATGGCTGAGTAGCATTCTATGGTGTGTGTGTGTGTGAGTGTGTGTGTATGTGTGTGTATATATATAATATTTATATAATAATTATAAAAAATATATAAAACATTTTCTTTATCCACTCATTGGTCAATGGGCATATAGGTTCATGCCATATCTTTGCAATTGTGAATCGTGCTGCAATAAATATACGTATGCACGTGACTTTTTCATATAATGACTTATTTTCCTTTGCATAGATATCCAGTAGCGGGAATGCTAGATCGAATGGTAGATCTACTTCAAGTTCTTTAAGTAATCTCCATAGTGTTTTCCGTAGAGGTTGTACCAATTTACATTCTTTTCAGCAATGTGTAAGTGTACCCTTTGTGCCACAGCCATACCAACATCTATTTTTTTTGACTTTTTAATAATGGTCATTCATTCTAGAGTAAGGTGGTATGTCACTGTGGTTTTAATTTGCATTTCTCTGATGATGAGTGATGTTGAATCTTTTTTTCGTATGTTTCTTGTCCATTTATATATCTTCTTTTGATAAATGTCTATTCATATTATTTGCCCACTCTTTGATGAGATTATTATTTTTTTCTTGTTGATTTGTTTGAGTTCCTTGTAGATTCTGGATACATGCACCAAATATACATCCAGAATCTATATCTGGATATATCCTTGTTGGATGCATAGTTTGCAAATATTCTCTTCCATTCTGTGTGTTGTCTCTTTACTTTGCTCATTATTATTATTATTATTATTGCTGTTTGGAAGCTTTTTAGTTTAATCAGGTCCCATTAACTTTTTTATTTTTTTGTTGCATTTGCTTTTTGTGTTTTAGTTATGAATTCTTTGCCTAGGCTAATATCGGAAGATTTTTCCCAATGTTATCTTCAGAAGATCTTAGATTTAAGTCTTTGATCCTTCTCGAGTTGATTTTTGTATAAGGTGAGACCTAGGGATCTGTTTCATTCTTCTACATGTCGCTAGCCAGGTTTCCCAGCACCGTTTATTAAATAGCACAGCTTTTCCCCAATATGTTTTTGAATACTTTGTTGAAGATCAGTTGGTTAAAAGTATTTTGCTTTATTTCTGGGTTCTCAATTCTTTTCCACTGGTCTGTGTACCTACATTTATATTAATACCATACTGTTTTGACAACTATAGCCTGGTAGTATTATTTGAAGTTCAGCAATGTGATGCCTCTAGATTTGTTTTTTTCTGCTTAGGATTGCTTTGGCAATTTTCCCCAGTATTTTATTTACCGAGTTGAACAGTTCAAGCCTCAGGTCAGTAGCAGATGTGTCCTTGGGTAGAGACCAGTTTTGGCTAAAGCAGGGGGATAAATGCAATACCCATATGTGGGCAGAGGCACCAGCCTTGATAAAGGTGGTTGGGGAAGCTCTCAGTAAAATGCACTGAGGTTTACGTTTTAGGATAATGGTCACCTCAACTCCCATGCCAGGATAGCAGGAAAGATATCCACTTCCCAAACACACTCCTGACCCAGTGTCCTAGCTATCCAGGTCAGATAGGCACCTCTTTTTATCTGCAGGAATATTGATGTTCCAAGTAGAGAGAAATTTTGAGTCTACCTCTTGTGTAAGCCTGAACCTGGAGGGTGCTCCTCCTGTGGGGATCCAGTCACCCTGAAGTGTTCCAGAAAGGCTGTCTACAGGTGCATCCATACCTAGCCTCCATGAGAAAATCCCCAGCTGTGTCTGCAGTGATGGATGAGGGGGAAAAGAAGTCCCCTTCTTCAAGACCCTTCGTGAGCATGAAGGCTGCCTGACTGTTGGGGTAGAGCTTGAGACTTTTCCTGCTGAAATAAACTTCCCACCAGCTGAAATATCTGGAGCTAAAGGCTTACCATCCCGATTATTTTGTCTCATAAAGTGTTCCTTTGATGTGGTACACTCCCCCTTTCCCTAAGAGTGGGAGTCCATGAGAGCCAGTCTACTGTGAATGCTGTTGCTCCTCTGGGTCTAGCCACCCAATGGGGCTGCCACACTCTGGACTGTTGTTGAAGAATGTCTGCAAGGGATCCAGTAATGTGACCTGTCCTAAAGTCTTCCAGCAGTGGATACCAGTACCAGCTCTAATGGGGGTGGCAAGGAAGTGAAGTAGACTCTGTGAGATTCCTTAGTTATAAATAGACTTAACCTGTTGGCTTTCTCAAATGCTGATTGTAATATTAATGAACTGTTCACATGGACAGACTCAGGACCTCCTTGTTACCCAGGGTGGTAGAGGCCATGGTGATAGTTGAGGTCATGCGCAAGTTTTCCCTTTCCTTGGTGCAGTGTTATTCTACTGGGAGATGCTGTAATGGACTGTGTCAGTGGCCTCCAGCCAGGAGATGATACTTTCAGAAGAGTACTAGCTGTAGTAGTAGCAGTGAGATCTGTGCTTCCCTTATGTTACTGAAGGGAGGTACTCTGATTTCTCAGGTGATGGGTAGGGCCATAAAGCTTCCAAAAGTTTCTGTCTTTTGTGTAAAGCCACCAGGGCAGGTGGAGGGATGTGGAGGTTGGGTCAGCCTGGGTCAGGCAGGTCCATGTGGAGGCTGGATCAGGGAGATCCACTCTCTGGCTCTCCTCATGCATGGCAAGCAGTGGGCCCTGTAGAAGTCAAGGGGCAGTTCCCTGGCCACTAGAGTAATGTTCTAGAGAGGAGTGTGGCTGCCTCTGCTGCACAAAAGTGTTTGCACAGGGAATGGGGAGTAGCAGGTGGCAGCAAGCCTCAACCAGCTCCCACACACTTGGCAAGGCAGATCTCACACCAGCAGTGTTTCCTAGCAGCAACTAGCTAAGCTCCAGGCCATCTATACTCAAAATTCAAAACTGCCCCAGGCCATAAGCCTTTCTTTCAGAGATAGAAACCATGGCTTTCAGGCAACACCCCTCCTAGTCCACCCATAAAGCCAGGGTGCCCAGCTTCTGCACTTGTGGATGCAGCACACTTCCCACATGCCCTCTAATTTTAGTCAAGGGAGCTCATCCTTACTTGAGGTTATACTGCAAAATTCAGTTGGGAGCTTCTTTCAATCTCCAACCACTGGCTGAGTTAGTTGGCAGGCTTCTGTGAGGTACCCTGTGAGGTAGAGTAAGAAATGGCTTCCCTTGGTCTGTGCTGGAGATGGGGAATGCATGCAAGGCTCTTCCTGCTGCTGCTTCTATTTTTATACTCATCACTGCTCCCTAAATCAGCTTAAGCTCTGGTTGGGGTTAAGGTCTTATCCTGTGGCCTGGATTTCCAGATTCCCTGGTGGTGGTGTATATCCTGGAGGCAGTCTCTCTTCCTCTCACACTCTTGGGACTTACAGTTTTTTACCTGGTTTATGGTATAGGTTGCAGCCTGCCACTTCTTTCAATGGGTCTGTGGATTTCAGTTTTCCTGTTAAGACCCTGCATAGCTTCTTGGATTAAAAAGCTCACGTTGTAAACCTCTGCACACGATTTTGTCTTTCTAAGGGGGAGAGGAATGCTAACACTGTATTTCCATTGCAAACAACAACAACAACAAAAAACTAATACCAAAGTTTCTTGTAGGCACCAATCATGATATGATGTTGGGTGATTTGCAAATATATATTTTTTTAATTTTTACATTACTTGTGATGTCTAATTTAATATCTCTATTATATAGGGGAGAAACATGCTCATGGAGTTTTAACAATTTGTTCAAAGCTAAGGAGAAATGACACATTATGAAACAAGTATTTAAGTTGAGGTCTATTTAGTTGCAAAATCATTAGAATGTTCATTAAATCATATTGATTCTATAGAGTGCTCATTCAAAAATAACTTTTATTATTATATTTTGTTAGCACTTTACTTATATTAATCCTGCCACCATCTCTATGCATTATATAATATTGCTATGTCTCATTTCATAGATGAGAACACTGAGGCACCAAAGGTTGAAATAATCTCTCCAACATCCAGATTATCTGTCTCTACTGTTTTGCTATGCTGCTTCACAGTAAGCCACAGTCTTTCTGGTACTTACATGTACAATGATGATGAAAACAATAAGCACAGCCTATAATAAACACTGTATTTTCACATAATAATTATTGACATTTAACCCTCCTGCTCACTTTACAATTTGTCTTAATAATATAACCAGAATCTGTCCATTTCTCTCCATCTCTACTTGCAACTTGCTAGACTCTAACTGATCATATTTTGACTGAATTTGCAGGAACTTCCTAATTGCTCTTATTTCCTTCTTTTCTCCCTGCAATGCATTTTCCACATAGTAGCCTAGTAATCTTTTCTAAAATGTAAATCTGATCATGTCACTTCTCTACTTGGAAACCCCAATGGCTTCTGAGAGAATTTTAAATAACATTAAAATCCTTTCTTTGGCCCATACAGCTTCACATGGTCTGATGATGCCTGCCTACTTCTTTGATCACATCAAAAATTACTCTCTTCTTCACTGCCCAAGTGCCAGCCTGTAGCTTTCTTCCTCTTCAAACAATCTAGGCTATTTTCTGCCTTAGGGTCTTCATATTGACGCATCTACAATATTCATAGGCTAAACAATACCCTATTGAATTTTCTTCTTAGTATTAACACTATTTGATATTTGCTTGCTTTGTATGCTTATTTCTTTTCTCCTGAGTTCGATGAAACTCTAAAAGTTGGAACCTTGTCTGCCTTGATACTATTGTCCTTCCCATTGTCTAGAATAATACCCACCTATAGTAAGCACTATGTTAATATCTGTTGAATAGCAAATGAATCTATAAATAAGTTTTTAAAACCCATATGTGTGATGCAACTATTATATCTTATTTAATGCCTATGAAGAAAAATACCCATTAAGCATATTCAGAGTTTGAGGGTTAATATGAAAACAGCATTAAGTAAACACTGCAAATAAACACAAATAAGCACATTTTAAAATGCTTTAAAATGCTCGGCAGTAATCCTAATTCTGTTCTCTCTAGGCATTTTGTAGTTATCATAAAGGCAAAATGGTTCAAATGCCAAAACAAAAGCATAAGTGTATTTGTATGTATGTGTGTGGGAGAGAGAGAGAATTATTTTTGTATAGGCAGATGTAAAAAAATATTTGTTTTGTATTTTTGGAATGGTTTTAAATATTTGTAGGGGAAATATTGAGTATGTATGACTTAAATCTTAAAACCTCCTTGGAATAAAACTCTTACATTGTGCCTTTACTTTACTGCGCTGTATCCATAAATGTATACATTCCTTCAATGTACATTTTTGTACAACCTAGAGAAAAATAATTGCTCTATAATGACTTTAGATCAATACAGATATAATTATTTACACTTTTTCAATGTGCTCATCACTGAGGGATATATTTTAACTCATTCAACACAAAATTATTTTTAAATGCCCACTCTATTTAGGTAATTAAAAATGTGGTCTTTGTTCACAGGGAACTTGTAGTATAATACAGAAGGAAAGCTTGATGTTTATAAACAGAGTATCAAAAAATATAAGATAAAATATAACTAAGATTTTAAAAGTAGGTAATGAGAATAAAAATACAAAGAGACAAATACAGTGTTCATAGAATATAACATGTTATTAAGCAGCAAGAGAACTGGTACTGTTGATAAAAGAACTGATAGTTTTTTTTCCTAGTCAGAAAAAAAAATGAATTTGCCTCAGCCAGTAAACCATGTGGGGAACTCCAGATTAGAGAAAAGGCATGCATATGTGCATGTGTGTCTCCATGTGCCTGTGCTTCCATGTACTTGTGCAGCTATGCACATATTAGACAATAGCAAGTAGGAAACCAGAAATCCACATAACTCTCCACCCTTCCCCAATCTCTATTTGCCTTTTCCCTTTGATTTACACTATGTAGACCTCACCTCATGGACACAAGTTACCTCCTAAGAATAAGGGGATACATGGCTTAATTTCATGGAGGTAAATTTTCAACAAAAGGAGAAAGAGTAACTTATATCTTTTCCCAACTCCATAATTGCAAATACTCTCACCAATCTTGAAAGTGCTCCTTTACATAGGCAAAGGATTGGTATTAGGTTTTAGAAGTGTTTTTTGTATGTTTTGTTTTGTTTTTTTCCCACTCATATCAATTGCCACCCAATTTACAGAAAGGAAGAAATTATTCCTTATTCAGGAAATGGAAGCTACTTCTGTTCATTTCACATAATGGTCAATTTAAGTTAGAAATCTTATCCGTTTCCTAGCTTGGTTACCTGTTTCATAAGCTCAGCACATTCTTGGATGCCCATTTTAGGAGGCTAGCAAAGATATTCAGAGAAATTGTCCATCATGTATTTTATACCCAAGGATTACCATGCTCATCCAAAAGACAATACTGGATTTATTCCAATTGTTAGGCAACTTTAGTACTACAAAGATTAGTAGATACTTCAGGATCATTTATCAACCTTGAATTCAAATTACTGCAATATCAATGGAAGGACACTCTAAATAGTTTAAATATTTATACACTGTTAGATATATAGAATAAATCAGACAGATTAGCAAATATCAGTGAGAACAGAACAAATGGATCTCAATAAATATTTTCCTTTGTAACCTATAAAACTGTATATTTATTCCAATAATGATCGTGTTGCTCAGAAGTTTAATGGAACTACTTTTAAAACAGTATATTTGAAGTAGTTTCGAAAACAAGCAAAAGAGAAGTCACATGAGATTTAATCAAAATCTAATTTTTGACTCCTAAATCTTAGTGACAAGATTAATACACAAATAACGACTTGGTATAAAAATTAACAATGGAAATCAATGAAATATGGTCTCAGGAAACCTATTTCACCTCTTCCCACCAAAAACAAAATCCCAAAATTTTAAAAAAGTGGTAAAGAGGCATAACTTCTAATTTTTAAAGAAAAATCCCAGAATAAATCTGTATAATAAAATAACATTAATAGATTATACATTGTATGTGTTCATTTTGTTGGATGAACTCATCTTTTGGGTGTACAAATTCTACTCAATCTGTGAAAAATTAATTCTCATTAATGTATACACATAGTTTACTTATTAAGATTACTGCAATGCAGGCCATGCTGTAGAATGTATTGCTTTTTTTTTCCCCTAAATTTCTGTGAAGAAATTAAGACATAGCACAGTTTTATGTTGACAAGATAACTTTGAGAGAAACAAAGACAGGCTGTTACATTGCTGATTAGGAGTAAACTCTTTTACAATTAGTTTAAATTACAGAAATTTAAAGATATTAGAAACTAACATTCAACCGTTTCTTTTTAAAAGCTCTGTAGATCAACTAGAATAAGAAAATCCTATAGAATAGTTATTTTCAGTATGTTTGCTATGCTGTCTGTCCATATTATTGACTTGAAAAAATAAAACTCCATATGGCAGGAACTGTTAACTTTATTTCTCAAAGCAAATTCATTCTTTTTCATTGGCATGGGAATTTGGTTTTGTTTCAGGATCTCTTAGCTTTCTGTTCAAGTAAGTCACACTCCACTTTAAGATAAATCATAGAAGTCCTGGCCAATGAATGATAGGAGTCTGCATGTACTCGTTGAAACATAAAAAGCAGGTAGCTGGGGGCTCTTGTGCCTGATTTACTCCATGATGAAAGAGATAAAATGAGGAGAAACCCTGCCCTTCCTTATTACTCTGAGAATTGTTGTCTGTGGCCATTGTGCAGAGGTTTAAGTGCTGTGATGTGGCTTTAAGAAGAGACCCAAAAGAATAACAGAGGTGCTCCTTAAGCATCTTAACTTTGCTGAGTTGCTGAATTAGCCAAATCTGAAAAGCTCTGCTTTCAGTAATCTTATGTAAGATATAAAACCCTATTTTAAAATCACTTTTAGGCAGGTATTCCATTACTTAAAGCAAATATATATACATGGTAAACTTCAAATGAAATCATTAACTTTTATCAAACATTTGCTAGATTAATTGTACTATGATACGCACATGGGACAAAAAAAATGAAAAACTAAGGTGGAATGGCCTTGGCCCACAAGAGGCTTCTATTTTTAGGAGTTTACAACTCATATTCTTATTAATTCATTCACTCATATTATCTTTTACTGTAACAGTAAGGTTTTATTAAACGCTGACAATGTGTAAACACTTTGCTAGATGCTACGGGGAATACAAAATTAATAATTTATCCTTCAGCGTCATTGAGTCTCAGAAGAATTTAAAATACCTTCTCAATTTTCAAAGGGGTGATATTTATTTATTCCTCAACCTTATTTCAAAAATTACTGCAATAGAGTATGGAAACAGATCTGATGTTAGTAAGTTAAAAATTGATACAGAAATCATGACTGGAAGAAGAGTCACGTTGGGTAGAGTGCCCTATCTCTAAAATTTTTTTAATTATAGTTAAAAATTTTATTGTTATTTGGAATAAAGATAGAAATATATAGATCAAATGAAATGTTACATGCACAATAGTAACATGTGAGATAAATATAAAGAAAAATCATCTGAGAATATAATCTAAAGAAAAGAAGTTACAGTTGCACTTGATCCCCAACCTCTTATAAACTCCCAGTTAGTTGAGACAGGCACATTTAGACATAACATGCAAAGTGTTCCTAAGGCAAATATGCATGTTATTTTATTTCTTTATAAAATAATTGGAAGGAGACAGAAAGTATCTAGTTAACCATGTAATAATGAAAGATTCTTGACAAGCAAAAAAGAATATTTAGGATTGTAACTTAGCTAATGGAGTTCTCTTGCCAATGTGGCTGCTGTCAGCCAGAGACCTTAATGTGTTTACATTTATCTTGCTCAAGGTGCTAAGCCAGCTCTTACAAGCAAACAGAAAGGGGACAGGAGAGAGACTTCACAAAGGGGGAGGAAACAGCTACTTAAAGCCATCTGGAATTATCTTTCCTCAGAAATGGGATAGAGATATAAGAAATAGACCTTGGCACATAGGAAACTTGATATTTAAGAGAAATGGCATTACTCATCAGTGAAGAAAAGCAAAACAATTCAGTAAATAGTTCCAGAATTATACATTTGGAAAAGTACAATAAAACTGGATCCAGCCATCAAACTATATGAAAAATAAACATCTAAAGGGATTTTTTTTCAGGCCAAAAAGAACACTAGAGAATAACTCAAATCCACATGAAACGGTAAAAAAATAACATGTAAATATAAAAGAGGTGTATTTTGTGTTTTTTATTATTTGTAATTTTTAAAATTTTCCAACTTATATATCCTATTCTTATACTATTATATAAGAATATATCATACTAATAAAACTGTAGTGTTATGCATACAATGCATACAATTGGAATTTGTATACCAATAACAGCATAAAGATGGGAGAGGGAAATAGGCTATACAGAAGCAAATCTGGTATTAATATAAATAACATTGTTATAAACTAAGATGTTAATTGTTATACTCCCAGGACAATCAAAAGAAAATCATTCAAATATTATAGTAAAAGAAAAAAGGAATTAAAATGGTCAGCTATAAAACATATATTTAATACAAAAGAAGATAGTAATAGGCAAAGAGAGAAATTAAAAAGACATACATATAGAAACAAATAGCAAAGTGGCAGAAGTAAATCTTATGTTATCTGTGGTCACATTAAATATAAATAGACTTCAAACAAATAAAAAGATTTTTGTAAAAAGATTTCAAACAAAACCAAACTGGTAGAAGGGATTTTTAAAAAATAATTCAGCTATATATTGTCTGCTAAAGCAAACTTTAGATTTAAAGCTACAGTAGTTTCAAAAAACAAGAATGAAAAAACATATGCCATGCAAACTGTAAGCAAAGATAATTGGATCAACTATACTAATACAAATTTTTTTTAAAAAAAGAGGTAACTAGAGACAAAGAGAGATAAAACAGTCAAGCCATGACAAATATAAAATAATAATAAATATTTATGAATCTAAAAACAGAGAACCAAAACACTTAAAGCAAAAATTGACAAAATTGAAGAAAAAGATAATTCAACAATAACATAGACTTCAGTATCCCACTTTCAATAATGTATAGAAAATTTTGATTTAAATTTAACAAGGAAATAGAAAACTTTATCAACATTAGAAACCTGCTAGACCTAATAGTTCTAATCTATAGAATACTCCATCCAACAACATTAATATATACACACTCATAAGCTCATGTACAACAGTCTCCAGAATTAGCCGTATGTTAATTTATAAAATAAGTTTCAGCAAATTTAAAAGAACTGAAATTGTACAAAATATGTTCTCTGGCAATAATGAAATTAAACTACAAGTAAATGCAATAAGAAAATTTGGGAAATACACAGATATGTGGCCATTAAACAACATACTCCTGAAAGAAAAATTAGTCAAAGAATAAATCACAAGTGATATTAAAAATATTTTGAGATGCAGGGAGGCAGAGCAAGAAGGCAGAATGGAAGATTTCACCAATCATTTCTCACCTGCAAGGACACCAATTCAACAACTATCTACACAAAAAGCACCTTTATAAGAACTAAAAATCAAGTGAGAACTAACAGTACCGGCATTAACTTCATATTGCTAATAGAGGCACCAAAGACATAGGAGAAACAGTCTTTGGTTTTTGTGAAAGAAAATGCTCTAGGGTCTTAAATAAATTTGAAAGGCAGTCTAGACCACAAGGACTGCAATGCCTAGGTGAATCCTAGAGCTGAACTGGGCCCAAAGCCAGAAAGCTGGGGAGGCCTGAGACCTACTTAAACATCAGCTGGGGTGACTAAGGGAGTGTTGACATCATTTCTCCTGTAACCCAAGGATTTATTAATATAACTTGCAGCTCCAAAATAGACCCCTTTATTCCACTTGAGGAGAAGAGAGGTAAGAGTGGGGAAGATTTTGCCTTGCATCTGAGATACAAGCCCAACCACAGTGGGATAGTGTGCCAGTCAGAGTCATGAGGCCCTTTCTAGGCCCTAGCTCCTGAACATTTCTAGACACAGCATGGGACACAAGGGAACCTGCTGCCTTGAAGGGAAGGACCCCATCTTAGCAGGCTTCATCACCTGTTAACTGAAGAGCCCTTGGGGCCTGAATGACCAGCAGTAATACCCAGGTGGTACACTGAAAGCCTTCTGTGAGACTCTGAGACTTGCTGGCTCAGAGATTTCTGTTTAAGAAAGGTGGAGTGAAACATAAAGGAGATTTTTGCATTGCATCGTAGGCACCAGCTCAGTCATAGGGGGATAGAGCACCAAGTGGGCTCTTGAAGTCCCTGATTCCAGGTGTTGGCTCTTGGAAAGCATTTCTGGACCTTCCCTGGAGCAGAAGGGAGCCTACAGCCCTGAAGGGTGAGTCCCAGGCCAGGCAGCATTTACCACAAGTTGACTGAAGAGCCCTTGGCCCTAGAAGGAACATTGGCAGTAGTCTGGCAGAACTTTCCATGGGACTGTGGTGGGGGTACCCTGAAGGGAAGGACACAGGTCTGGATGGCTTTGCCACCTGCTGATTGTAGAGCCCCAGGGCCTTGAGCAGACAGGCGGTAACCAGGCAGTGATTACAGCAGCCCTTGGGCAAGACTCAGTGCTGTACTGACAGCAGGTCTGATCCAGTGCAGTTCTTCTGATGGTTGCTACAGCAGTGCTTGTTTCATTCTACCCCCACATTTAGGTGGCTCATAACAGAGAGACAGAGAGGCTCCATTTGTTTGGGAGAAAGTAGAGAGGAGAACAAGTGCGTCTAGTTGGTAATACAGAGAATTCTTCCAGATATTACCCGAGGTCATGAAGGTGGTAGCTCTACAAATCTGTAAGACCAACAGCATTACTGGACTTGGGGTGCCCCATAAGGTCAACAGAGCTTAGACCATAACACCCAAGTCCTTTCAAAAATCTGGAAAGCCTTCCTAAGAAGGAAGGATATTTAAAAGCATTCTTTTCACTATTATGATAAATACCTAACTCCTAAAGACTACTATAAATACCTAACTCTTAAATGCTCAGACACCAAAGAACATCTACTAGCATCAATACCATCTAGGAAACTCTGACTTCACCAAATGAACTATATAGGGCATGAGGGACCAATCCTGGAAAAACAGAGATAAGTGACCTTTCAGAAACAGAATTCAAAATAGCTGTGTTGAGAAAACTCAGTCATTCATGACAACACGGAGAAAATTTATCATATTCAGTCAGATAGATTTTACAAAGAGATTGAAATAATTTGAAAGAATCAAGCAGAGTTCTGGAGATGGAAAATGCAACTAGCATACTGAAAGACGCATCAGTCTTTTAATAGCAGAATTAATTGAGCAGAAGAAAGAAGTGACCTTGAAGACAGGCCATTTGAAAATACACGGTCAGAGGACATAAAAAGAAAAAGGAATAACAAGACAATTAAGCATGCCTACAGAATCTAGAAAACAGCCTCAAAAAAGAAAGTCTAAGAGTTATTGGCTTTAAAGAGAAGTTAAAGAGTTAGGGGTAGAAAGTTTATTCAAAAGGATTATATCAGAGAAATTTTCAAACCTAGAGAAATATATCAGTGTCCAAGTGCAGGAAGGTTATGAAACATCAAGCAGATTTAACCCAAAGAAGACTACATCAAGACATTTAATAATTAAACTCTCAAAAGTCAAGAGTAAAGAAAAGATACTAAAAATATCAAGAGTAAAGTAGCAAATATACAATGGAGTTCCAAAACATCTGGCAGCAGACTTTTCAGTGTAAACCTTATAGGCCAGGAAAGAGTGACATGACATATTTAAGGTGCTGAAGGGGGGGGGGGGAAACCTTTTAATGTAGGATAATATATCTGATGAAAATATCCTTCAAATATGAAAGAGAAATAAAGGCATTCCCAGACAAACAAAATTGTACCAAACGTTTATAGAAGAGCTGGTACCATTCACACTCAAAACTATTTCCAAAAAATGAAGGAGGAGAAAATACTTCCAAACTCATCCTACAAGGCCAGTTATAACCCTGATTTTAAAAAACAGACATAGACACATCACAAAAAGAAAACTAAAGGTCAATATCTCTGATGATGATTGATGTAAACATCCTCAATAAAATACTAGCAAATTGAATTCAACAATACGGTAAAAAGATTATTCATCATGACCAAGTGGAATTTATCCCAGTGATGCAAGGATGGTTTAACATACACAAATCAATCAATGTGATACCTCATATCAACAGAATGAATGACAAAAACTATTTGATTATATCAATTGATGTTGAAAAGCATTTGAGAACATTCAATATCTTTTCATGATTTAAAAATACCCTTAAAACAATGGATATAGAAGGAACATACATCAACATAATAAAAGCCATATAGGATAGACTCATAGCTAGTATCATACAAAATGTGGAAAAACTGAAATGCTGTCCTCTAAGATCTGGAGCATGACAAGGATGCCCACTTTCACCATGGTTATTCCACATAGTATTAGAAGTTCTACCTAGAGCAATGACACAGGAGGAAGAACTAAAGGACATCCAACTGGAAAGAAAGAAGTCAAATCATCCTTGTTTGCAGATGATATGATTTCACATTTAGAAAAACCTATAAATGCCCCCAAAAATTTAGAACTGAAAAACAAATTCATTAAAATTGTGGGGTAAAAATTAACATTAAAATTAGTAGCATCTCTATATGTCAACAGTAAATAATTTGAAAAACAAATCAAGAAAGTAATCCTATTTACCACAGCCACAATAAAATTAAATATGTAAGTATGTAATATTAAATATGTAATATGAAATACTGATGAAAGTGATTGGACACCAAAAATAGAAAGACATTCCATATTCATAAATTGGAAGAATTAATATTGTTAAAATATCCATACTATCCAAAGGTATCTATGGATTTAATATAATCCCTATCAACATACAAATGACATTGGTAACAGAAATAGAAAAAACAATCCTAAAATTGATATGGAACCACAAAAGACTCAGAATAGCCAAAACTATCTAAAGCAAAAAGAACAAAACAGGAGAAATAACATTACATGACTTTAAATTACACTACAGAACTACAGTAATAAAAACAGCATGGTACTGGCATAAAAACAGACACATACACCAATGGAACAGAACAGAAAACCCAAAAATGAATTCACACATATTCAGTGAACTCATTTTTGAGAAAGGTGCCAAGAACATACACTGGGGAAAAGATAACCTCTTTAATAAATGGTTCTAGGAAAACTGGACTTCCATATACAGAAGAATGAAACTAGACCTCTATCTCTTGACATACAGAAAAATCAAATCAAAATAATTTAAAGACTTAAGTCTAAGACCTCAAACTATGAAATGACTATGAAAAAATTAGAAACACTTTATCCAAAAGACAGGCAATACCAAATGCTGGTGAGGATGTGGAGAAAAGGGACCCCCTCATAGCCTGTTGTTGGGAACATAACCTAGTACAACCACTGTGGAAAACAGTTTGGAGGTTCCTCAAAAAACTAAAAACAGAGCTACCATATGACCCAGCAATCCCACTGGTACGTTTATACCCTGAAGAAACCAGTATATCAAAGAGATATCTGCACTCCCATGTTTATTGTAACACTGTTCACAATAGCTACAATTTGAGTGCAACCTAAGTGTCCACCAACAGTTGAGTGGATGAAGAAAATATGGTACTTATAACACAATGGAGTACTATACATCCATTAAAAAAATAAGCCCTTGTAATTTGCAACAACCTAGATGGAATTAGAGGTCATTATGTTAAGTGAAATCAGCCAGGCACAGAAAGACAAACATTGCGTGTTCTCACTTATTTGTGGGATCTAAACATCAAAACAATTGAACTCATGAAGATGGAGAGTAGAAGGATTATAACCAGAGGCTGGGAAGGGTAGTGGGGGGTGGGGTGAGGTGGAAATAGTTAATGGGTACGCCCCCCAAAAAATAGAAAGAACATACAAGACCTGGTATTTGATAGCATAACAGAGTGACTATAGTCAATAGGAATTTAATTGTACATTTAAAAATAATTAAAATAGTATAATTGGATTTCTTTGTAGCACAAAGAATAAATGCTTGAGGGGATGGATACCCCATTTTTATGACATGATTATTATGCATTGTATGCCTCTGTCTCATGTGCCTCATAAATACATACATCTACCATGTACCTACAAAAATTAAAAATAAAAAAATTAGTAAACAATGGTTAGTAAAACAATATTTTGAGATGAATGAAAGCAAATACACAACATAAGGAAATTATGTGGTGCAACTAAAGCAAGACTGAAAGAGAAATTTAGAGCTTTCTATGATTTTTTAAAGAAAGATTTCAAATCAATAACCTAATATTCTACCTACAAAAACTTCGAGTTTTTTTCTAGATAAGAGAAAACTAATTCAAAGCAAGTAGAAGAACTAGTGAAAATTAGAGTAGCAGTTAATAAAATAGAAAATAGATAATAGAGAAAACAAATAAAAATAAAAGTTTGTTCTGTGAAAATATTTTTAAATCATTAACTTTTAACTAGACTGAAAAAGAAAGCAAACAGAAAAGTCAGTTTTTAAACAGGAATGGAAAATAGGAAATTATTTCCAAACTTATGAAATAGAATGTAGTGTAAGTGAATAAAACGAACATTTTTGTACCAGCAAAATACAAAAAATTCTGGAAAGACTTAAACCACTGAAACTAAATTAAGGAGAAATAAAAAAGTCTGAACAGACTTATGAGAAGTAGAGCAATTTAAATAGTAATAAAAAATAATTTAAAATAAAAACTTCCCACAATAAAAACCCACGAACAGATGGCTTCACTTGTGAATTCCACCAAACATTTGAAGAAGAATTAACACTGATTTTTTACAAACTCTTCCAAAATGAGAAAGGAGGGAGACACTTTTCAACTATGAGACCAGTTTTACCCTAATACCAAAAACAGAAAAGGACATCACAAGAAAATAACACCACGGAATAACATTCATTATGATCATAGATGCTGAAATCAACAAATGCTAGCCAAGGGAATTCAGCAACACAGAAGAAGTTACATATTATAAGCAAATGGGTACATTGAATGTGTCCATTGAATCACCCTTGCATTATTCCTTAAATGCAAGGGTGAGGCAATGTGGACAAATATATTAGTATAATATATTAATAATATAAAGTTGGCCACGCAGGGTGGCTCACACCTGTAATCCTAGCACTTTGAGAGGCTGAGGTGGGCGGATCACAAGGTCAGCAGATCGAGACCATCCTGGCTAACACGGTGATACGCCGTCTCTACTAAAAAAATACAAAAAAAAAAAAAAAAAAAAAAAAAATTAGCCAGGTGAGGTGGCGGGTGCCTGTAGTCCCAGCTACTTGGTAGGCTGAGGCAAGAGAATGGCGTGAACTCAGGAGGTGGAGCTTGCAGTGAGCCAAGATCCCGCCACTGCACTCCAGCCTGGGCAACAGAGCAAGTCTCCGTCTCAAAACAAAACAAAACAAAAAAACCACACACAAAAAACAGAAAGCTTACCTCCTCACAACAGGAAAAAAAAAAAATTGAAGACGTTCACACTTGCCACTTCTATTTAACATTGTAGTGGGAGATTACAGTCAGTAAAAAATAGGTGCAAAAATAAAATAAAGAAAATTCAGATTTTGAAAAGCAAAAAGTAAAACTATCTCTATTTTAAAATGACATGATCTTGCATGTAGAAAATTCTGAGGAATAAAAAACAATTAGTGTTAATAAATTATTTCAGCAAGGTTGCAGGACAAAATATCAAGATAAAAATCAACTATTTCTACAACCAGCAACAAACAAACTGATAATGAAATTAAGAAAATAGCAACAAAAAGAATAAAATACATTGGAATGAACCTGTTGAGGCACATGAAAGACTTACATTACACAATGAAAACTTGAAAACATCATTTAATGAAAATAAAGATGACATTATTAAAAGGAAAAACTTACCATGTTCATGGTCTAGACTTAATTTTGTTTAGAAAGTGTTACAAATTGATCTATAGATTCAGTGTAAACCCTGTTAAAATCTCAACTTTTTTTCCAGAAATTGATAAATTGATCTTAAAATTCATGTGGAAATGCAATGAAGCAAGAGTAGCCTAAATAATCTTGAATAAATGAAATAAATCTTGGAGGAGTTACACTTTTAAACTTGAAAACTTACTGCAAAGCTACAGTATTAAAAAACAGAGTGGTACTAACATAAAGATAGATATGTAAATCATGCAGAAGATTGAGAGTTCAGAAATAAATCTTTACATGTACATTCAATTGATTTTTCAAAAGGATGCCAAGACAATTCAAAATGAAAACATTCTTTTTCAATAAATGGTGCTAGAAAACCTGGCTATTTACATGGAAAAAAATTGAACTGGACCATTAACTCATGCTATACACAAAAACTCACTGAAAACGTGTCACTTATATAAACATAAAAACTAAAATTATAAAACTCTTAAAAATATAGGTATAAAATATCATGACCTTAAAATAAGTTTTTTACATATGATACCAAAACACAAGCTTTGTACAAAAAAAGGATAAACTAAATTTTATCAATATTTAAAATATTAATGCTTCAAAGGACACCATCAAGAAAGTATAAAGACAACTCAAAGAATGGGAGAGAATATTTGCAAAAGCAAAAACCAATAAAACCCAAGAATGTTCATTTAAGCAACAATGAGATGCCACTGCACACCTGTTAGAATGGCCAAAACCAAGAATACTGATGATACCAAATGTTGGAGAGGATGTGGAGCAACAGAAACTTCCATTAATTACTGGCAGGAACAAAATTTTGAAAAAGCCATTTTCCCAACACCACTTTGAAACACCCCTTTGGAAAGTAATTTGGCAGTTTCTTACAAAACTAAGCACAGTCTTACCATATAATCTAGCAATCTCACCACTTCAAATTTACCCAAAGAAGTTGAAAACTTATGTACACACAGAAATCTACACACAGATGTTTATAGTAGCTTTATTAATAATTGCAAAAACTGGAACTAACTAAGATGCCCTTCAGTAGGTGAAGAGATTAATCAACTATGGTACATCCAGACAATGAAATATTGTTCAGCACTAAAAACAAATGAGCGATTCAGCCATGAAAAGACATGAAGGACATTTAAAATGCATATTATTAAGTAAAATGTGTCAATCTTAAAAGGCTGCATACTGTATGATTCTAACTATGTGACACTCTAGAAAGGCAAAATCAGGGAGACAAAAAAAATGAGTGGTTGTCAGGGGTTGAGGAGGTTGTAGGAATGAATAGGCAGACACAGAGGATTTTTAGCATGGTGAAACTGGTTGGTAGGATGCTAGAATGGTGGATAAATATTATTATACATTTGTCTAAACTCAAAGAATTGTTCAGCTAGCTTGTAATTACTGAGGTATGACATCAAGAGTGAACCCTAATTTATAGTATGGGCTTTGGGTGATTATGATATGTCAATGTAGTTTCATCAGTTTTAACAAATGTACCACTCTGATGAGGAATATTCACAATGGAGGAGGCTATGCAAGTGTAGGGGCAGGGAATATATGGGAAATCCCTGTATCTTTTACTCAATATCCTATGAACCTAAAATTGCTGTAAAAAATAAAGTTAAAGTATATTTGAAAATAATAATAATATAAAAGACATACATGTTCATAACAGTATTATTCATAATTGGCCTAAGGTGGACACCCCAAATGTCCCTCAATTGATAAATTAATAAACAAAATATGGTACATTCATACAATGAAATGTTATTTGGTAATAAAAAGAATGAGTTACTAATACAACCTATGACATGGACAAACCTTGAAAGAAAGTAAAAGAAATTAGGTACAAAAGATCACAGATTGTATTATTTAATTTATATGGAAAATTCAGAATAGCCAAATCCATATAACTAGAATGTAGATCAGCAATTTCTCATGACTGAGTGGGGAATGCAGAATGAAAAATGATGTCTAATAGGTACAGGGTTTCTTTTTGGGATGGTGAAATTTTGTTTGAATTAAATAGTAGTGGTGGTTACACAACTCTTGAATATCTGAAATCACTGAAATTCACACTTTAAAAGAGTGAATTTTATGGTATGTAAATTACATTTCATTGTTAAAAATCCTAGAAGGGGAAAAATGAAGAAAAAAATGATTCATCCTTTAAGTAAGTCTTACTCAAGCTTTGTCTCCTCCAGTAAACTAACCCTTATCTTGCCCATATGACATGCCTTCTCCAAGCCCATTTGGATAGGAGTTGATTATCTCAACACAAAGGTTTATGATGTAGCTTGGATCACAAGTAATACAATTGATCATCTTGTGAGTTTTTTTTCTAAACCTTTTATTCATTCACTTTAAGTCAAATATTGGTTGGATACATGAGGTATTCTTGCATGTCCTCCAAGTTGGGGACAAGTTGCCCTGACAATCTTATCACAATATCATGTAACTTGGTGCACTCTCCTTAAAAATGCTGCCATGCTTTTTAATCCCACTAATACTTCAGTGGGTATAAGATTCTGGGGAAGTTTCTATCACCATCTTATGATATTATAGGCATATATTCAAGGATTAATGATTAGAAACAGATACATGGTAGCTAATATTTTTCTTAAAGAAAGTATCTCTCAAATTTGACACTATTGTCAAATTATTCCATTTTGTTAAGACTCAGTAATTACAGGGTAGCTGACAAATTTTCAATGAGAGTTCTGATACCAAGAAGACAGATGGGTGAATCACATCTACTTTCTGTCGTGAAATGTTTAGTAAAGACCTAACTCTTTCCAAAAGGTCAGTTGCAGGACAAAATACAGAAAGACAAACTATGGATGTGTTTGGCCACTACTCTGTGCCCTTCTCCCTCATTTCTCTTAAATTTCCTTTTAAATAATGTAGGATACATTACCAGTTTTCTGATTGTTTCTGTACAAATAATTTCCCATCAACCAATATTTTATGAATTCCTTGTATGCCATCATATTCAATCAGTTTCTGTATCTTATAAATCCAGCTCCCATAACACTTCTCATGCCTGTCTTCTTTATTCCATTTATACATCCCACTTTCTGAGTTTAGTTTCTTTTACTCTATGACCTTACTTGTTGGAAGCACAGAATTTGGAGTGACAAATGTTTGTATTCTGGTGCTACAATTACTAGGTGTGTGACTTTAAGGATAACACTTTATTTACTATCACGGCCAGGAATCTTCCTAAAACATCACAGCCCATCACTGTCATCATCAGGAAACTCATATAACTATTTTTTACTCTTTAAGGAACACATCATCCCAATGTTGTACGTACTAATGTAAATCAGATAAAACTGTGGAAGCTGTAGAAATCATTTTGCAAACCTGTTGTAAGCATTTCAATACTCTGAGAAAGAAAATCCTAAGTAAAATAATGCAAGCCTATCATACTTATAGATGAAAAATTGCATATGAGAATATAACAATTTCATCATTTCATCCATGCACATATAGTTTTATATAAGTAATATACTAATATTATCAAAATATCAAGTGTTAAAATAAAACAATGAAATTGTATTGATCAAATCAAATCAGATTAAATGTTTAATTTGAGGAAATAATATTCCGTAGTATATAAGACTAAACTGCTATATTTAACCTAATAAAATAGCCTTCCCAATCATTTTACCATGCTTTATTAAAAAAAAAGGATAGACATTTTATTTCTTCCCTTTCCATCTTTTCCTCAGTGGTATAAAACAAAATTCTCTAAGTTATATACCCTGTTTCATTACCATTGTGATTTTGTTGGGCTTTTAAAAACTCTCACTATATGGTTTTGATATCTTAATTTTAGGGACTGTAAAACTCATCTTTCTGGATTTTCTATTTGGCCATATATGTAAAATATTATTATACTTTACCCAGAGTAGCTGGTGAAAGAAGCTTCTGATGGTTTCTGTCTGCCTTTGAAAGGAAGCCTTAGTGCCACATTAAATTAAAAGTTGAGGTAGATGTTTTTATTATGCTCATTTCACAGATAATAAAACTAAGGCTCTGAGAGAATCAGTGACGTTTCTAGGACCAGACAATGAATCAGAATGAAGGAAATTTGAATTTATTCTTCAGATTTAATGTGATTTATAACATACTAGGAGCTTTTGCATATTAATATGTTCACATTTTAAAACCGTATATAAACAGGCAGAAAGATAGTCAAGGACTTGTAAAATAAAAATAATCATAGCATTAATGCTAATTTCTCAAAATGAAGTGAGGTCACGAAATTGTTAGTTAAACATAAATCCATCTTTTTGTTACTTTCAGCACAAGAGAAGATCAAGGAAAATATAGTTCTTCAGCTTGGGGCATACGGTGATTGTTTTCTTATTTTATTTATGTTCAAGCTTTTTTCAAAGAGGGATTAAAGCTACTAAGTGATGAATTGAATAGAAAACTAGAACGCTTTAATTCATCTTTTGCTTTTGTCTTATTTGTCAAGTAAAATGACCACTGGACTAAAATAATAGTGCAAACACTAATATAGGAGAAAGCGTCCCAAGATTATGCTCAAGATTGATCAGGAGATGCAAGGTGAGCAACCAACTGTTTCAAGTCCCTCAACCAACAAATTTGATGCTAGAATGAAAGACCTAGTAAGCAAGATTTCTCACGGCCATTGATGATCATTGATTGTTATTGAGAGTAGGATTAAAAAAGTCTATAAAATTGATAAACATAATCTTGATTTTCACAATGTATACTAAAAATAAAGTAAACAAACTGTGGATTCTATCATTTAATGCAGATCCTGGAAAATATTCTAGAATCAAGAACTACTAGGCATAAGCTGGGTTGGCATAAATGCATACTATCACATTAACCCCATTCATTTCCTTAGGAAATTGGTATATATAAAAAATCTGACTGTGGTAGTCATCCTTATCAGTAAGGCATTTGGTCATATTCTTATGAGATACTTGTAGCTACAAGAAAATTAAAGGTGAAATGTAACAGCAATTTATTGAATCAGAAATCAATTGAGTGACTTTACCTACATGTGAATAGAATTGTGATCAATTGGCTAGGAGGTTTCTAATGGTTGTCTCAAGATTCTATATAGAGATTGTTCACCTAATCTATTTTTATAGCTCTTTGGTAACAACAGAAAGGTCATTTATCAAAGTTACAGATGGCAAACAGCAAATTTGGGATATAAACTGATATATGGCTTGAATAGTGAATTTGAAATGGTGATGGACTCAAAACCACACAGTATAACTATACCATCCAAGTAAATAAATGAGATTTCATAACGTAAGTCCTAAAAATAGAGGTAGAGCAGGTACAACCCAGACAATATTAATTTTTTTCTAATAAACAGTCATAAATGAATGGAAAATATTACCATTGTAAGAGAATAAAGGGATAAGACATTTGAGTAAAAGTAGAAGATATGCATCTTCTGCTTTATGAAGAATATAAGTGTTCTGCTTGTGACATACATATTTCAAAATAATCAACAACAGGCAACACAGAGCTGACAAGGATTGGGTTAATAACTATGTAATCCAAAGATTCCAGAAAGGAATAAAATAAAGGATAGAATTTCAGGAACTTTAAGAGAGGAACAATGAATGTACAAGTATGAGGAGTGCATTTCAAATGAGTTAGGGACCAAACAAAAATATTCCTCTTGTATTAAGACACCACAATAAAATAAAATAGAGTTAATTCCTAAAAACATATCAATTTGAGGAAGATCATTATATAAATCACATAATTTTTTGTTAATTAAAAGCACATTTGAAAAAAAAATGAGACAATCCAGAAAGTGTTCAAAGTAGTATTACATGTTTTTAAAGAATTATTATGTAAAAGACAGGATATTATGTAGAACAAATAATTGATTTATTCTACAGATAAGAAAGAAAGAGAAAAAAGAAAGAAAGCAAGAAAGCAAGAAAAGGAAGAAAGAAAGAAAGGAAGGAAGGAAGGAAGAAAGAAAGAAAGAAAGAAAGAAAGAAAGAAAGAAAGTAGAAAGAAAGAAAGAGAAAGAGAAAGGAGAAGTCATCAAATAGTTGGCTTGGCACTGCAATATTTCAGGTATCGTGAAATGTTTTATACACATTTATATTTTATATTTATTCCTCAAAGCTAGTCCATTTTTATTAAGAAACTGAAAGAAAAATATAAAAAGGCTGTCAGCTTCTCAAGGGCATATGATTTGTAAGTAGCAGAGTTGATCTTGGAATTCTGGTTATATCAGGTCCCTCCATGGATTACTATGAGCTGCAACCAGTTCATATTACTCTGACAGTCAAAATATCCAACATTGTCCCCCCACCAAGCCATATACTGAGGATCAAAGATACGGAATTGATCACAGAGGTTGGCAAGCATTGCTTTTTTCCCTCAGTTTGGCACCTACAACCTATAGGAAAGTTGCCCAGTCATGTGATTGAAATTGAACTTAAAGACAAAAGAGGCTCATACTGTTATGAAGAGAAGAGTTAAGTTCAATAATTTACATACATAGTATTTTTACATTCATCAGTTTTCTCTCCCTGTAATCATGAGAAACAGGTTGTCATCTTCTGCATAAAGGAATCACAACTATGTTATTTCCCAAAGATTCAACTAATTAGATACAGAATTGAGACCACTACTTAATTCATTTGAAAATCAGTTACATGTCTTTTCACTTATATACAGGACAATTTTATAAATTTATTTATATATTCAGTATATTTATGGATTACATTATACTGTACACAAAAGAAACAGAAAAAATAAAACTACAAATGAAGCACAGTTTTGACACAAGGTTAAACTTGTTCTCAACATAATTGCCCCTGAGTTAGATGATAGACAGACAGATAGATAGATAGATAGATAGATAGATAGATAGATAGATTTTTTTCTTTTTGAGACAGAGTTTTACTCCCATCACCCAAGGTGAAGTGCCATGCAGTGATTTCAGCTCACTGCAACCTCTACCTCCCAGGCTCAAGTGATTCTCCTGCCTCAGCCTCCCAAGTAGCTGGGACTGCAGGCGTGCTCCACTAGGCCCGGCTATTCTGTTTGTTTGTTTTTGGTAGAGACAGGGTTTCACTATGTTGCCCAGGTTGGTTTCAAACTCCTGGGCTCAAAGGATTAGCCCACTTCGGCCTCCCAAAGTTCTGGGACTACCAGTGTGAGCCACCATGCCTGGCCTGCACTTGATATATTTCAAAATGGTTTCTAGTTTATTTGAAATATGGTGTTCTGAATGTTTTCCTGAAGTGTTTTTGTCATCCTGATATCCTTCCTTCAATTTCTGTGGGTTTTATGAGCACATGATGGTTGTCAAATATTACTTATTTTAGGTATATGGCATATCATTGAGGTCGAAGTTTACTGAGTTCAATACTGGCTCAATTTTTGAGTGTTATTATTTTATCATCTCAAATACCAATTGAAGAAAAAGAAACAGATACTCCAAAGGTCTAAATAATGGATTGAGTAGAAGAATGCTTTGGAATCCAAATCATAACTTCTTTAGTACAGTATCACAATATTAATTGTTCCATGTGTGTCATGATAAGGAGAAAAACAATTCTAACAAATAAAGTATATTAACTGTCAATATAGTGTTTGCATCGACTGCCATAAGAAATACTTAATTTTACTTGAAGCAAACAATGAATGTTGCTAAAAAATCAAAGATAATTACCTAAGATGAAAATAGGAAAATGTTGTTAAAATGTTGTTAAAAACAAAGTTCATTTCTGCCAAGGTGGCATTCAACTAGTTCAGCCAGAAGTTAATTTTATAGAAATATATATTTCTGAGTAGTTTACAAATAATATATGAAAACATATCTGGAAATGAATGTGATATTGAAGTCATAATATTCAAAACAATTATCTACTGTGGTAATCTAATAATTGATTCTTGAGACAAGAAATACAGACCTCTCTTGGAATATACTTGCAATAATTTCTTACTCTGCTTTATTCCACCTTTCTTGTACTTCTCTATTGCCTCTGAAAAGACCAAAGAGATCAAATTTTCCACAAAAAATATAAAGTGGATAATAATACCACTCCTGCTTTCCAGATAAATTAAATGGAAATATTAAACAACTTGGTCTAATGTCATATTTTGAGTAATATCAGTGCCCCATATTGAAATCTGACAAAGTAATTGTAAAGGCTGACCAGTTTTTGGTTTGTAAAAGAAAAAAAAAAACTTATAAATTCTACAAATCTGAAACAAATAAAAGTGTCCTGTGCCTAGAATACTCCAATAGTGAAAATTAGGTTGACTCAGAGAAAGAGTAAGATGGTCTGATTATCTTGTATGTGATGAAAAAACTATTGTGCATTCGTTAGAAAGGAAACAAGCTTCCAAGAATGAAATTGGATCAACTTATAATATAGCACATATACTCACACATGAGTACAAGATTTTGATTTTTAAAATAAAGTGGAAAACACAAAATAAAAAAGGGGTGTATGTAGATGAGGGCTTTCATCTGAAAACTGTGCTATCTACATGAGAAAAAAAGGAAGCAAGATTTATTTAAAAGGTGGATAAGAGTTCTAAAAACCTGGTTAAATCTGCATGAAAATGCAAGAAAACCACAGAGGGAAATCAAAATGGATCAATAGATAAAATATTCCCAGGCTTTACTGCGTCAGGAAAAGAGATAACAAAACAGGACATTTAAAATGTCATTGAAGTTATGACTGTTCTAGTTTATAATCCAATTCGTGCTCATTCCATATTATTGTCTGGTAAGCTTGGTAAATTGAACATGATTTGAGATCATGAATAAAAGAGAGAATATGTTCATTCTTATATGTAACATAAAGACATGATGAAGTTCATTTAAGTTTGGAATCTGTTGGTCCATGTTAAAACAAGTCAAAAATTCATTTATAATTCTGTTGAGGAATTGAACTTATCATCACTTAAATTCCTGTGAATGCAAAAGAGGAGTTAATGAGATTATATAAGTGAACCTATGAAGATATAAGCAGGATGTTGGAAACTTGGATAACTTGTATTCCATGAAGAGAGAGAAATAACCATTGTTGAGAAAATACCTGATGGTTTATCACGTGAAGTTTAGAGAAACACCAGAAGTGAATGATAAATTATGAGTTTCAATATTCTATCCACTTGGATCCAGCCTATGAATGCATTTTACTTGGCATCATAGGGAGTAAAGAAAACAGGCCAGTTAGAAGACTGCTTCAGTATTTTTTTATTTTTTTTACTTTTTATTTCTCCTTTTGCTACTGCCTTCTTTTTTAGCTTTCAGGTTCAGGGGTACATGTGCAGGTTTGTTATGTAGGTAACCTTGTGTCATAAGGGTTTTTTATACAGATTATTTCATCGCCCAGATATTAAGCCTAGTACCCAGTAGCTATTTTTTTCTGCTTCTCTCCCTCTTTCCACCCTCCACCCTCAAGTATGCCCCAGTGTCTGTTGTTCCCTTCTTTGTGTTTGTGAGTTCTCATTATTTAGCTCTCACTGATGAGTGAGAACATGCAGTATTTGGTTTTCTCTTCCTGCATTAGTTTGCTAAGAAAAATGGCCTCCATCTCCATCCATGATACTGCAAATGACATGATCTCATTCTTTATTATGATTGCATAGTATTCCATGGTGTATAGGTACCACATTTTCTTAATCCAATCTGTCATTGACCGACATTTAGGTTGATTCTATGTCTTTGCTATTGTGAATAGTGCTGCAGAGAATATTTGCATGTTTGTGTCTTCATGGCAGAATGATTTATATTCCTCTGGGTATATATCCAGCAATGGGATTGCTGGGTCGAATAGTAGTTCTGTTTTTAGCTCTTTGAGGAATCAGCATATTGCTTTCTACAATGGTTGAACTAATTTACACTCCCACTAACAGCGTACATGTGTTCCCTTTTCTCCTTTACTTCACCAGCATCTACTATTTTTTTTTCTCTTTTTAATGATATCCATTCTGACTTGTGTGAGATGGTATCTCATAGTGGTTTTGATTTGCGTTTCTGTAATGATCAGTCATATAGAACTTTTTTTCATATCCTTGTTGACCACATGTATGTCTTCTTTTAAAAATTGTCTGTGTCTTTTGCCCACTTTTTAATGTTTTTTTTTCTCTTATATCTTTGTTTGTTTCTTATAAATGCTGGATATCAGACTTTGTCAGGTGCAATGTTTGCAAATATTTTCTCTCATTTTATAGGCTGTCTACTCTGTCTTTTTACTTTGTTAACTTTGGCTCTTGGCTTGGTTGTTGTTGATGTATAGAAATACTAGTTGATTGTTTTGTTTTGTTTTGTTTTTGGCTGTGCAGAAGCTGTTAAGTTTAATTAGATCCCACTTGTCAATTTTTTATTTTGTTGCAATTGCTTTGGAATCTTTGTCATGAAATCTTTGTCAGTTCCTATGCCCAGAATGGCATTGCCTAGATTGTCTTCCAGGATTTCTATAGTTTTGGATTTTACATTGAAGTTTTTAATCCATCTTAAGTTGATTTTTGTATATGGTGTAAGGAAGGGGTTCAGTTTCAATCTTCAGCATATAGCTAGTCAGTTACCCCAGCATCATTTATTGAAAAGGGTTTTTATTTCCCCATTGCTTTTGTCGGCTTTGTTGAAGATCAGATGGTTGCAGGTGTGCAGCCTTATTTTTGGGCTCTCTATTCTGTTCCATTGATCTATGTGCCTGTTTCTGTACCAGTACCATGTGTTTTAGTTACTGTAGCCCTGCAGTATAGTTGGAAGTCAGGTAACTTGAGGCCTTCAGCTTCTTTTTCCTTAGGATTGCCTTGGCTATTTGGGCTCTTTTTTGGTTACATATGAATTTCAAAGTATTTTTTCCAGTTCTTTGAAGAATGTCATTGGTAGTTTGATAGGAATAACATGAATCTGTAAATTTCTTTGGGTACTATGGCCATTTTAATGGTATTGATTCTTCTATCCATGAGCATGGGATGTTTTTCTATTTGTGTCTTCTCCGGTTTTTTGAGCAGCGTTTTGCAGTTCTTGTTGTAGAGGTCCTTCTCCTCTCTGGATAGCTGTATTCCTAGGTATTTAATTATTTTTGCAGTGATTGTGAATGGAAGTGCCTTCCTGATTTGGCTCTTTGCTTGGCTGTTGTTGTTGTATAGAAATGCTAGTGATTTTTGTACATTGATTTTGTATTCTGAAACTTTGCTGAAACTGTGTGTCAGCTGAAGGAGCATCTGGGCTAAGACTATGCGATTTTCTAGATGTAGAATAATGTCATCTGCAGATAAGGATAGTTTGACTTCCTCTTTTTCTATGTGGATGCACTTTATTTATTTCTGTTCCCTGTTTCCTTTGGCTATGACTTCCAATATTATATTGAATAGGAGTGTTGAGGGAGGGCATCCTTATCTTGTGCTGGTTTTCAAGGAGAATGCTTTCAGCTTTTGCCCATTCAGTATGGTGTTGGCTGTGAGTTTGACATAGATGGCTCTTATTATTTTGAGGTATGTTCATTCAATACTTAGTTTATTGTGAGGTTTTTTTTTTTTTTTTTTTTTTTGAGACGGAGTCTTGCTCTGTCGCCCAGGCTGGAGTGCAGTGGTACGATCTCAGCTCACTGCAAGCTCCGCCTCCTGGGTTCAAGCCATTCTCCTGCCTCAGCCTCCTGAGTAGCTGGGACTACAGGTGTCCACCACTACGCCTGGCTAGTTTTTTGTATTTTTAGTAGAGATGGGCTTTCACCATGTTAGCCAGGATGGTCTCGATCTCCTGACCTTGTGATCCGCCCGCCTCAGCCTCCCAAAGTGCTGGGATTACAGGCATGAGCCACCACACCCAGCTATTGTGAGTTTTTAACATAAAAGAATGTCAAATTTTATCAAGAGCCTTTTATGCATTTATGGAGATAATCATGTGGTTTTTATCTTTAATTCTGTTTATATGATGAATCACATTTATTGATTTGCTTATGTTGGCCCACCCTTGCATCCCAGGGTTGAAGCTTACTTGATCATGGTGGATTAGCTTTTTGATATGCTGCTGGATTTCATTTGTAGCATTTTGTTGAGGATATTTGCATCAGTGTTCATCAAGGATATTTGTCTGAAGTTTTCTTTTTTTGTTCTATCTCTGCCAGGTTTTGGTGTTAGGATAATGCTGGCTTTATAGAATGAGTAGAAAAGGAGTTTCTCATTCTCAATTTTTTTGTAATAGTTTCAGTAGGAATGCTTCAGTATTTATAGTAAGTTGCAAGGTTTGTCTCTGAACATAATTTAAGAAATAAAAAGTAGAAATATGTTTAAGAAATTTGAGAAAAATAGCACCAGAAACAGAGCTTATTGAAGGATTAGATACCAAGGAAGCAAAGTAGAGGTAATAGATTAGGTTAAATTTAAAGATTACTGGGGGATGGTGTTGTCACTATCTGATATAAAACATATAGGAGTAGCCATTAGTTGAGATGGAAAGATGATGAGATTCTCTTTGAAAAGAAGTTTGTAAAACATCAAATTGGAAATGTTCATTTTTAAGGTTTGGATATTGAGATTTAACTATTGATCATTTAGGTATATAAAACCTTTCAATGATTCCCCACTAATTCAATTCTAAAGTCAATTCACTTTCCATGAAAGATGGTTTATAGCATCTAGGTGTTTAGGATTTTATAAATTAGCATAAATATAGAAAACATGAATAACTGATCTGGATAATTCCAAGAAACAAAACTGTGATTACTCCAGGTGATCAAAGCAATAATGGACAAATGGCATCACACGAAGTTAACAAGCTTCTGCACAGCAAAGGAAAAAATCAACAAACTGAAAAGGCAACCCACAGAATGGGACATGTTTGCATTGTATCCATCTGACAAGGAATTAATAATCAGAATGTATAAGGAGTTCAAATAACTCCATAGGAAAAAAATCTAATAATCTGACTTAAAAATGGGCAAAATATATGAACAGGCATTTCTCAAAAGGAGACATACAAATGGCAAATGGGTATATGAAAAGGTGCTCAACATCATTGATAGTCAGAGAAATGCAAATCAAAACTACAATGAGCTATCATTCTACGTTAGTTAAAATGGTTTTTATGCAAAGGACAGGCAATAATGAATGTTGGTAGGAATGTGGGAAAAATGGAACGCTTGTACACTGTTGGTGGGAATGTAAATTAGTAAAGCCACTGTAGAGAACAGCATGGAGGTTTCTCAAAAACTAAAAGTAGAACTACCCTATGATCCAGCAATCTCACTGCTAAGTATATACTGTTAAACTAAATATGGCCTGAGAGGGACTCTGTACTTCTATATTTGAGTCCTTGGTGATGAACTGTAACCTAGCTTAATAGGCAGACAAAACTGAAAACCAACTTAGTAGTATGCCCCTGTAACAATAGCTAACTCTTGACCAATCCCAGCAGCCATACTTCAACCTTTCATATACTACTGAGTGTTCAAAGTATGTTCAAATAAGGCATACACCAAGCTGTAACCAATTCACCTGTTCTGTACCTCACTTCCAATTTCTGTATGTCATTTCCCTTTTTTTGTCTACAAATATTCTTCCACTCTGGCTGCTCTGAGTCTCTGTGAATCTGCTGTGATTCTAGGGGCTGCCTGATTTGCGAATCATTCATTGCTCAATTAAACTCCTTTAAATTTAATTTGACTGAAGTTTTTCTTTTATCAGTACCCAAAAGAAAGGAAATCAGTATATCAAAGAGATATCTGAACTCTCATGTTTATTGCAGCACTATTTACAATAGCCAAGGTTTGGAAGCAACTTAAGTATCTGTCAACAGATGAATGAATAAAGAAAATGTGATATGTATACATTATAGAATACTATTCAGTCATAAAAAAGAATGGGATCTTGTCATTTGCAACAACTTGGATGGAACAGGAGGACAATGTGTTAAGTGAAATTAACCAGGCACATAAAGACAAACCTCACATGTTGTCACTTATTTGTAAGAACTAAAAATTAAAACAATTGAACTCATGGAGAGAGAGTAGAATGATGATTACCAGAGGCTAGGAAGGGTAGTGGGTGGGGTGGGGGGAGTGGAGACAGTTAATGAGTACAAAAATACAGTTAGAATGAATTAGACTTAGAATTTGACAGCACAACATGGTGACTAGAGTCAACAATAATTTATTGTACATTTTAAAGTAATTAAAAGAGTATAATTGGAATTTTTGTAACAGAAAGAATTGATAAATGCTTGAGGTGATGGATACCCCTTTTACCCTTTAAAAAAATTAATGTGATTGCTCAAGTATTATAGTGTTTTTATAAGTCCAGGAAAATGAAGAAGCTACTGAGCACTAAATGCCCAGAAGAACACTTAGAAAGTCTGTTTCTAAAGAATGTATACTTTTATGAAAGGGCTAACATGCATGGATATGTAAATATAAAGTATACCATAGGAACAGAATAAGTTTTGTTGACAACTACATGCAAAAATAATAGAAAGATCCATGTTTGTTCTAAGCAAAGAATAGATTGATCAAAGATAAACAACTCGAGTTTAAAATAGAGAGCCTTACCTCTAGCATTATCATAGTGCAATGAAAATTTAATGATCTGGATTCAGTGAATGAAAAATTCAAGGCAATAAAGTAAGAAAATATCATAAGTTTGGGACTTGTAGTAGAACGCAGTGATACATCAATGTATTATATTTTTTAACCACACCCCTTTTCCATTAAGTTAATTTGCCTACTGATGAGAGTGTTGCTTGGAGGCGATTAATAATAATCTTTGAATATTTTCTCTCCAAAGGATGTTTTATATTTTAGGAGAATGACTTAACCTTGGATCTCTTCTTTCCAGAAATATTTCCATTCTATGAGAGACCACAAGGAGTGATATAAAATGTGTCTATTGAATGTAGAGTCAGACAAGTTGTAGCTGATGCTTGTAATTTTATGTTGCCTCTGCATGCATTTTGAACACAGGTTAGCTTTCCTGTGCCAAAGGCAGGGCTCAGTGACCCTTCACACACTTTCCAGTTCTACTTCACACCCAAAAGGCTCAAGCTAGTGGCCCAAGACAGAACTTAAATACATCTCTCTTGCTTAACAGACTGGGCTCCCAGCTTTCCTGCAACTTCCCTTCAATGGACCATTCTGGCATTTGCTGGCGAACTTAAAGTGACCCACAGCCTATTCCAAATATATACGGCTAGTTGCTAGGCTCTACCCTCAATCCCTCTTTACACTCCCCTGACCTCTTGTGTATGGCCTCCAGGCACGCAGTGTACCCCCTCAGGGTCTATAAATACTAAAAACTCTTAAACTTTCTAATTGTTTGTGAAACATTGAAGCCTGCCAGCCAATCTGAACATTGAAGTTAAGGGCCTCAAAAGAACCCATGCAGGTGGATCCCCTGCTCATGCTCTTCTTTTCTGGGCCTCTGGTGGCTGCTGGAGACAGTAGCTACCAAATGAGTTGATAGAGAAATCAAAGAATTTTATTTAAAAGATAGGTATGTATTGAAATTGTGGTTAAAAATAATTTACTGGTCATTTGAGAAGAGCAAAATTGTTAACATATTTGAGATTGACAGGTTCTTGATTTGTGAAATGGTGGTAATTACATATAGTTTGTAAGTCTGTGGTGCAGATAAAAAGACAGAATAATGTGAAAAGCTTAATAAGGTGTCCTTCAAGTACTAGCAATATATATCCTTATGTTTCTATCAGGAAAAACATTTTTCAATTTTTTTAGGAAAAAACGATTGTTTTCAAATCTCAATAGTGCATCTGCCATCTCTCAGTTCAGGCAAAGCACCTCTGCTTTCACTTTTCCCCAAGGAAGAATTTGTCAGTCGCGCATATCTGAGAAGGATTGATCTTCAGTGTCTTTATACCCTGTGTCAGGGGATGTAGGCAGAATACACTTGACTGTACACATTAACACCTTGCTCTGAAGGGAAATTTAATTTCAACTTCTCTAAGTTTTTGTACTAGTCAGGGTGGGCAAGGTTATGCTGGAATGGGACACCCAGAGAGCCAGGCTAATGGAAAAGCTATTACTCAGTGTCGGTGGCTGTCATGGCAGAAGGCGAAAGGGAACTCATGCAAATCTTACACAACGAATTAAGTTTTGTGTCTCAGAAGGGAGCCATGTCAATTCCAATTATGATTCTCGGTCTCAGTCAGCCACTAAAAGGCCAGGAAGTACAATCCCATGTTCCCAGAAGACTGGGGGTCAAAAATATTTAGCAATCAGGCAAATAATTACCATAGTTATGGCTTAATGTACACACACACGCACACACACGCACATACACATACACTGTGTGTGGTGAGAGCACATACCAGAAATCTTATTTATAGAGAAATTTATTTTTTCTTTTCAATTACTGAACTGCATACTATCTCAAGTTCCCATTTTGCCTGGTAGGAAAAAAAAAAAAGGAATCAATTAATTATAGGTAAACTCAATCACTTCCAGATTGTCTTACACATTAGAGATTTAAACTGAGCCAAATTAGCATCTTTACCCTCTGTGAGGAAAGACAAAACATGTAGCATGGAGACATGTGGTATGAGATCATGGAATCACATACTGCCTGGCACTTACTGCTTGGTTCCTAAGGCCTAGTTGTTTATTTATCATCCACAAAATTGTTGTCATGCTTCTACCACAGAATGGTATAATATCAGGGAGGCAAGGTCCCTCCCCTGTACTATAATCAATGAAAGAAAATAAAACAGAATTAGCCATGGCCCAAAAAGCAAGATTTAACTGAGGAGACAAAGGAGGAATACATGAAAAGGTAACACACAGTTCACAGCAAGTGCCTAAAAAAATGACTGTCAATCATAGAGAATGCTGGAAATGTGATGAGCAAAATAACTAGTCCACCAAGCTGGGAGGATTTTAGTGGAGGCAAGGAAAAAACTAGAACTTAGTCTACAACAACCAGTAAATTATAACATGTCCATTTATATTAGATTCAAACTTTAATGAAAGCTATAATTAATTGTTTACCAATGTTAGGCACTTATGTTAAGCACTTTATGTGCACTGTTTCTTTTAATTCTCATAATAATTTTATGAGGTTGGAAAGAATTTTATGCTCATTTGAAAGACATATGTCACTTAAAGTAGTTTAGTATGGAGCTGGTTACTAAGTGTCAAAGACAAGATTAATGTTCAGATCTTTTATACTCCAACAACTACACTATTATTTATTTGTTATGTTCAACACATTCTGTCTCCATTTGCAAATTTGACACACTTACATATAATCAAATTAACCATGGCATTTATAAGTGTATTATGATTGGGGGCACTTACCAGACCACATTGTACCTTGAGTTTGAGTTCTGACTCCATCCAATAATAGTTGTATGAACACAGCAGGTCATTAATGTAGTGTGTATATGTCTGTTTACTCATCTATATAACTGAGATAAAATAATTGCCCTGCTAATCTTGCAAGTTTTTTGATCATCAAACTAGCTACTCTATAGAGGACACAATAAAAATTTTAAAAAATATATAATATATATTTTCTAATTTTTAATATATATAATATGCATTATTATCAGAAGGGATTTAGCATTCCACATAGAAAAATGAAATATTAAAACCACAGCATTAGCTTTAAAATGCAATGTTCATGGAATAATTTAAGAAGTAATCCATGAACATACCTGGCAAATATGTAAAAAATAAAACAAAAGAAGTCTTTTTAAATTAGTCTGGTAATGTGAGAGTAAAATAAAGCAAAATATAAATGCCAGAATAAAAAATTTCAAAGAAAAATGCAGCTTCAAATAGCCAGAGAGAGAAAACAAATCTCAATGTCTCCAACTCCCCTGCCCTCACTTTTCACTGTTAGGGTGTCCAATGCTTCATAGTTTCCAGGGCAGTTTTTAAAAAGCTGGCTAAATCTTCCATTTTATTAATGCAATGACTAATCCACCAAGTTTGCCTCCATTTCCTGAAATGAAACAATGATGACGATTTTCCAACTAGCATATGAACAAATGTTTGGGTAACCTAAGTCGGTAATGGGCAGGAACTTTCAATTTTAAAGCAGTATCTAGAAGGTATTTGCTAAGAGAGGACAAAGAAAAACAGAACAAAGCTATAAACCACTGTCAGTTTTAAAATTATATAAGAAAATGTTTAAAAGCTGTACATTAAGAATAACAGACCCCTATGTGATGGCATGGTATGCCTATATCAAAATATCTCATGTGACCCATAAATACAAACATCTACTATGTACCCACAAAAATTAAAGAAGAGGGAAAAAATGACAGCAAAACAAAAAAAGAAAAACAGACCCATCCTTTCAAATGCAGATGGATTTCCTCTATATTAATGGCTTTCTAAGTGAATGCCATAAAATACAAATGCAATACTAGAAAACTGTAGAAGTATCAATGTAGGTGATCTATAACAAACAGAAATAAGAAGCCACAAACTGCAAAGTTTTGTCATGTTAATTAGTATAACTCCCCATTCCACATAGTCAATAAAAATTCAAGACAATTTCTCAAATCTATGCAGGACATGAGAGTAATCAATGTTCACAGTCTAGTTGTGAGCTAGAAGGATTCAACATTAAGGTTTCTGACAGGAAGACAAGAAGAGACTAAATCTATACACTTCTCATTATAAATAAGTGCTACCTGAGTTTAAAATAACAGGTCAGTGAATCAGCAGCTAGCTTTAAACTTTCTATTGTCCATGAAACTTGCAACTACTCAAATAAATCCCAAGTAGCTTTCTAAATTATTACATTAATACATTGGTAGGTAGGTTTTGAGTACCATCTGTCCGCAAATGTGCTGCTCTTAGTTTGTCTTGTTTCTTCTTCACTAATTTTTCAGAGCTATAGTTTCACCTTTATTCCCAAGCAGCCCACAGGATCCAAATCTATTTTAGTTTGAAAGTCAAAGACAAAGAGAGAATTATAGTTATCAGCAACCTCAGGTGTGCTCATCCTTAGAGTCAGCTCCAGTGATTATTAGTCTATGCACAACGAGTGATCCCCAGACATCTGCAGCTGAAGCCTTTCCATATAATTCGCTCTTATCTACTCTTTTACACAAGTATAATAGGCCAACTGACTGTGTTTATATTGGATTTCACTGCCTCTAACTCATATTTCCTAATCAGACTTGAGACCCTCAACCTTCAGCCCATGGGACATTTTGCTAATATAGTGAGCTGAATTCCACTTCCCATAAGCGACACATTCCTCTCTTAGTTATTGCTCCAGATCATGCCCAGATTATAACAAATGTCTTACCCCAGGAAAAAGAGATCCTATCTTTCTACTACTCTGTCTTGGTAGAAGAAGTGTCCTAAATCACATGCTGAGAGGAACCTAGAAAGTCATCCATCATTATCCTCACATTGAAGATAATAGCCTGACACCCATAGTTACTGAGATCTTGGCTAAAATGAAAGGCTGCCATGATTCATTACCAGGATGGTCACACTACAAAGCTCATGTTAATTCTTCTCTTCCTTGAGAGCTTGACAGTGGTGGAGTAATAGATAGGTGAAGTGGAGCCCAATTATGAAGAGCTCTGAAAATCATAAGGGAAAGTTTTCACTTTATCCAATATGCCATAAGTTGTTGTTGTTGTTTCTTGAGTTGGAGAAATCCAAATCAAAGTAATACATCAACATGGTGACCATATTCTGGTTTTCTTATGAGATATCTGGCTTTTACCTGTGTCTGGTGTAACTTTTAATTGTTTCTGTCTGAAACTCTCAAGAGAGTCTCTATTTGAACAAGAAAATATTGTCCCCCTATGTTTTATGAAGTTGATGAATCATAGTCAATTATTGGGAAGTATATTCATTATCTATAATGCCCTAGAAGCAGCCTTTGGCCAAAAGAGTAATGTTTGGTTCTATACACTGTACCTACCATTTATTGGTTAAGGAAACATGCTTTTGTTTCACGTATCTCCTCAATTATACCATTCTTCCTAGGAGAGTTCTTGTTCTGAGTGAATAGAAATAGAAAAAACTTCTTGTCCTGATTTGCCTGAAGGTTAATAGTCTTTAATTACTGTACTCTTTCAAAGCATCACTGGCTTTTTCTATAATAACATTTTCCTTTTGTTATTGAAATTTGTGTTTTAGTGATATAACATTTATTTTGTTTTCTGTTGTCCTTTCCTTTTCTGTCTTAGCTTGTAGAATCTTAGAGACAGACAGAGAGAGAGAGAGAGAGAGAAAGATAAATCAGTGCCTGTCTCCCCCTGTAGTTTCAAATATAATTAGCCATTTACATCTCTAAACAGTTGCTAAAAAAGAAAGCGATGTGTACTTGGATATGCACCCTCATGTTAGATTCAGATTTAATTACCAATAATTTAGTAATATCTGTATCAGCTCTGAAGGTTCTGATGTGCAATGCATAATGCTAAATCTCTTCTAGATTTAAAGTTGGAGAGACTATATGCTCTCATACATCATGCAATATTCTCTCATAAGAGACAGGAGTATGCCCCTCAAATAATTGGGATAAAAGGACAAATGGAGATATTGACAGAATCATAATTGGACTTTATTTGGCTACTCCAGCAGTATCTAAGCCTTTCAACACAGTATAGGCTTATCTTTGAAGCAGGGAACAACGGCACTAAGAAGTAAGCTGGCCTTATATGTAAGATATCCCTGGCACAAAGGTAGTGTCAAATAAATAGATACTTACCCTTGCCTTAGTAAAGTGGCATCATCTAAGATAGAGAAAACCACCGTGCAGAGAAACACCTGATTGAGATACCTTGTGCTTTTGACTCTATCATTCTGTGTCCAGGATTATAATTCTAACAACAATCAGGTGTGCCATAATAAAATAAAAAGAAAATACACTGGGCACATACATGTGGAGACACCAGTCTTTACTAGACATTTTTTAGGGGTGAATACATAAGGGAAAAAGATGTACTTACCAATACAAAAGACAGAACATCACATTTAAAATGCTAAAAATGCATAATTTTTACATGGTTTCTTATACAATTGAAAAGATATTTTAGGAATCACACTTTGTGTTTTAGACAAAACACAAATTCTATAAAAACAAAGATATTTTAAAAAATAAGACAAAGAAGGGACTGAAAAACTAAACAAAATATATTAAATAATGACACTTAAGGCATTAGGCATCAGTCAATGAAGGACGGTAAGACAGAAGGAAAGCAGTTAAATTTTACACTTACCCCAGCTAATTGCCTGAAAAAGTTTTTAGGAGCAGTGCAGGATGGGAAAACTCACACAGAGTCCACAGCCTCCCTGGGTTGAAAAAATAGAGCCAGGAGTCTGGGAAAGCTAAGGAGATTAAAGTACACAGACAGAAGAACTGGAAATTGAGAGCTGCACAGAGAAAGAATTTCACATACTGCAAAAAAATCTCCTAGAGAATTCAATTAAGTACTGCTCAGTACGCGCATGGGAGAAAATGCTCAAAGACTGGGAGAAGAACCACCCAAAAGGATTAGAAGAAAAAATGCCTGGAAACCACACAGCGCCAAAAACAGCAACTGTAATCATTATTCAGACCCAAACCATCTTATTTCAGGGGACATTGTGTAGAGTAGAAAGGTCTGTCCTCACCAGCAAGAACAACATATGAAACCCAGATTAATGCATCTCTTTTCTTGCCTAACAAACTTAAAACCAGACATGAAGGGCTCATTGGTTTCTATATAGCGAATCTGTTTCTCTCTCTCTCTCTCTCTCTCTCTTTTTCTCTGTCTCTCTCTCACCCACACACATATACCCCTCAAAATTGTTTAAAGAAATATAAATACATCCAATATCAAACACGGTAAAATTCATGTCTGATATAAACTCAGAAACTACCAGCCATGCAAAAAATCAAGAAAATACAACTCATACTAATAAATCAAGAAACTGAAACAAACTGAAATGATTATCATAATGGAATTAATAGACAAGAACATTAAAACATTTATTATGACTGTATTTCATATGTTCAAAACTCTACAAGTAGTCTTGAACTTATTCAGTAGAGACATAAAAGTTATAAGAAAGGTCCAGATCTAAGTCAAAAATTACAAATTACAATCCCGGAGATGAAAAAGATGCAATGCGATTAACTCGAGATTAGATATTGGAGAATAAAAGATTAGTAAACTTAAAAATATAGCAATAAATATATCCAAAATAAGAGTCAGAGGAAAAAAAAAGACTGAGGAAAAATGAACATAACATCATGTACTTTGAAGAATGGGACCATATATATGTTTAGGAGAAAAGCTTTAAGCAGCTCAGGGAAAAAAGACATGTTATATCCAGAAGATCAAAGGTAATAGCTCTAGATTTCTCTTAGGACAGCTAGCTTAGAAGACAGTAGAGTGATGTCTTTAAAAGTACTGAAAGGACAAAAAAGAAACTGTCAACATAGAATTCTATTCCTAGCAAAAATATCATTCAAATACCAAATATTTAAGTAAAATAGTTTCTCAGACATACAAGGACTAATAATCAATCATCAGCTGTCTTGTGACATAAACAAATGTTAAAAATGAAGTACTTCAAGCAGAAGAAAATGAAACTGTATTGAAACCTGGATCTACCTAAAGGAATAAAAAAACACAGAAAGTATAATTACATAGATAAATGTAAAGATTTTTATTATTACTAAAATCTTATTTTAAAAATAAGAAACCATTTAAAATAAACATAATAATACTTTAAGTGTTGTTTTTAAACATATATAGGAACAAAATACATGACAATAGCATAAAGGTCTGGTGGGTGGGGAGTAGAAGCACGGTTGACCCTTGAACAACAAGGGTTTGAACTCTGTGGGTCTACTTATACATGGATTTTCTCCTATATTCGCCACCCCTAGGACAGCAAGACCAACCTCTCCTTTTACACAGCATACTAAACATGAAGACAACAAAGATGAAGACTTCTATCATGAGCCGCTCCCACTTAATAAATAGTAAATATATTTTCTTTTCCTTATAATTTTCCTAATAACAATTCCTTTTCCCTAGCTTGTTTTATTGTAAGCATATAGTATGTAACACATATAACATATAGAATCAAATGTTTATGTTATCTGTAAGGCTTCTGGTGAGCAGTAGGCTATTAGCAGTTAAATTTGGGGGAAGTCAAAAGTTATATTTGATTTCAGCTGCACAGGCAGTCAGCATTCCTAAACCCTGCATTATTCAATGATCAGCTATATATTATTTTAAAGTTCTCACACTATATGGGAAAAGCATAACATTGTTTGAAAGTAGACGGTAAAGAGTTAAAAATGTGTACTAAAAACCTTAAAGTATCCATTAAAATAAAACATCAAAAATAGCAACTAATCAGTCAACAAAAAAGGGAAAAATTGAATAATGTATTCAATACGAAAGGAGGCTGAAAAAGAGAAAAAAAAGAATTGCATTCAGATAGTATAAATAAAAAGCAAATAGCTTGAAGGTAGATTTAAACCCAATCTTATCAATAATAGCATTAAATTTATGTGATCTAAAAACTTTAGTTAGAATGCAGAGATTATCAGGTTGGATAAAAATAACAAGACTCATATACACTGCTTTAAAAAGGTGTTTTGTAAGTATAAAAACACGAATACAAGTAAAAGGTTGGAAAAAGATATATCGTGCTAACACTGATCAAAAAGAAAGCTGGAGGGACTATATTGTTATCAGATAAAGTAGACAGACTTAAGAGCAAAGTCTCTTAATAGGGATAAAAAGGATAATCTTATAATGGCAAAAAAGTTGATTAATCAAGATGATATAACAGTTCTATCCATTTACGTACTTATAGGAAAGTTTTTAAATAGTTGAAGCAAAATCTCATAGAACTGCAAGGAACAATTCTGTTGTAGAGAAATCTTTAGTTATAATTAGAGATTTTAATACTTCTCTCTCATGCCAAATAGTATAAATAGAGATAGAAAATCAAAAAGGATAAACAAGACTTGAACAACCTATCAACCAACTAGACCAATTTCATATTTATAGAATATTCCAAACAAGAACAACATCAGAATTTACAACCTTTCCAAGTGTACATAAAACATTTACCAAGATAGATCATACTCTCAGTTATCAAAACTTTCTCAATAAATCTGAAAAGATTTAAGCCATTGAAATTATATTTCTGATTACAATGCAATTAAAACAGAAATCATTTACAAAATATTAATAATTCCCAAATATTTGGAAACTAACACTCTTCTTAATAATCAATGGGTCAAAGGTGAATTCAAAAGTGAAATTTTTTGAAAGTATTTAAATATAGATCAAAATGAAAGTACGACATATGAAAATTGTACTTTGCAGGTAACACAGTAGTTAGTGGGAGATTTATAGCACGGAACTCTATATTAGAAAAGAAGAAAGATCTCAGTCAGCTTCCACCTCGGCTCCCACCTTAAGAAACTAAAAAAGCGAACTAAGAAATTAGAAAGAAACTTAAAGCAAAAGAAAACCAAAATAATCAAATGAAAGAAAATAATCAAATTAAATAGTAAATCAACAAAAGAGAAAATCAAGTAAGAAAAACAAAGGAATGGCCGGGCGCGGTGGCTCACTCCTATAATCCCAGCTCTTTGGGAGCCCGAGGCGGGCGGATCACGAGTTCAGGAGATTGAGACCATCCTGGCTAACACGGTGAAACGCCGTCTCTACTAAAAATCCAAAAAATTAGCTGGGCGTGGTGGCGGGCGCCTGTAATCCCAGCTACTCGGGAGGCTGAGGCAGGAGAATCACTTGAATGACCTGTAATCCCAGCTACTGGGGAGGCTGAGGCAGGAGAATTACTTGAACCCGGGAGGTGGAGGTTGCAGTGAGCCGAGATCGCGCCATTGCATTCCAGCCTGGGCGACAGAGCAAGACTCCATCTCAAAAAAAAAAAAAGAAAAAGAAAAAAAAAAAAAAGAGGAAAAAAGTGACAGAGAAACAAATTTCAGTAAAATACCACTATATACTTATTAGAATGTTTAAAATATCAAAGACTGATTATGCAAAGTATTGTTAAGTGTATGGAGCAACTTGAGGTCTTTCTTATACACTGCTGGTAGGAGTGTCAGATTATGCCAGCACTTATAAAGAACAATTGGAAGTTTATGAAAAATTTAAACAAATACCAAGCATATGAGCAAGCCAATGCACCTCTACATATTTACTCAAGAGAAGTAAAGCATATCTTCATATAAAGTCTTTAATATGAATGTTTATAGAAGCTTTATTTGCAGTAGCCAAATACAAGAAACAATCCAAAAGTCCTTCAAGAGCTGAATGAACAAATTGTGGTATAATCACACAATAGAATATTACTTAGTAATACAAATGAATGAGTTATTAATTCATGCAACGATGTAGGTGAGTTTCAGAATAAGTATGCTGAGTGAAAATAAAAGTCAGAAAAAAAGTTCATGTTGTATAAATCCTTCATATAAAATTCTGAACAATGATAGGTAATCCACAGTGAGAGAAACTGGGTTAGTAATTGCCAGCAATTGAAGAAGGAAAGGATTCCAGGAAGAATAGGAAATGAGAATGAAGAATCAGGAAACTTTGGAGTGATGAATACTGTATAGTCCCTTTTCTTATTGCTGTAAAGAACCGCCCGAGACTGGGTAATTTATAAAGGAAAGAGATTTAATTGACTCACAGTTCAGTATGGTTGGGGAGGCCTCAGAAAACTTATAACCCTGGTGGAAGATGAAGGGCAAGCAAGACGTCTTCTTCACAAGGTGGCAGGAAGGAAAAGTGGTGAGCAAAGAGGGAAGAGCCGCTTATAAAACCATTAGATCTCGTGAGAACTCTTTCACTATCAGGAGAACTGCATGTGGGAAATCACCCTCATGATTCAATTACCTCCACCTGGTCTCTCCCTTGACATGTGGGGATTATTACAATTCAAGATGAGATTTGGGTGGGGCACAAAGTCTAATCGTATTAGATACATACATTATCTTTATTGCAGTGATTGTTTAATTGGTGCATACATATGCCAAAACATATCAAATTTTATGCTTTAAACATGTATAATTTATCAAATCAATTTTACTTCAGTAAAGCTCTGCGTGTGTGTGTGCCTGCATGTATGTTTAACAACAAATGATTGACAAGCAAGAAGAAAAAGTAAGTAGACTGAGATAAGAAAGTGTCAAAAAACTACTATTTCAAAAGCAAAACTTAATCATTAATTTAAGAAAATATAAAAAAAGAAATGCTGAGAACAGACAGTATATTCAGAAAATTAAAGATAAAACATTGGAAGAGTTGGTCTTAGAAATTAAGAGAATAAAGTAAAATAAATTGAAGTAATAGCTAAATTTAAATTAGAAAAACGTCATTGGTTAGACAAGAAAGCTTCGCATTAATAGATAAAAATTCAGCAGGACAATAATATAATGGGAAAAGACAGAAAGGCATTAAATTGCTATGCTGCTATAAGGTTTAAATTCAGCAGAAAATCAGAGTTAAATAAAAAAAATAAGATTACCCCTTGCACAGGAAAAAATATTCAAACTAAACATGATTTCTTTTTACTTCTTGGCACACTTAAATACCAGAAGATAATGGATATAATCTCAATCAAGAGGAAATTGTGTGATCCACAAAAAGTAAACTCAGCTATAAAAGCAAGAAGAGTAATGCCCAGTATGATAGCTGTACAGCAGACCTAGGGATTATTGAGGCTTGATTGAAACTAGAAGACAGAGATCTGTTTGATAAGAAGAATATAAGCATACCACTGGCTTCTTTTGTATTTATCCCACATAATCAGTCTCAAATAATTTTTGCTAAAGTTCAAATTAAATCCCATTGTGCTTCTTATTTCGAGGTTTCCACGGAATACCCATTGCCTTTAGAAGAAACTTTAAGCATTTTAGAATGACAGAGAAGAACCTACAAATCTAATCCCTGATTGCATTTCCAGCCTCATATCTTCCCTGGTACAGTTCCTTAATATTTAGCCATATCAGTTTCCCTACATTTCCCCAAACCATTTTCCTTACTTTGTATTTTGTTCCTGCTGCCCTTTCCCATTTGAATATTTTCCACATTTGCCCATTTTAACACTCAGTTCATTGGTCTCTTTGTCTTGGAAATGTTTACTTACAGTACTAGCCCTAGTTAAGCCTTGCTTTTTTGTGCTTATTTTCTATCATCTTGTTTTTTAATTTTTTTTAATAGTAGCACTCACATTGCTTTGTGATAATTAACTTTTTCTTTTTTTGCCTTACTGTTTTCCATAAAAGATGTAAAGACCTTAAGGTGTATGACTTGCTCATTGTAATTTTCCTAGAACACACAGTGAATACAGATATAAGTGAGTAGGGAGGGTGTTCTGTGTATGTGTGTATATACACACACACAAGTATTTAGTAAGTACTTGTTCAATGAATAAACCTAAAACTTTTGCCTCCTTCCACATGTTCTTCCAGTGTTTTAGTATTCCACAGAAAATATTCACTTCATTTTAATATTATTCTATTTCCTGGTGTTCTGCATTGAGGTAGAGAAATTATTAATCTTAATTTTCACACAAACCCTCCTGTTCTTAAATCTCATTGTTACTGCCGATTCAATGGGTAAAATTCAATGAAGATAGGCAGAGAATAATCAGGAGCTGGAAGCTGTGTATTTCCATAGTTCATGCAAGGATGGAAGACATTCAATTCCAACCAGCAGAGTGAAGAATCCTAGCGGAAAAAACAGGGTATTTAGTAGGAAGCTACTAGAATCATCACACCATGGGAGCAAGGCTAAACAAGTGCTAGATAAGTGGCTTTCAACAAGGGAAAATTTTTCCCAATGGACATTCAGTAACATCTAGAGACATTGGTTTTGCACGGGTGAAGGGTGGAGCCCTGGGTTGCTGCTAAATGTCTCACAATTTGCAGGACAATCCCCACACCAAAGAATTGTCTGGTGCCAAATGCCAATACTGCTGAGATTGAGATGTGGCTGCCCTAGATTAGAGAATACTACTCTAGATCTGTCCTAACAAAGCTTAAAGTCTTAAAAAAATCAAGATGACTGGCAAGAAACTTAACAGCATTCTAGAAAAAGGTGAATACTCTTAAATGAAAGCTACAAAATCCAGCAAACAACATAAAACAACAATATTCGCATTCAGATAAAAATTCCAAACAGCAAAAAGTGTGATCTACAATCAGAAGAAAAATCAGGGGAAAGAAAAAAATCAGCAACGATGGAGATAAGAGAATGACTTTCTAAGGTCTTTAAATAGAACTCTATTAAGGATTTTAAACAGCTTTTATGAATATGCCAAGGATTTAAAGGAAAAGATTAACATAATTATGAGTCATCAAGGAATTAAAAGAAACCAAATGGAACTTTTAATTTTAGAAATTCACTAAATTTTATTAATAGCAATTATAAGAAATAATCAATGACCTTGATGACATGGCTGAAGCATAGAGAAAAAATAATTGAAAATTACAGGATAAGTTAAAAAAATTAATAACAAATAAACAGAGCCTCAGTGATTATAGACAAATAGCAAATGTTATAACATACATAATTAAAATACAGGAAACAAAATGAGATAGAAAAATGTATTTGAAGAACAGCTAGCCAACAGCAACAAAGGCTACCAAATTTGATGAAACCTATAAACTCACACATATAACACTTGATTCGGCAACAGAATAACCATTTCTTTCAGGTGCTCGTTGAGCCCTCACTAAGACAAATCATATTCTGAGTTGTAAAAGATCTCTCAATAAATATGTAGAAATTATATATGTGTGTGTATATATATATATACACACAAGGTCCTAGGGGTTAATTTTTTATATATATATATATACACACATATATATACACACACACACACACATATATATATATACATCTGTCTATCTATCTATCTATCTATCTATACTTCTAAATAGCTGTGGGTCAAAAAAATGCAAAGAAAATTAGAAAATATATTTGAATATATTGAATTCAATAAAAATGAAAACAAAGCCAATTAAATTTATTACTTCTGGTTTCTGCTTTGAGATGCAGGTATCTGGGAAGGATATAGCTTCCATACTGAAAAGTTAAAAGAAAAAAAAAAAAAAGAAGAAAACCATCAAACTACATACTTGGTAGTTTTCTTGACCCCATTAGTGACCTTAAGTCATAGGGCAATTGGCTAGTCCAAACTCTAAGGCAAGACAGGCACCTGTAGGAAGGTACGACATAGGAGCATTGGCTTAGCTAAAGCAGCTACAAACAGTCATCGGAAAGAAGAGTAAGATATAAGAGTTCAGCTGGTAGTAGCTAGCAAGTTAGTAGAGCCCAAGTGCGCACTGGTAAGAGAGGGGGATGCTCCCTGATGGCTAAATAAATTGGATGAGTCTGCACGTTGGGGCTTGTAGTACAGTACTTTCCTGTGGCTGCTGTTACAAAGGACTACAAACTTGGTGGTTTAAAACAAGTTTATTCTTTCACAGTTCTGGAGGCCAGAAGCCCAAAATCATGGTGTCACTTGAGCTGTTCCTCTCCGATGCCTTTGGAAGATGATCCTTCCTTGACTCTTTCACCTTCCAGTAGCCTCAGGCTACTTGGTTTTGGCTGCATAACTCTAATGTCTGCTTCTGTCTTCACATAGCCTTCTTCCCTCTCTCTCTCCTCTTCCTTTTTTTCTTGAGTATTATTTTATTTGTAGAATAACTTGACAAATAATAATTGTATATACTTATGAGGTACAAGGTGATGTTTTGATTTATGTGTATAATGTGGAATGATCAAATCAAGCTAATTAACCTATTCATCACCTGAAATACTTATCATTCTTTTGTGGTAAGAAGATTTAAAATCCATTATTTTAGCTACTTTGAAATGTATAATAATTTGTTATAACCTATAGTCACCATGCATATGTGGAATCTAAAAAATGTCTAACTCACAGTATAAAAGAGTGGAATGGTGGCCACCAGACACTGGGGGTGGGGGGCAGGGGATGTATGGGTAAAGGAGAAATGTTAGTCTTTCCTCTTCTTATAAAAACATCAGTCATATAGGATTAAGGGCCCACCCTACTTTAGTATGACCTTATCTAACTGATTATCTCTGTGATGAACCTAATTCCAGATAAGGTTACAACCTGAGGTACTAGGGATTAGTATTTCAGTATATCTTTTGTGGGGGACTTAATTCAACCAATAAGAGGGCTCAAATAAATGTTTGGAGAGAGTTCTAAGACCTAGGCAAGTGGAGCATCAGTCTATGGGGGAGGTGGGGTGAAAGAAACACCACCAATCACTCATTTTTTCTGTCTTCTCTTACCTATATATTTTTTTAAAAAGCCTTAATTTGTTGAGGAGAAAGGTAAGAAACACTGTCCTGTCCCCAGTTACTACTGGGGTGAAAAAACAAAGAAAGAAATGCTTTCCAGCTAGATATAATTCTACACTAGGGACTGATTAATTTTTGTTGTTGTTAAGAAACTCCTACGCATTGGATGTGTGTGTGTGTGTGTGTGTGTGGTGTGGTGGTGTGTGTGTGTAGTGATATGAAGAAACACATATCATTAGCCTCAGTAATTTACAGGTAGTATGAATTTGGTTTCTTCCATCAGCCAGGATTAGGCAGAAAGAAGACACCAGGTTTTCTTAAGATGAATCTCCACCAACACCAAAGTTTAGCAGAGGATACAACTCCATTTTTCACACTAGAGTATTTTGGCCATCTGTCAATTTTTACTTTAAGTGTATTGACAGCAGAGTTCTAGAGTGTCATCTGTAGGGGAATGTCAAGCTTAGGGATGGGCTTGTTCTTTCATTGAAAGAGTCATAGCCGTGATCCATCAAACAGTAGCTCACTCTATATATATTTAAAACCCATCTTTTATGAGAAATGGTGGTGCTGTAGAATCATTCTCACTGTGGCAAGCAAGATATTAACGGTCCCTGCTGCCTTTCCCTGAATCATCTCCAGAATACACATGAATCAAACAAAGTATTTGCATTGGACCAAAAAATTCAAAAGAGAGGGGCCAGGAGAAGTAAGTGATGAGAGTTATCTTTTTCACTGTAAGAAAGCCCATAAATTAGTACACTGATATTCTGAATTCAAAAGTATAAAACCAAAGCATTAGTTACTGACCTAAATATTATTTTTTAAATGAATAGCAACAGTATTCAAAAACCTGTTAATATTTATTATGATTTAGAAAGAATGAGTTTCCATTGAAGCAGGTTTCAAATATATGAATTAAACAGATATTTTATTTTTGGTAGAATGTATCGATCATCAGTGCAAACAGAAAGGAATGATCCACATGCTCTCCAGTACCCTCATTCTCTCTGGTAATGTCTGAAGCTGTGAAAGAAGTACAATTATTCTTTCAAGCCAGTGGCAAGGTACTTTTACACTAAGCAAGATTCAGAGACTAAGAATTCATGTTTTAATTTTTAAAAGTAAAGTGAAATGTGTTTCTTAGCACACTTAAGGATTTAGAGCTATCACGGCAAAGGTGTGAAGAGTGTGTATGTCTCAGCTCTCGACCATTTTGAGAGTGAGAAATATGTTGTTTTGACCTCATATCTTCCCAGGGACTAGAGTTCCTTTCCTTAGCTAAAGTATACTAAGCACTTACTATGTATCTGGAATTCCGATAAGAACTTTGTATAATTAATTTTATTCAATCAACATTATTACTTTTATGATGGGTACTATTATTACTTTCATTTGTCATGTCATACAACTCTGGATAGAGATATACTTTGATAAGTCTCCACAGCTTTCTAATTTTTTCCTTATTTTATGACTTTTTGGTGATATTCCAAAATCATCACAAATACCCAAATTATCCAAAACTCAACATGACTTCTCAAATATCTCAAGAAATATTGTGTGGTATTTGGGCTAATACATGCTAACTGGTGAAAAAAACTAGCTAAAAGGCTGTTTTGATTTGTCCCTAGGAATAAATAGATGATTTGAAGAATGAACCGTTATAATATTACATGCAACAATTACAAAAAAATCTTAAGGTCTTACAAAAAACAAAGGTTTGTTTCTTGCTCATATTTTTCACCATAGTAGTTGATCTGGGACATTATATTTTCCTCATTCTATATGCATGCACTCTAGTTGGGGTATACCTAGCTCACAGCAGAAGGAAAAGAGAGAATAGCATTTCATAGAATAGCCCCAAAAGTATCAGCTAAAAGTGGCATCAAATTTGACAGCCAAGTCTGACATTAAGAGGATGAAGATACACAGTCTCTGAGTAGGCTGGTATCTCTAGCAGAGAAACAGTAAATATTTTGAAATGTGTATTAAAATATAATTTATTAAAATAAATCTTAATAGAGTAGAATCAAAAATCAAAATATACTTCAGAAGCCTTTAAAAGAATACTACTTACTTTTAAAAAATGAATAAAACGGTCTAAGTGGAATCAAAGATGGCTTTCACATTTCTGGCAAATTTTTATTAATGTTAAAGATTGGGCTGGGATAAATTATTAAGATATTATTAAAAATATTTTAATTAAAGTGTCATTAAATAAATTGGCCAATGGTTGGGCTTGGTTTGTGACATAGGTGGGCTTTTGAAATCGAAGTTTGTGATTAATCAGCTAATCACTCATCATTAAAATCCAGTAAGTAATTGGAATTTTTCAGTGAGAAAATTAAGAATAAAAAGCAGAGCAACTGTAGATGGGAAAAGAAAGAAAGAACACCACAATTTAAGGGAAAATCAAAAGTAAATCATCTAGCAAAGTAGACTGTAAAACAAAATAATAACTATAAAAAACAAAATGCTAGCATTAGGCTAGCATTCCTCATGTTATTTATTCGTGTTATTCCTCATATATTTGCTGTACCCTCCCCTCTCCAAAGTAGGATCAAACTTGAATCTCTGAGTTTACCAACTTGAATCTCTTAATTTTCTGTAGAATTTATGTTGGCTTATAGCTTGCATCTTGCAATATTATGATATATTCTGACTGTGGTGGTAAGAAATGCTGTTCCATATAAACAAACAAACAAATAAATAAATAAGCAAACAAAACTCTTCATTTGAAGAAGAGAAAAATCCAATCCCATTATGAGCCTCCGTCTCCCTCTCCACAACTCCACCTAACTGATTTTCATCCTTGACACTCTGACATCTATTTCAGTCATGCTCTAGGATTTGGGGCTCATTAGTGTGCACTGCCAACAGAGGAAGAGAGGGGAGTGGTGACTAATACCTTACAAAAGTAAGAGCAGAACAGGTGTTAGCCCAAGTGATGTGAATTTACTGCAAATAAATAAGAAAAAATAACACAAACGTCAAAGTTCCTGCTTGTAGAATATTAGAATTTAGCTTAGGTTTTCATTGCCTGTTAAAATGCAAAGCTCACTGAGAGAGAACACTTTGAACTGTTCTCAATTGATCATATTCACCAAAGTGCATTTGTGAAATGCCTAGTGGCAGGAAATGAAAAAAAGATTAACTGAATGCAATTTTTTTTTTTAAATTTGAGATGGAGTTTCACTCTGTCACCCTGGCTGGAGTGCAATGGCACGATCTCGGCTCACTGTAACTTCTGCTTCCCAGGTTCAAACGATTCTTCTGCCTCAGCCACTAAAGTAGCTGGGATTACAGTCGCCCGCCACTATGTCTGGCTAATTTTTGTAGTTTTAATAGAGATGGGGTTTCAACATGTTGCTCAGGCTGGTCTTGAACTCCTCACCTCAGGTGATCTGCCCGCTTCAGCCTCACAAAGTGCTGGGATTACAGGCGTGAGCCACCATGCCCAGCCCTGAATGGAATTTTAATCCAGTTCTTTTCTTAAAATAGATTTTAATAGGATATTAGTAACATCATTACCCTTTTATTTGCTTAAGCCAAACATATGGGTCTTATCCTGGATTTCACCTTTTACCCTCATTTTCACATACAATCTATCATCAAATTAAATAAGTTGCACCTCTGAAGTAATTCTTGACTCTAACGCTTATATCATTATCTCCTGTCACCATTCTAGCAAATTATTATCATCTGTTGCTTAAGTGACTTGATCCCTTTCCTTCCATTTTTGCCACTTTCTAGTCCAGTAAGTGATTTTTTTCTAATATAAGTTAGTGTACTTTACTTCCCTTATCAAAATCCTCACTGGTTTCCACTTTCTCTTAAATTTATATCCAGCCCTTTTACTATGGTCCAGAATGTTCATCATGAGACCATTCCCCAGCTCCATCTCTCTACAATCCAGCCTCATTCACTTCTTTTGTTTCTTCAAAGCATCAATGCCCTTTCCTTCTTCTAGATAATTGAACTTGCTGTTCCTTCTTCCTTCCATACTCTTTTCTTCAATAGTTTGCACTCTGAGCTCGTACTTTGTGTCTCAGTTTAAATGCCATATTTCCAGAGGAGCACCCTGAGATTCCCATCCAAACTGGTTTCCCCTTACTCATTATTATCTCATCACCCCATTAGCTTCCTTCACAGGAATTTCAGAATTATTAACACTCTAGTGTATTTTAAAAATTATTTATTATTGGTATATTTCACAAAGCCCGAGGGGGCAGTGAACTTTTCTGTCTCATTTACTTTATCCTCAGAACTTAGCAGAGTGCATCACAAGTAGGTATTTCATATTTGTTGAATAAATTAATTAGCAGGTGAACAAGTAATAAGAAAAGTAAGAGACCATTGAGCTTCTGAAAACGACATGGGAAATAGGACTGAGAAATGGAGAACTAAGAAGACAAATTCCACCAATTTCACAATTTTGCCACGGTCTGACCATGAGTGTGTATTGCCTTTGTGTGTTGAGCCAGTGTGTGGGGAAGTGAGAGAGTAATGGAGAGAGTGCCTATGACACATCCTACAGAGAAAAGCTCCAGATGCCCCTGGGACACCAGATGGCCGTTAAGCTTCCATTTGTTCCCTGTAAACTCTTAAGTTCTCACCCCATTCTCAGCTGAGTCAATGGGAAACATCTGAAGGAATATAAATTTTAAAAAAATGTTTCATCATAAGCATCACTCCAGTGGCCAGCCTCCCAGCACTGTTTTTATGTGCAGCAAAAGCCCTTGACATTTTGTAGGAACATCAAAAATCTGCTTAAGGACATATAGAGAGTTAGACTGGAATTGTACTTAGGACTAGACAACTACATGCCAGGATACTTATTATTCTCCTTCCTCCTCTTTACCTACTAAAAATGCATTCTAAGCCCTTCTCCACAAACTGAACAACTTAACTAACCCTTGTTCCATATTAATAACAATTACTTTTACTGAGTGCTTACCATATGCAATATACTACTGTGATCATATGCCACGTATTAACTCATTTAATCTGCAAGACTAATCCTGAGTCCAGCACACATTATCGCCAGTTTACACATGAGAAAAGTGACATTCAACCTTTAGATAAACTTGCCTAAAATCACATACCTAGTAAATGACAAAAGTGGAATTTGAACACTGGTTGTTTGTAATTGCTTAATAGATGGTCTCACTACAACATGATGAAAAGCAACCATTCAGCCAACTGCAGAGTAGGCCACCTAAAATCCCATCTAGAATGTCTATGTAGTTTTCCCTTAACCAAGTTAAACTTCTCTCATTCCTTGCAAAAAGTCTTCTAGAATGAGTTTTATTTCAAAAGCAAAAGAGAGAAATCTGTTCTATTAAATCCTTTCTATAGGCAGTAAAAATGGAAATCAGTTCTCTTTCTGTCACCTCTACATGTTGCCAAGCTATATGGGAGAAGCCAGTGAGTAGCACCTGTGGGTAGTGCTGATGAGCTACAAACAGACTTTTCCACAGCACTTTAATGGAAGCCACGTTTCAGATGTTAACACTTAAGGTGCAACAATTATGTGAGTCTCTGAAGGGCTCCACAGAACTTAAGAAGCGCAAGAGCTACCTAATTTGCTGGGCCCAGTATTTAATGAAAATGATGGATTCTTTCTTTAAAAACTAATAAGAATTTTATGACACCAATAGCAAAACAGGGAAGGGACATTCTAAGCATGTGGCCTAGTACAACCATAAAATTGTTCCTACTTGAAGACAAGTCCTGAGGAAATTGTCAAGATGGCAAAACTTCTCCTTTGCTAAATTAACCTTTTGCTTCCTTCAAGTCTCCAGTGTCCACCTTGCTGAACACCCTTCCTGTGGCATTCCTCAGGAGGATGACCTCAGCCAGCAAATTCTCTCACTAGGCTCTTCCCATCTCTGTCTCCATCATGAAAATTCTTTGTCTTTGCATTTTTCTCAACATTTATCAATCACATATTATGTAATGTGTCTGTAGTAAATATCTGAGATAGAAAGGTGAAATGACATAACCTCTGCCTTGAAGGAAAACACAAGCTAATGACAAGAAAAAAACAGTAAATAAAATTACAATCTAGTGGCATAAATGCTACTCTAAAACCAAGGGGAAGGAAGGAAGGAAGGAAGGAAGAAAGGGAGGGAGGGAGGGAGGGAAGCAGGGAGGGAAGGAAGCAAGGAAAGGAAGAATGATCCCATATAGAGTAGTTGAAAAGCAGACATAGGTACCAGTCTAGAAGTCAAAATTCACCATATCAGGAAGGATATTCTAGACAAAAGAGAGAGACATCAATTTGTTAGCATCCAGGTGATGACAGCATTGCAAATATTTGATTAATTTATTTGAAATATATACACTGATTTTTCAAAGGGTTTGGAATAAGAGTGGAGAATCAATAAAAATTCACAGGGAATTTGGGACTTTTTCAAATTATTCATGCTCCAGCCACCAACAGTGCTTATCAGCCCTACCTGCTGGGGCTGATTCCTTTGGGACAGTCCAGATGTACTGAAACAGTGAGCCCTTTCTGCTGATGGGAAAGAATGGCAGATTTTTTTCAGGTGTGTTTGGTGGTCACAGAAAAAGTTGAGACTTAATTATAGTAGATATTTACTTAATCATAATAAAGCCATGTATTTACTAGGTTTGTGTCAGTCTCCATAACTGGCTAGGATAGGGAGGCAGGAGGAAGGGAGACAGACACACAAAGCATTAGGCTAGCATTCTTCATGTTATTTAAAATATAATATAAGGTCTGTATTTGCTATACCCTCCCCTCTCCTGAAGGCCTAAGGAGGAACTGGAACAGTACAGCACTTTAACAACCCAAGGGCATTCTACGGAATTTACACCGTGAGTTTTTTGGTAGCTAATGCCGAAAATGTAATTACTGATCATGGGACTTTCAAAAACTGTACCTGATTTTAAAAAACTGTTCTTATATCAGGAGGCCTTTTTAATGCCCCATACTAGCCACATATGATGCCACATATCTTAACATATTCTAGGAGTAGTACATATTCTATCTACTTCCAATACACAGAGAACCCACATCTATTAGTATTAATATTTACATATATTTATTTCCATCTGAAAGAAGTTTGAGCCCAAATGTGAGTTGCAGAAGGGCACCAATAGGATAATAATTTTAAAGGTATTTATGAAGACTTCTAAAACCCTAGGTAATATATTTTAAAACAGAGGACAATTAAGATAATAAGTTCTCTTATAAATAGTGTAACTGCTTTTCTTAATATTTTCATGCATAGAAAGCCAATACAGTAACAATAGTTAGATTTTGAGGATGGCCAGATAGGCCAATATGAGAGCAGGAAATTACAAACATTGATTAATATGGAGATGTTCCCTTAGATATTAGGCCCAAATGGCTTATGAGCCTCTGGATCACAGTTGGTCCCCAAATCTGGTTTCATCACAGTGACTAATCAGAGGCATGGGTAGGACCCATTTGTCTGTGCCACAATGGCAAACAGAAAAAAAATTGTACAATATCTTAAATACCAAGAAAAGGATCTCAGTTTTTAAATTTTAAAACCAAGAACAAATAAAGAAGCAATTATTATCTAAGAAATATTTTTAAGTATATAGGAATTTATTTCCGAGGAATTGTTTCTTTGTAGAAGATCTAACACCCTTTATAACACAAATGCCCAAACACTTTACATTTATGTTGTATATATATTACTGGGTTTATCAATTTTGATATCCCAGGTAGCCTACATAGGGAGAGCCAAGAGACTACCTTTCTAAGGATCTCACGTTATTTCCAGAAAAAGAAAAACAAATATTGTGTGATCTGCCTAATAAGCATAAACAAAAGAAAGGAAACACACTCAATCCCTGAATAATAATAGAATTCCCTTCATTTTCTTATGTAGCATCAATACAAGAGATCATATATTTTAAAAAATGGAACTCTCATGGCTTATTGACATTTTTATGAAATTAAAAAGCAGTGCTTGGCCTCAAAGGAAAAGAGTTCTTCTCAATAATTACCATATCACCCTGAAACCTCTGCCTTCCTGGAATTCTCTATAAAAATTCCAAAGCTCTTAGCAATAACTTTCAAACATCACAATTTTGCCACTAAAGAGTGATTATTTTCTGGTATTAAGCACACTCTCACTTTGGTTGTTTGAGAGTCCAAATATGAAAAGCCAAATTGCTTTTGTTCAAGTACTGCTTGATATGAGGAGTGTAATTGGAGTGGAAATCACACAGGGCTACTTGATGCAATAAACCAGGTGATTACCTTGTGTGGGAAAAATGTTTTTCATATTTCCAAGACCTCATTTAGAGTAAGAAAAAATTCAGGTTAAAAATCATTTATGATTGAGAGCTCAACATTTCCATCCCCCAATTTTATGATCCCTGGATAAGTAAATGTGGTGAAACATCATGCACAGCTTTCTTGGAAATTCACTTAGAGAATATGAAGGTGTGGAGACACTGCAAGGGGCTAAGACACTGTGAACTTACATATACCCATGGACATTAAGGAAAGCTCTGTTCCTCAAATGAGGAAAAGCCTCTAACCACATATAGCGCCACATACCTTAACATAGTCTAAGAGCAGCAAATGTTTTATATACTTCCCATGGAAGTATACAGGAAATGAGGAAAATGAGGAAAAACTCTATGAGTCACCCAAATAAAATCAATGGGGGGAATGTAGCATAAAAAGAAAGTAAGAAAAAGACCCTATGAGAAGCAGCTAGTTTTTCTCACAAGAAGAGAAAAACTACCTCAAGCTACATCAACGTCAGTCTGGTTGGTAAGAAGTTTTTGATCTGAAAAAAGAAATATTTGTCATTGTCATGTGCTATGTATTCAAGGAAATCACATAATAAACTACTAATTATCTTGCATTCTGTTGGCATTTTCTGCATATACAGTAGTCTCTCCTTATCTGTGGTTTTACTTGCTGTGGTTCCAGTTACACACAGAAAATCCTGGTTTGAAAATATTAAATGGAAAATTCCAGAAATAAATAATTCGTAACTATTAAATTTTGTGCCACTCTGAGTAGCATGATGAAATTTCATGCTTTTCCTGCTCCATCTCACCTGAGATGTGAATCCTTCCCTTATCCAGTGTATCCAGATTATATACACTATCTGCCCATTAGTCATTTAGTAGCTGCCTCAATGATCAGATTGGGTGTTGTGGTATTGCAGTGCTTGTCTTCAAGTAATCCTTAATTTACTTAATAATGGCCCCAAAGTGCAACAGTAGTAATGCTGGCATATTGTTATAATTGTCCCATTTTATTATTATTTATCATTGTTAATCTTTTCTTATGCCTAATTTATAAGTTAAACTTAATCACAGTTATGTATGTATAGGATAAAACATTGTATGTATAGGGTTCAGTATGATCTGAGGCTTCAGGCTCAGGCATTCACTGGAAGTCCTAGAATGTATCCCCCACAGAAAAGAGGAGGGCTAATGTATACAGTAATAATATGCTAATCAATAAAATTACAACAAAGCAATCATCAAGACAATATTTACTGCTTTGGATTTAAACAGACCTGGATTTGATTCCACCTCCATGATCTTGATAATGTTACTTAAGTTCATTGAATCTTAGTTTTCTCAAGTGTGTTTGTTTGTATTTTAACCAGGAATAATATTTCCCACCTTAGAGGAAATAGAGTTTATAGAGTTTTATTTTACTTATAGGAAATAGAGTTTTTGTCTTAGACTTGTGTGTATTAAATGAATTATTACAGATAAAGACATAGGTGTATTAACTTTGACATGCTGTCACATTTTGAGTATTCAAAAAATAGTATCCATTGGTAGTACTAGAAGAGGCAGAATATTCAAACTGAGGCCCAGAGAAACAATGATTTGCAAGGTCAATGATTGGTGGCAGAATTGAGTTTCAAAGCAGACCTCTGATCTCCTTGTCCAGGGTTTTTTCTACCACATCACGGCCCAAGAAAAAGCCTATCTTTAAGCCTGAAATATTTCCAATATTTTCAGGACCCATCTGGCTTTGTCAACCATGAACTTTCCTTATAAACTATTAACAAAAGTGACACAGATAAATAGAGGAAAGCAGTCAGGACTTAACCAAGGAAAAATATCAAAGTCCATTTAGCTCATACTGCTCTCAATTTGCCAGGTGACTAAATTCATTAAGGGTTTTTCACATAAGGCATACCATCCTCATCAGCAACTGTTGCCTTTGAGGTTGTGATTTTACATTCAATTCCAATTTTCCTTGGATTTCAGCAAAACAAAAATAAATAGAAAAGGAATCCCTTTGAAATAATGCAGAAGCAGAATTCAGAAACCACACAGACCTCTTATATAAGCATTTAAAAATACAGGCATTATTCTTGCTTAAAATGCCTAAACAAGCCTTGTCCTACCAACGGTCTTTCTTTGCATTCTTGCCAGCATCTATTACTTTTCATCTTTTTGGTAATAGCCATTTTAACTGGAGAGAGACAACATCTCATCATGGTTTTGATATGCATTCCTCTGGTGATTAGTGATGTGCAGTTTTTCATATGCCTGTTGGCCATTTGTATGTCTCCTTTTGAGAAATGTCTATTCAGATCATTTGCCCACTTTTTAATCAGTTTTTTTTTTTTTTTGCTTTTGCCTTTTGAGTTGTTTTAGTTCCTTTTATATTCTGGTTATTAATCAGTTGTCAGATGAATAGTTTGCAAATATTTGCAAATAGGTTGCCTCATCACTCTGTTAATTGTTTCCTTTCTTGTACTTTTTAGCTTGATATAATCCCGTTTGTCTATTTATGTTTGTGTAACAGTGTGCTTTTGAGGTCTTATCAAAAATATCTTTGCCCAGACCAATGTCCTGAAGTGTTTCCCCAATGTTTTCTTCTAGTACATTCATAGTTTCAGGTATTACGTTTAAGCCTTTAATCCATTTTCATTTTATTTTTGTATATGATGAGAAACAGAGGTCTGGCACGGTGGCTTACGCCTGTAATCCCAGCACTTTGGGAGGCTGAGGAGGGCGGATCACGAGGTCAGGAGATCGAGACCTTTCTGGCTAACACAGTGAAACCCCGTCTCTACTAAAAATACAAAAAAATTAGCTGGGCGTGGTGGTGGGCGCCTGTAGTCCCAGCTACTCAGGAGGCTGAGGCAGGAGAATGGCATGAACCCGGGAGGCGGAGCTTGCAGTGGGCCGAGATCGCGCCACTGCACTCTAGCCTGGGCGACAAAGCGTGACTACATCTCAAAAAAAAAAAAAAAAAAAAAAAAAAAAGGGAGAGAAATAGAGATAGAGGTTCATTTTTTCTGCATATGGATATCTAATTTTTTCAGCAGCATTTATGGAAGAGCATTCACTTCTTTCTCCAGTGAATATTCTTACTGCCTTTATCAAAAATCAGTTGGCCATAAATATACGGATTTGTTTCTGGATTCTTGATTCTGTTTCATTGGTCTATGTGTTAGTTTTTTTATGCCAGTGACATGCTGTTTTTGTTACTATAGCTTTAGAATATATTTTGAAGTCAGGTAATGTGATGACTTCAGCTTTGTTCTTTTTGTTCAGGATTGCTTTGGTGATTTAGGGACTTCTGTAGTGCCATATGAATTTTAAGATATTTTTTATTTCTGTGAATAGTATCATTGATATTTTGATAGGGATTGCATTGACTCTGTAGATTGTTCTTTATATTTTGGTCATTTTCACAATATTAATTTGTCCGGTTCATAAACACGAGATATACCTCTAGTTATTTTGGTGACCTCTTCAATCTCTTTCATTAGTGTTTTCTAGTTTTCCTTTAGAGATCTTTCAACTTCTTGGTTAAATTTATTCCTTGATTTTTATTTTTTAATTTTTTAGCTATTGTAAATGGGATTTCTTTATTGCATCATTTTTCCATTATTTCATTTTTTAGTGGGTAGAAATGCTACCGATTTTTGTATGTCAATTTTGTATCCTGCAAATTTACTGAATTTCTGTATCAATTCTAAAAGTTTTTTGGTTGCACTTTTAGGGTTTTCTATATATAAAATCATATCCTTTGCAAACAGGGACAATTTGACTTCTTTCTTTCCAGTTTGGGTTTCCTTTTTTACTTCTTTCTCTTGCCCCTAATTTCTCTGGCTATGACTTCAAATACAATTTGAATAAGAGTGGTGAGAGTGGATATCCTTGTCTTGTTCCAGTTCTTAGAGAAAAAGTTTTCAGCTTGTCTGTGTTCAGCATAATCTTAGCAGTTGGTCTGTAATATATGGCCTATATTGTGTTGAACCACTCTCTTTCTATACCTAGTTTGTTGAGGGTTAGTATTATAAAGCGATGTTAAATTTTATCAAATGCTTTTTCTGCATCTGTTGAGAAAATCATATGGTTTTAGTCCTTCATTCTGTTGATGTGATGTATCACATATATTGATTTGTGTATATTGAGTTATCTGTGCACTCCAGGGATAAGTCCCACTTGATCATGGTGAATGATCTTATTTAATGTGCTTGGACATGGGATTCTGAATTGACAGTCTTTATTCTGAGCCCTTTGAATATATGGCATTCCATTCTTTTCTGGCCTTCATGTTTTCTGATGAGAAATTAGATTAATCATACTGAGAACACTTTTATATAATGAGTTGTTATTCTCTTACTGCTTTTAAGATTTTCTCTTTATTACTGATTTAAATACGACTATGATGTGTCTAACATGGATGAAGTCACATTTATTCTACTTAGAGTTCATCATGTTTCTTGAATTTATTGAGTGACATTTTTCAGCAAGAATAACATTTTCCACCAAAATTGGGAAGATCTTGGCATTATTTCCTCAATTTTTTTCTCATTATTTTCTCCTTCTCATTCTTTCTCATTCTCTTTTTCTAGAACACTCATTATGCATATGTTGAAATTATTGATGCTAACAGGTCTCTGAGACTGTTCATTTATATTCATTTCTTAAATTCTCCTCCTCAGACTGGAATTTCACTATTAACATATTTTTATGATTGCTGATTTTTTTCTTCTACCAGCTCTATTTTTGTGCCTCCATTGTGAATTTTCTATTCCAGTTTTTTTTTTCAACTTCAGAAATTCTAATTGGTTCTTTTTTATAATTATTATTTCTTTCTTTATATTCTGTATTTGGTTATACATAGTTGTTACACTTTAATTTTTGTACATTATGTTCTGTAGTTCTTTTAACATACTAATAGCTAATTTAAAGTATTGATGAAGAGAGCTTAACCCTGTAAAAGATTTGAAGATACTTATTCTGAGCCAAATATGAGTGACCAATGCCCCATGACATAGCCCCAAGAGATCCTGAGAATATGTCCCCAAGATGGTCAGGCTACAGCTTGGTTTTACATATTTTAGGGAGACATAAGACATCAATCAGTACAGGTAAGATGTACATTAGTTCAGTCCAGAAAGGTAGGACAACTTGAAGAGGGGGCTTCCAGGTCTAGGCAGATTCAAAGATTTTCCAATTGGCAATTGTTTGAAAGGCTTATTATCTAAAGACCTGGAATAAATAGAAAGGAATGTCTAGGTGAAGATAAGGGGCTGTGGAGACCAAGGTTTTATCACGTAGATGAAGCCTCCAGGTAGCAGGCTTCAGAGCTCTTCTCAGGCCTAAAAAGGTGCCAGACTCTTAGTTAATTCTCTCTTGGATCAGGGAAAAAAACATGGAAAGGGAAAAGAACCCTCTACAGAATGTAAATTTTCATCACAAAAGATAGCTTTGCAGGGCCTTTTAAAAATTTGTCATAGAAACATACTTTGGTATAAAATACTTTGATTTCTTTCAATGCCTATAATCCATCACATTGGTATCTTATTGCTACAAAAAGTCTGCTTTGTGATTCTTGAGGTCCCTCTTTTAATGTTAATGCTGGTCAGCTCTGCCTGAATTCCAAAGGGAGGAATGTATAATGAAGCATGTCCAACCATCCATTCCCATCATGGCCTGAACTAGTGTTTCAGGTTTATTTTAGAAAGCCTTGGGCAAGAGGACAGGTCCATTCAGTTAGCTGGAGGACTTAGAATTTTATTTTTGGTTTACAAAAGTCTTTATTTACTAAATCCAAAATTCAGGCCCCCTCAGTCACAGAATCTGCTGACGTTTTATGTTTGTTTAATGTTTCTGTTTTTTCCATGTCTAGTATATTTTGTTAAAAATTGGACATTCTAGATAATGCAAGAAAGCTATTCTGATGTTGAGTTTTCTACTTCTGTTATTGAGATGTTTTTCCTTATTGCTGTTATTTGTGTAAAGACTTTCCTTAATTAATTTTAGATTCTGTATTCTTTGCAATGTGTGGCCACAGAGTTCACAGTTAGTATTTGTTTTTAAGTTATTGTTTTTATTTTTAAGCCTGGTTCCCTGACGGTCATATTTGGGTCAGCATAATTTAGCGGTCAGCTAAATTATGCTCCAATCATTTGTCAGAGTTTTGTAAGTGCCTTGCCTGGGTATCTTCTATTCTTTGCTAATGGCACTCTTGTGAGGAGGTACACCTTTTAACTTCAGGTAGTCATTTTACAGAACAGCCTTAGCTTTTAGTTTCTGTTTGTTCAAGGCCTTAAGTCAGTCAGTGGCCGGTGCTTTCTTATTTTCCATATATTTTTCTGCGTATGCGCATACATACAAACTTTCAGATTCTCGGGCATATGTCAGAGCTTTTTAAAGTTCCCTATGATCACCTAGTTTTCCAAAATTCCCTTTTCAGTTCCCAGACAGGCTCTTGTTTGCCCCAAGTGAAATCACAGCCTCAGGCAACTATGATGCTTGCCATCCGTTTGCTATTGTTTTGGAAATGCCCTAGAGTTAGACTGTTCTGCTGAATTGAGCTCTGAGTCAAATCAAACAGCCTCCACATTCTTGAGAATAGAAATATCTCAGGGAACTGCAAGTTCAGATAAAATATTGACTATGCCCTAGAGATTGTACTTTTAACAGATCTCCAAAAGTGTCTGATATCTCTGTTTTCTAGGTTGCTGCCAACTTTCGGCAACAGTGCCACTGAAAGAGGGAGGCAGATGGGAATCACCCTAAATTAAAACAATATAGACTCTGCTGTCTTACCTAGGATTAGCAGTTTCCCTATTTTCGGTTTAATCTGTGGCTTTGTCTAATTACCACACTTCTGAAAGAGTTTATTTTAGTTATCTTGCTTGTATGTTCATTGTTTTATAGAAAGAATAAGTTCACCAACTTTTTGCTTTGTCCTTGCAGAATTCATTAAAAATGTCTCTTTAATCTCTTCTATATATGCTGATTTTTTGTGTGCATTTTATCTAATGACAGAAGCGTGTTAAATTTCTCACTATGTATCCTTCACTATGTTAGTTGATTAGTCTCTAGTTCTGTAAGTGTTTGCTTTATATGTTTTGAGGCTGTTATACAGATTTATAATTGATGATCTTCCTGATAGATTGAAATCTGTATCAGTATATAAAGATTCTCTATTTCCCTAGTAATGTTTTTTGCCTTAAAGTCTGTATCATCTATTATTAATATAGTTATGTCAGCTTTAATATTATTATAAATTTTATAGCATATGTTTCCTCATTCTTTCAAATTTCTGCATATTTAGGTTTTGCATATTATTCTTGTAACATGTATTTTGATTTTTAAGAAATTATTCCAAAATATTTCCTTTTTAAATAAAGCATTTTGTTCATTTACATTTACTATAATTTACTGCCACATTTAGATTTATCTCTATCACTTTAATTTTGTGCTAATTGCACTGACTTTTTTTAAATCTCTCTTCTTTCTTACCTTATCAAACACTAGATATTGCTGGCACCATGATCTTTGACTTCCATATACCAGAAGTGTGAGAAATAAATTTTTATTGTCTATACAGCCAATCCTATGTATTTTGCAATGGCAGCCTGAGCAGACTAAGATAATTCTCAATCATTATTTCTTCAACTATATCCTTTGTCCAGTTTTCCCTCTCAACTCTTTCCTTTTATACTTTTTATCTCTTTGATATTTTTTTCTGAACTTTATATTACAAGTCATTAATTTCATTCATTGTGTTTTTAATTTTGGTTTTGATTATTTTACTTTTTAGTTTCTTAATCTTTACCTATATTTGCAATCATTCAAGTGTACTTAACAAATCATGTTATTTTCTTCAGATGACATTTACAGTTCTGAAGATTCAAACTTTGGATTTTGCTGTGTTCTCTGCTAATTCCTAGTTGTTGTTTTTCTCTTGTCTGACCTTTTTTTGTTTTTTTTTTTTTGGTTTTTTTGACTGAAAAAAAAAATCACTGATTTTTAACCGAAAAAGTCATAGCTGTAGGTCTTGGATTTAGTCTGTGAGAAAGCTTTACTGCCCAGAAGAAGATGGGTTTTTCGAGAGAAAATTTGTTTGCTCTTTCCAAGAACATGAGAACACTAACGGGACATTTGATTTTTTTCCCCCCACAAAGGCCCCTTAAGACACTAGGGTTATGCAAACTAGGTTTTCATATGCAGATGGAGTCTAGAATGTGATAATGAATTATTTCTGAGAAAGGTTTTTTCACTTTCACGCAGGGCTCTGTTTTGATTTAAATAATCCCCTAGCAGTAGTTAAGCATATCAGATTTATTTTTAATCCACATTTCCATGGAGGGTTCTATATTTCAGGGTCAACTTTGTGTCAGGAGTGGGTTTGCTTTTGTTGGGCTCTTCACTTGAATAAGCCCTAGGTCTTACCTCCTTTCCTTTGCAATTTTGAGGCCACTGACATAGAAGCTCTGTGGTCTTCAGTTTCAGCACATACAACAGGGAAAATTGCGTCAGTGACCTATGTATCTATCTGGATCCCCTTTCCTTTTACCAGCTTTGACCTTGAGGTATTCACCATTAAACAATCAGCTCATTAATACATTTTTAAAAATTGTTTTATTCTGATTGTTTTCATGCTTACAGCGTGAATTTCAGACAGTTTTCTAATATTTCACCCTATTTGAAACAGAAGTAAAAATAACAAGGCAATTCTGTTGTAGACCTATTATCCAAAACTACTACTCTATTATATAATTATCTATGTTTTGTGTATATAGTATATATGGTATCTATTTATACTGAACCCACTACCTTTCCCTCCACACCACATCTGTCCTTGGTTTGTCACTGTTCCCAACTTAAGTACCTCTACAGTCATGAGTTCAAAGGGATTTCACTCTGCCATGAAATTTAACAGAACACACGGCTCGGGTTAAAATTGATATCAAATAAAAATAATTGTTTATTAACCAACTACAATGCTAGTAGTTTCCCCAAATCTAATTTTTTGGCTCTAAATAAAGTGGAATCAAACAAAAAAGGGATATGTACATGATGCATTTAAAAATATGATTTGCTGACTTCATATTCAATCTGCTGTGGAAGTCACCAGTCCAACTTTGCTGAACCATGTTCCTCAGAAGGAGATCTGCTTTTCTGTCTTTGTTGACCTCAACTTTTCTATAATTGGTATATATGACACCTCACCATACATGACACTTATAGATATTATATACATTTTTACAAATTGAAGTATTATTTTTCTCTGATTGTAAGAAATGCTCAGGTACTATTTATTCAGATATTTTCTCTTTATTGCTTAATTATTAGTGATCCTGGCACTCCTATTATACTGACATTGACACTTCAACATCTGTCCCCTCATTATATTACTTTATCGCTTCCTGCTAACTGCTGGGTAAGTTTTAAATTGATCTCCCAGCTTACTTGTCTTCTGATTATGCTCCTGTTGATGGCCAAACTATTCCCTGCAATCCATTATTTTAAACTCCTGCCTCCACCACTTAAGATTAGCTTTTCTTTCCTTAGTCTCCTGCTAAGTGACTAGAGTTTATGACAGTTTAAGTGCTCTGGTCGCTCTAATGGAATCCTACCAACTCCAAACTGCACAGCCCTATTCTAACTGCATCCCTCAGTGCACTTACCTTAAAATCATTAATGTTGAAATGTCTTACATATAAATGGGGAGATTATAGTGGGGGAGTGATTGCTGTTGTTGTTTACTTGCTTTAGTTTGCTTTTCTTTAGCTCATAGTGGAACTTTTCAGGAATAGCCCTATTATAAAAATCCCAAAGCCAACTCTGTGATATTTTATTCCCTGTCTCTAGGATCAACTTTATTTTACAAAATTTAAGATTTTGGCTACCAGTACTTAAAATATGGCTCATTTTACTTATAAAATATTTGAAACACTGTGTCTTAAAATCCATGCAATCAAACCAAATGTGACATTTAGTCCAAAAAATTTTTTAAAAAGATATTGAATTTTACATTTTTCACTCTTCTGTTTTCCTTGTATTTAAAAACCATTTTTGGTCATGTTAACACAATTCCATCATATAATATTTATGATGTGTCAAAACAGTTTCACGTTCAACATTTTTTTCACTTTTGATCCAGAATATGGTCTTTCTACGTGAATATCCTATATGCACATTAAAAACTTATTTTGCTTTTGTATGGTAGAATGTTCTGCAAAATGTCAAGTAGAAGAAATTGATTGACAACATTGTTCTAACCTTCTATATCTTTACTTGTTTTCTGCCTTTAATAATTTTAGGGCTATTTAAATGATCTATTTCATATTGATAGGTTGTGCTAGTTTTTGCCTATGTAGGAATTGGTATAATTCATCTATGCTGTCAAATTTATATTTTACAGAAATTTACAGAATTTCCTTATTAGCCTTTTGATGTCTGCAGGGTCTAAAGTGATTTTCCTATAACATTTTTACTGTTGGTTATTTGTGTCTTTTCTCATTTTTTTGCCGGTCATGCTAAAGCTTAGTCGATTTTACTATTATTTTCAGAGAACCAGCTTTTTGTTTCACTGAGTTTCTCTATTTTATGTTTTCAATTTCATTGATTTCTATTTTGATTTTTACAATTTCCTTTCTGTTGCTTGGATTTTTAAAAATTATTTTTCTAAGTTCTTGTGTAAGAGCTTAGATTTTCTACTTCATTTTTTTCCCTTTTCTAATGTATATACATATTTAACACTATAATTTTTTTCTCAGTACTGCTTTAACTGTGTGACCAAAGTTGTGACATACGTGCATTTTCATTTTCATTCAACTCCACAGTGTTTTAGGTTATCAATTTCAACTTCCTTTTGGATCCATGATTACTAGGAAGGGGCATTTTTTTTCCCCAGTTCCCAACTATTTGCATGTTTTTCTGTTATTTTTAACTGCTAGTTTGATCTCATTGTGGCTAGAAACACACTCTATATTATTTAATTTTTTGTCTGAATTGTTTGAGTTTGTTTTGTACCCCAGGATATTGTCTGTCTTGGTACATTTTCTGTTCCCACTTGAAACAGACCTGTTATTCAGTAGAGGGATTATGTTTAATGTATGTTTGTCTTCTGTTTGCTCTATTTTTTGTTTCACTCTTTTGTTTTTAATGCCTTCTGTAAGTTACTTGAACACTTTTTTGAATTCCATTTAGATTTACTTATAGTGTTTTCAATGTATCTCTTTTATAGCTTTTATAATGGTTGATCTCCATCTAATTATATATATTGTATATATATGACACATTTATATATAGAAATATACATGACATATAAATATACATGTCACAGTCTACAGTTATTATCATCCTACCAGATTGAGTGAAGTATAGGAATTCTACCTTCCTCACATCTCTTTACTCTTCCATTTATAATGTAATTATCTTAAATATTTTCTACATATATTTAGAGGCACATTAGACAGTGTTATAATTTTGGCTGCAAACATCTAACACAATTTAGAAAACTCAAAGAAAAGTGTACTTTCTGTGTCATTTTCTTTCTTACGGTGTATTTTCTCCTTCCTTACTATCCCAAAGTTTTTTTTTTTTTTTTTTTTTTTTTTTTTTTTTTTTTTTTTTTTTTTTTTAAATTGCCTCCTGTCTGTTTGGAGAATTTCCTTTAGCCACTCTTTTAGAGTAAGTCTGCTAGTAACAAATTTTAATCTTTCTTCATTAAAAAAATTTTTTTTTATTTTCTCTTCATTCCTGAAGTGTACTTTCTGCAGATTTAGGAGTCTGTGTTGACAGTTCTTTTCTTTCAGGACTTGAAAAATACTGTGCAATTTTCTTCTGTCTTCATGGCTTCTGAAGAGAAATCCGGTATCATGTAAATGGTTTTTCTTTATAAGCAAAGTGTCATTTTTCTCTTACTGCTTTCAAAAGTTTGTATTTACCTCCAGATTTCAGAACTTTGACTACGTTGTGTCTTGGTGTGGATTTCTTTGTGTTTATCCTATTTGGGATTCACTCACTGTCTTTAAATATGTAGATTTTGTATCTGCTGTCAAATTTAGAAAATTTTCAGTCATATTTCTTTGAATACTTTTTCAGTCCCAAACCTTTTCTCCTCTTCTTCCATTATTCCAATTACAAAATTTTGCTAGAATTTTTGTTATATTCCCATGGGTCTCTAAAGCTGTATCCATTTTTTTCCCTGGCTATTTTTTCCTTTATACAGAATTGTTAATTTTATTATTCTATTTTCCAATTCACTGATTCTCTTCTCTCCCTCTCCATTCTGCTACTGGGTCCACCTCCTGAGCTTTTCATTTAGGTTATAATATTTTTTTAGTTTTAAAATTTCCATTTGGTTCTTATTTATATTTTCTAATTTTGGTGAGTTTTTACATTTCTTTGCTGATACTCTCTATTTTTTCTATTTGCTTCAAGCATGTTTGTAATTGCTTATTGAAGCATTTTTATCATGGCTGCTTTAATATTTTTATTATATAATTCCACATTTCTGTCACCTTAGTTTTGTATTGATTACCCATTTCATTCAGTTTGAAAACTTGCTGATTCTTGGCATGATAAATGAGTTTCAATTGAATATTGGTCTTTTTTCTATTATTTTAAAAAATTTAGAGTTGTATTTATGTTTTCTGTTTTAGCTGAGTTTTTCTGACACCACACTGGCAATGGAAGGGGGTTGCCACCTTATTGCTGACAGATGAATGGAGAAGACCAGGTTCTCCACAGGTGTCGCAGGTGACCTTGTTGACACCTGAGAAGAGGAGGTTTCATCATTATTTTCGAGTGAGGAGGGTGGGAATTCTGCCTTTGCATGAGGTCTCCACTGGCACTGTGATTGGGTTCAATTGGCCTCATTACTGCTAGGTGACAATGAAAGTTCTGACTTTTCTCTAGGCTTCCTTTGACACCATTCCATTTGGGAGGAGTGTGACCCTTGTTACTGCTTAGTGTGGATAAAACCTAGGCATTTTCCATGGTACTGACCTACGAGCATGTGTTTGCTAGTGCGCAGCAGGAATGAAGGTCCTGGCTTCCAACTTCTCCAACACTAACTCAGTACAGTTTTGGAATGCTATATTATAGTCTCATAAGGGTGGAAGCCTAGGCTTTCCATCTGACTTTTGTTGTTACAGATGCAGATGGGGCCATAGACTTTTCTGTAGTGCTTGGCTGGAGTAGAGAAGATACTGTTTAAGGATTTTCCATCTTGCCTGGCTACCACTTTTCTGGGCTTTTAGCTAGAGACTTCAGGCTGTTATTGGCTTTTTTTGTTCTTTTAGTTTGTGACTATTGTTGCTTCCAGATTGCTATCTTCTTCACCTCTAATTCAAATATATTTGAGGCAAAAAAATAAATATCACAAAACTCACCACCATGAAATTTCTTGAATTCCAAGGTCCCTAGGTAGGTCTTCCTTCTTCTCTCCACTATTCGGAGTCTTCTTATATTTGTTTTATGCATAATGTCCATAGTTTTTAGTTATATTTAACAATAGAAATAATATAATATAAATATATAGTTATATAATTAATAAATATGTAAATTATATAAACAAATATATAATATATAATAAATATATAATTAACAGTAGATATAAAATTATTATATATTATTTCTACTTTTAAACAAGAACCAAATATATACACACACATATATAGACATATTTTCTATATGTTCTGAAAATAGAAGTTGTGGATTGTTTTTATAATTCTATTTTATTTCCAATATTGGCATATTATTTATATCTATTTTTTAAATGTCTTTGTAGATTACCACAGGGTTTACAATATAAATCTTCAGATAATCATGGTTCACCTTCAAATAATATTATAAAATTTTGTGTGTATAATAAGCACCTTACTAAACAGTTGATGCCCATTTTTGTTATCTTTCTTGACACAATTATTGTAATATATTTTATCTTTTATGTAGGTTATGAATATAATATCAATTGATACCTCTTTTACTTTAGACAACCATCTTTTAGAGCAATTAAAATGTTTAGTAAATAATGTTGTATTTACCTTCAATTATATCACTTAGAACACTCCTTTATTTCTTTGTGTAGATGAAAGTTTTTCTTTGATGTCATTTTCACTCCACCTGGAGAACTTACTTTTAACATTTCAGTAGAGAACAGAAAAAATGGCAACAAATTTTCTCTACTATTTCTCTGAAAGTTATTATATCTCCGTTATATTTGAAGGGTATTTTTGCTACATAGAGAATATTGTTGAGCAGTTTATTCCCATTTTTGCACTTTAAAGTATTCTGACTTGCAAAATAATTTCTAACAAAAATCCTGGTATCATTCTTTTTTTGTGTTGTTACACAGAGTCTTGCTGCTCTGTCACCCAGACCAGAGTGCAGTGGCATGATCTCAGCTCCCAGGTTCAAGCAATTCTTGTGCCTCAGCCTCCCAAGTAGCTGGGATTACAGGTGTGCACCACCATGCCTGGCTAATTTTTGTATTTTTAGTAGAGACGGGGTTTTGTCACATTGCCCAGGCTGCTCTTAAACTCCTGCCTCAAGTTATCTGCCCACCGCAGCTTCCCAAAGTGCTGGGATTACAGGTGTGAGCCACTGCCCCAGCAGAAACTGGTATAATTCTTGTATTTGTTTCTTTATATGTAATATGACTTTTAATCAGACTACTTTCAGGATTTTATTTTGTCTTTAGTTTTCAAGAGTTTACTAGGATATATTGTGTGTGTGTGTGTTTGTGTTTTGGGTAGGGAGTGGCTATCTTGTTTAATTTTGTATGAAATTTTGAGATGTTGGATATACTGTTTGGTGTCTTTCACTACTTTTAGAAAAGTATCTGCCCTTATCTTTCCCAAGATCTTTCACTTTGTCTCTCTTTTCCTTCTGAAATTCCAGTTACCGATATTAGAACACACACACAAAAACACGCTTCCTATATCTTGGATTCTTAATTTTTAAAATATTTTTTCTTGGTGATGTAATTTTGATGATAACCATTGACCTAGAATGAGACTCACTAATTATTTCTCAGGTGTCAAATCTATTGATGAGCTTATTGAAGGTATTATTTATCTCTGCTACTCTGTTTTCATTTCTACCATTTCTATTTAATTTTATTATATTTTCTATATCTCTGCTGAAATCTACCATCTGTTCATTCATATTATACAGTTTTCCACTAGAATTTTTAATATATTATTTATATTTCCTATATGATTATTCAAATATCAGTGTCATGGTCTAATTCTACCGACAACTTTGTCTCTTAACTGTATTTTTATTTGTTCTATTCACTTGCATGTTTCATAATTTTTAGTTAAAAATATACCTTTTGTTAGGCAATACAGACTGAGCTATATCTTATTCATTCTTCAAAATGGGCTTCCCCCTTTATTTTCTAGCTTTGTGTGGAGGATTGAGTAAATCTAGTTAAGGGTTGAGCTGAGTTGAATTTTTTTTGTTATTATCATTTTACTCAGTACATTACCACTCTTCAAGTACTTATAGCATTTCCTTCTATTTAAGGTTGGTGCTAGAGAAATTTTGTAACATCCAATCAATTCTTAATTTAAGGCTTCCCTTTGTGCCTACATCACAAAGACAGTATCTCTTCACGTTCTTGCTCTTTTCCAGTAAATATACTGGATTGCTCTTACTTGTTCTTTCATAGTTGATAGCTCTGAGGGCAGAAGGAGGAGACCTTCTCTGTTGTTCTGGTTCAGCCTTAGTCTTAGGCAGCTGATGTGTTTCTCATTCTCATTGGTTGATCTTTCTCAGTGATCATGTCTTAGCCCCTGGTGGTAGAAAATCTTTATTGATCTGGTCCTAGGACATTTTTCTGTCCCTTCTCCAAGAAGTTTTTCTGTTTTTATTCCTCAGTTTTGATAGGTATTTATTTGTATTCTCTGTGGGACAGGGCTTACTGCACTTACTCAAACTGCTTAAGACTTTTCTCCCATGGGGAAGCAGAGAAGAAGGACCCAACAAAGTTTCATGCCATCCCCACAGCAGTTGCTATTCCCCTTTTTCAGGCATTTACCATAAGAAATGTTCCTTCTGATCTCTTGTCTTGCCCCCGGTATTTCTTATAAGTACCTAATGATGTGTGTGGAGAAGAGCCTATGAGTTGGAGTGATTTATCTTGTGTCTGCAGTATCCAGGGTTTCTATACTTTCATAATAGCACATAATCTGTGTTCAAAAATTAATTATATTTACTAAACATTCTTAAAAGTTTATTTGATAGCTTTGATCTTCTTTAGAAAAGCTAGTGTTCATATCCTTTTTCCTCTTTGAAAGAGTGACTTGCTTATATGTTGGGTTAGTTGGTTTCCCTGTGAATTCTGCTCTCTGATGTGTTCAAGAAAGTTGCAATCTTGTAGAGAACCCAGATTTTTGTTGTTGTAAGGGTCTAAATGATAATCTTTCCAGTTTTCTATATCCTAATACAAAGCTGAAAGTTATAATGGCATTTTAAAGCAAATTCTCCAGTGGCATTTATAGCTCTAAAACAGAAACATATACTCTAACCAAAATTTAAAATTACTAAGTAAGTAAATATAAAGATAAAAAAATTCAGATTTTAGTTTCTGGAATGTTATCATGATGTTTAATGAACATGGAATAGCACATCTTAGTTGAATCCAGAATAATCACATCAATCTCTCCATATTAAATAAATGTTCCATATATCAAAACTCTAAGTCTCTATGATGGTTAATATTGAGTGTCAACTTGATTAGACTGAAGGATGCAAAGCATTGTTCCAGGATGTGTCTGTGAGGGTATTACCCAAGGAGATTAACATCTGAGTCAATAGACTGCAAGAGGTAGAGCCACTGTCAATCTGGGTGGGCACCGTTTAATCAGCTGCCAGCACAGCTAGGATAACAGCAGGCAGTGGAACACGGAAGGACTAGACTGGCTAAGTCTTCTGGCCTCCATCTTTCTCCTGTGCTGGATGCTTTCTGCCCTAGAACATCAAACTCCAAGATCTTTAGCTTTTTGATTCTTGGGGTTTACACCAGTGGTTTGCCATGGGTTTTCAGGCCTTCAGTCACAGACTGAAAGCTACACTGTTGGCTTTCTACGTTTGAGGTTTTGGGACTCAGACTGTCTTCCTTCTCCTCAGCTTGCATATAGCCTATTGTGGGACTTCACTTTGTGATCATATGAGTAATACTCCTTAATAAACTCCCTTTCATATATACATCAATTCCATTAGTCCTATCCCTCTAGAGAACCCTAATATAGATATTGGTACCAGGAGTGGGGAACTGCAGTAAAGATACCCGACAATGTGGAAGTGACTTTGGAAATGGGTAATAGGTACTGGTTGGAACAGTTTTGAGGGCTCAGAAGAAGATAGGAAAATGTGGGAAAGTTTGGAACTTCTAAGAGACTTGTTGAATGGCTTTGACCAAAATGCTGACAGGAATAAGGACAATAAAATCCAGGCTGTGGTGGTCTCAGATGGAGATGAGGAAATTGTTGGGAACTGGAGTAAAGGTCACACTTGCTATGTAAACAGACTGGAGGCATTTTGCTCCTGCCCTAGAGATCTGTGGAACCTTGAATTTGAAAGAGATGATATAGGGCATCTACTTAAAAAAAATTTCTAAGCAGCAAAGTGTTCAAGAGAAAGCAGAGCAAAAAAGTTTGAAAAATTTGCAGGCTGATGATTCAGCAGAAAAGCAAAATCTGTTTTCTGGCGAGAAATTCAAACCTGCTACAGAAGTTTGGATAAGTAACAAGGAGCCAAATGCTAATTGCCAAGACAATGGGGAAAATGTCTCCAGCACATATCAGAGACCTTTGTGACAGCCCCTCCCATCACAGACTCAGAGGACTAAGAGGGAAAAATGGTTTCCTGGGCTGGGTCCAGGCCTTCAGTGCTGCGTGTAGCCTCAGGACTTTGTGTCCTGCATCCCAGCTGCTCCAGCTATGGCTAAAAGGGCCAATGTATGGCTCAGGCCATTGCTTAAAAGGGTGCAAGCCCTTGACAGCTTACATGTGGTGCTGGGCCTGTGGGTACACAGAAGTCAAGAATTTAGGTTTGGAAACCTCCACCTAAATTTCAGATGATGCATGGAAATGCCTGGATGTTCAGGCAGAGGTGTGCTGCAGAGGCAGAGCCCTCATGAAGAACGTCTGCTAGGGCAATGTGGAAGGCAAATGTGGGGTGTCCCCACTGGGGCACTGCCTAATGGAGCTGTGAGAAGAGGGCCATCTGCAGAACCCCAGAATGGTAGAACCACTGACAGCTTGTGCTGTGCACCTGGAAAAGCCGCAGGCATTCAATGCCAGCCCACGAAAGCAGCCAGGAGAGGGGGCTGTATTCTGCAAAGCCACAGGGGTAGAGCTTCCCAAGACCATGGCAAGCCACCTCTTGCATCAGCATGACCAGGATGTAAGACATGGAGTCAAAGGAGATCATTTTGGACTTTAAGATTTGACTCCCCTACTGGATTTCAGACTTACATGGGGCCTGTTGCCCCTTCATTTTGGCCAATTTATTCTTTGGAATAGGTGTCTTTAACAAATGACTGTACTCCCATTGCATCTAGGAAGTAATTAACTTTCTTTTGATTTTACAGGCTCATAGACACAAGGAAATTGCTTGTCTCAGATGAAACTTTGGACTGTGGACTTTTGAGTCAATGCTGAAATGAGTTAAGACTTTGGGGGCCTGTTGGGAAGGCATGATTGGTTTTGAAATGTGAGGACATTAGATTTGGGAGGGGCCAGGGTGGAATGATATGGTTTGACTGTGTCCCCACCCAAGTCTCAACTTGAATTGTAGTTCCCATCATTCCCATCTATTGTGGGAGGGACCCAGCAGGAGATAAGTGAATCATGGGGGCTGTTTCCCTCATACTGTTCTCACTGTAGTGAATAAGTCTCGTGAGATCTGATGGTTTTATAAATGGGAATTTCCCTGGACAAGCTCTCTTTCACCTGCTACCATGTAAGATGTAACTTGCTCCTCCTTGTCTTCCACCACGATTGTAAGGCCTCCCCAGCCATGTGGAACTGTGAGTCAATTAAATATCTTTCCTTTATAATTACCCAGTCTTGGGTATGTCTTTATTAGCAGCATGAAAACAGACTAATACAGTCTTAAAAAAGCAAACACTGTACATGATATCTAAAGCTCTTCCGTGTCTTTCTGAAGAACAAAGAAAGAAGCATCAAGGAAGCATTGGCAACCATTGGAACAATAAGCTGCCTGTAAGTGCAAGCTGAATTCCTACAATTAAGAAAAACATGTAAAAATTATGTGCAGAGGTGAAAGATGGAACTTTCCAGAATCCTTTGTACTGAGAACATCTATGTACAACTTTCCATTATAAAACACTCCCTTAAACTTTAGGGATTATTATATGCATAGATACAGGTAGAGAAACCATCTTCAGTTTATTCTCATAGCCCCAGGTAACTTAGGACTTCTTGTAACAGAAGTACTGTTTGTCTTCTAGCAAGAGAGGTATAACACGAGTATATCCTGAGATATTTTTATAGATAAGTGGGTTTTTTAAAAAAGGGATAAAAGGAATTACATTTCTAATAAAACATTGGCTAATCATAAATTTTACACAATAGTGAACATTATGTTTTTCTCCCAAAATCAGTCTGCACTTATACTTGAATAATTTGTGCTTTCAGAGTCAACTTGATATTATTATAAGAAAACAGAAAAGGAAAGAGTAGAGAAAGATTGCTGAAACCCTGACTTTCATTTTGGTTTAACTTTGAGAGAAACAGCTATTTTTATCTTACTGATTTATTTATGAGACGTAAGACAGCAGCCTGTAGTGTAACATTCCTCTGAAGTGGATATGAGCATCAAGGAAAACCAGAAGGGACTCTTTGGTTAAAATAAGAACTGACTCAACTAGTATCCTGATTGTGAATCATGGCTTTGGTGACTGATGTTGTTGTTTGAAAGAGTTTCCTTTCTTGATTAGCTTTCATTCTCACCTGTTCTGTACTGCTTGGTCCCTGCTGAGCTGACCCTGAGAATAAAGGTGTTTTCGTGAAATTTTCAATTCTGTTCCTTGCCACTTGGAGGTCAAAGTTTGTCTGAACCCCATGGAGTTTTCTTGATTCACATGCAACTTTTGGGCCTTTGAAATGTACCCAGTAAAAAAGGAACAAGGGTTTGTGGCCAGTATTAGATGAAAATCCTAAGACAATTGTGAGATCTCGTAAAATACATTTTATACAGCATATATCACAAATGTAACAAGAGAAACCCTATTGGACTTCCGTGATTCCTGGAGGTTGCTCTCTCCATAATCCAAAATGTGTTAAATAAAAATACAACTCTTATTTATATGTCTTGGCTAACTGGTTATTTATATGGGTAAGTATTCTGAACTAGAATACATTATTTTCTTATTTAGTATTGTACCTCAAAGAGTTTCAAGAGACAATAGTTCTACTTAATAGGTTAACAAGAATACAAAATTAATTGACTAGCACCTGGGGGAAAGAAGATAGAGGGAATCAAATAATATGGAGACAGACTGAGCCAGGGGAGAAAATATGTGAGAAAAGAGAGAGATTTAGTATTAAAATGAAGGTTTTCTTTACTATGTCCTGTTCCAGAGTTCCCCCACCCTTCATGACACCTAAATCTTAAATAAGTATCTGCTACCCAACATCATATGATGTTAGAGATAGGTGGATGAAGGAAAGGGAAACCATGTTAATAGAAGAATAGAGCACAATATGGAGAGACAATAGATGCCCCAGCTATGTAAATAGACAGACAAGGGGTTCTTCTTTTTCCTGTTTCTCTTCTTTTACAGACAAAAAAAAGACAACTGTATGGTAGTTGATGGCTATTCTCATAATTCCACAAAATGTTAGTTTTCTTACAATAGTTAAGGCTGGTGAGAAGACAAAGAGCCATTAATAGCTAGACTTTAGCAGTTATGGTACATCCAAAGGTCTCCTAAAGTACTTCAAATCCAAATGGAAGGTGATTAAAAAAATAATAATAATAACATACCCTGGATTAGATGAGCCAAATATGAATTTTTTTCCAGACAAATTAGGCTGCAGCCCATGGGAGATTTGGACTGTTCAAACTTTTACAGGTTTATAACTGTAGTAGGTGAAAGTGTTTCTCACCAACATTTACAATTGTCCTTCTTCAAGAAACAAAGAGATATTGCAATGTCTCAGCTTGTTGACGTTTATCTTATTTGAATGACTTGATTTGATACGTTAAATTTAAGAAGTGAAATGTATCATTAGCAGTTATAAGTACTCTGTTTCCCTGTCTTAATGCACAAAGAAAATTTTTATTATGGAGGTACAATGCTAATTCTTCACATAAAGACCTGGAAAATTAGGTGAAACTGGAAATTTATGCTGGAAATTACAGTATAATTTGTGTAAGCAAGAAATTAATCTTTGTTGCCTTAAACCACTAATATTTTGGGATTGTTTGTTACCACAGCAAAATCTTGACTAACACCATTGTTTGTATTTATGTGGTCATTGTTTCTAGATATGTCTTAAAGTATTTGTTTGATGCACTTAACCTACTTCACACTTCAGAGGACACTCTCTTTTGCATTTGCAGGACTTGTTCAAGAATTTTATTATTCACAGAAAGTGTCACTTATATCTGCTTACTCTTTCACCCAAAACATCAAGCTATTAGCATCATCTAAAGCAATGGCATCTCAATGCAAGTGTGTTGCAATTATTTTGAGGCATGTCTCAAGTGATACATTACTAATAATTATTAAGTACATAAGGTCATGAATGAAATAACATTTTCCAAATTCAAGTGGATCAAAGTTATCATACAAAGAAAATTTTACTTCTTGCATTCTAATATTAAATTGGGATGGAGATTATAAAAATAAAGCTTGTTCAAAGTAAACCTTGTTATGCCCATTGAACCACACTGCACATAAGACCATCATCTTTTGTATCTCATGATAGAAAACAAATACTTAAATGTTCTGTCATTGTTTACAAAATACTGGAGTAAGACTTTGCACAATTTAGGTACTAACTTTATGTTATATTCTCAGCTGTGTTTTTCTAGTCACTTCAAGGCCATTCAAGAGGCAAAAGTAAATTCCTATTGGACAAGTTTCAAGCCCACCACACCCACTTCACACAAATACTTGCAGTTTTGTTCACATATAAGTCATCTGAATAAAATTTAATTTGAGCAGGTAATTCTACATTTGGGATACAACATGTTTTTAAAAATATAAAAGACTAATAATGAAAATTCCCAATAGGCCAGCCTTCTTATTTAACTGGAAAAGAAGTGTGAAGAAGTAAAGAATTTGCTGAAACACAGAGAGTAAATTTTACAACTGTGACTTAAACCTCATTTTCATAAAATACGGTTCAATATTCTTTTAGCCAAAAAAATTGCTCAAGAATAGACAGCAAACTCATTTTTTCCCTTTTCACTTTTACTTGCCATAGCTATATCAAGCTTTTTTCCCAAGCTCACCACAGTGATAACTCTAGGTTTCATAATTCCTCCTGAAAGGAGTTTGTCCATATTGCATGCCCCAATTTTTACTGTTTCCACCCAAGGGACTGCATCCTAGGCCTCCTAGCTCTGAGACTGGAAGAAACTCATATATAAATGCCTCTAGAGACCACAGGAAAAAAGCAGAGGTTTTATAAGAGTGAACAAGCACTTCCAAGGGCTTCATCCCCAAGCCCCAAGGAGTAGTGCAGAGAAGGAGCTTAGAAAACACAGCCCCTGTTTCTTACAGAAAGGAGTTTATGACACACTGCTCTGGCAGCTACTTGGTAGTCTGGCTTCAAACTTGGGGAGCTTCTAACTTGGCAGGTTAAAAGAACAGACAAGTGTAAGCCATCTGGTAGCCTGAGAAGCAGATTGGCACTTCCTGAGACATCTCTACCGACTCATCCCAGCAATAAGTCCAGCTCCATAAATCCCTATTGAAAGAAGTGTTTACATAACATCAAGTACCCTAACGTTTACAGCTTCTACCCAAAGAACGACATACTAAACCTCCTAGCTTTAGGAATAGAGGAGACTAAGTATTGCATGTCTATATAGACCACAAAAAAGGAAGTTTTATATGGGTGTGTAAGCACTTCCAGTGCCTTAATTCCCCCGAAGCCATGCAGACAAGAGGCATTAAAACCACACCTCTCTGTTTCCCCACAGAAGAGGTTTATGCCATGCATCAGGTGCTACAACTTTTACTGATACCTACTGAAGAACTTGATCCTTAGCTCTGGGAGCAGAAGGGACTAGGCATATGTAAGCCTCCTTAGATCACAGAACAAAGAGTTGGTATTACACAAGTGTATAAACATTTCCATGGGATACACCCCCTCAAAGCAGCACATAAAAGGTGAGGAATATGATACTTCCATTTTTCCTCAAAGGGGCTTATGACACACACTGCCAGTGGCTGTGATGGCCTGGCTTCTAACAAACTTTTATTGGAAAGCTAACAGGGCAAACAATAGTCCTTCAACAGCTGGGGCCAGAGCTTGACCCTTCATGAACCTTCCCTCTGTCTTACTCCAGTGACAAATCCAGCCATACTCATTCTTCCTGGAAGAAGTTTAGCCATGTACCAAGTGCCACATCTTCTATAGCTCCCACCCAAGGGACTGTCTCTTTAACAACCTAGGTCTAGGAATTGATGGGGCTTTGCATTTTTGAGCAACCCAAGACTACAGAAAACAAAGAGGTGGACATACAGCAGGCTAAATTTTAGCAGCTATCTCCCCAGGATCAGAGGGTACAGCTTAAACATGAGTATACCATTTGCCAGATTCTCTCCCTAATTTAAAGCAGATAAAGTGAGAGATAAACACCCTTGCTCAGCATCACTGTGAAAGTAGAAAACACTAATACATATATAACATCCCAATCTTTCAAAATACATATAAAGAGTGTGACTTCTACACTATTGGTCTTGGGGTACAGACAGAACATGGCAAATCCTAAGCTCTGGGGACTACCATAAAGAGACAGTAGTCTGAAAAAACATAAAAATTTGAAAGACATCTTAATATTTCTAGCCAGATGGATTATTGAGATGCTTCTTTACATGAAGCTGGCCTCACAATACCGGGAGAGGTAGTTATCTAATGTGCAGAAACAAAGAGAGTCAAATAAAATGAACAAACAAGGGAATATATTTCAAATAAAAATACATAAATAAAATTTCAGAAACTGATCTGCCTGAAGTAAAGATGTATGATTTGCCTGACATGGAGTTCAATATAATAATGGTGATAAAGATGTTCACCAAGGTTAAGACAGTAATGCAAGAACAAACTGAGAACTCAACAAAATAATAGAAAGTATAAAAAGTAGCAAATAGAAATCATAGATCTGAAGAATACTGTAATTGCACTGAAAAGTTCAATAGAGGGGTTCCACATAGATTAGATGAAGCAGAAGAAAGGGTCAGTGAACTTAAAGATAAGTCTTTGAAAATCATCAAATCAGAGAGACAAAAAGAATAAAGAAGAGTAAAAGATAGCTTAAGAGGCTTATGCGACACCATCAAACAGAACAACTTATACATTATTGTTGTACCAGAAAAGAAAGAGAAAAAAGAAACAGAAAACACACTTAAAGAAATAATGACACAGTACTTTCCAAGCCTGTGAAAGATAATAGAAAGTCAGAGCCAGAAAGCTCAAAAGATACCAAATAAAATGAATCCAAAGAGACCCATATGAAAGCACATTATAATAAATTGGCAAATGTTAGAGTGTTGAAAGCAGCAAGAGAAAAGTGAATTATAAAGTACATGAGAACTCACCTAAGACATCAGTGAATTTCTCAGCAGTAATCTTGCAGGCCAGAAGAAAGTGGAATAATATATTCCAATAACTGAAATAAGAAAAATCTGCCAAACAAGAATACAAAACCCAGCAATCTTGTCTTTCAAAGTGAAGCTGGTAATAAAGGCAATCTCAAAGAAAAGTTAAAAGAGTTTATAATCACTATACCTGCCTTATAAGAAGTGCTAAATGGAGTTCTTTGAGCTGAATAAAGAGAACACTAATTAGAAACATGCAAACATATGAAAGTATAAAACTTACTGGTAAAAGTAAGTACATTACCAAATACCAAACACTAATATTGTAATGGCAGTGGGTAAATCAGTTATATCTCTAGTATAAAAGCTAAAAGGCAAAACAATTAAAAACAACTAAAGATATAATATTTCTTAAGGTATAAAAATTATAAAAAGAAGTAAAGTGTGATATTAAAATATAAAACGTAGGAAGAGAAAAACTGTAGTATTTGTGTATGTGATCAAAATTAACTTGTTATCAATTTAAATTAGGTTGTTACAGGAATAAGATGTTTTATATAAATAAGCTTCAGAATAACCAAAAAGCAAAAGTCTGTAATATATAAGAAAAGACCCAAAGATACCACTATGGAAAGCCATTAAAGCACAGAGGAAGAAAACAAGAGAAGAAGAAAAGAACAAAGTGTCTACAAAACAATGGGAAAACAATTAACAAAATGGCACTAGTAAGTTTTTAACCTAATAATAACTTTAAGTGTAAGTGGATTAAACTCTCCAATCAAAAGGCAGAGAGTGGCTAAATGAATTTTTTTAAAAATAAGATCCTCCTATATGCTGCATACAAGTGACTCACATTACCTTAAAGAAATCTCATAAACTAAAAGTGAAGACAAAGAAAATAAATATTTCATGCAAGTGGAAACAAAAAGAGCAGGGGTAGGTATATTTATTTTAGCAAAAATAAGCTTTAAATCAAAAATTTAAAAACAGACAAAGAAGTTCATCGTGTAATGATAAAAGGGTTAATTAAACAAGAGGGCCTACTAATGTAAATATATGTGCACACAACATTGGAGCACCTAAATATAGGAAACATTATAAACGAAATGTTTTGAGATCTGAATACAGACATAGACTACAACACAAATTACCTCACATTCAATATTGGATCGATCATCCAGGAAGAAAACCAATAAGGAAACATTGAATTTGAACTATGCTTTAGACCAAATGGATCTAACAGACATATAGAGCATTCCACCCGGCAGTAACAATATACAGTAACAATATACAGATTCTTCTCAAGTGCACATGAAACACTCTCTAGAATGGATTACATGTTAGGCCACAGTCTTAGCAAATTTTTAAAAAGATTAAAATTATTTCAAGTATCCTTTCTAACCAAAATGGTATGAAATTAGAAATCAATAATAGGAGAAATTATGAAAAATGAACAATATGTGGAAATTAAACTATATTCTCTGGAATAATTTAGTCAAAGAAGAATTAAAGGAGAAATTTTAAAACATCTTGAGACAATGAAGATGAAAAAAACTTAAGGAATGCAGCAAAAACTGTTTTCAGAGGAAACATTATAGCAATAAATGCCTATTTCAAAAAAAGAAGAGATCCCAAGTAAATAACCTAATGTTATACTTCAAGGAAGTAGAAAAAGAAGAAACTAAGCCCTAAGTTAGCAGAAGAAAGAAAATAACAAGGATCAGAGCAGAAATAAATGGAATAGAGACGAGAAAACAATAGAAAAGACTAAACAAAAAGAAAAAGAAAAAAAATAAAGAAAACCTAAGAGATGGTTTTCTGAAAAGCTAAAGTTGACAAACCTTTCATTAGCCTAAGAAAAAAAGAAAGACCCAAATAAATAAAACCAGAAATGAGAAAAGAGACATTACAACAGGTAACACAGAAATATGAAGAGTCATGTGAGACTAAGAACAATTATATGTCAAAAAATTGACAATCTGGAGGAAATAGGCAAATTCCCAGAAGCAAATAACCTATTAAGAACGAATCACAAAATTCAGAAACCTGAACAGTGCAATGTTGAGTAAGGAAATTGAACTGGTAATTAAAAGTATCTCACCAAAGAAAATCCAACAACAGATGACTTCATGAATATTCTCCCAAACATTTAAAAAAGTACTAATACCTATCCTTCTCAAACTCTTCTAGAAATTTATACATGAGGGAAGGACTACATCCAAAGTCATTTTTCATAATGAGGCCAGCATCACCTCAATACCAAAGCCAGAGAAAAACACTACAAAAGAACTAAACTATAGGCAAATCTCATTAATGAACATAGATGCAAAAATCCTCAATGAAATACTAGCAATTCCTATCCAAAAGTACATTAAAATGATCATTTGTCATGATCAATTAGGATTTAGTCCTAAGATTCAAAGTTAGTTCATCATATGCAAATCAATAAGTGTAATTCACCATATTCACAGAATTAAGGGCAAAAATCTTATGATCACCTCAATGGATGGAGAAAAAGCACTTGACAAGATTCAACATTCTTTCATGATAAAAACTCTCAACAAATTAGGTATAGAAGAAATGTTCTTCAACATAATAAAGGCCATATATTATTAGCTCATAGCTAACATACTCGGTGTTAAAAACTTTAAGTATTTTCTTTAAGGTAAGGAAAAAAATAACAATGTCCACTCTCACCACTTCTATTCGAAGTACTGGAAGTCCTACACAGAGCAATTATGCAAAAGAAATAAAGTTATCCAAATAGGAAAGGATAGAATGAAATTCTTTGTGTTTCCTGATGACTTGATCTTTTATATAAAAATTTCTAATGACTCTGCCAAAAAACTGTTAGAACTGATAAACAAGCAGTAAATTTTCAGTATAAAGTATCAACTTACAAAAATAAATAGTGTTTCTATACACTAACAACAAACTGTCTGAAAAATAAATTTAAAAAACCAATTCTGTTTATAATAGTATAAAAATACTTTCATCAAGAAGTGAAAGATATCTATATACAAAGATATATATATAAAGATATGCATATATACTGAAAACAATAAAATATTGATGAAATACATTGAAGACACAAATAGAATGATACCCAACATTTATGAATTTGAATAATTCATATTGTTAAAATATTCATAAATACTTAATCTACAATTCAACAGAATAACTATAATAATTTCAATGTCATTCTTCATATAAATAGAAAAAAATACTAAAATGTATACAGAACCACAAAAGGACCCAAATAGTCAAATCAATCTTGACAAAAAAGAACAAAGTTGGAGACATTTCAACCAATCTGCATACCAAATTTCAAAATGTGTTTCAAAGCTATAGTAATTAAAACATCATGGTACTGGCATAAAACAGACACACCAACCAGTGGAATAGAATAGAGTGCCCAGAAGTGAACCCCATGTCTATAGTCAATTGATTTTTGATCAAAGTGCCAACAACACACAATAGGAGAACAGTCTCTTCAATAAATTGTGTTGCAAAAACTGGATATACACATACAGAATAATAAAAATGGACCCTTTCCTCACCAATTATACAAGAATAAACTCAAAATGGATGACATACTTAAAAAGAAGTCCTGAAAATATAAAACTAATGGAAGAAAACATTGGATAAAACTCCAAGTCATTGGTCTGAGTAGAGATTTCTTGAATATGACTCAAAAGCACAAGTAATGAAAGCAAAAATAGACAAATAAAACTGCATGAAACCAAAAGCTTCTGCACAGCAAAGAAAACAGTAGAGTAAGGAGACAACCCTCATTGGGAGGAATATTTGCAAATTATGCATCAGATGAAAGGTTCATATCCAAAACATACAAGAAAATTAATAATAAGAAACAAATAGCCATATTGTAAATGGGCAAACAACTTGAATAGATATTTCTCAAAGGCAGACATACAAATGACCAACAGATATATAAAAACATGTTCAACATCTTTAATAATCAGAGAAATGAAAATGAAAACCCATCATGAGATTTCACCTCATACCTGTTAGGTTGGCTGTTAGCTAAAAGATGGAAGATAAGTGTTGGTGAGAATGTGGAGAAAAGGGAATGCTTCTACACTGTTGGTGGTATTGTATATTTGTACAGACATTTTGGAAAACAATAGAGAGGTTCCTCAAAAAACTAAAAATGAACTAAGTTATTATCTGGCAACCCCACTACTGAGTATACACCCAAAGGAATTGAAATTCATACGTGGAAGAAAAATCAGTACTCTCATGTTCATTGAAGTATTCTTCTCAATAGCCAAGCTATGGAAACAACCTAGTATCCATTAATAGATAAATGGATTAAAGAAATGTGATACACATACACAATAAAATACTAAAATTCAGCGTTAAATAAAATTCAGCCTTAAAAAAAAAAGCAGGAAATTCTGTCATTTTCAACAACATGGATGAACTTAGAGGACATTATGTTAAGTGAAATAAGCCAAGGACAGAGAGACAAATACTTCATGATTTCAATTGCATGTGGAATCTAATGGTCAAACTCATAGAAGTAGACACTAGAATGGTGGTTACCAGAGGCTGTGGGGAGCAGGGAGGACTAGACAGAGAAAGTTGAGATGTTGGTTAACGGATATAAAGTTACAGTTGTATAGAAAGAATAAGTTCTAGTGTGCTATTTCACAGCAAGGTAGCAATAGTTAATAATAGCTAAAAGAGTGTTTTAAACCTTCCCACCATAAAGAAATGATAAATATTTGAGGATATGATAGTTATCCCGATTTGATCATTCCACAACAACGTCACATTTTACCCTGTAAATATATAAAATTACTATTTATCAATTAAAAATAAAATAAAACCTGAAACAATCAAGTTGTGTTCCTTAAATACATACAATTTTTATTTGTCAGTTATACAACAATAAGGCTAAAAAGAAAGTAAAAAAAAATGAGAACTTTTATAGGTCATTCAGCAGGATGCCATAGACACAGTAGAAAAATAACAAAATCTCTCTGTTGAAGTTTATCTTTGAAGCCATATGTGGAATCTAAAAAAGCCAAATTCATAGAAGTATAAAGTAGAATGGTGGCTACCAGAGGCTGTGGTGAGCAGGGAGGAGTGGAAAGGGAAGTAAACATATAACATTTATATATAAAACCATTTATTTAGAAACAGAGTAATGTGGTAATCAAGTGAACTGGGCTCAAAATTGCTCTTCCTGGGTTAAAATATGGTTTAAATATTAGCTTGCTATTAGACCTTGGGAAAATTACTTAATTTCCCTCTTCCTTAGTTTATTTACCTGTAAAACAAGGATACTAAAAGTGTCTACTTCATATATTTGTTACAGTTAAATCAATGTATACATTTTAAAACTTCACAAAGGTAATTAATCAGTCAATAAAGCACATTAATTAGTCAATAAATTATCTGTTATTTTTGTTGTCTTGTTGTTTTTAAATATCCACAATATGCAAGGCCCTACACAGAGATCTGGGGCCAAATGAATGTCAGATTTATTTAACAAATTAATAATGTCAAAATCCTTTTAAAGAAAGTATATAATTTTTTTATGAAGATAGACTGCTTGAAAGTCCTTTTGCTACTCTGAAAGTACCTCATTGATAAGATAGCATATATATATTTTTTAATGTACTGATTATGGTTGACGGGATTCAGGACATGCTACCCCAAAACATGGAACGTTGGCATTCAAGAAAACAGCAGAAACAGGAAGTCCACTCTCATATTCCCCTTACTCTTCTCCCCTAAATCAGGTCCAAAGGCCCTCATTAGAGAGCTACTCTCCTCATGTATAGAGGAAAGAAACATCTTTATCTCTGAAGACACAGCAACACAGAACAAAATTTGAACAAACCAACTTTGCTAAATTATCTTCAGTTTTTAATTTAATCATACTTCTCCATGGCTATCCACTTATTCATCAAAGCTAACGTAAAAATACACAGATTTACCCATTCCTTTGGGTCTTCACTTCCTTATGAAGGATGCTGTTCCCATAAAACTTACTTTAAATCAATTTGATGCATTTTTTTGTTAATTTTTCTTTTGTTTAAAGGACCTCAGCAATGAACCTAGAATGGGTGAGAAAAATATATTTCCTTTCCTCTACGTAGTAAATATATTATCACCCTAATTCTAATTTACATTTGATATATATGCAGTAAAACAGTCTCTTTACAAATATTTTATTATTCAAGCTTTTTATGAATTCAAACTGCAATAGTGCAAATTTGCTTAATTGGCCTTACTTGCCACTTTCTATAATTCAGTAGACTATTCGCTGAAGGAAAAAAATACCCAAGTATTATAGTTATATAGTGAGCAAACACAGACACACCCACGAGATTTGGATTTGCCAATTTGTTATCAATTTAGGTTAAAAGATTTTGGGTTCCATTCCAGTAAAATTTTTTGAAGCACAATTATGTTGCCAATGTTCCTTCATCTGATGAGAAATGACTATACCAGCCAATTACGATCTGAAAACTAAATTAGAAATACACATTGAAGAAAATATATCCCTCAGTTGCATTTTGAAAGAAAAATAAGATCCTAAAACTAAAATCCGGAAACTAAACATTGATTAGGGACTTGTGCACATGAAAGCAAGTATTGTTAGTTGGAAGCAGTGATTGCATCCAATTAGGAGGTTGCTTTCAACAAAGCACTAATAACCCGTCCTCACCACAGACACCCAATTTTGCCAAAGTCACGTAACATTTTTATCATAACTGTTATCTGCTTTAGAATTTTTATTTACAAATAATGGACAAAATAGCCTGCATTTAGACTTTGATCTGTTTCCAAGAGTTGACTTTTTGTTGGAATCAGTGAAATTAAACAGGAAGGAAGAATGGAAAGAATGAAGGGGTGAAAGATCTGCTTGAAGCCAGAGGTAACTATAGAAAGAGTGTGTGGTTAAAGTGAATTGTCAAACAGGAGAAGGTAAGCGTTGATGAAGGATCAGAACACATTGATTTAACCTGAATTATATGGGCATATTCCTCGTTTAAAAAAAAGAAATAGTTACTGATGCCAGATAAAGTAAAGGACTCTCGCAGGATGCTTCCCTGTTGGGAAGCTTTGAATACCTTGACAGTCTCCCTCAAATGAGGGAGGGAAAAAAGACGATAAATATTCTCCTCACAGGATCAGAGAAATGTAATTTGATAAAAAGTATAAACTGATATATAGCATCCAGTTAATATTAGGTTTGAGAACAAAGAGCAGATTGCTCTTGAAGTACACAAAATTTTAGGCAGCAGATTTGGATACTAAACCACAGAGAAATTATCATTTTAGAAAAAATATTAGTGACTAATAAACCTTGAGTACCCACTGTGACCAAACATTGTACTTAGCACCTGATTTGTAATGTAAGGGAAAATTTGTGCTTTGTTAAAAACAAACAAACCAACAACAACAACAAAAACAAACAACAACAAAACAAAACAAAAAACTATGCATTGCTTAGAATACACCTTTTAGAGTTAACTATGCTGATTTTATAGGAGCTATTTTATAATTCTCCAAGTTGTAGATACCTGAGAGCAATGAAAAAAAAGTTCTCTTAACAGACCCAGAAAATTTGTATAGTGCAGGTTCAACTGACTTCCTCAAGGTGAAAACAGCTTGTTTGGCCTCAATTTGTATATTTATTTCATTATTCTACCTCTATAAATATATCTTTTCTTTGGATTCTGACCTATAAACTGATAGTAACATCTTACACATTTCTTTCCTAATTTAAATATTGAGTTAAATGGTATATTTAACACATGTTCATTTTTCATCTGCATGGGAGTTGTTTTACTTTCTTTCTTTTTTAAAAAAATTAGAGATTAAAGAAAACACACATTTTTTTTTTCCAGGCTCATCATTTTCTGGGTAAGAAAACTGAGCCTCAAAGTGATAAAATGAGTTTTGTGAAGTTGCACAGGTAATTATTGGCAGCATTAAGACGATAACCAAGTCCATTCTCCATGCTGATTTCCTCCCACACTCAAAGCCACCTGAATTAACTTTTTAAAGAGGAGACAGTTTATAGTCCAGATACTGGATGAATAATAGAATTTCAGAGAGGTATACACCAGTGTCGTGTGTTTGGAACATGTTATTTTGAGAGGAAAAGGAGGCTTCCTAGACATACTTTCATCGCTGAAATAAATCTTTCAGGGTGATACTAATTCACTTATGTGTAAACTTAAGCTCTGTGTAGAGTAGAGAAAATGTCAAGACCTGAGAATTAACTGACAGTTCAGGAGTCACTGGAAGCTAATAATTATGCTGGCTTCTCCTCCTGATTCCAAAGTGCAAACATGTTTTAAACAGATTGCCAGTTCCCCCAGGGAAGAGAGAAGGAAATGGCTGGATTAAAGTCAGAAAGCAGGGAGCCAAAAAAATCTAGTATTCATTACCATCCCCATCAATGAATATTTATCGAGCTCCCACAGAGAACCTAGTATCAAGGCTCAGGAATTCTGAGAAGTAAATACAATTTAGAGCAGTAAAAGTTCTCTGTATCCAAGGCTGGCACACGGCAAGGCGGAAGAACCCTGGATGCCTAAGCAAGTAGAGGAGAGAGCCAGGAAAATGCAGAGTCCTTCTTTCTCAACTTTTTAGAAAAAATCCTGTTCCAATGAAGGATTTATTTCCCATTTTTGTGTAATTATTTAAAACTAAAGTTTTAGTCCATTTTTAATATTGATATTCAGATTCACCACAACTACTTTGATATCTTCTGGAAACTTTCAAGTGTCTTCAAACTCTCAGGTTCAGTGATATTTTGACCTGAAATGTAAAAAAGTAACAAAATTGTTTGACTGGGAGATTTTTAGGGTCTTTTGCCACACCCCACCAAAACAATGGCACCTCGTAATAAGATGTTTATGCCTAAGCAAGATGCTGTAACTTTGTAAAAAAGTAATATTTTGAACTTAGGTGCAAATGATACCTTGGAATTGTAACAGTGTAACAGATACTAACAGGCTTTAGTATCACAATATGAAAGGATTGTTGGATTTCTTTTGTGTGGGCAGCCTTGCCCATGAACACCTACCAATTATTGGTAAGAGTACCCAGTTATCTTATAAAAGAGGAAGCCGTGTGGTCTCTTTTCCAGAAGTGCCTAGCATAAGAAGGTTCATTTACAGTTCATGCTCAAAACTCAATGTCTGATATCCCCCTTTTGTCCAGACGGGGTGGATCTGGTGCTCTCTGAGTAACCATGGTCTAAAATAATGTCTTCTGCTATGGTTTAGATGTGGTTTATCCCCACCAAAACTCACGCTGAAATTTGATCCCAACGTTGCAGTGTTGGGAGGCGAGGCCTAGTGGAAAGTGTTTGGATCATGGGGTCAGATCCCTCACAAATACATTAATACCCCACCAAAGGAGTTAGTAAGTTCTTTCTTAGGAATAGATTTGTTCCCAAGAGAGTGACTTGTTACAGTGTCTGGCTTTCTCAATTTCTATTTCTTACTCTATCGCCACGTGATCTCTTTACTCATTCCAGCTCTGCTTTAACTTTCTGCCATGAGTTTAGGTAGCATGAGGCCCTCACCAGATGCAGATGCTCAATCTTGAACTTTCCAGCCACTGGAATTGCAAGCAAAATCAACCTCTTTTCTTTATAAATTATCCAGCCTCAGGTATTCTGTTATAGCAATGCTAAATAAAGATGGAAAATTGGTATTGAAGATTAGGATGTTGTTATATGACAACTGGAAATATGAAGGCAGCTTTGGAAATGTGTAATTTGTAGTGATTGTATTCTAGTCTGCTGAGGAGCATAATAGAATAGCCTGTATTGCCTGTATTGCAATGAAAAGAGCATTAAGGGCACTTCTGATGAAGGATCAGAAGACAAAAGGATGAGGGAAAGTTTGGAACTTCTCAGAGATCGGTTAAGTGGCTGTAACCAAAATATTAATGGAAATATGAACAGTGAAGGCAATTCTGACAAAATCTCAGATGGAAATTCAGAGGTACCTATTGGGAAGTACAGATAGGTCACCCTTGTTACACTATAGCAAAGGACTTGGCTACATTGTGTCCATGTCCCAGGGCTTTGTGAAGGTGGAAAATAAGAAAAATGAACTAGTATAACTGGTAGAAGAAATTTCTGAGCAGCAAAGTATTCAAGAAGCTGCATGGTTATTTTTAATAGCTGTGCTGAGCTACAGAAAAAAAAAGAGTAATAATAAGAGAAAAGAATGATCTAAAGAGAGAATTTGCAACTAAAAGGGAAGCAGAGAGTAAGAATTTGGAAAATTCACAGCCTGGCCATGTGGTAGAGAACGAAAGTGTATTTTTATGAGAGAAATTCAAGGGTATGGCCAAGCAACCACTTACTAAAGAGATTAGCACGATAAAACAGAGCCAGGTGCTAATAGTCAAAACAATTAGAAAAAGGCATTTAAAAGATTACTGAGGTTTCCCCTCCCATCTCAGGCCCAGAGACCTAGAATGACAGAATAGTATCAAGGACAGGACTGTGTTGCCACTTTCCAGTGCCACTGTGGGACACTGCTTTCCACATCCCAGCTCCTCTGTTGGAGCAGGAAGCATTGCTCAAGGGGGCCCAGGTTAAGGCACATGCTGCCACCAAAAAGAATGCAAGCCATAAGCCTTGGTGGCATTCACATCCACATGGAACTAATTTGCAGGCCTTCAGAATGCAATGCTATGGAAGCATGGTTTCTTCCACCAGCATTTCAAAGGAGGTATGAAATAGTCTGTGGACCGAGGCACAGATATGCCAATGGGGTGGAACTAGTGAAGAAGTAGGGCAATGCTGAGTTAAAAATTTGAGGTTAGAGCTGACACAGGGAGCTCACCTCAGTGCCTGGTGGAGCTGTGAGATTGGGGCCACTGTCAAGACCCCAACATTACAGAGCCACCAGGAATGTGTAATTCCCACCTGAGAAAGTTACAGGCATTTGACTCCAAACCATGAGAGAAGCCACATCAGCTGTGACCAGCAAAGCCATGAGGATATCTTTGCACACTCTTTGCCCTTTTTCTACTCTCCACCATAAATTGAAGCATCATGGGGTCATCATCATATTCAACTTTCCAATTTTGAACCTTCCAGCTATCAGAATCATGGGTCAAATCAATTTCTTTTCTTTATAAATTATCAATCCTAGGCATCCTGTTATAGCAACACAAAATGGACTAAGACACCCCCATTCTCCAGCCATGTCTATTTTCTGTCATCACCTTCATCTGAATCCTGCTGGAGTGGGGCAGTTGTTATCCTTTAACTTCCCTGGGCTAGCCATCAGACCTAGGCCTTATCCATTAAAATTATTTATATGTGCCAAACCTGTGTTTTCAGGTGAAAGACACATTCAGTTTAAGGAGAATCGACTTACTCTTCATTTCATGTTTGGAACTAGGAAACTAGAATTCAAAGATTATGACCAGGTAATTATCCATGGAAGTGCTGCCCCAGGGTGAACTATGCATAGTTGGTGTATCTCATTTATACACACAGAAATGGACAAGTAAAAAACATGCTGTCACTGTGTGTCCCACACCTTCTTTCTCATCTCTATACTCCTGCTGCTTTTGATTATGCTGCCTCCATCCCATTTTCTATATTCTTTCTTTGGACCATAGATTCTCAACTTTGTATTACTGGCAGTTAGAGCTAGATAATTATTCATGATGAGAGGCTATCCTGTTTAGCACCATCCTATAGTTTCTCTCCACTAGAAGCCAGTTGCATCATCCAAGTTGTGATAACCAAAAACATCTGTGGATGTTGCCAAATTTCCCCTCACGGGTAAAATCTCCCCCAGTATAGAATCAGTAATCTAGACTTTGTTATGTTTCTTCCAATTCTGCCATAACCAGCTGTGTAATTTTGGCCAGGTCACTCCACTTGTCTCGGTAACAGTTTTTGCTTGTAATATTTATAGAATTTTCTACATGTCATCCTCTTAATTCTTTAAATCCTTTCTTCTTCCCAGACATTAAGCTTACCGGTGAAGCCAGAGTGAATTCTCTGCAGTCCTCAACAGTGCATATACTCCATGAACTCTGCCTACATTCTAGCCAAAGTTGAATTGGCTTTCCCATCTATATGGTTCTATCTTCTCTCAAAATTTCAGTAATATATTTTTATAGATACTAACTAAATTTTGGATAATAAATGAGTGATAAAATTACAAAATGCTAAATTAATAATAGAATGCTGAATTAACAGAAGAATGTATCAATAATTTTAATGGCCTGAGGTACCTCCATTTGACCAAAGTATTGCCTGTTCTCTAAAAGCAATTTTTCCTCCAGCTGTTCCTGTGACTTACATCCAGAGACTGAGTGAAAAGATTTTTTAAATTATCACCTCATTTTTTCTACAATGTTTTTTTCTTCAAATATCAAGGCAATCTTGTTGCTGATTATAGCAGATGTCATCTTACTTTCAATTTCAATTATACATATGGCCTATCCTTCCCCAGGCCACTACAGCCTGAATATATAATAAAGAATTTGGATCAAATAATTAGAAGAAAATAAAAGCATTTTCTTAAAACCTTACTAGTGCAAACACTGGAAGGATTACTTTAAAGGCCCCATTGTTCTCTGTTTCCCCAGTTTATTATCCATGTCTAGCTTTATACACCCTGGTTTTACTCTTCCCAGAATTAAATCTTTCCCAGCCAAACACATTACTGAAAAGTTTATAGAGGAGCAATGAATTCCACTGGGGCTTTTTAGCCCTGGAGGCAAACATCATTTTTAGCCATCCAAATTGTCTGCCCAATACAACTCCCTGGACTTTTTTTGTAAATGAATCATCAACTGATACATCATTTATACCAGAGGAGACATTATGTTTTCGGTGAACGCACAGTTTAAAAAATAAATCTCTCCTTCGTAAGCATCAGATATAAGTTTGAATTATATGGCTTGAATTTGGCTTTCCACTCTGGGACCATATGGTTTTATCATTTTAAGCATTTGTAAGTTTCAAATTTGAGCCATTGTATGGGTCTTAGAATTCAGAGATTTGGAGAACTATGAATAAATAATTGATACTTCTCAATTGTGTCAATATCCACAGATAACAAGAGAAATGGGCCATCTTTCTGGGAGCAGGAACGTTAGCTCATTTTGACTGAGAACAGTGATAAGAAAAACAAGATTCATGCTTGGTGCACATGTCAACAACATTCATAGACTCAAGCTGGACTTGCTCAGCCAGGTCTTTTGCCCCATGTGTTATTGTGCAAAGTTAGTGATGGAAAGATTGCCTTTGAGAAGACTGACGAGCCATTCTCGTTCCACTATTGAAGACCCTGCTTAAAGTTGAATGTGTCAACTGAGTGTTTCTACTAAGAGAATATGGTTATTATTACATTATTATTATACATATTAATGGCTTAAATGATGAAAACAGGGTACTAATAAAATAGATGCTACAGATAATCTAATGCAATCTTTCATAGTCAAGGATTACTCAATAAAGGTAAAGTGACCCATGAACCATCTACCGAGTAATATATTTTTCTTTTTAATTTAGAGTAAATTTTACATCAACTAGAAAAAAAATTGTAATCATGAAATTTCATGTAAAAATAAGAACTTGGGGATTATTTTGAAATATCTTAATTCTATCTCATTCCTTTATGGAAGAGCTCTCCAGAGCCTAGTTGTGACTTATCCATTTAGACAAAGCATATGCCCTAAAGATTTCCTACCAACTTGCTGACTTTCTACTGTTTCTTCTATCTGGCTACTTTTAATTAGAATCTCTGCCTGACTGCTGAAAGCATTTAAAGCTTAAATTTTTGCCCTCAGTATTTTGGAGTGCTTTTCCTGAACACTTAAGGAAATTAATACTACCTACACAAAGGTAGAGCATCACAACTAGGATTATTAATGGTTACAAACACAACGTTAATACACAACTCTCATCAAACAAATAGCAATAAAGGATAGAATAGGTGGAAAGATCTGGGCCAGGTGGTGAACAGGGATTGTCAGGCAGTTATAATGTAAATAAAACGGAAAATAAAGAAAGTGTTTAACACTTCTAGAACTCATTTGTCCCATCTCCACCTTCTTTCATGTAGCCCCTTTAAAGCTCAAACATCCAAACTCCAGACCTTGAATAGAGTTAGCACATTGCTCTTGAACTAATAATCCAGAGTCTTTAGCAGGAATTATTTCTGTGATTTATCTGACTTGTGACAGTGAAAAGAGCAAATGACATAGGAGAAGCAGGGGATGAGGAGAATTGATAACTTAATTTAGTCAAATTAAACTCAGCCTTGGATGACACACCTGTCAAATGATAACTGTTACTTATTCAGTGTCCAGTATATACTATTCTAGATGCTTTACATATATTAACTCATTTAATTTTTGTAACAACCAAATTAACCTCAAACCGACAGCTAGAAAATGAGAACCAAGATTTAAATACAGATAATCTGGCTCTAGAAACTGTTCCGAAACTTCACACATCAAAGCATCTCCTCCATAAAACCACATTAATAGTATGTAACCCATAGAATTAAAGTGAAACTAAGTAATTAATGTGTGTAAAGCTCTTAGCATAACTCCTGACATGTAAGTGCTCAATTATAAGTAATTACTATTATAGAACAGTAGAAGTGTGAAGTCACAGTGTTTTCCTTCTCCTTTCCTTTTCTTCTTTTTTTTTCAACACAGTCTCTTCAGCTCCGTTCACAACATCTGAAAAATAATGCTCTTGTCAAAATCCAAGGTTCTTTTATTAGCGTGTGGAATCTGAATCTCTCTCCATCTGCTTCTAGCTCATATAACTGGGTTTTATTTCATCTTGGTCTGTTTTTTAATTTCTTATCCAACAACCTGTCTAGTACTCCAGCAACACCTGCATCCCCAAATTAATCTTGCCAGGCCCTTCCCAATTTCTGAAATCCTGCCTCTGGTACCTTGTGTTTCACTTGGTTAATGGAATTCTGTAACTCATCTAAGCTCTATTTTGTGATAAAATATACAAGGCCAGAAAGCCATTAATAAAGCTAATGCAAAAATCCAAGGGTCCCTCCTCCAAGCTGCTATCAGATTCAGTGGGTAAAATAATCTAACATATCAAGTCTAATTGTTCTACCCAAACACTTATTTATAACACCCAAGTGTAGAATGCTATAGAATTTAAACGTTCTTTTTCCAAAGAATATTGTACACGAACATACAGATGTATTGTATAAAATAAGATTCCTTGAGTTATTCTATCATCTTCCAACTATGCCATTGCATTTTTTGTACTTGATTTTTCCTCACACATACAAAATTAAGAAACCAGAAATTTGTAACTCTTTAAGAAATCTCCAGGAAAAATCAGCAAAACGCTTTCCTCATTACTCACCTAGATGTGAAATCAGCAGGTGGTTTCTCAGTTCTATTGGCTTTAAGTCAGCTTGACGAGTGGAGTTGTCACAAGAAGCTCCACAGCAGGTGCTGTGAAATCTTCTCAAATCAAACCCAGTTCCAAATGATGATCTATGCAATGTAGAGGAACTCCATAAAGTAGGAATATAAGCTTCATAGTGTTAAACAGTAAAATCCCACGGAGGTTTTAAGAGGCACTTTTTATCCATTTGCAATCCAGCCAGAGAAGGGAGAACTCTTTTGGAATTGAGTACAAAAAGGAATAAGCAAAGATATAGTCAGAGATTGAATAAGGGGTAGCAAAATAGTGAATTGTGCAAGGAAAAGGAACAATCAACGTCCATGGCCAAAACCTTTATTCAATTATTGCCATGTGAGAAGAATATTCAGATGAATATTTGAGGGAATGAGAAGCCTAAAGATTTTATGTAATAGACTGAGGAAGGTCAGTCAAGGTTCAGTTTTGTCCCAATAATTTTGCACTGCTTAAATTATCAGATGCCATAGGGAATCTAAGGAAAAAAAATACAGGCAGTAAGAGTGGGGCCAAAATTTAGCACCATATTGGTAGATAATTTGGATTAAGTTAGATGGGTGATAAGAGAAAGTTGGAGGCCAAGATTTTACCAAGCTCTCAGTGGAGATCTTATAGTCTTGAAGATTTATTCACAATACCTAAAGAATATTTTCCAATTTTTAATAGGTCAAGTATACTTTTAAATCTGGAGAAAGGCTTTTTTGTTGTTACCACTCAGATCTCTCATCAAGAGACAATCTGTTGTGAGAAGAATTGTTACCTGATAGCCTGAAGCTGCCACACTTTCACAACTGAGGAGAGCATTTTTGATAAAGCCACCCTACCCCGGATTGCTCCTAGATAATCACTGAGCACAGTGGGAACATGGAGTTGGGAATCTCTGCCACAAACTGGTCTGTTCTAATGGAAAGCTCTGGTCTGGGGGTTACCATCATCCTGGCCAAGACTTTGTCTTCATATAAAATTCCTCTTCATTTCCTCTCTCTTTTTTTCCCAGGGAAGTCTCTCCTTGACTACTCCTGCCCCTTCTGCCCATTATCCTCAGAAGTGTTTCCCACAATCAATCTCTTGCACATTTAATTGTGTCGTGTCATCCATTTCTTGTAGAACCCAAACTGACACATTAACTCACTTATAAAAAATACTAAAAAGAGATCTCAGGAAATGTGTTTAACTAATGGACACATCTCTATCCTACTTCACATCCAAAATCTTCTAGGGGTCATGGCATTACTAGATTGAGGCAGACAAAGTAGTCCACAGCAACCATCTAAACCCACAGAGGTGTTTGAAAATTTCCTTTGTCTTTTCTAAGAGGAAAGGAGACACTCTGTAGCTTTCCTCCATATAAATAGGTTTAGCTAGTGCTCTCCTGAAATGTGTAAAAAACCAATTTGAAACAAGTCAATGAGGATGGACAGTATTTTCAATTTTCCTTCTTTTTCCTTTGTATTTACTACACATGGGTACGAGAATATTATTGTTGCTTTATTTATGTAGAAGTAAAATAGAGATTGTTGCAGACATCTTCAAGAATATCCTCTTTATTAATTTCTTTACTGGAAAACCAATTTCTTGTATTCTTCTCAGTGGTTAAAATTCTTTATGTTCTAAGGTTCACTTAAATATGGTTCTGGGAAATCTGGGGAGGAAAGATGCTCTGTTTACTACATGCAATTAAAAGTATGTTAAAACCCCCAAGTCAGAAACTGCAAGTCATAAATCCTAGTAATAATCATCATAATATTTCTTGATGCTTCTGTAAACAATAAGACACTTTCAAAAAGAGCTTACAGAGTAAATGAACAAACATATTAACAGCATTAACTGTGATGCTTAATAGATCTTATAATAAATAGGGTAAGACTAGATGCTTATTTAACCATATATAGAAGATAAAATCTTTTTAAAAGAATATTTATTCAGAATTGAGATAGAATCTCAAAACCAAGAGAAAGGTCAGGTAATACACTGGAAATATATCTCAGTATAGAACCACATCATGTAACCTGTGTCATATTTCAGTAGATACCCATTACCCTTTGACCCTCTACTACTGCTATTCTTAACACTTTGTCAGGGACATATTGTTTCCCTTCAAGTTTATTCTCAGTTTTGTTACTGTTTTCTTCAATAGAGTAAACTTTATTGAGCACCATCTAGGTGTGAAGCCTTATGGGTATCAACAAGGAAAACAAACATGTCATAGATTATACTTTTGCCGTGGAAAAGCAAGCAATTCTACAATTAAAGACAAAGGAAATACGTGATTCCCTCTAAAACCAGAGAGTATAATGTATTATGCAGACCAGGATGCTTTAGAGAATGAAAGACTAAGCCATTATTATTCTGGAGTAAAAAGTATAAAGTATGACTGATCAGAGAATCCAAGATATTTGATCATCAACTTGTGTCAAATTCTCTGGGATAATGTTTTGTTTTATTAAGAATCACATGTGCTTTTCTCAGTATCCTCAGCTTCTAGGGCTAGCAAACTTATCGCAGAGTTAGTAGAAGGGCAGGCATAGGTGTGGCTCCTTAAATGGCATCCTCCTGGAATTATAGAGAGGAGTTAAGCTCATCTATTTTATAATATCATTATTATATATATAAATAACTCATGTTTTGAGAGGAAAAAAAAAGGAAAGCACATCAATGATTAGTTATTTTTGATATATATCCAGTGGTGAGGTACCAAAAAATAAATAAGCTACCAGCAATTTCAATAAGGTTAAAATTTGCTTATTTATTTATTTTTGCTCTGAAAAAATAGGAGTAATAGAAATCTTCTGACAAACTTGACCCCAGATCCCCAGTGTTATCAACTTCCTCTCTAATAATGAAATAACCAGCATGAATAAAAAAACTTCTTTTATGACAATTTCAGTTCTCACCAAACTGCCTCTCACCTGAACTTCACCAAACTTTGCTATATTGTTTCATACTTGGGATCTTTTTCACTTTTTTTCTTATGTTTCTTAATAATTCAAATATAAGCTCACTGAAGTAAGTAATAAGACAAAAAGATCGCATGAATTTTTTCCTCTGCAAATAGTGTGTCTGGAATTTATTCCTTCAGGTGGGTTCTTGGTCTCACCAACTTGAAGAATGAAGCTGCGGACCTTTGCAGCGAGTGTTACAGCTCTTAAAGATGGTGTGTCTGGAGTTTGTTCTTTCAGATATTCAGATGTGTCCAGAGTTTCTTCTTTCTGGTGGGTTCATGGTCTTGCTGACTTCAGGAGTGAGACCACAGACCTTCAAAGTGAGTGTTACAGCTCTTAAAGGTAGTGCAGACCCAAACAGTGAGCAGCAGCAAGATTTATTGTGAAGAGCAAAAGAACAAAGCTTCCACGTGGAAGGGAACCCAAGTGGGTTGCCGCTGCTGGCTCGGGTGGCCAGCTTTTATTCCCTTATTTGGCCCCACCCACCTCCTGCTGATTTGTCCATTTTACAGAGCACTGATTGATCCATTTTACAGAGTGCTGATTGGTGCGTTTACAATCCTTTAGCTAGACACAGAGTGCTGATTGGTGCATTTACAATCCTTCAGCTAGACACAAAAGTTCTCCAAGTCCCCACTTGACCCAGAAGCGCCACTGGCTTCACCTCTCAATCCCCGCTCTGAACAGGGGACCCCAGCTGCTGTTGGGAGCTGAGTGATGACCGCTTTAGCTACTTCCTGCTGGATAGGGGCAAAGGAGGGGCCCTGCAGATGTAGTGTCCTCCAGAGGGGAACTCTTTAGGTCAGTGAAAGGGCCAGTGGGTGAGTCCAGGGGTCCTCAGTAGAAGTTGTTAGTTGAGCTCATTTGGGGTTCCATTTGTAAGAGCATCTGTAGCTTGATGGCCTTGATCCTAGAGGAAACAAATTTGACAAGGAGGTTAAAAATACAGGGCCTGAAGGTGAGTAATAGCAGGATGGCTGTCACGGGACCTAGAAAGGGGAGAAGCCATGTTGCCCAACTCCAGAGGTTGGTATAAGAGTTTGAAAGGCATCTGATTTCAGAAGTCTTTTCCTGTAAATGCCGGGTGGCATCTCTTACTATCTCTGACTGGTTAGTGTAAAAACAAAACTCTTCCCCTAAGAAGGTGCAGAGTCCTCCTTTCTCAGCAGTGAGGAGGTCTAGACCTTGGCAGTTTTGGAGAGTCACTGCTGCCAAAGAGTCTATTTGGGATTGTAGAGTAAGGATAGATTTTGTTATTTCTTGCAAACTGTCTGAGAAATCCTTTAAGAGTGTGTGGTAGTAGAATAATACAGGTTACACTGTTAACTTTTAGCAAACTTTACTTTAGTTGAAAACCTTGTAAGTTTGCGATTTCAATTATTCTTTGCTATTAATAAGACCTTGTTCAGTCCATATTAACTTATAATTGGTATAGATAGCTCCTTCCTGATTCTGTAAGTACTTTAAGGTTTGGCTGAGTGGAAACAGCTCACATGTTTGAACAGACCAATTATTAGGCAATTTTCCTAACTGCTTCTACAAGAGTTTTCTTATCACTTACTGAATACCCATTATGTCTTTTTCCCTTAATTGCCTGGGAGGAACCATCTATCATCCTGTCCTGAAGGGAGGTCCTCCTAGGTCTGGTCAGACCTTTGTATCATAATTAATTAAGATTTAGATCCCCTGTTAGGAAACCTGCCGGGTTAAGGATTTTTGATAAGAAGGCTACAGGTTGTCAGTGGCCTCAGTGCTTTTGGGCTATGCCCTTATTTACACTGACAACAAGGTGGTATTGGAGTGTTATAGGGTCACGGAGAAGACCTTCAATTATCAATTATAGGTTTTAAATTTACCCTGGCTTTTAAAGGAATAGGGTACACTCTTTTTTCTTTACTACTTCCATCTCTCTTTCTTTCTCTTTGACTTCTTCTTTGTCTCTCTCTTTCTGACTCCCTCTTTGCCTCTGTCTCTTCCTCTCTCTCTGTCTGTTACTTTCTGTCTCTTTCTATCTTTTCTTTCTACTACTCTTTCCCTGCCTTTGCCAGCCACTTATGCTGCTGTTCTCCCCTGTTCTTCCCCTTTTGGTGGCTTTGGCAGCGTAAGACTGCCACCTCTTTGGGTTTTTGCACTGCCTGCAATAAATAACTCCATGGTTTCCTTGTGATATTTAATGGGGGTTCCCCCAGAGGTTAGGAACTCCCTTTCTTTCCACATTGTAGCATGGACATGTAGGATTAGATAAGCATACTTACTGTCTGTAGAAAAATCTCCCAATTACAACTGAGGAGGTGGGAGAAATACCTGGTTACAGGCTGTCCCAGGATTCCTCGGATGGTAACGGACCTTGAGGACAGCTGTCTGGGACAGGAGATTAACACTGAGAAAGCTGTGCCAGTGTCCAGGAGGAAGTCAATTTCATGGCCTTCAATGGTTAAACATACCCAGAGCTCAGTAAGTGTGATGACATGAGCTGGTGCTTGCGCTGGGCACCCTCAGTCCTGTTGTTGGATCATCTGGTTGGGGGCTTCTGGCACAGAGAACCTTCGTCCTCTGGGTCAGTGTACCTTCCAGTTATTGCCTCAGCATAGTGGACATGGGTAAGGGGGCAGTTGGTTTCTCATTGGACAATCTTTCTTAAAGTGTCCTTGCACACCACACTGATAACAAGTCCCACCAGGTGATTGGCCTGCTCCATTTTCTATCCTCTTTGAACCACCAAGGTTTTTTTGTCTGAGGGCCATGACTAAGGCTGCAGCCTTTCTCTGACCTTGCTTTTCCTTTTCAGCCTGTTCCTCTTGGTCCCTATTACAGAACAACAAGATTGCCAGGTTTAATAATGTCTCCAGATTTTGTTCAGGGCCCAGGGCTCACTTTTGGAGCTTTCTCCTGATATCTGTGTCTGATTGGGTAATAAACTCATCTTTTAGGATCAGTTGACCCTTGAGGGAGTTGGATCACAGAGGAGTATATTTCCTTAAGGCCTCCCATAGCCACTTGAGGGAGGCAGAAGGATTTTCTTCTCTCCCTGAGTTATGGTGCACATCAATAAATAATTCATGGGTTTTTTCCTAATTCTCCTTAGTCCTTCTAGAACACAGGTCAAGAGATGTTTGTGACTCCAGTCCCCATGATCTGAGTCGGGGTCCCAGTGGGTTTCCATACTGGGGATGGCTTGCTGACCAGTAGGGAATTTGTCCCTTTCTTCGGCTGTCATTCTATCATTTACTTGACTAAGATACCAGGTATCTCCAAACCCTCTGGCTGCAGCTAAAGCCACATTCTTTTCATTAAAGACCAGGGTTTGATCTAACAATAGCATGACATCTCTCCAAGTGAGACAGAAGGTTTGCCCTAGACCCTGTAGGACATCTATATACCTATCATGATCATCTGAAAGCTTCCATGGGTCTGCCTTGATCTGCTTTAAATCAGAGAGGGAGAAGGGGACATGTACCCAGGTTGGGCCAAATTCCCCTCCCCCTACAGCTTGAAGGGGACATAACCAATAACCCAGGGGTTTTTGTAGTCCCTTGGAGATTTCTTTGCTTGTTTCCTTCTGGGCAGGGGAGATTAGAGGAGGCTTATTATTAATAGGAAGGGGAGCTATAGGGAGGCTAGGATATGAGAGGTCCTCTTGTGGGATATAAATTGCAAGATTGCATAGTTGTGGATTCTCCTTCAATGAAAAGAAAGCTTGGACATAAGGTATTTCACTCCGTTTGCCTTCCCTCTTACAGAAAAGGTCAAGCTGCAGGATAGTATTGTAATTTATACTTCCCTCAGGTGGCCATTTCTCCCCATCAGAGAGAGAATATTGGGGCCAAGCTGTAGTGCAGAAAAAAATGAGCCACCTCTTTTTCAGGGTTTGCGGGTCAAATTGGTCCCAATGGCTTAGCATGCATTTGAAGGGCGAGCCTGTTGATGCCTGAGTGTTTCCCATCTGAAAGACAAAACTGCTTGTAGTTTTGGTTTGTTTCTACCCCCGGCCCAAGAACCCGCAATGGTCCCTGGACCCTGCTGATCAGGATAGTTGCACTCACTGATGCAGCAGCAGAAACACCTCTTGCCCAAGAACCTGCAATGGTCCCTGGACCCTGCTGATCAGAATAGTTGCACTCACTGACGCAGCAGCAAAAACACAAGGTTTCCTCCTAGACCACAAGGAGCACTGAGGAAGTTCAGATTTAGTGGCCCTTGCCGATGCATTCTTGAAAAGCTGCACCCTTGCCTGTCCTACCAGATCATGAAGAGGACTGAAAAAAATCGGATTTAGTGGCCCTTACTGATGCATTCTCAAAAATCTGTTAGAGTCCTAAACATTCTCCTGTTAGTATTGGGACTTTACCCCTGTCCTATAAAGATGTTATGCCCCAAAAATGAAGTGGAGGGCCATACCCTGAGGGAGGGAAGGGATCTCCAGAGTTGGAAGAGTGATGCCTTTTGTCCTCACTTATATGAATAGGAAAGATACCATTTCTGAAGATTCCCATATCCTAGCTTCAGGAATAGCTTTTGTTAGGCCTGCTAGATATGAGGAGGGATCTTAAAATTCCAGACAGTCCCCCACCCTGATGGGGCTTTGGGCAAAAATTATGTCTTTCTGATTGGTGAGCCCGATTGCCTAAAGAAAGTAACAGTGTCCTGAAATTTATACTAGAAATCATTCTTATAGGAGAAACTAGAAAAGCACCAGAGATAGGGAGTGGATTTTAGAAGCAGGACTAGCCTCGGAGAACAGAAGCAAGATGAAGTTTGTCTGACAAGCATCAGGACCCAGGAGGCAAGGGTCAGGATAAACAGGATAGATGGGCGAGTCTCGCTTGGGCGACATGACTTTGAGAGTTCTGCTCATGCCCATAGGGTCAACCAACTTGTTCTTGGGACCCTGGAGCTGAATGGCTTTACTATCTGTCGACCCTCAGCTCAGCCCAGAAGTACAGGAAAAGCAGAAGCTGGTTCCAGTCAAACCAACGCTCCCAACTCCCGAAGAGTCAGGGGTTGTTAGAGAACACTTTCCCAGAAAGCCTGACAACCATGTCTTTAGTCCAGCAGCCAGGCTAGTCGCTTTTAACTGGCTGACAGGTGCCCAGGATTTAGCCCCCAATTTCTAAGGAAAAATAGGACAGAATAGCAAGCAAAAGGGGTCCGATGATACTCACCGCTTGGTGATTGTCCCTCCATGGTAGCCAAAATGTGTCTGGAATTTATTCCTTCTGGTGGGTTCTTGGTCTCACTGACTTCAAGAATGAAGCTGCAGACCTTTTTGGTGAGTGTTACAGCTCTTAAAGATGGTGTGTCCAGAGTTTGTTCCTTCAAATGTTCAGATGTGTCTGGAGTTTCTTCCTTCTGGTGGATTCGTGGTCTCACTGACTTCAGGAGTGAAGCCGCAGACCTTTGCAGTGAGTGTTACAGCTCTTAAAGGTAGTGCAAACCCAAACAGTGAGCAGCAGCAAGATTTATTGTGACGCACGAAAGAACAAAGCTTCCACAGAGAGGGAGGGGACCCGAGCGGGTTGCCACCACTGGCTCGGGTGGCCAGCTTTTATTCCCTTATTTGGCCCTGCCCACATCCTGCTGATTGGTCCATTTTACAGAGCGTGGATTGGTCCATTTTACAGAATGCTGATTGGTCCATTTTACAGAATGTTGATTGGTCCATTTTACAGAGTGCTGATTGGTGCATTTACAATCCTTTAGCTAGACACAGAGTGCTGATTGGTGCATTTACAATCCTTTAGCTAGACACAAAAGTTCTCCAAGTCTCCACCTGACCCAGAATTCCAGCTGGCTTCACCTCTCAATAGTATATTTTATTCAACATGCAGACATCTAATTCTTTCCAGGACTAAAAATGAGCAGCCAAAATTTACAAATGACTATCTATTCTTATACTGTAGTAAAATAAAGAATCTAAAGAAGAGTTTACCTATCCATAAATTGAAGCTTTGGTGTGGATTGCATCATTCAGATTATTCTTTAGAACTAAGTGCCCATGAAATCAATTTTTACATTCAAACGAGCAAGAGGGGCTTTGTTTGGCAAGATGAAAAGCTACTTTACTTCTATGATTCTATGATATTATAAGAGAATATGTAAGATAAATATGATCCCCAGTTCTTGAACAACAAACATGTTCAGCAGGTAAAAATACATCAGCTATGTCAGCCCTAAAGTTGTGCAGCTTCTCTCACCCTTCAAGAAATCTTTTGCTGGGGGAGGAGGCAGAGTAAGATGGCCAAATAGAAGCCTCCACCAATCATCCTCCCTGCAGGAACACCAAGTCTGAAGTTTATCTACACAGAAAACACCTTCATAAGAACAGTAACAAAAAAAATCACAGTACCTGGTTTTAACTTCATATCTCTGAAAGAGGCACTGAACAGGGTAGGAAAGACAGTCTTGAATTGCTGACACCATCCATCCCCCATCACCCAGAAGTGGCTGCATGGCAGGAGGAGAGAATCTTTGTACTTGGGGAATGGAGAGTGCAGCAATCGTGACACTTTACCCTGGAACTATGTGCTGCCAACACCAGACAAAACTCAGTCTATGTCTATGGCAGGAGCATTTAGACCAGCTTTATCCATAGTGAAATTGCCGATTCCAGCAGTCGGATCTTGAGCTTCAGCAAGCCTCACCACAACAGCTAAACTGTCCTGGGTTACCAAATAAACTTGAAAGGCAGTCGAGGCGACAAGGACTGCAATTCTTAGGCAAGTTCTAGTTCTGGGGTAGGCTTGGAGCCAGTGGTCTTGGGGAGTACACAACCTAATGAGACACCAGCGATGTCAGCTAGGAAGTGCTTATGTCACTTCTTCTCCAACCCAGGTAGTGCAGCTACAAAAGAGGCCACTTCCTTCCATTTGAGGAGAAGAGAGGGAAGAGTAAAGAGGACTTAGTTTTGCAACTTGGATACCAGCTCACCCGCAGTTAAATAGGGCACTGGTCAGAGATATGAGGACTCCATTCTAGGCCCTAGCTCTCATATCACATTTCCAGACAAATCCTAGGGCAGAAAGGAACTCACCGTCCCAAAGGGAAGGATCCAGCCTTGCCAGGATTCATTACTTGCTCACTAAAGAGCCCATGGGCACTAAATAACCAGAAGCAGTAACCAGTTAGTAAACTCCACAGGCCTTAGGTGAGTCTCTGAGATATGCTGTTGTCTGGTGTGACCCAGCACATTCACAGCTGTGTTAGCGGTGAGAATAGACTCCTTCTGGTTGAGAAATGGAGAGGTAAGAATAAAGGGTACTTCGTTTCGCAGCTTAGGTAGCAGCTTGGCCACAATGGGGAAAGAGCACCAAGCAGGCACTTGGGGTCCTTGATTCCAGATATTGGCTGTTGGGTGGCATTTCTGGATTTACCCATGGCCAGAGGGGAGCACAACACCCAAAGAAGTGAGTTCCAGACCTGGCAGCAATAGCTGCAAGCCCTTTTCACCTTAAGTGAACATCAGTGGTACTCTGGCCGTATTTTGATGGGTAATACTGATAGTGTTACCCATGGTGGTGGTGGTGGTGGTGGAGGACATGGGGAGAGACTCTTCTGCTCTAGAAAGGGGGAACAAAGAGTGGAAGGGATGGAATCTTATGGTTTTAGTGCCAGCTTAGCTGCAGTAGAATAAAATACTGGGTGGATTTCTATGGTTTCTGACTCCAGGTTCTGGCTCCCAGACAGCATCTCTGGATCTACCTGGGGTCTAGGGGAGATTGACACCCTGAAGGGAAGTACACAAGCCTGTCTGGCTTCACCACCTTCTGATTTTACAGCCCTAAGGCCTTGAGAAAACATACACAATAGCTAGACAGTTGTTACAGTGGGCCTTGGGCAAGAACCAGTGTGATGGGTTTAGATCTGACCCAACAGAGTCTCAGTGGTGGTGGCTATAGGGGAGCTTATGTCATGACTTCACAATTTCCAGGCAGCTCAGCACAGAGAGAGGGAGACTCTGTAAGCCTGGGAGAAAATGAAAAAATAGAATAAGAATCTCTGCCTTGTAATCCAGAGAATTCTTTTAGATCTTATCCAAGATCTAAGTACCTAGGTACAAAGACAGTACCTCTACAAGTCTACAAGAACTATATATAAGACTAGAGTGACCAAAATTTGCATCACAACATCTAATTCCATTCAAATACCTGCAAAGCCTTCCCAAGAAGAATGGGTATAAAAAAGACCAGACTGCAAAGACTACAATAAATATCTAACTCTTCAATGTCCAGACAATGATGACATTCACAAGCATCAAGACCATCCAGAAAAACATGACCTCACCATATTAACTAAATAAGTACCAGGGACAAATCCAAGGGAGACAGAGATATGTGACCTTTGAGACAAAGAATTCAAAAGAGCTGTTTATTGGAAACTGAAAAAAATTCACAATAACACAGACAGGGAGTTCAGAATCCTGTCAGACAAAATAAATAAAGAAATAGAAAAAATTAAAAAAATCAAATAGAAATTCTGGAGCTGAAAACTTCAACTGACATACTGAACAATGCATCAGAGTTTCTTAATAATGGAATTGGTCAAATTAAAGGAAGAATTAGTAAGCTTGAAGGAAGGGTATATAAACACCATCAGAGAAGACAAATAAAGAATGAAAAACCAAACGAAGCATGCATACAAGATCTAGAAAATAGCCTCAGAAGGGCAAATCTAACAGTTATTGGTCTTAAAGGTGAGACAGAGAGAGATGGGGTAGAAAGTTTATTTAACAAGATAATATCAGAGAAATTCTAAAACCAAGAGAAAGATATAAATAACCAAGGAGAATAAAAGGCTATATAGAACACCAAGCAGATTTAACCCGAACAAGACTACCTCCAGGGCTCTAATACACAAACTCCCAAAGTTCAAGAATGAAGAAAGAATACCAAAAGCAGCAACAATAAAGAAACAAATAACCTGCAATGAAGCTAAAATATATCTTGCAGCAGACTTTTTAGTGGAAACCTTACAGGCCAGGAGAAAGTGGCAGACATATTTAAAGCGCTGAAGGAAAAAAAAACTTTTACCCTAGACTAGAATATATAGTGAAAATATTCTTCAAACATGAAGGAGAAACAAAGACTTTCTCAGACAAACAAAATCTGACGGGTTTCATTAACACCTGGCCTGTCCTATAAGAAATGTTAAAGGGAGTTCTTCAATCCAAAAGAAAAGGATGGTAAGGACCAATAGAAAATCACTGGAAGGTACAAAACTCACTTTCTCTTGTAAGTACACATAAAAACACAGAAAATTATAACAACTATAGTTGTGGTATATAAACTCGTCATATCTTGAGTAGAAAGACTAAAATATATGAAAAATTGTAACTACAACAACGTTTTACAGTATAATAAAAAACAAATAGATACAACAAGAAGTTAAAAACAAAGAAATGAAGTCAAAATGTAGAGTAGAGTACTTTTTGGTTTTCGCTTGGTTCATCTGTAAGTTTGTTTATGCAATCAGTGTTAAGTTGTCAACAGTTTTAATAAAATGGGGTATAAGATATTATTTGCAATCTTCATGGTAACCTCAAATCTAAAAACATGCAACAAATAAATGAAAACTAAAAAGTAAGAAATTAAAACATACCTTCAGAGAAAATCACTTTCACTAAAAGGAAGACAGGAAGGAAGAGAAGATCACAAAGCAACCAGAAAACAAATAACAAAATGGCAGGAGTAAGTCCTTACTTATAAATGATAACATTCAATGTAAGTTAGACAAAACTCTCCAATAAAAAGACAAGGAGTGACTGAATAGATTAAAACAAAACAGAACCTAATAATCTGTGGCCTACAAGAAACACATTTCACTCATAAAGACACACATAGACTGAAAAAAAGCGATGGAAAAAGATATACATTGTAAATGAAAACTTAAAAAGAGGAGAAGTAGCTATACTTATATCACACAAAGTAGATTTCAAGACAAAAATAATAAAAAGGCAAAAAGGTCATGATATAATGATAACAGAGTCAATTGAGCAAAAAGATATAACAATTGTAAATATATGTGCACCAAACACTGGAGCACCCAGGTATATACAACAATATTATTACAACTAATAAGGGAGATAGACCCTAATACACTATTAGCTGTAGACTTCAACTGCCCATTTTTCAGCACTGGACAGATCATCTATATAGAAAATCAGCAGAGATACATTGGACTTAACCTGCACTATAGAAAAAATGAACCTAATAGCTATTTAGGGAACATTTCATTCAATGGTTGCAGAATGCACATTGTTCTCCTCAATACATGGGTCATTCTCAAGCATAGAGCATATGTTAGGCCACAAGGCAAATCTTAAAAAAAAAAAATCAAAATATAGAAGTAATATCAAGCATCTTCTCTGACTCTAAGGTAAGAAAACTAGATGTCAATAACAAGTGAAATTTTGAAAACTAGGTCAGCATATGCAAATTAAACAATACTCTCTGGAATGGCAAATGCAAAAGAAGAAAGAAGAAAATTGAAACACGACATACCAAAACATATGGGAAACAGTAAAAGCAGTATCTCATAGGGATATTTTAGACCTATAAGTGCCTGCATCAAAAAAGAAAAATTTCAAAAAAAGAACCTAAAAATGCATCATAAAGAACTCAGAAACCCGCTAGTACGAGAAGAGAAATAATAAAAGTCAAAGCAGAAACAAATGAAATTGAAATGAAGAAAACAATACAAAAGATCAACAAAAAGAAAAGTTGTTCTGAAAAGATAAACAAAATTGATAAATATTTCACCAGACTAACTAAGAAAGAGAGAAGACCCAAATAAATAAAATCAGAAATGAAAAAGGAGACATTATAACTGATACTGCAGAAATTCAAAGGATCATTAGAGGCTACTATTAGGAAGTATATGACAGGAAATTAGAAAACCTAGAAGAAATGGACAAATTTCTAGACACATACAATCTACCAAGATTGAATGGTGAATGAATTCAAAACCTGAACACACCAGTAACAAATGTAATCCAGCATACAAACAAAACCAAAGACAAAAAACACATGATTATCTCAATAGATGCAGAAAAGGCCTTTGACAAAATTCAACATCTCTTAATGCTAAAAACTCTCAATAAATTAGGTATTGATGGGACGTATCTCAAAATAATAAGAGCTATCTATGACAAACCCACAGCCAATATCATACTGAATGGGCAAAAACTGGAAGCATTCCCTTTGAAAACTGGCACAAGACAGGGATGCCCTCTCTCACCACTCCTATTCGACATAGTGTTGGAAGTTCTGGCCAGGGCAATTAGGCAGGAGAAGGAAATAAAGGGTATTCAATTAGGAAAAGAGGAAGTCAAATTGTCCCTGTTTGCAGATGACATGATTGTATATCTAGAAAACCCCATCATCTCAGCCCAAAATCTCCTTAAGCTGATAAGCAACTTCAGCAAAGTCTCAGGATACAAAATCAATGTACAAAAATCATAAGCATTCTTATACACCAATAACAGACAAACAGAGAGCCAAATCATGAGTGAACTCCCATTCACAATTGCTTCAAAGAGCATAAAATACCTAGGAATCCAACTTACAAGGGAAGCGAAGGACCTCTTCAAGAACTACAAACCACTGCTCAATGAAATAAAAGAGGATACAAACAAATGGAAGAACATTCCATGCTCATGGGTAGGAAGAATCAATATCGTGAAAATGGCCATACTGCCCAAGGTAATTTATAGATTCAATGCCATCCCCATCAAGCTACCAATGACTTTCTTCACAGAATTGGAAAAAACTACTTTAAAGTTCATATGGAACCAAAAAAGAGCCCGCATCGCCAAGTCAATCCTAAGCCAAAAGAACAAAGCTGGAAGCATCATGCTACCTGACTTCTAACTATACTACAAGGCTACAGTAACCAAAACAGCATGGTACTGGTACCAAAACAGAGATATAGATCAATGGAGCAGAACAGAAACCTCAGAAATAACGCCGCATATCTACAACTATCTGATCTTTGACAAATCTGAGAAAAACAAGCAATGGGGAAAGGATTCCCTATTTAATAAATGGTGCTGGGAAAACTGGCTAGCCATATGTAGAAAGCTGAAACTGGATCCCTTCCTTACACCTTATACAAAAATTAATTCAAGATGGATTAAAGACTTAAATGTTAGACCTAAAGCCATAAAAACCCTAGAAGAAAACCTAGGCATTACCATTCAGGACATAGGCATGGGCAAGGGCTTCATGACTAAAACACCAAAAGCAATGGCAACAAAAGCCAAAATTGACAAATGGGATCTAATTAAACTAAAGAGCTTCTGCACAGCAAAAGAAACTACCATCAGAGTGAATAGGCAACCTACAAAATGGGAGAAAATTTTCGCAACCTACTCGTCTGACAAAGGGCTAATATCCAGAATCTACAATGAACTCAAACAAATTTACAAGAAAAAAACAAACGACCCCATCAAAAAGTGGGCAAAGGACATGAACAGACACTTCTCAAAAGAAGACATTTATGCAGCCAAAAACACATGAAAAAATGCTCATCATCACTGGCCATCAGAGAAATGCAAATCAAAACCACAATGAGATACCATCTCACACCAGTTAGAATGGCAATCATTCAAAAGTCAGGAAACGACAGGTGCTGGAGAGGATGTGGAGAAATAGGAACACTTTTACACTGTTGGTGGGACTGTAAACTAGTTCGACCATTGTGGAAGTCAGTGTGGCGATTCCTCAGGGATCTAGAACTAGAAATACCATTTGACCCAGCCATCCCATTACTGGGTATATACCCAAATGACTATAAATCATGCTGCTATAAAGACACATGCACACGTATGTTTATTGCGGCACTATTCACAATAGCAAAGACTTGGAACCAACCCAAATGTCCAACAATGATTGACTGGATTAAGAAAATGTGGCACATATACACCATAGAATACTATGCAGCCATAAAAAATGATGAGTTCATGTCCTTTGTAGGGACATGGATGAAATTGGAAATCATCATTCTCAGTAAACTATCGCAAGGACAAAAAACCAAACACCGCATGTTCTCACTCATAGGTGGAATTGAACAATGAGAACACATGGACACAGGAAGGGGAACATCACACTCTGGGGACTGTCGTGGGGTGGGGGGAGGGGGGAGGGATAGCATTAGGAGATATGCCTAATGCTAAATGACGAGTTAATGGGTGCAGCACACCAGCATGGCACATGTATACATATGTAACAAACCTGCACATTGTGCACATGTACTCTAAAACTTAAAGTATAATAATAATAAAATAAAATAAAATAAAAAAGAAATCATAATAAAAAAAAGTCTCCCAGGAAAGAAAAGCCCAGGACTCTATGGCTTTACTGCTGAATTTCACCAAACATTTCAAGAAGAACTAATATCAATCCCACTCAAGCTATTCTGAAAAATACAGGGTGAGAAAATATTTCTAAACTCATTCTGCAGGGCCAGTATTACTCTGATACCAAAACCAGAAAAAACATCAAAGAAAAAAAAACTACAGGCCATTATATCTGGTTGACAATGATGCAAAAATCCTTAATAAGATATTAGCAAATAGAATTCAGCAACACACTAAAAAATTCATTCACCATGACCAACAGGGATTTATCCCAGAAATGCAAGAATGATTCAACATATGCAAATGAATCAATGTGATACATCATATCAACAGAATGAAGAACAAATCCATATGATCATTTCAATGCATGCTGAAAAAGCATTTGATGAAATTCAACATACTTTCAGAATAAAACTTAAGTTTTATTCTGAAATCAAAAAACTAGGTAAAGAATGAACATAACTCAGCGTAATAAAAGACATTTATGACAAATCCATAACTGGTATTACACTGAATGGGAAACACTGAATGTTTTCCTTCTAACAACTGGAACACGAACAGGATGACCATTTTTACGACTGCTATTCAACACAATAATAGAAGTATTAGCTAGTGCAATCAGATAAGGGAAACAAATAAAGGGCATCCAAACTGGAAGGAAAGAAACCAAATTATCTTTATTTGCAGATGATATAATCTTATATTAGGAAAAACCTAAATATTCCACCAAGAAACTATAAGAGAAGCAAATTCAGTTTACTTGAAGGATACAAAATTCACATACAAAAATCAGCAACATTTCTACATGACAGCAATGAACAATCTGAAAAATAAATCAAGAAGGTAATTCCACTTGCAATAGCTACAAATAAAAATTAAATACCTAGGAATAAACTTAGCCAAAGGAGGGAAAGATCTCTATAATAAAAACAATAAAGCAACGATGAAAGAAACTGAAGAAAAGAGGCAAATTATACTCCCACTTGGAACATTACCCTAATGGCCTAAAAACCAACCCTTGTTTCCCACAGTGGCTACAGCAGGCCCTGCACAAGGAGAGTCTGAGCTCAGACCCTCCAAACCCTGCCCCCAACTGATGTTATTTCTCTACCCACCCCAGTAGCTTAACACAAAAGACATAAACTTTTGGGAGCTCTATGACCCTGCCCATCACCTGAAAAACAAGACTAATTCCCCTGGACAACTCAGGGCAAGCTCAAATACCACTGCCACTACTGCAGCTGGTGCCCTCTTGCAAGTGCCTCCTGGCTGGAGGCCAACCAACTCAGGCCATTATAGCACCTCTTGGCAGAATAACACTGCACCTAGGAAGGAAAAAAAAAAAGGCTACTAACACCACTGCCTGCAACACCTTGGCTAACTAGAGGTCCTCAGTCTATCCATGTGACAAGTTCATTACTAGCATAACCAGCATTTGAGAAAGCCCGCACACACTAAGCTTAACTACAATCAAGGAATCACACAGAGTCTACGTCACTGCTTGCCACCTCCATCAGAGTAGGTGTTGGTATTCACTGCTTGGAGATCTAAAGACAGGTCATATCACCGGATCCTTCTCAGACATTTCCCACCAGTATCCCAGAACCTGGTAGTCTCACTGGATGGCTAGATTCAGAAGAGCAATAACGAGCACTGTGGTCTGGTTCTCAGAGTACCACATCAAGAAATCACCACATGGAACAAAACAATCTGAACAGCAGGATTTCAGCCTCAGATCTTTCTGCTGGTGGAAAGTTTCTTATAGTGGAGACACAACTGTAGTTCTGGGCACAGTACAAAAAGTACCCCAAGTGCACTTCTACCCCAATAGGCAGGCAGCTTCTATGATTATGGAAGGCCTTGGAGAAGAGGTCCGTGTTTTCTCTTGGCACACCACTGTGGACACAGCTGGGGTGTCCCCCATGGGAATGCAGCATGGATGCACCTATAGACAGCCTTCCTGGAAGAAGGCAGGGTGATTGCAGCCACATAGGAGGAGCACTCCCCACATTCAGGCCTGTAAAAGAGGCAGAGTCTAATTCCTCCCTGCGTGGAACATCAATCTTCCTACAGATGAAAAGCGGTGCCTGTCTGATCTAAATAGCTGGGACACGGGGGCAGATGTGAGGCCATGAGGTAGATCATTTTCTTGCTGGCCTGGCAGGGGAGCTGAGGTAGCTCCCATTCTTCACTCTGATAAAACCTCCACACATCTAATTGAGAACTCCCCCAACTACCTTCATCAAGGCCAGGACCCCTGCCAGCCATTGGGTATTATATCTACCTACCTGCCTTAGCTACAATCAGTGCCTATCCAGGGATATATCCCCTATTGGCCTGAAGCCCAAATCATCAATTCAGTAAGTAAAATACTGGGGGAAAACTAAGTAAATAAATTATACACCATAAGAAAATGAGATAAGCTTCCCTGACATTCCAGCCCCATAGGAGACAGTGAACTCATTCACACACCAAATACACAACTACTACAACCAGCATCTGGGAAAGCCAATGCACAAACACTCTCTATAATGAAAGAACTCATATAGAGTCTTTACTCCTAAAAGCATCAAGAATCAAATTAGGCTAAAATAAACTATTAACATCAAAATCCTATCCTTAAGTGGGAAAGAAAAGAAATGTAAAAATACACAGTCCAATCAAAAATAAATTCAAGAACAATTTGAAGAAATAGTCTACCCAAATGAGAAAGAACCAGAAAAGTAATTCTGGTAATATGCCAAAACAGGGTTCTATAATACCATCAAAAGATCACACTAGCTCCCCAGCAATGGACCAAAACTAGGAAGAAATCTCTGAAATGCCACATAAAGAAATCAGAAAGTTGATTATTAAACTACTCAAGGAGATACCAGAGAAAGGTGAAAATCAACTTAAAGAAATTTTAAAAATATCCAGAATATAAATGAAAAATTTTCCAGAGAAATAGATATCATAAAGAAAAAAACAATCACAACTTCTGGAAATGAAAGACACACTTAGGGAAACACAAAATGCAGTGGAAAGTTTCACCAATAGACTAGAACATGTAGAAGAAAACATTTCAGAACTTGAAGACTAGACTTTTGAATTAACTCTATTAGACAAAGACAAAGATAAATGAATTTATAAAGAATGAACAAAGTTTCCAAGAAATATGGGACTATGTAAAATGGCCAGACTTAAGAATAATTGGTGATCCTGAGGAAGAAGAGAAGTCTAAAAGTTTGGAAAGTTTATTTGAGGGAATAACTGGGAAAAAATTCCCTGGCCTTGCTAGAGACCTAGACATCCAAATGTCAAAAGAATCTTAAGAGACGCAAGACAAAAGCATCAGGTAACTTATAAAGGAAAACATGTAAGATTAACAGCAGATTTCTCAGCAGAAACCTTACAAGCCAGAGGGATTGGGGTCCCATCTTTAGCCTCCTTAAACAAAAAAATTGTCAGCCAAGAATTTTGTATCTAGCAAAACTAAGCCTTATGAATGAAGGAGAGATAAATTATTTTTCAAGCAAACAAATGCTGAGAGAATTTGCCACTACCAAACGAGCACAAGAAATGCTAAAAGGAGTTCTGGATCTGTGAACAAAAGCTTGATATACATCAAAATAGAACCTCCTTAAAGCATAAATCTTACAGGATCTATAAAACAGTAACACAATGAAAAAAACAAAGTATATAGGCAACAACCGTCATGATGAATAGAACAGTACCTCATATCCCAATATTAATGTTTAATGTAAATGGCCTGTATACTCCACTTAAAAATACAGAATGGCAGAATGATTTTAGAAAAACACCGATTAAATATCTGCTGTCTTCAAGAGACTCATCTAACACATAAAGACTCACACAAATATAAGGTAAAGGGTGGAAAAAGATATTCCATGCATATGGAAACCAAAAGCCAGCAGGAATAGCTATTCTTATATTAGACAACAGTTTTTAAAAAAAAGACAAAGAAGGACATTATATAATAAATAGAAGGACATTATATAATAATAAAAGAACTGGTCCAATAGGAAAATCGGACTAATATATATCCTAATATATATGCACCTAACACTGGAGCTCCCAAATTTATAAAACAATTACCACTAGACAGAAGAAATAAGATAGGCAGCAATACAATAGTAGTGGGAGACTTCAGTACTCCACTGACAGCTTCTGACATAAAGACAGAAGTCAACAACAACAACAATAAAAGGACTTAAACTCTATTTACAGTACATTCTTCCTCAAAACTGCAGAATATATATTCTTCTCATCAGCATAGGGAGCATTCTCTAAAACAGACCACATGATAGATGACAAAAACATCCCAAATTCAATTGAAATAATATCAAGTGTTTTCTCAGGCCACAAAGGAATAAGACTGGAAATTAAATCCAAAAGAAACCCTCAAAACTATACAACTATATGGAAATTAAATAATCTGCTCTTAAATAATCTTTGGGTTAATAATGATGTCAAGACCGAAATTAAAAAATTCTTTGAACTGAACAATAATAGTGACACAGTCTATCACAATGTCTCTGGGACACACCAAAAGTGGTGCAAAGAGGAAAGTTTATAGCATTAAATGCCTACATTGAAATGTCTGAAAGAGCACAAATAGAAAATCTAGGGTCACACCTCAAGGAACTAGAGAAACAAGAACAAACTAAATCCAAACCTAGTAGAAAAAGAGAAATAACAAAGATTAGAGCAGAACTAAATGAAATTGAAACATGAACATATAAATGATAAGTGAAACAAAAAACTGGTTATTTGATTAACCAAGAAACAAAGAGATAACATCCAAATAAGTTTGATTAGGAATGAAACTGGAGATATTATAACCAATACCACAGAAACACAAAAGGTGATTCAAGGCTACTAAGAACACATTTCTGTGCGCAAACTAGAAAATCTAGAGGAGATGGATGAATTCTTGGAAATATACAACCCTCCTAGATTAAATCAGGAAGAAATAGAAACCCTGAAAGACCAATAGTAAGCAGCGAGATTGAACCAGTAATAATTATTAAAAAATTACCAACAAAAAAGGCAGAGAAAGAATGAAGGCTCCCTAAATAATTCTATGAAGCCAGTATCATTCTAATACCAAAACGAGGAAAGGACTGAAAAAAAAACCCAGAAAACTACAGACCAATATCCCTGATGAACACAGATGCAAAAATCCTCAACAAATACTAGATAACCAAGTACAACAGCATATCAAAAAGTAATACATCATGATCAAGTGGGTTTCATACCAGGGATATAGAGATAGTTTAATATACAATATCAATAACATTGATATTGATGTACCAATAAATGTGATACATCACATAAAGAGAATTAAAAACAAAAATCATATAATCATTTCAATAGATGCAGAAAAACCATTTGATAAAATCCGGCATACCTTTATGATAAAAACCCACTACAAAATAAGCATAGAAGGGACATACCTCAGAGTAATAAGAGCCATATATGACAAACCCACAGCCAACATAATACCAAATGGGGAAAGTTGAAAACATTCCCCCTTAGAACTGAAATGAGACAAGGATGCCCACTTTCACCACTTCTATTCAACTTAGTACTAGAAGTCCTGGCCAGAGCAATCAGACAACAGAAAGAAATAAAAAGCATTCGAATTGGAAAAGAGGAAGTCAAACTATTGCTGTTTGCCAATGACATGATCGTTTACCTAGAAAACCCTTAAGACTCCTCCAAAAAGCTCCTAGTTCTGATATACAAATTCAATAAACTCTTAGGATACAAATTCAACGTACACAAATAAGTACCACTGCTATACACCAACAATGACCAAGCTGAGAATAAAATCAAGAACTCAATCCTTTTTACAACAGCTGCAAATAAATAAAATACCTAGGAAGGTACCTAACCAGTGAGGTGAAAGATCTCTACAAGGAAAACTACAAAACATTGCTGAAAGAAATCATAGATGACTTGAGTAAATGGAAACACATTCAGTGCTTATGGATGGGTAGAATCAATATTGTGAAATTGACCGTACTGCCCAAAGCAATCAACACAGTCAATGCAATTTCTATCAAAATACCATCATCATTCTTCACAAAACTAGAAAAAAGAATCCTAAAATTCATATAGAACCAAAAAAGAGCCCACATAGCCAAAGCAATACTCAGCAAAAACAACAAATCTGGAGGCATCACATTACCTGACTTCAAAGTATACTGTAAGGCCATAGCCACCAAAAAGGCACAGTATTGGTATAAAAATAGTCACATAGACCAGTAGAGCAGGATAGAGAATCAAGAAATAAAGCCAGATATTTACAGCCAACTGATTTTTGACAAAGCATACAAAAATTGGGAAAAGGATGCCCTGTTCAATAAATAAATGGTGCTTGGATAACAGACAAGCCACATGTAGAAGAATAAAACTGGATCCTCATTTCTCACCTTATACAAAACTCAACTCAAGTTGGATCAAAAACTTAAATCTAAGACCTGAAACTGTAAGAAGATAACATAAAAAAACTCTTTGAGACATTGGGCTAGGAAAAGATTTCATGACTAAGACCCCAAAAACAAATGCAGCAAAACCAAAAATAAATAAATGGGACATAATTAAACTAAAAAGCTAAAAACTAAAATTTCTTTTTCATAGCAAAAGAAATTAATCAGCAGAGTAAACAAACAACACACAGAGTGAGAGAAAATATTCACAAACTATGCATTTGACAAAAGACTAAGATCCAGAATCTGCAAGGAATTCAAACAGATTGGCAAGAAAACAAAATAATCTCATCAAAATGGGCAAATGACATGAATGGGCATTGCTCAAAAGAGCATATACAAACAGCCAACAAACATACGAAAAAAATGTTCAATATCACTAATTATCAGGGAAATACAAATTAAAACTACAATAAGACACCAACTTACTCCTGCAAGAATGGCCATAATTAAAAAGTCAATAAATAGTAGATGTTTGTTTGGATGTGGTAAAAAAGGAACACTTTTACACTGCTGGTGGGAAACTAATATAACCACTATAGAAAACAGCATGAAGTTTCCTTAAAGAACTAAAAATAGAACTACCATTTGATCCAGCAAGTTAATTACTGGATATCTACAGAAACAAAAGTCATTTTATGGAAAAAACACATGCACACGCATGTTTATAGCAGTACAATTTGTTATTGGAAAAATATGAAACCAATGTAAATGCCCATCAATCAACAAGTAGATAAAAAATGTGGTATATATGCACCATGGAATATTACTCAGCATAAAAAGAAATTAAATAATGTCTTGGATGGAGCTGGATGCCATCATTCTAAGCGAAATAACTCACGAATGTAAAACCAAGAATCATATGTTCTCACTTATAAGTGGGAGTTAAGCTATGAGGATGCAAGGTATAACAATGATATAATGGACTTTGAGGAATTGGGGATGAAGGCTTCAAGGGGGTGAGGGACAAAAGACTACCTATTGAGTACAGTATACACTGCTTGGGTGACAGGTGCACCGAAAACACTGTTAAAGACTTATCTATGTAACTAAAACCACCTGTTCCCCCAAAACTATTGAAAAAAAATTTAATTAAAAAAAGAATAAAAATTGATGTGCATTCATAGGAATTCATGGGCATCATATTTTAGAATTGGTTAATGAAATTTCCATTACAATATCATTCTTTCAAAGGAAACTTAAATTTTTGTTTTGTTTGCAGCACAGGGGAGAAGTAGAGGAATTCTCATGTGGTGACTCTGCCTTCAAGGTCTTAACTGCTTGGTGTGTTAAGCATCTATTTGATATCCAATTTGTTGGTCAAAATTTTTCAACAGCTCCCTACTGTTACAAAAAGGCAAAACTATTTTTGTTGTCAGCTACAGCTTATATACAAATTTGCCTGCCAATGTTTCTTGCCTGCCATACACTCTACATTACTCTTCTTCAGTCATGTCAGATTTGTCACTACTTCCTTTCCATACTCTGTGTGCCCCAACTTCCAAATCTTTGCTCAGATTGATTCCTCTTCATAGAATGGAATTCATACCACCTCTCTCCCATTTGTAACTCCGACTACTGTTTCATGATCAAATGTAATCAACCCTCCTCCTATAGCTCTCCTAGAATTTCCACATCAGTCTGATACTCTAATTCATTCAGTCTTTGCATATTAAAAAATAAGTGGACGGCATCTCATCCCAGTATTCATCTTCATGAATATATTATAATTCTTTTGCCAGTATTTATTATTTTCCCATTCCCCAGAAGCAGAAGTTCAAGAACACAGTGTTGGGGTATATTAGCTGCTTAGTATCATAAACAAATAATACATTTTCTACTTCTGTTAGTTTTTTTCTGCTAGTATTTTTCCAGTAGTTTTGGCTATGAAATGATCTTTCTCAACATAAAGAAGAGAAGAAGAAAAGAATTGCCTGCAAGAAAAAATCATTTTATTGTATAGTGAGACCTCACCAATATAAATGCATATGTGTTGCTACATTTTGCTTCACTGTTTCATTTCAGCTGCAAGAAACTAATCTTACTTAAAGATTCTAGAATATCACTTTACATTTTTCTGATATCACAAAATTTTGGAAAGAAATCCCTATACCTATAAAAATTTATGTTCAAGGTAGCTTAAAACCAGCTTTGGCATTGAATATTCCATGTCAAGAAGAAACTTTGAGTAATTAATATTTTTAGTTCAGTAAAAATAAGTTTATCATATTGTCCCCAAGCACAGATGTTAGTAAGTAATTAAAGGAAGAAAAATTGAAGATATTGGATAGAGAAGGAATAGTAAGCAGAGAGAGAAAGGAGAAAAGAAAAGTGGCTAGAGTGAAAAGAAGTGGAATAAAATAAAGGGAAAAAAGGAAATATCTAGTTATGAAATAGGAGGAAAACATGTAAGCAGAGAAAGAAGAATCCAAATATTAACTGTTGCATTTTTTCTTAATGTTAAGCTAGCTATTTTTAATTTTCTAAACCCAAAAAAAGTTACAAAATCCATCAAACAAGTTTCACTTGTGGAATGCAAGACCAAAAATATTCCTTAGGTAAAGAAAAATCAGAAAAGCTTAACAAGAAAAAAATAAATGTCTGATGTCACTAATGAGTCATCAAGGTAGTAGGAATGTGCAAGACCAAGATCTGGAAGAACAGAGAAATCAAGCTAGATGTGGGAATTTGTGGTCCTTTTTATGCTTGGTAATTGGCAATTATGGCAACAAAAGTGTTGACTCAGAAGCTAAGATGTTAAATTAATTGTCAATGATCTTGGAACTAGAAAACTAAATTGCAGTTAACAAGAGACCCTGGGTAAATACCTTAAGTTTTCAGTAAGACCCAGAAATGCTTCTGTCACAGCTTTTTTGTTCCCACAGTTTGGTAAGCAGGAGAGGACATTACAAACCCTTTCATTCCTGCCACTAGCAGCTCGCTGGGCAGAAGGGAGTGGCACCCAGTGGCTTTTTTCACTCCTGTAGTTTGGCAAGTGGGAGAGAGTGTTACAGCTCTTTTCACTCCTGCCATTTAGTGGGCTCTGGGTTCTTGTCCCATGACCAAGAGGAATGAGGTACATGGACACTGTAGACTGAGCAAGGCAGAGTAGAATTTAATTGAGTGACAAAAAAGCTTACAACAGCTAGAAGGGACCTGAAGTGGGTAGCCATCTATGAGGCTGAATCCGGGGTGGTTAATGGGCTTAGAATGGGGGAGTACGTGCTGATTGGTTGATGGGTGGGCATGGAAAAAGCACCATTCAATTGGTTAAAAGGTATCAACCAGAAGGAACCAATCAAGAAGGAGTGGGTAAGATGGGAATAGAAGCTCTCACCCAAGGTGTGGACTTTATCCGGAACTGGCAGTTCAGTCCTTAGGGTGAAGGTTGAGCCCTGCTGGGGACCCACCTCTGTCTGCCTACAAATTTGTCTGTCTCCTGTTACTACCACTACTTTGTAGGACAAAGGCCAAAACAAAATAAACAACCCTGCCAATTATGAGCACGTCTTTGTATAATCTCAATTCTTGAGAGATAGAGATCATCTGCCCTAGAAAAACTGCCCACCAAAAGCAAAATTTAATTATTAGGGGAAGATAAAATTATCCAGCAGTTACTCAAAAATTTTCAAAGAAAATGTCCAGCAGTTAACCAATAAACCTAACCAAGGGGGTGAAATATCTCTACAAGGAAAACTACAAAACAGCACTTAACAAAAACTAGCCAGGCCATTAAAAAGAAAATACATAATCAAAATGCAAAACAATGGTAATACAAGCCAACCAAGTGTTTGGAATATTCTTATTAAGTTAAACTTACACCTACCACAGGACCCAATTTTTTTTTTCTTTTACTTCATTGATTTCCATTCTGGTCTTTATTAGTTCCATTCTTACACACACTTGAGTTTAATTTTTTTTTTCAACTTTTTCTTTCTTCCTTCCTTTTCTATGGTGGGAGGGTATGGATATTTAACTACTCCAGCCCCATTATTGAAAAGACTATCTTTCCCCTTTTGAATTGTTTTTCCACTTTGGTTTCAAAAAACAAACAAACAAAAGCAATACTTGCAAGGGGCTATTTTTGGATTATCTATTTTATTCAATTGGTCTGTGTGTCAACTGACACAGTCTTGATTATTATAGCTATACGTGAAGCTTAAAATAGCCAACTTTTTGTTTCATTGACTTTCTGTATTGTTTTCATTTTTAATTTTATTGTATTCTGCTTATATCTTTATCATTTCATAGTTTTTACTTGATTTGGGTTTATGTTACTCTTCTTAAAGCCAGAGCTTAGGTATTTGAATGAAGACTATTTTTTTTCTTAATGTAGGTATTTAGTGCTATAAACTTAGTTCATAGCTTTCCACAAATTTTAATATATTGTAATTTCATTTGTATTCAGCTCAGTATAATGTTCCTAGAGACTTTCACTTTAACCCACAGATTATTGAAAAGTGAGTTGTTTAGTTTCCAAGTGTTGGAAATTTCTGGTGCGCCTTTTTATTTTAATCCATTCTGACAGTCTCTACTTTTTCATTGGAGTGCTTAGACAATTTACATTGAATATGATTATTGACATGGTTAGGTTTAAATCTATCAATTTCTTATTTGTTTCCTATTCATTCCGTCTGTTTTCTCCTTTTCTAATTTCCCTTCCTTCTTTCATATTGCATACTTTCTACGATTATAGTATATTTTCTTTGTAGGTTTGATTGCTATAATTCTTCATTTTATTATGTGAGCATTTGCTTTAAGGTTTAGATTATACATCTTTAACTTATACATATATTATAAGTTTACCTTTACAATATTATACTTTAATTATTTTCCTCCTGCTCTTTGTGCTATTATTTTTGTATATTTTGCTTATATGTATCTTATAAACTCCGCAGTGGATTACCAGTATTTTTATTTAACAGTCAATTATCCTTTAAGAGATTTTAAATGTAAGAAAAATATTTTACATATTTACCCACATGTTTCTATTCCTTGCACACATAATTTCTTTATGTAGGTCCATAATTATTTATGGTATAGTTTTTCCTCTATCTCAAGAATTTTCTTTAACATTTCTTGAGTGCAGATACTTTAGTGATAAATTCTTTCAACATTTTCATTTGGTATAGGATTTTAGATTGACATTTTTTCATTCAATACTTTAAAGATATTGCTCCACTTTATTTTCATATGCATTATTTATAAGAAATGTGCCTTAATCCTTATTATTATTTGTTTGCACATTGTACCTTTTTTCTTTTGATTTTTTAAGGTTTTTTTATTTGTTACAGAATGTGAGCAATTGGATTATGATGTGCCTTGTTGTCATTTTCTTCCTGTTTCTTGTGCTTCAGTTTTATTAAGGTTCTTGGATCTGTGGTGTTATTTTTGTTTTTTATAATGTAATTTGGGATGTTTTTAGCTTTTATTTCCTTGAATAATATTTGAAACACCCCTCTCCTTCAGGGACTTGAATCATACATAGGTTAGTATGCTTGAATTTTTCACACAACTTATTAATGTTATTTTTACTTAAAAAATATTTAGCTTTTTGTCTGGATAGCTTTATTGCCATGTATTCAAGTTTACCAACTTTTCTTCTGTAATATCTCATCTGCTATTAATTTCAATAATTTTATTTATTATCCTAGACATTGTAGTTTTCATCATCAGAAATTTAAAATGATCTTTTTATATCTTCTATGTCTAGACTTAATTTTTGAACATGTAGGATGCAGTTATAATAATTGCTTTATTTTCCTCATCTGCCAGTTCTAACATCTGTACAAATTCTACCATTTTTCCAGTTGATTAATTTTTTCTACCATTTAGTCATATTTTCCTGTTTCTTTATGTGCCTTGTACATTTTTTATTGGATAATAAATTTGAATTTTATATTGTTGGGTACCGATAGTTTTGTATTTCTAGAAATATGCTTAAGCTTTGTCCTGGGTACCATTATTTGAAATCTACTTCATCCTTTTGGTGATTATTTTAAGATTTGTTAGGTGAGAACAGAGCAGCATTTAACCTAGCTTTAGTTATTCCCCATTATTGAGACAAGACCCTTATGACCACTCTATACAATGATCCATTGATTTTCATGTTCTGCCCATCTCGTAGGAACAGGCAATGTTTCTGTTTATTCTGCATATTGATTCATGTTCTCTTTAATAAGTTTGGATGGTTCTTTCCCCATTTTCAAGCTACGTCTTTATACGTGTGCACAGATTAGTCCTTAAGTGAACTACTTGTACTCCCTGAAGTCTCAATTTAACTCCTCAACTCAGAAAGTCCACTAAGCTTTACTTGAGTGCCCATTCCCTGTTTCACCGTCTGCAAATTCTCAAGGTACTAATCTGGAGCAACTGAGTAGTTTCCTTTGTTTGTTTCCCATACCTCAGGAATTATTGTCTTTCATTACCTAATGTCTAGTGTCTTTTTATTACCTAATGTTTAGTGTCTTTACTTATTCCTTTTTTTTCTGTTACTGTTTTATGCTATAGAGTAAATCAGTCCTGGATTTATATCTTGGAAGGAAACGGATGACCTTTTGCCAATTAATAAAGCCATGTAGAAGAGTAGGGCAACGACAGTCTTTTCAATAGTGTTGTATTAATTGATATTTACCTATACCTCAGACCATAAAAATAAATCAAGTTTGATTGTAAACTTAAATGTCAAAAGGGAAACAACAAGGTTTGTATGAGATAACATGAAAGAAAATAGTCATATTCATGGGATAAGTAAAATTGTCTTCAATGTTGCACATAAATCACTAGCCATAAAATAAAAAAATTATACTTTAGACTAATTTAATATTAGAAAATTTTCCATATCAAAAACATTAGGAGAAAAAAGAAAAACTACAGAGTGCAAGACGATATTTGTGAAATCTCTGAAATTGATACATATCTAGAATTTCCATATATCAATAAGTAAATGACAAATAGCAAAACAAAAATTGAAATGTCCAATATTATTATTTATGTGGAAAATGCAAATTAAAACTAAGCTGAGATAATGCTACATATTCCCCAGATTGACAGTAATGAAAATGACTAACAATACTGCATTTTGGTGCATATGTGAAGCAACTGGCACTATCACACACTGCTGGTAAAAACATAAGTTGCAAACTACTTTGGTGACTTGGTGGTACATACAAATTTTAATGGGCACATAACCCAATAATGTAGTAATTACACTTTTAGGTATATATATTCATGAGAAAAGTATACAGATGTGTGCCAACACACTTGTACAAGTATATTTAATAGATAAACTTTCTTAGTGGCCTAATATGGAATAAAATAAATGGCTATCAACATATGAATGTATACACAAACTGAGGTGTATTTATAGCATGGTATATTACACAGAAATGGAATTGAATTCACAACTCTTGCATGCAAAAACAGATGAATCTCACAAACTTAATTCTGAGTAAAATAAGCCTGAACATAAAACATGTAATCAGTAATGTCTGATGTATATGAAGGTTAAAAATGGGGAAATCTAGTCTATGGTGGTAAGTCTGGAAATGGCTGACTTTGGGGAGAATGAAGGGATTTTGGGTAGGATTTTTGATTAGAATAAGACACAAGATTCTCCAAGGCATATGAGATCTTGGTAACTTTCTATTTCTTATCTTGGATAGACAATATATCAGTGTACTACATTTGACAGAGTTCATTGAGCTATATATTTAAGATTTGTGTTTTTAAAATTTTTCCTGCATGTATGTCATACAGCAATTAATATATTTATGTTTTTAAGAATTGGCACATAGTATAGGCACAGAAAATGAAGCTATGGAGTTCACAACTATGCAGGCGTTCCGATATGATTGAGAAGCCAGAAAGAGAAGCACAAATGTTATAGCCCATTATTCAACCTTCATTTATTTTATTAGGTAAACATGAATCAAATGCCTGTGAATGAAGAGTTTTTGGAAGATACAAAATAGGATAAATGAGGTCACTGTTCTCTAGGAACTTAGTTTAGGCAAATAGCAGCTACATAAAAGATTGTGTTAGGTAAAAGAGAAGCAAAATATGAGCTTTCAGAAAAAAGAAATACCATTAGAGTTGAATACACTGAGGAAACAGACATCAAATAGAGGAGGTGGGTAGATAAGAGGCGATAGTGAGAGTGTGTCAGGGGAGGAATTAAGCTGACCTCAGGTAACAAATTGATGTAAATGTCATATTGAAGATTTTGGATTGGAGATCACGCTAATGACAGCTAGAATTCACAGATGATGATCTGCAAAACCAAAAATACTTGCAGAGTTTGGAAATACCAAAAAGAAATATATTTCTAATTAAAACAGACACAAGGTAAAAATACGCCTGAGATTAATCAAGAACTATTAATTGAATGACAGCTGCATATTTACCATTTAGGAAGGTGTGCTGTGAGATATAAACATGTCCTCATCAATTCTGCTCAAGAATGATTGATGCTTATGATGTTCGAGATAGTGGGAACTACTTCAAAGGCTTAAATCAAGGTCACAAAAGAGAGGCATAAATAATGCAGAGACAGGAGCATTTTAAGCAAGTATTGGCTAGGCCCAACTGGAAGTAGGAATCAGTGGTGCTAGGGGAATTTATGGAAACATTTATGTGATTTGCTGGAGAGGTCTCATAAATGAGAAGATGTCACTTTATGTAAGACATAAGTGAGATTTCCATGAAGAAGGCATTCAGATATCTTTCTCCTAAACATTGATAGTAATGTTATCACTACTTATTTCATATGTTGTTTTAGGTTAAATGAAATGACTGGTGTAAAGTTTCTGTGATATAGACCCTTAAATAAATATCATTGCTATATTTTACAAATACTTTTATTCCCTTAGCACCAAGTAGAATGATATTTATTTTGTATAATCTCCAAAAATAGAAAAACCAATCCAAAAGAATGTACCTCCTTAACTATAGAGAAATTAGTCTATTATTTTGGTATAATCATCAAATGTAGTAATATAATTATCACATTACAATTATAATTTAATTATTGTACTATTATTCTATACTTATGCAACCATTAAAAATCACATATCCATAGGCTATACAGCCATAGAGTCAAAAGCTGGAACTGTGGAGCCAAGGTAAAAAGTGGAGTAAAAAGTTCTTTTATTTTTAATATCAATGTTTTTGTAGGCTAGAAAGTAAAAACAGTATGTTCACAATGATTCAATCCAGGGGATAACATTGTGGATTTTTTTTGATTATTCAGTATGATTTTTATTATTCAAATTATCTATTTAATTTAATTTATCTAAATTACTTTCAACATAAAAATACAATAAATATTATTATTTTAAAAGACTACAATTTGCCTACATCATGGAGCTTGAAAAGAGCATTAGAAACCCAATTATTTGGTGTTTCTTTAGACTACTTTGGTAAACTTACACATTACTTCTACTTTTCATTCCCAGGGAATAAATTAGAACTAGCACATACTTTAAAATGCATTTTTATTGTGGCACTATTCACAACAGCAAAGACTTGGAACCAACTCAAATGCCCATCAATTATAGACTGGATAAAAATATATGGCACATATACACCATGGAATACTATGCAGCCATAAAAAGGATGAGTTCATGTCCTTTGCAGGGACATGGATGAAGCTGGAAACCATCATTCTCAGCAAACTAACGCAAGAACAGAAAACCAAACATCACATGTTGTCACTCAAAAGTGGGAGTTGAACAATGAGAACACATTGACACAGGGAGGGGGAACATCACACACCAGGGCCTGTTGGGGGGTGGTGGGGATAGGGGAGGGATAGCATTAGGAGAAATACCTAACATAGATGATGGGTTGATGGGTGCAGCAAACCACCATGGCACCTGTATACCTATGTAACAGACCTGGATGTTCTGCACATGTACCCGAGAACTTAAAGTATAATAGTAATAATAAAAAATGCATTCCTTTAAGCAAACAACACAACATATCTGAGAAATATGCAAAGCATCCAAAAATCTATCATAAATGGCACTGTATCACAACATGATTAGCAGCATATAGACTTACTTATTTGATATGCCCTTTAAACTAATTAATTAGAATTCTTGCTAACATATGTTCAAATTGAGAATCATATTTTCACTGCAAATATTCTCACAATAGCCATTTGCAAAGAGCTTTTCATTTGCTTCTCCAGTTTAGGCATCAAGAAAGTTGCATTCTACAGAACTTCCAGGTGTGTATGAAGCAAAGCTAAAATTAGCTACTCAAATAAACATATGATTATTAGGAATATTTAGAAAGTAGCAATCTATAAAAGAGAGATGAAGATACGTTGACTGAAGACAGAATTTTGTTGTTGTTTTTGTTCAAAAATATCTGCGTTATATTTGAGCACCATATATATGAATTTAAAAAACTACATTTGTTTTGAAAGATAAAAAAGAAAGATAAATTATTTTAGGTTCTTTCTTCTTTATATCCATTCACCATTGTTTAATCAGCCACTTCCATGTAACAAGCATGGTATAAGTACTGGTCATTCTAATAATGTCTTTTTGAATAAGCATTTATATTTCTTTCTGATTCTTTAGTTTATCTCATTGTATGATAAAGTCTGAATATGCCAATATTTGCTTATTTTGTAACATTTCATGAAGAATTTCTAGCATGTTACTTATGAATATTTTCTTGATATCATAGAGTTTACTTAGTCACAAAGTCATTCCCTGAGAGGTCTTCCTCTTATCCATAATTCTTAGTGATGTTTATGAGTATCAAATTGCAAAAAAAAATCTCTAATTAAATTAGTTTTGGAAATATTGGGACAAAAATCATGAAGCTGTTTTTATTGTGTGTTTTTTTCAGTTGCACACATTCTCGGAACTTTAACATCCATCTTGAATATCTAAACAAAAGTCTTGATATTCCTTCATTCAATATTTGAAGAAATTAATTTAATTATACATTTTAAAATATCTAAAACAGTATAATTGAATTTTGCTTTGTTTTTGAGACAGGGTCTCACTCTTTTAACCAGGCTGGAGTCCAGTTGTGCGATCATGGCTCACTACAATTTCCACCTCTCAGGCTCAAACCATCCTCTTACTTCTGCCTCCCGAGTAGCCAGTAATACAGGCACAAGCCACCAGGCCCGGCTAATTTTTGTAGAAACAGGTTTATGCCATGTTGCCCAGGCTGGTCTTGAACTCCTGAGTTCAAACATTTTGCCTACCTTGGCTTCACAAAGTGCTGAGATTACAGGTGTGAGCCACCGTGCCCGGCCAAGAGTATAATTGAATTTTAACGCGAAGGATAAATGCTTAAGAGGATGGATACCCATTTTCCATAATGTGATTATTTCATGTTGCATGCCTGTATCAAAATGTCTTATGTACCCCATAAATATATACACCTACTATGTACCCATAAAAATTCAAAATTTAAAATTAAAAAATATATATATGTATATATTTGAAAAAATTAACCAGTGAAGCCAACTAGGCCTGACGTTTGCTTTATAGGGAGATTTTTTTGTGTTTTTGTTTTGCTAGTTTAATTATTTCTTACGTGCCATTTGAAGGAATGGTAAACCTATTTTATTTCAACTGTACAATAGGATATGTTCTGGCAACTGTATACAACCTTAAAACTGCAACGACAATCAAATTATAAAATACCACCATATTCCCAACAGATTGTTCATACCCCTTCACAAGCCCCACTTCCTTTTACCCTTGGTCTCTGGCAACCACTAACCTGATTTTTGTTACTATATGTTAGCTTACATTTCATATAAATGAAATCATATGGCATATATGCTTTGCTGGGTTGTTTTTCCTCTCAATATAATGAGTTTGAAACTCACCCATATTGTTGCACATACCATCAATTTACTTATTCTTATTTCTGCATAGTATTTCATGGTAAAGGTATACCATGTTTTTTTTATTCATTCACCCATTAATGACATTTGGCTTAATTTCGTTTTATGGCTAATGTGAATAAGACCACTATAAATATTTACATATAAGTCCCCGTGAAGATAAATGTCTTCATTTCTTGCTTAGGAGTTGAATTGTTCTGTACATATGTGTATGTTTAAAATTACAAGAATCTACCAAATGTTGACAAAATTACTTGTGCGATTTTATATTCCTCTCACTATATATCAATGTTCCATTTTCCCAAATTATAATCTATAATTGTTAACTTTAGTAATTTTAATTTAATTTTAGTACTTCTAATGAATGTGTAGTGGTAACTCCTCAGAGTTGTAACTTAACATCTCTTTGATGACCAATAATGTTGAACATTTTTTTTTGTGCTTATTGTCCTTGTGTATGTCTTCTTTTGTAGAGTGTATGTTTTAATCTTCTTCCCACCAAATACTTGTTTTTAAAATTGAATATTTTAAATATTCAGAATTTAAATGTCTTGTCATATATAGATAATATTTTAAACAACTTTCTCTTATTTAGTGTCTGGGCTTTACATATTCTTAATTATTTTTATTCATTTTTTTCTTTTTTAGATATTCTTATTTTTCTATTTTTAAATGTACTTTCTTTTTTTCATTAATCTTTCTGTTCCCAAGACCATCCAATAATTTTTATTTTAAATAATGTATTCTTTAGTTATAACACTTTTTATTCTTTTTTGTATTTTGTATTTCTATTCTAAAATTTCATATAGTTTTACTCACTACGATAATATTTTACATTGCTTCAATGAGCATATTTATAATACTTGAATTTATTTATTTATTTGTTCATTTTGAATTCCAACTGGGTCATCTTGAGTTGTCATATTTTGACGGTCTGTTTCCTTAAGAATGAGTCACATTTTTCTGGCTTTTAAAAACGTGATACATATTTGAAACTTTGACATCATGTCATTATGTTGTATGCACTCCATATTCTGTTATATTGCTCTGAAAAGTGTTGATGGTTTTATAACAGGAACTTAATTTGCTTAGGCAGAAATGAGGAACTTCCATGCTTCTGGTGTATGATAGATAAAATCTCAGTTCAGTTTCTTAATTCTGTCTCCAAGGGGCTTTATTTTGCCTTATGTAATCATGGTTCATAAATGAAGCTGAAATTTGGACTGGTTTTATACGCAGAAATAGGATTAACTCTTCTCCTGCACTCTCCTTGCTGGTGTTTTCCAAACACACCCCTGTAGCTGGGCTCTTTCTTGCATGTTTTTTTTTTTTTTTTTTTCAACCAGAAAGATGGCTGGTATTTCTATGAGATTCTACCTGCCTGACACTGAAGTTGTTGAGATTATGGCTGCTTTTTGGTAAAGTTGCAGAAAAGGAAACTTACTCCACACTTCTTGCTTGCTCCAGGTTTAACTAACTCTTCCACTAAAATTGTCTGCTTTTCTTTAGTTTCTAGATTCCTAAGGCATATCCAGAGTTTGTAAAAATTATTTTTGGAAGTATTGACTTGTTAGGAATATGTATCTATGTATCACTATGGAGGGCATTTTTAGATTAATTGCAAAGTTTTTAATTGATAAAGGACTATACTGGTTTTCTTTTTTAAAAAAATCACTTTTGATAGTTTGTTTTTCAAGGAATTCTTTCATTTTGTCTTGATTTATTATCAAAATATTATTTAAAATATTACCTTATTGTCTATTACAGCAGTGGTTTTCAACTGAAGGTGATTTTGCTCCCAGGAGATATTGGTAATATTCGGAGACATTTTTGATTGTCAGAACTATAGGTTACTACTGGCATCTAGTGGGTAGAGGCTAGAGATGCTAAACATCTTCAAATGTACAAAATAGCCTGCCATGAAAAAAAAACTATGTAGTTTAAAATAATAATAAAGCTGAGGTTAAAGAAACTCAGTTTGTGGGATTGAACGTGATGTTTGTTCTTTGATTTCCTATACTACTATTTTGTTGATTTTAATTATTTTTGAACAATCCAGCTAAAAAGATTCATCAATTGTATTGCTGTTTTGAAAGAATCAACTTTTATTGTATTGAATTTTATTGTTTGTTTTCTAGTCCATTGAATTCCATTCTCATTTTTACTGTTTTATTTATTCTACTTTCTTCAGGTCATACTTGCTCTTGTTTCTTTAGGTTTTTTCTAATATTAAAATTTAAAGCTATAAATTTTCCTCTAAGAATGCTATAGCTGCATCTCACAGCTTTTTTACAGATAGGTTATTAAAAAGTGTGTTTTTAAAATTCCAAACATTTAAGGAATTTTTTCTAGATATTCTCATATTGGTTAAGTTTGAGTATAATTTGCTTTGGTTAAAGAATAATACATTCTACTTCTATGTTAATAGATATACTATCAATGATTTGAATCCTTAAAAATTTATTTAAAACAATTTGTATTCTGTTATTGAGTGGGTGGATTGTTTTATAAACATCTTTAGGTCAAGTAACTTGATAGTTTTGTTTCAATGTTGTATATCTTTACTGATTTTATATCTTCTTTATGTACCAATTACTCAGAGAATAGTGTCAAAATACCAACAATAGTTGGAGACTTTTCTATCTTTATTTTAAATTCGGTCAGTTTTTGTTGCATGCATTTTGAAGATTTGTGAGTTTCACTCAGACAGTCAGAACTGTTATGTCCTCTTGCTGAATTGATCTTTTATCATGCTGGATTGCCCTTTTATCCCTAGTAATATTCCTTTTTTTCTGCCACCACTTTATCAAAATTAATATAACCACTATAGCTTTCTTATGTTTAGTATTTGAACAATGTATATTTTTTCCATTCTTTTACTTTTAATCATTCTTTGCCTTCATATTTTAGACAGAATAAAGTTGAATTTACTTTTTAACTAGTGTGGGAAACCCTTCCTTAAATTCAGAGTATCTGGGCCAGTTATATTTAATGTAATTATCCATATTGTTTGTTGTTAAAGATTGATTTTAAATGATAGTTTTAAATAATCATGTTATTTTTGTTTTATGGAATATGTCATTTGTTCCATTCTCCCTTTTATCCTGACTTTTTTGGGGAACAATTTTGTACTTCTTAGGATTGCATTTTACTTATTGGCCTATTAAATATGTATTTTAATTTAGTGGTCACCATGTGGCTTATGTTACGCATCTTTAACTTACCATAGTCTACCTTTAAATAATAATCATGCCACTTTATCTATAATGTTATGCCTTATAAGAGAATACTTTCAATGCCCTCAGTCAGTAATCAGTTATTTATTTGTTGGTAGAGGAAGAGGAAGTATCATAGAAGTTCCACCTTCATAGGAGTAAGCAGATGGTCTCTTATTCTTTCTTAATTTCCTCTTGTTCACAAATACCAATTAATTTTACAAGGCTAGCTATCATTTATGTTAATGTTTTATTTCTTGTTCTATTGTTTCAGAGACGACTGTGTTATGCTTTTCAACCCCAGGGACTCTATAAGCTCTCATTTCAAGAAATTACCATTAATATATTTTCAGACTTCTGGAAGTATTATACAATAACTAAGGATCCATTAAACATCATAATTAAAATAATAGTGAGATAATTTTCTAAGTATTGGAGACCTTAGTGTCCTGTAACCATTGTGTTTACATTTTGTTATGGAAATCACATATTCCAAGAGCATTGAGAATTTGGGGATATGAACTCGTAGCCCTTGCATTTATTCTTTTGTGGTTGATGATTTGTAAATTGACTTAAAACAAAACAAAACAAAGACCACCTGTTTTAATTCTGTTAACTTGCTGCAGGATTCAATCATATTAAAAGATGAGCACAGGGTTCTTCAAACTACGGAAAGCATTCTAGTTATTCAATGTTGTGCACTTAATACTGCAAAAAAAGTTCTGTTTTAAAATCATGTAAAACACTGAATGATAATAACATTAAGAGTTCCCAATAGGGAGGTACTATTGGGAGCAAGGTGGAAGAATAGAAGGCTCCATCAATTATCCCTCCCTACCCCGCAAAGACACCAATTTAAAAAACAACCTCCATAAGAACCAAAAATCAGATGAGCACTCACAGTGCCTCTTTTTAACTTCATATTGCTGAAAGAGGCACTGAAGTGGTAGAAAAAAGAGTCTTGAATCACCAGTGCCACCCCTACCCCATCTCCTGGCAGCAGCTGCATGGCACAGAGACTTAGTGTGACCTAGGAAGAAGGAGAGCCAGCAATTGTGAGGCATTGAACTCAGTGCTGCTCTTGTTATAGCAGAAAGCAAAACTAGATCAAACTCAGCTGATGCCCACCCACAGAGGGAACATTTAAACTAGCCCTAACCAAGGGGAATTGCTAATCCCAGAGGTTGGAACTTGACTTCTTGGAAACCTCACCACCATGGGCTAAAGTGCTCTGAGGCCACAAGTAAACTAGAAAACCAGTCTAGGCCACAAAGACTACAACACCTGGGCAAGTCCTAGTGCTGAACTGGGTCTAGAGACAGTGGATGATGGGGAAGACACACCACACACTGAGATACCAGCTGGGGTGGATAAGGGAGTGAGGGAGTGTGGGCATCAGCCTTTCCTTAACTCTCAGCTCCTAAATAAACCACTTCCTTCCACTCCAGGAAAGGAGAGGGAAGAGTAGGGAGGACTTTGTTTTGCATCTTGGATACCAGCTCAACCACAGCAGCATAAGTCATCAGTCAGTGTCATGAGGTTCCCTTTTAAGGACCCAGCTCCTGGTCATTGTTAGACACATCCAGAGCCAAAAGAGAACCTGCTGCTTTGAAGGGAAGGAACCAGTCCTAGCAGAATTTATTACCTGCTAACTGAAGAGCCCTTGGGCCCTGAATAACCAGCAGCAATACCTAGGTACTATGTGAAGGGCCTTCAGTGAGACTAAGAGACTTGCTGACTTCAGGTGAGACTTACCACATTTCCAGCTGTGATGTCTATGGGGCAAGACCCCTTCTGCTTGAGAAGCGTGGAGGGAAAAGTAAAGGGGATTTTGTTTTCCACTGTAAGTGTCAGCTTGCCCATGTGGGAGTAGAGCACTGAGCAGGCTCTTGAGGTCCCCATTTCCAGGACTTGGCTCTTGGACAAAATTGCTGGACCTGGCTTGGGCCTGAAGAGCCCACTCCCCTGACTGTTGAGTCTCAGGCCAGGCCACAATTACCAGAAACTGATTAAAGAGTGCTTGAAACTTAAGGGAAGATCAGTGATAGTCTAACAGTGTGTCACATGGACCTGAGGTGATGGTGTCCATGGGATGAGGCTCCTCTGTCTTTGAAAAGGATAGAGAAGAGTGGGAAGCACTGTGTCTTATGGTTTGAGTACCTGATCAGCCACAGTACAATAGAATACCAGGGAGACTTCTAAGGTTTTTGACACTAGTCCCTGGCTTCCTGAGGGCACCTCTGGACCCACCCATGGCCTGGAAGAACTCATTGCCTTGAAGAAAAAGATATAGGCCTGGCTCTCTTTGCTACCTGCTGATTTTGTAGCTCCAGGGCTTTGAGCAAACACAAGTAGTAGCGAAGAAGTTACTGCAAAAAGCCTCATGTGAGACTCAGTGCTGTGCTGGCTTCAGGTCTAACATGGCACAGTCATAATAGTGGTGGCCACAGGGGTCCCTTTGTCACTCCACCGTCATCACTAGGTGACTCAGAACAGAGAAAGACAGACTCTGTTTCTTTGAGAAAAGTAAAGGAAAAGCACAACAGTCTTTGCCTGGTTATCCAGATAATTCTTCCAGATCTTCTCCAAGACCATTAAGGCAGAATCTCCACAAGTCAGCAAGAACGAAAGCATTACTGGGCTTAGAGTCTACTCTAAAGCAGAAGCAGCTTAGATCACAATAACCAAGTCTTTTGAATGTCTGAAAAGCCTTTCCAAGAAGAATAGGTACAAGTAATCCCAGAGTGCTACAATAAATGCCTAACTCTTTAATGCGCAGACACAATAAAACATCCTCTATCATCAACACCATGCAAGAAAATATGACATCACCAAATGAACTAAATTAGACACAGGGGACCAATCCTGGATCAACAGAGATATGTGACCTTTCAAACAGCAAATTTGAAATGGATGTTTTGAGGAAACTCAAAGAAATTGAAGAGAAGAAATTCAGAATTCTATCAGACAAATTTAACAAAGAGTTTGAAATAATTAAAAAGACCAGCAGAAATTCTGAAGTTGAAAAATGCAATTGGCATACTGAAGAATGCATCAGAATCTTTTAATAGCAGAATTGATCAAGCAGTAGATAGAATTAGTGAGCTTGAAGACAGGCTATTTGAAAATACATAGTCAGAGGATACAAAAGAAAAAAATTAAAAAAACAATAAAACACACCTATAAGATCTAGGAGATAGCCTCACAAGGGCAAACCTAAGAGTTACTGTCCTTAAAGAGAAGATAGAGAAAGAGATAGGGGTAGAAAATTTATTCAAAGGAATAATAACAGAGAACTTCCCAAACCTAGAGAAAAATATCAATATTCAAGTACAAGAAGGTTATAGAAAACCAAGCAGATTTAATCAAAAGAAGATTATCTCAAGGCATCTAAAAATCAAACTCCCAAAAGTCAATGATAAAGAAAGGATCCTAAAAGCAGCAACAAAAAAGAAACAATAACATGCAGTGGAGCTCCAATATACCAGGCAGCAGACTTTTCAGTGGAAACCTTACAGGCCAAAAGACAGTGGCATGGCATATTTAAAGTACTGATGAATAAAAACTTTTACCCTATAATAGCCATAAAATTGTCCTTCAAACATAAAGGAAAAATACTTTTTCAGGCAAACAAAAGCTTAGGGTATTTAACAATACTGGAACTGTACTTCAAGAAATGCTAAAGGGAGTACTCAATCAGAAAGAAAAGGATGTTAATTAGCAATAAGAAATCATCTGAAGGTACAAAACTCACCGGTAATACTAAGAACACAGAAAAACAGAATATTATAACACTGTAACTGTGGTGTGTAAATTACTCTTAAGTAGAAAGACTAAACAATAAACCAGTCAAAAATAATAACTACAATAAGTTTTCAAGATGTAGACAGTACAATAAGATATAAATAGTAACAAAAAAGTTAAAAATTGGGAAGATAAAATTAAGACATACAGTCTATATTAGTTTTCATTTTGTTTATTTGTTTGTTTATGCAAACAGTGCTAAGTTTTTATCAACTGAAAATAATGGGTTATAAGATAGTATTTGCAAACTTCATGGTAACCTCCCAGCAAAAAAGCACAGAGTGGAGACACAAAAAATAAAAAGTAAGAAACTAAACGATATCACCAGAGAAAATCACCTTCACTAAAATGAAGTCAGGAAGAAAAGAAAGAAGGAAGAGAAGAACACAAAACAACCAGAAAACAAGTAACAAAATGGCAGGAGTAAGTCTTTCTTTATCAATGATAACATTGAATATTAATGGAATAAACTCTTGAATCAAAAGACATAGAGTGGCTGAATGGATTAATAAAACAAGACCCTTTGATCTGTTGCCTACAAGAAACACACTTCATCTATAAAGACACACATAGCCTCAAGATAAAGAGATGGAAAAATATATTCCCTGCCAATGGAAACCAAAGAAGAACAGGAGTAATGACACTTGTATAAGAAAAAGTAGATTTCAACACAAAAACTATAAGAAGAGAAAAGAAGGTCACTACATAATGATAAAGGAGTCAACTCAGCAAGAAGAAACAACAATTTTAAATATATATGCACACAAGGCTGGAGCACCCAGATATATAAAACAAATATTAATAGAGCCAATGAGAGAGGTAGACTTTAATACATTAATAACTAGAGACTTCAATACCACACTTCACTTTCAACATTGGACAGATCTTCAAGACAGTAAGTCAATAAAGGAACACTGGACTTAATATACACTATAGACCAAATGGATCTAATAGATATTTACAAGACAATTCATTTAATGGCTGCAGAATACACATCCTTTTCCTTAGCACAGAGATCATTCTCAAGGATAGACCATATGCTACATCACAAAAAGTCTTAAAACATTCACAAAATTGAAATAATATCAAACTTCCTCTCTGACCACAATGAAATAAAACTAGAAGCAAATAACAAGAGGAATTTTAGAAACTATGCAAACACATGGAAGTTAAACAAAATGCTCTCAAATGGCCAGTGAGTCCATGAAGAAATTAAGAAAAGTAAAAAATTTCTTGAAACAATTTTTTAAATTCCGGGTACAACAGCCAGAAACAAAATTAAATACCCAGGAACTAACCAAAGAAGGAGCTCTGCAATGAAAACTATAACACACTGATGAAATAAATTAAAGAGGACACACAAAACAATGAAAGAATATTCCATGTTTGTGGATTCCAAGAATTAGTATTGTTAAAATGTTCATACTATTCAAAACCATCTGAAGATTTAATGCACTCCCTATCAAAATATCAATGACATTCTTCACATAAATAGAAAAAACAATTCTAAAATATGGAACCACAAAAAACCCAGGGTAGCCAAAACTACCCTGAGCAAAAAAACAAAACTGGAGGAATCACATTACCTGAATTTAAATTATAATACAGAGTCACAGTAACCAAAGCAGCATGGTTTTGGGATAAAAATAGACATGTAGACCATTGAAATAGAATGGAGAACCAAGAATCAAATCAAATCCCTACATCTACAGTGAACTCATTTTTGACAAAAGTGCCAAGAACATACACTGAGGAAAGGACAGTCTCTTCAATAAATGGTGCTGGGTAAACTGGATATCCATATGCAGAAGAATGGGACGAGACCCCTATTTCTTGCCATACAGAAAAATCAAATGAATGAAAACTCAAACTATGAAACTGTTACAAGAAAACATTTTGGAAACTCTTCAAAGACATCAATTTGGGCAAAGATTTCTTGAGTAATATTCCATAAGCACAGGCAACCAAAGGAAAAGTGGAGAAATGGGACCATGTCAAGTTAAAAACTTTCTGCACAGCAAAGGAAACACTCAAAAAAGTAAAGAGACAACCCACAAAATGAGAGAAGATATTTGCAAACTATCTATCTTACAAAGGATTAATAACCAGAATATACAAGGAGCTCAAACAACTCTACAGGAAAAAATTCTAACGATTCTATTAAAAAGTGAGCAAAAATTTAAATAGACATTTCTCAAAAGAAGACACACGAATGGCAAAATGACATGAAGAGGTGCTTAACATCATTGATCATCAGTAAATGCAAATCGAAATTATAATGAGACAGTTTTCTTACCTCAGTTAAAATGGATTTTATCCAAAAGATAGGCATCAACAAATGCTGACAAGAATGTGGAGAAATGGGAACCCTCAAATACTATTGGCTGGAATGTAAATTAGTACAACCACTATGGAGAACAGTTTAGAGCTTCTTCAAGAAACTAAAAAATAAAGCTATCATACAATCCAAAAACCCCACTGCTGAGAATATACCCAGAAGAAAGGAAAACAATATAGGAAAGAGATATATGCACTCTCATGTTATTTGCAGCTCTCTTAACAGTAGCCAAGATTTGGAAGCAACTCAAGTTTTCATTAACAGATGAATAGATTTTTAAAAATGTGGTACATTTACACTATGGAGTACTCTTCAGCCATAAAAAATGAGATCCTGTCATTTGCAACAACATGGATGAACTGGAGGTCGTTATGTTAAGTGAAATCAGCCAGGCACAGAAAGACAAACTTCACATGTTGTCACTTATTTGTCAAATCTAAAAATCAAATCAATTGAACGCATGCAGATAGAGAGAGTAGAAGGATGGTTACCAGAGGCTGGGATCCTCTGGTAACCCTCTCAACCCAGTGGGAGGTTGAGAGGGAGGTGTGGATGGTTGTTGTGTACAAAAAATAGTTAGAAAGAATGAATAAGGCCTAGTATTTGATAGCACAATAGGGTGACTATAGTCAACAATAATTTAGCTGTATGTTTTAAAATAACTAAGTGTATAATTGGATTGTTTTTAACACAAAGAAAGGATACATGCTTGAGAAGATAGATACTCCATTTTTATAATGTGATTATTACATCTTGCATGCCTCTATCAAAACTTCTTCCCATGTACCCCATAAATATGCACACCCACTATGTACCCACAAAAATTAAGAATTTTTTTTAAAAAAGAAACTAAATTAACCTCTGAAGACATCAAGTAAGACCTGATCCCAATGCTTAAGTAATCAGAGCTTAGTTGTACAGGCGTACACATTAAGAGATAATTAGATTTCCAGTTTGGGTAAGAGGGTATAGATTCATTTATTTCCATTCCTCCCAACTATTCGGAACTATAACCCTGGTAATACAAGAAGCAACTGCAGGAGAACTCCGCAAAGTGGAAAGTGAAAGGTTAACTAGTTTGTAATCACAAAACAGGAAGATAAACATAGTATCCCATGGCCTTTACAAGCCTCTACCCAACAGAAAGTGGCTACCCAGCCCAAATGTGCCAAATTTCCACTATAGCATTGAACGGCAGCCCAAGTAGTTCATTCCTCCCCTGAATCAAATAGGAATTCTGTCAGCAATATCAGGGAAGCAAGGAAACATATGCAATGGGGAGTGACCAAGACTCATGCTAAAAATAAGCAACCAAGAAATGTGAGCCCCTTCTGCATAAAGCCTGAGATTCTCCTTTCCCACTAAGAAATGCTGAGCAGCCAGGAAGCACCAGCAATGGGGAGCCACAGCAAGCAAACTAGCCGTATAGCTGGGGAAGCTTCTTTGTTCCTGTAGATATGAGACTCTCCTCACTCATCAAGAGGCTGGGTGAGTGGGTGGCACTGACAAAGGGGGTCCAGCTGCAATAAGAATCTACCCCAGAAGCACTCTATCCCCTGGGAAGAGGGAGACTCCTTTCTCCACCTAGAGGAACCAGTTTTCGGAGACTCCTTCCTCCTCTCAGGAAGCGCTAGCAGGGTCTAGCAAGAGCCTAGTGCCACCAAATAAACTAAGCAGACAAAAATAGCAGTGTAAAGACTATAAAGGCAAAATTGTTTAAAAACAAACCAAAAAACACAAAAAATAGGAAGTCATAAATGTTGGTGACAATGTGGAGAAATTGGAGCCCATATATTGCTGGCGAGAATGCAAAATGGTACAGCCACTGTGGTATCCATTCTGGTGGTTCTTCAAAAATTAAACATAAAATCATCGCATGACCCAGCAATTCCACTGCTAGGTATATAACCCAAAGAATCAAAGGTGTTCGAACAAAAATGTTATACACAAATATTCATAGCAGCTCTATTCACAATAGCCAAACTGTGGAAACAGTCTATATGTCTATCAATTGGTGAATGGATAAACAAAATATGGTATTTCCATAAAATGGAAAATTATTCAGTTATGAAAGGGAATAAAGTCCTCATACAGGCTACAACATGGATGAAGCTGGAAAACATTATGCTAAGCAAAATAAGTCAGGCACAAAAGATCATGCATTCTATGAATCGATTTATGTGGAATGTTGAACTGGAATTTTTATAAAGACATAAAAAGTAGAATCATAGTTGCTTAGAGCTGGCTGGAAGATAGGGAGGTGTTTCTGAAATCACCTTCTCTTTGTATAATGAATTATAAAAGGATAATGGATTCTCTTGGTATAATGAGTTACACAGAGAAGTATAAGGGATTCTCTTGGTATAAGGACAGTGCTCTAAAATTGACTGTAGTGATGATTGCATATATCAGTGATTATACTAAAAACCATTGAAGCACACAATTTTTAAAAATTGGATTGTTGCTAGAACCATAGCCCACAAAATAAGCCTGGAGCTGTGTGCTAAACCTAAGCATGTAACTGCTTATAAAAATATAAGATTTATTTATTTTTGTTGTTTTTGTTATTGTTTTTTGCTTTTCTTTTCTTCTTTTTTTTGAGACAGTCTTACTCTGTCACCCAGGCTGGAGTGCAGTGGTGCAATCTTGGCTCACTGAAACCTCCGCCTCCCAGGTTCAAGTGATTCTTCTGCCTCAGCCTCCCAAGTAGCTGGGATTACAGGCACCTGCCACCATACCATGCCTGGCTAATTTTTTTTTTTTTTTTTTGTATTTTTAGTAGAGATGGGGTTTCACCATGTTGGCCAGGCTGGTCTTGAACTTCTGGCCTCAAGCGATCCACCGACCTGGCCTCCCAAAGTGCTGGGATTACAGGTGTGAGCTACCATGCCTGGCCTAAAATAAAAGATTTAAATAGAACCTAGAGTCTCCTAACATAATCATCAAAATGTCTACAATACAGGTAAAAGTAACTCATCATAACAAGAAAAGAAAATCAACTAATGGCAATATGAAGATGAATCAGATACTAGAATTATCTGAAAAGAATTTGAAAGTAGGCTTCATAGAGATGCTTTAACAAGCAAATGAAAATTCCCTTGAAGCCAATAAAAATACAGAAAAACATAGCAAAGAAAACTAATCTCTGATAAAGATGTTTAAGAATATAGGAACTGAGCTTAATTTTAGGACGTGAGGTAGAAAGGAGTAGAGGCAGATTCTCACTTTCACTCTATAACTTTTTGCATTATATGAATTATTTTAAATGAGCATAATCATTTTTTAATAAAATTTAAATTCAATTTTCATAAAATTACCTAAATTCCATTTTGAAAAGTGATTCTAGTATTAAGATTTCTCCCTTTTATCGTGAGTACCTGAGATAACTGTTCATGGTTTTACATTGAAGTCACAAAAAAATGAACTAGTGGCTTTCCTCATAAACAGGTTTATGTGCCACAATTTCAAAAAAAGAGAAAAACAGTACATAGCTATCACCACTAAAAAAAAAAAAAAAAGTGGGCTGGGCGCGTTGGCTCACGCCTGTAATCCCAGCACTTTGGGAGGCCAAGGCAGGTGGATCACAAGGTCAGGAGTTCAAGACCAGCCTGGCCAAGATGGTGAAACCCATCTCTACTGAAAAATACAAAAATTAGTCAAGCATGGTGGTGGGTGCCTGTAATCCCAGCTACTCGGGAGGCTGAGGCAGGAGGATCGCTTAAACCTGGGAGGTGGAGGTTGCAGCGAACCAAGATCACGCCACTGCACTCCAGCCTGGGCGACAGAGCAAGACTCCATCTAAATAAAATAAAATAAAATAGTTCACAATAGACCTGAAAATCACTGCTAACCATAATTTAACTGTTACTATGTGTTGGACAAGTAGGCCTGCTGAGAACTCCCGATGTTATCATCATTCAGTTTCAAGTATGTACATTTTGCTGCATCATATTCAGTGGATTCTCAGCTATATTCTTAAAGTTACTGCACAAATATATACATGTACCTGTATAGATATACATGACAGAGGAATCTTTGAATCTACAACAATCACAATTAGGAGCTTTTATTTATCCAACTCCAGTACAGTGACCAATTATAGAAAATCTGTTATTAATTGGAACTAATGGCAACACTTGTATTTCTATGTCTCTACTAAATAAATTATAATAATTATATAAAATATTTGAAAGATATACCACAAGACTGATATACAAAATGTGTAAAAAGTTTCCATAAATAAAAAAGTCAAACCAATATAGAAATTGAATAAAGGATAAAAATAGAAATTTTACAATGAAAAAATATGAATGACATAAGAGAATGGTTAAGGAAATACAAGTTAAAAAATGAAGTAATATTAGTTTTCCCTCAGTATAAAGCAACTTTTAAAAAAAAGATATTATCTCATATTATTAATCTTCTTTGAGAGATAGGGTCTTGCCATTTTGACCAGGCTGGTCTTGAACCCCTGGCCTCAAGTGATTCTCCTGCCTTAGCCTCCCATGAATCTGGGAATACAGACACATATCACTGTACCCATTTTATATTATCAAAAATATTTTTAAAGTAATTAGTCTCATTCATTTTGGCTTAAAAATAGTTTGTTAATAAAAACCCTTAGAAATATGCTTAAAGACCTGAACTGAGATTTTAGCTGTCATACCCCAGAGGCATGAGAATTTGTAATTTCTGTCTAATGAAACACTCTTTAAAGGAAATTTGGCATTATTAAGTCAAGTAAAAATTGTATCTGTGTTTCCTGGATGATTTGTCTAGAGGGAAAATATACGGTGCATATGAGGTGACAATAGAGACTCTAAGCTTTTGAATGAGTATTGACCAACATCTTGTTTACTTAGAACAGAAAAATTCCTACAAACACAATTTAAAGCATGTAGGTTTTCAGTAACTTAATGATTTCTAGATACAAACCGCATCCATCTATGCAACCTCTGACCCAGCTCTGGAGAACTGCTGCCTGGGCTTGCATCCTCTTTGGCCTTGTTCATACCTAACATAACTATCTTAAACTTAACTTCTCTGAACTTCAGCCTCTTTATCTGTAAAATGGGGATATCATAGCAACTTATTCAGAATTATAAAGATTAAATGTGACGCAAAATGCTTAACATAGAGTTTGACACATGGTTAAACACCAAATACATGTTAATTACCATTATTATTGTGAATATTTTACAGTAATACTTCATTCTGTGCATAAAGATGTATGTGTGGCTGGGCGCAGTGGTTCACGCCTGCAATCCCAGCGCTTTGGGAGGCCGAGGCGGGTGGATCACAATGTTGGGAGTTCAAGACCAGCCTGGCCAAGATGGTGAAACCCTGTCTTTACTAAAAATACAAAAATTGGCTGGGTGCGGTGGCAGGCGCCTGTAATCCCAGCTACTCAGGAGGATGAGGCAGGAGAATTGCTTGAACCTAGGTGGCAAAGGTTGCAGTGAGCCAAGATCACACCACTGCACTCCAGCCTGGGCGACAGACTGAGATTCCGTCTGAAAAAAAAAGAAAAAAGATGCATGCGTAAGCTCCTCTGAAATCATTGTTTATTGTTTGAGAAATGTTAACAAAGTTGCCATCAATAATAGGTCAATAGTTAACTAAGTCACCATGTATCTATGGAAAATTTCATAAAATGTGACACTCGTTTTTGAAAAGAGAGTTTGATCTCTAGGCACTGACTTGAAAATAGCCTCGAAAAACAGGTAAGTGAAAACAGCAACTAACAAAAACAAATATGTAATATGACATGTATGTGGAAAAAAATATGTAAAGCCATTCACCAAACTGTGATCACCGGTTAGCTGTAGACAAAGGAGAAGGAGTGAAGGGGTTGTAAAAGAATAGTCTGAACATTACAGTCTGCAAACTTCTGTATAATGATAATCTACTCATATATCAGTAGTGTAATTTAAAAAAATTAAGCCGAAATCCCTAAAAACTTCTGGTGTTCTTTCTTGGTTTTCTGGTGCCCAGACTGGTTTTACTTGGGCCATGAAGCTCATTTCATGTTATGTTTTTCATTCTTGTCTGATAGTTGTGCTTAGAGTTAACTTTCTCAGCTCTGATCTCTTCCCCAATACAATCTTCAAATACAATCTTGGGCAAGAAGCTTTCGAAGTAACTAATCCTAAAATGACTAACTAGTTGTGGTTTCCTGGGGACTTACCTACTTTCGGCACTAACAGGTTTGTTATCCTGTACCAGACCTTCTCTTTAGTAATTGCATCTCTAGTTTCTTCGTGTCAGAGATGATAGTAATGATACATTTGCAGAAAAATTTTTTTTACAAAGTAAACATTATTTCCTCTTTGGAGATAATCTTATTTCTCTCACTATTTTATAATATCTGTCATGGCATACACTGTATCAATTTGTAGCACAGTAAAATCTGTATAGCTTATATTCCTCTAGGATTTCACAAGAAAATCAAAGATTTGGAAATTGGGTACCCTGGGAAATATATTTGTAAAATGCCTATTCACTGTGTGTTTCTATGCATGCACTGGAGCTAGAATTACCCTAGGGAACAGTATAATAACAGAAAGAAAGAAGACAAATGTTCTGCCAAATAAAAAGAATAAATTTTGCAAAAATAACTTGTAGTAAATATCCACTTCTACTTAATTTCCTCATCTATGATATGCTTTGACATTAATTTGCCCCCCACCACACACACACATACACTCACGCACACACATGCATGCACACACCAGAAAACCAAAAAGCTACAGTTATGTTTTCTGGCTGCTTCTTCAAATGGTGAAATGCCAGGTGCAAATGAAGTGACAAGAAAGTACAAGTATGTTTTTTATTGAAGAATATTTGACATTCTGTTTGGTTAGAAGGAGAAATTTATTACACTGTTAAAACATTTTCAGTAACATTTATTTATTATTATTTTGACATCTGCAATAACAGTTTTATTTCTTCCTTTTAAATCATTTTACTTGATGTATATAAATTTAAGATTGTCATAACTTCCTTTTCAATTGATTGTTTTGACTTTATGAAATGCCCCTCTTTTTTGTGGGTACATAGTAGGTGTATATATTTATGGGGTACATGAGATATTTTGATACAGACATACAATGATAGACATCAAATATTTTGATACAGAAATACAATTTTGATACAGGCATACAATACAGATATTTTGATACAGACATACAATGTGTAATAACCACATCAGGGTAAATGGGGTATCTGCTACACCCTTCGTTCTGTTACAAAGAATTGAATTCTAGTTTTTTAGTTATTTTAAAATGTATGATAAATTATTGTTGGCTGTAGTCACCCTGTTATGCTATCAAATACTACAGCCTATTCATTCTAACTATATTTTTCCACCCATTCACCATCCCCACTCTCTCCACCCCACCACTATCCTCCTCAGCCTCTGGCAACCGTCACTCTTGTGGTTTTCCATTGAATTTTATCTCCATGAGTTCAATTGTCTTAATTTTTAGCTCCCACAATTAACTGAGAATATACAAAGTTTGTCTTTCTGTGCCTGCTTATTTCACTTAACATAATGACCTCCAGTTCCATCCATACTGTGGTTAATGACAAGATCTAATTCTTTTTTACAGCTCAATAGTACTCCACTGTGTATGCATACTACATTTCCTTTATCTATTCATCTGTCAGTGGACACTTAAGTTGCTTACAAGTTTTGGCTATTGCGAATGCTGCTGCAGTAAACACAGGAACACAGATATCTCTTTGATATACAGATTTTCTTTTTGGGGGGTATAAACCTAGAAGTGAGATTGCTAGATTGTATGGTAGTTCTATTTTTAGTTTTTTGAGGAACCTCCACACTGTTCTCTATAGTGATTGTACTAATGTCCATTCCAACCCAATGTGTACAAGAGTTCCCCTTTTTTTCACATCATCACAAGCATTTATTAATGCCTATCTTTTGAATAAAAGCCATTTTAACTGGAGTGAAATGATACCTCATTGTAGTTTTGATTTGCATTTCTCTAATGATATGATTTTGAGCACCTTTTTATGTCCCAGTTTGCCATCTGTATGTTTTCTTTTGAGAAATATGTACTATTCAGATCTTTTCCCCATTTTTAATCAGATTATTAGATATTTTATAGAGTTGTTTGAGATCTAATATATTTTGGTTATTAATCTCTTGTCAGATAGATAGTTTGCAAATTTTTTTTTTCTATTCTGTAGGTTGTCTCTTCACTTGATTGTTTCATTTGCTGGGCAGAAGCATTTTAATTAGATGTGATTTCATTTGTCCATTTTTGCTTTGGTTTCCTGTGCTTTTGGGGCATTATTTCAGAAATATTTGCCCAGTCTGATGTCCTGGAAAGTTTTTCTATTGTTTTCTTTTAGCAGCTTCACAGTTTGAGGCCTTTGGTTTAAGTCTTTATTTTGATTTGATTTTTGTATATAGTGAGAGATAGGAACCTAATTTCATTTTTCTGCATATGGATATACAGTTTATAGTGACAGATAGGAATCTAATGTCATTCTTCTGCATATGGATATACAGTTTATTCAGCACCATTTACTGAAGAGACTGTTGTTTCCTCAATATATGTTCTTGGCACCTTTGTTGAAAATGAGTTCACTGTAGATGTATTTATTTCTGGTTTTTTTTTTTCACTTTGTTGCATTGATCTACATATCTTTTTTAATGCCAAGCTGTTTTGGTCACTATGGCTCTGTAGTATAATTTAAAGACAGGTAATGTGATTCGTCCAGTTTTGTTATTTTTCTCAGGATAGCTTTGGCTATTCTGGGTCTTCTGTGGTTCCATATACATTTTAGCATAGATTTTTCTATTTCTGTGAAGAATATCATTGTAATTTTGATAGAAATTGCACGGAATCTATATATTGCATTGGGTAATATGGACGTTTTAACAACATTGATTCTTCTGATCCATGAACATAGACTATTTTTCCATTGTTTGGTGTCCCTGTCAATTTTTTGTATTCATGTTTTATAGTTTTCATGGTAGAGAACTTTCACTTCTTTGGTTAATTTCACTACCTTTGGTTAATAAGGTATTTAATTTTATTTATGGATATTGTAAATGGGATTACTTTCTTATTTCTTTTTTAGATTGCTCACTGTTAGCATATAGAAATGTTACTGATTTTTGTTTGTTGAGTTTGTTCTGTTTCTCTGTTCTAATAGGTTTTTTTGTGGAATCATTAGGTTTTTTCAAATATAAGATAATATCATCTTCAAACAAGACTATTTATACTTATTTCTTCCAATTTGATGACCTTTATTTCTTTTTCTTGCTTGATTTCTCCAGCTAGGACTTCCAGTAATATGTTGAGTAACAGTACTGAAAGTTGGCATCCTTGTCATGTTGCAGATCTTAGAGGAAAGCTTTCACTTTTTCTCCATTTAGTACAATACTGGTTGTGGGTCTGTCACATGTGGCTTTTATTGTGCTGAGGTATGTTCCTTCTATATCCAGTTGTTTAAGGGTTATCATGAAGGAATGTTGAATTTTATCAAATGCTTTTTTAGCATCAATCAAAATGATCTTATGGTTTCTTTCCTTCATTCTGTTGATATGATGTATTACATTGATTGATTTGGGTATGTTGAATCATCCTTGAATTCTTCAGATAAACCCCACTTGGTTATAATGAATGGCTGTTTTAGTGTGTTGTTGAATTTGTAGTATTTCCTTGATAATTTTTTTATTAGTTTTGATCATGGATATTGGCCTGTAGTTTTTGTTTATTTTTTGTTTTGCTTTTTGCTGTTTTTGTCTAGTTTTGGTATCAGCCTAATACTGGCCTTTTAGAATGAGTTGCGAAATATTGTCTCCTTCTCTGTTTTTCAGAATAGTTTGAGTAGTGAGTAGTTATTAGTTCTTCTATAAATGTTTGGTAAAATACAGCAGTAAAGCCATTAGGCCCTGGGATTTTCTTGCTGGAGGATTTTTTATTTTGGCTTTAATCTCATTACATTTTATTAGTTTGTTCAGGTTTTTTATTTCTTCATGGTTTAATCTTGGTAGGTTGTATATGTCTAGGAATTTATCAATTTCTTCTATGTTTTCCCATTTATTGGCATACAGTTACACGCAGCAGACTCTGGATCCTATGAATTTCCCTGGTATTGGTTGTAATGTCTCTTTTTCATCTCTGATTTTATTTGAGTCTTTTTTTAATTAAGTAGTTTGCCTAAAGGCTTGTTAATTTTGTTTTATCTTTTCAAAAAACTTACTTCATTTTGTTTATTTTTTATTTCAATTTTATTTATTTCTGCTTTGATCTTCATTAATTTTCTTCAACTAATTTTGGGTTTGGTTTGCTCTTGCATTTCTTGGTCTTTAACATGTATCATTAGGTTGGTTATTTCAATGTTCTCTACTTTTTTGATGTAAGTACTTATTGCTATAAACTTTCCTCTTGTGTTGCTTTCACTGTATCCCATACATTTTTGACCTGTTGTGCTTTATTTTCATTTGTTTCAAGAAATTTTTTAATTTTCTGCTTAATTTCTTCATTGTCCCACTGGCCACCCAAGAGTATATTGTTTAATTTTTATGTTTTTGTATAGTTTCCAAAATTGTTCTTGTTATTGATCTCTAGTTTTATTCTGTTATGGTCAGAGAAGATGCTACATATGATTTCAGTTTTCTAAAATGTCTTAGGACTTATCTTTTGGCCTAAAATATGGTCTATTGTTGAGAATGATCCATGTGCTGAGGAGAAGAATATGTATTCTGTATTCTGTAGATCTTGGGTGAAATGTCCTATAAATATCTGTTAGGTTCATTTGGTTTATAGTGCAGATTAATTATGATGTTTCTATGTTGACTTTCTATCTGGAAGACCTGTCCAGTGCTGCAAGTGGGGTGTTGAAGTCTTCAGCTATTATTGTATTGAGGTCTCTCTCTCTCTCTTTAGCTCTAATAATACTTTATTTTTCTTTATTTTCCTTCATGTTTGAAGGATATGTTTGCTTGGTATACTATTCTAGGGTAAACATTTTCTTTTCTTCAACACTTTAAATAGATCATGCCACTCTCTCCTGGCCTCTAAAATTTCTACTGAAGAGTCTGCTGACTGACATTAGAGCTCTTTTGTATGTTATTTGTTTCTTTTCTCCTGTTGCTCTTAGGATCCTTGCTTTATCCTTGACCTTTGAAAGTTCAATTATTAGATGCTTTGAGGTAGTCTTCTTTAGGTTAAATATGCTTGGTGTTCTATAACCTTCTTGTACTTGAATATTGATAATCTTTCTCTAGGTTTGGGAATTTCACTATTATTATCCTTTTGAATAAACTCTCTACCCTGATCTCTCTACCTCCTCTTTAAAGCCAATAACCCTTAGGTTTGTCCTTTGAGCCTATTTTCTAAAATTTGTAGGCACGCTTTATTCTTTGTTGTCTGCTTTCTCTTTTGTCTCCTCTGTGTATTTTCAAATAGACTGCCTTTGAGCTCACTCATTCTTTCTTCTGTTTGATCAATTCTGCTGTTAAAACTCAGGTGCATTCTTCAGCACGTCAATTGCATTTTTCAGCTCTGGAATTTCTGCTTGATTCTTTTTAATTTTTTAATTAACAATTTAATGGTTTAATTATTTAATTCTTTTTAATTGTTTAATTCTTTATAATCTCTTTGTTAAATTTATCTGATATGATTCTTTCTTCTCTGTGTTATCTTAAATTTCGTTAAGCTTCTCCATAACAATGATCTTGAATTATCCGTGTAAAAGGTCACATATCTCTGTCTCCCTGGGATTGGTCACTGGTGCTTTATTTAGTTCATTTGGTGAGACAATTTTTCCAAGATGGCCTTGATTCTTATGGATGTTTGTCACTGTCTGGGCATTGAGGAGTTATTTATTTTAGTCTTCTCAGTTTGGACTTGTTGTGTGCATTTTTCTTTGGAAGGCTTTCCACATATTCAAAGGAATTTCAGTGTTATTATCTAAGTCTTTGGTCACTGCAGCCATAACTACAATAGGGGGCACCCCAAGTTTAGTAACACTGTGGCTCTTGCAGACTCAGAGGTACTGTCTTGGTAGTCTTGAGTAATGTCAGGGAGAATTCCCTGATTTGGGGTTCTTATTAAGGTACTTCTCCATGTGAACAGTTGTTCAATTTGGTGTTCCTGTAGAGGCACAATCACTGGAGACTTTTATTTGGCCATTTTGCTCTACCTCCCTCTAGGAAGGAAAATTCTGGCTACCATGATGGCTGGCACCAGGCAGTGAGGCCCAGGTAGGCAGGCAACATGGTGGCTGGAGGGCAGTCAACATTCATTTTTATAAAATAAATTTTGGATAAATGTTTACCCTCTTCCTGGAATGTACTTGATACTAAATTTATATAATAAAGTATAGAGAATGGTTGTGGAACTCATGTGAGAGACGCCTAATTCAGAAACACCCAGAAATAATATTTAATCACATTTCTGGGCATCCCATGGCCCTGTCAATTGGATATATAAAAGTAACCATCACAGTGGTCATATGGCTCAGGTATCTTGTTTTAATAAGGAGGCCCAGGTAGGTAAATTAACTTGACCAAGGACACAAGAAATTAGACAGCAGGGCTTCTGCTCCCAGACTATACTTGTTTCATAAAACCACAGAAAAAAGTTGAGTATTATGTACTCAATGGGCACAGAGCTCCTGACCTACATAGATTCCTCTTCTTTAATACTTACTCAGAACTTGCCTCTCTCAAAGTGCCCATGTTTTAGACTAAGGGTAATGTGTAATTTTTTTCATCTTCACCAATCTTTGAGTTAATTCCTCAGGGTGCTACTCTGTGAATGAATCTTAGCACCTAATCAATTTGTTGTTAAACAGGAGTGCATATCAGAAGTAATTGGGTGCTTTTTCAAAATATACATTCTTGGTCCACATGCCTAGTAGTTTGATAGAAGCCTGATCTAGTTCATTTCAAACCATACTACAAAGCAGGTCACTGCCTCCACTGGCAAATGTGGTTGGCTCCAACAAAAAAGTTGTGAGATTTATATGTAGTTCATGCTAAAAAATATGCTGGATGCTTGAAGCTTCAACAATTTAGCATTTCTGCTCAAAGACCTACTATGGTTTCTAGGCCCTCAAGATGATTTCATTTCAGTCTTAATGTATTCCTATAACAGATACTTACAGATACTTGACTAAGAGTCAACTTCACAGTAAATGACCTTTTAACTGTCATAAGAATTCAATGTGAGCAAAACTACCCCTACTGAAATTTAAACATGTCAGGACATTTCAGAAAACCTGATGTTATGGCTCTAATAGAAATCAATTTGCATGGAAATTAAGAAGTTCTCTTTTCTTTTTTGGCAGAACTAAAATGACTAGCAGAGCTATGGCAGTAGCAGAAGTATTCAGAACCAAAAATGAGATGTCTTCTACGCCTGTAGTGCAAAAACTGAGGAAGACACTCTGCAAGGACTAGAGAGAGAATCTATGGCAGCAAAGTTATGAAGGTAGCGCATTGAAATCAACATATTATTTAAATAGGGCCTGTTAACATTATGGGAGGGGCCTGAATTCTGCTAAGATGTAGATGTAGCTAAACAAAGTTTCCCTCAAAGATGCCCACATCCTATCTTGGAACCAGCAAATATGCTACCTGACATGGCAAAAGGACTTTGCAAATATGATCCAGGGTTATCAAGGTGGCCCAGTCTAATAACATGAGTCTTCAAAAGCAGTCTTCTCTAGTTAAATCAGAGAAAAAGAGAGATTTCTCATAAGAAGGGTCAGAGAAATACAATGTTTCTGTCTTTGAAAATAAAGGAAGGGCCTGAAACCATCTTTGCAAAGATTGTGACAGTCAGAGAAGTCTAGCATAGCCAACTGCATCTTGCCTCTAGCCTCACTGGCTGGCTGTTCTTGCTCATTCTTGGCTGTAGACCATACTAACCATGACAGGTATTTAGTTTATAGTTTAACTTTGAAGCAAGGATGATAATACTTTCCTAAATTAAACTCCTTCCTTACTCAGGGTCTGAAACTGCCTTTGTAAGACTAATGGAGGGCTACAACATTAGGATTATGGGAGAAGCTTGAATTCTGTTAAAATGTGGGTGTAGCTAAATGGTAACCATGCATTGTCCCCCAGCTTGCCTTTCTCTAATCCCTTGCTGCTTAGGAGTCATGTGGCCAGAGGTCACAAGATATGTGACTTCCTCAATTTCTCCTGTAGATAACATCACTATTGTAGAACCTAAGATTTGTCTTTTGAGATGTTTTTTGGACTTTTGCATTCTAGCAACAAACCAATTCCACCTGGATCCAGGACTAATGTGTCAACAAGTCCTACGGCCTCACCTCAGAGGCAGACTCAGCACATGACGACTGTTTTCCACAGCCCTGTAATGTCATCCCCAACCAATCAGCAGCACCTATTCCCTAGCCCCCTGCCCACCAGGTTATCCATAAGATCCCTAGCCTCTGAGTTCTCAGACAGACTGATTTTAGTAACGAACTCGTCTTCCACTTAGATGGCTCTGTGTTTATTAAACTCTTTCTCTATTGCGATATCACTGCTTCAATCAATCAGCTCTATCTGCACAGTGGGCAAGAAGAACCCATCCAGCAATTACAGGTCCACAAGACGTGGAATGTAGGCAACTTCTAGAAGCTAGAAAAGGCAAGGAAATACGTTTTCTTTTAGAGTATCTGGAAAGAATACAACCGTGCCAACACCTTGATTTTAGACCAGCAAGAGATCCATATCAGACTCCCAACCTTGAGAAGTATAAGATAATAAATTTACACTGTTCAAGCCACTAAGTTTTAGATAGTTTTTTTTTTAATTTTTATTTTTTTTTTTGAGACAGAGTCTCACTCTGTCGCCCAAGCTGGAGTGCAGTGGCACGATCTTGGCTCACTGCAAGCTCCGCCTCCTGGGTTCACACCATTCTCCTGCCTCAGCCTCCCGAGTAGCTGGGACTACAGGCACCCGCCACCATGCCTGGCTAATTTTTTTGTATTTTTAGTAGAGATTGGGTTTCAGCATGTTAGTCAGGATGGTCTCGATCTCCTGGCCTCGTGATCCACCCGCCTCGGCCTCCCAAAGTACTGGGATTACAGGCTTGAGCCACTGCGCCCAGCCGATACTTTGTTTAAAGTATTTAACCAAGAATAAAAGATAATTGGGTCTATCCAGGATTAATATTGACCAACTACTGGAGATTCCCCTTCTTTGTAAAATAAAACTCCCTGTGCTGTTTTCTAAACTGTTTTCCAAACTGTCTGGAGTACTTTGAATTTAATTGAATTGCTGAGTTTTTTATGCCTGACAGCCCTGACCACAAAACAGGAGAATGTAGTACCAACTCTTACAATTTGTACAAGAGAACATCAGGTGGAACAGCTCTGGATCTCACCCACACTCATGATGGAGTTGAACTGATGTCATAGATAAGCATAAATGTTTTGAGCTGACCACCTTCATATGATTACTCTGAAACCAAAGACTGAACTAAATTATTCCTACTAAACTGGGAACATGAGGGCAGGAAGCTCCTGGGTGGGAAGCCACACTGATGACTCTATTAATCTCTATGGCTTGACTAATGTATATTTTGCTTGATGTAAGCTTTTATTCTGGTGGTACCATGTATGCCCTTTGGGACTATACCTCTTGTATTACCCTAAATATCATGACATTGTCTCAGCCCTGGAATGTTTAAGGTCAGCTTTAGCTTACTGCCAGAGTTGAGAGGTGCCTGAATTGATGTCTCAAGCCAAGTAAAAAGGTTAATACAGAAACTTAAGGAAAAAGACACCTAGATTTCTTACATCTTTATTGTTAACAGGACCTTTTAAATTGGCTAAATTCAGGAACCACATGGCATAACTGAGGCCAATACCTCAGGGAGGTTTCACCTTGATTTATGAGATCTCACTGATAATAATTTTACTATAAAGACACCTTGGCCAAGGGCCAAGGAGATAGATTGCAGAAAATAATTAATGAAGTGGGCCCAAGGCTTCTATTTTTAAAAGGCCTTACAAAGTTGCCATAGCTGGCATCTAGGAACCTGATACTTAACTTATTCCCTAACTGAAAAGAGTAGGAGTAGCTCAATATATCTAGATTACCTAGATTATTTGTACAAACAACGTGGTAACACTTGTTTTACTTCCGAGAGTCTGAAATTTTGTTACGTGCTTGGCTGAAGTGCCTAAATGATTTCCAATAAATTTTGGGTACTGAGTCTCTGATAAGCTTCCCTTAGCAAAAATACTGCACACATATAACTGTATTATAACTGTATTTATTTATTTTTTTTACTGCTGGAGAAAGTGATATACTCAATATGCTCCAACACTGGAGGGAGAGAAAATCAGAATGCTATTCATGGATTTCTCCAGGTTCCATCTGCGTCTTTTTCCCTTGCTGATATTGCTATGTTTCCTTTCATTGAAATATGTCTTAGCCATGAATATAACTATAAGCTGAGTAATATGTGTCCTTCTATCATATCACTAAATGAGTGGGTGACTTTCTGGATCCCTTCACAACTAAAACATGTATGTGTGTGCATGCATGACCAAAACTGAATTAAATAATGTATATAAAACAATATATATTAATATAAAACTACAACCTACTACATGTATAACTGTAACCTACAATTAGTCTGTTAACTATAACATACATAGCTATATGTTTAATTATATGATATTCTATATATGTTAAATATAGATATGATATATATTCTATATATGTTATATATTCTATATATGTTATATATACACACATATATATCTATACATTTGACCCTTGAACAGCAGAAGTTTGACCTGCATAAGTCCACTCATATGTAGATTTTTTTCAATACATACTACATGTCGACCCTCCATATCAGTTTCCCTTTCTCAATGAGTTTTATTTTTGATGAGCTAAATAATTTGACAAATTATGTAAATGATCTAATAAAATAGTTTTTAGTATCTACAAGGTGTCATGCAGTATGCTATGTCATCTGAAAATATGAATACAATTACAAATAGCTGAATAGGTGTGATGAAGGTGTGTATATAGTCATGCACCACATAGTAACATTTAGTACAGCAGGAGACTGCGCACAGGAAGGTGGTCCCATAAGATTATAACAGAGCTAAAAAAATTTCTAGTGTCTGGTGACATTGTAGCTGTTGTAAAGTGACATTATAGCTGTTGCAACAAATTACAAGTTTGGGCAATGCTGGCATAAACAAACCTATTGTGTTGTCAGTTATATAAAAGTATAGAACATATGATTATGTACATAATGTCACTAGACACTGGAAATTCTTTTTAGTTCTACTATAATCTTATGGGACCAACTTCATGTGTTCTGTCTGCTGCTGTACTAAATATTACAATGTGGTGCATGACTATATATACACCTTAATCACATCTATTCAACTATTTGTAGTTGTCTTAAGTAATGGCATTATTAACAGTTGTTAATAATGACAATAAACAACTGTCACTAGTTTACATCTTCACTGTAGAATACATTTTATTGTTCTTTTGGAGTATACTCTATTTTTAAAAGAAAGTTAATCATCAATCTTCCTCCAGCAGGTCTCTCAGAAGACATTCTAGAAGAAGGCATAGTTATCATGGGAGTTGACAATCTTCCAGTGGGGAAATATATGGAAGTAGAAGACAGCAATATTAACTATCTTCACCCTGTGTAGGCATAATCTAATGTGTGAATTTGTGTTTTCATTTTTAACAAAAGTTTAAAACACGCAAGAATAGAAATAAAATGGTTTAAGTTGAAAATAATTTATAAAATAAGGAAATGAAGAAGGAAAATATTTGCACGACTGTGCAATGTGTTTGCGATTGAAACTGTTACAAGAGTCAAAAATATAAAAAATTAAAAATGTTATAAATGAAGTATGTTACAGTAAACTAAGGTTAATTTATTGCTGAAGAAATTCTGTTTTTGTAAATTTAGCATAGCCTAAGTGTACAGTGTTTATAAAGTCTGCAGTAGTGTATGCTAATGTCCCAAGTCTTCATATTCGCTCACTGACTCACCCAGAGCAATTTTTCAGTCCTGCAAGCTTAATTCATGTTAAGTTCTCTATACACATGTACTATTTTTTTATATTTGATAACTTATTTTTACTGTACCTTTTGTATGTTTACATATGATTAGATATATAAATACTTGCCACTGTGTTACAATTGCCTACAGTGTTCAGTACAGTAACCTGCTGTACAGATTCGTAGCCTAGCAGCAATAGACTATACCATATAACCAAGGTGTGCAGTAGGCTCTACCACCTAGTTTTGTGTAACTACACTCTATGATGTTCGCGCAATGACAAAATTACCTAATGATGCATTTCTCAGATTATATCCCATTGTTAAGAGACACATGACTGTATACACATGTATGAATATAGTGGATCTGTATCACACAGTCATTTAAATTCTACATAACAATCTGAGAGAGAGAGAGAAAGAGATTTAAACGCAGGTTCATTTACACATCTTGGTATTCAATAAGATTTGCCTCAGAGCTTATGGGAGATGAAGACATGAATCAGCTCTTCCTTAAGTTGTTCTCTGTTCCCCAAGGCCTTTTATAGAGTGATCATCTCACCCTGCTGAATATCATTTGATAATTTTCACATAAAACATGGCCCCTAGACATAAAGCAGCTTCCTCAACTAGTAATCAAAGCATTTCTTTCAAGGTTAATTTTATCTCTTTGTTATTGTCTCTCTTCATTATTACTTTAGAAATTTACTCTCAAGTAAGATGCTTCAATATGTGTGTGTGTGATATGTATTCCCCACAAGGGAATTCCCGAATTCCCAGAACTTTATATTTAATTGCAAGACATTGGTACATAAAACATTTAAATAATAATAATAAATGTTTGTATGGTCAATAATGGGAAAATGTTGACTGTGACCTACTGAACTTCAGAAAATAAGGAGAGTTGATATCGCTGTACTGGCCAGCAAAGGCCCTATGGAGAAGTCTAGCACATAAGCTTAGGAGTTAGTTGATGTTTCATGTAAAATTTGCAATTTATATGTTAAATAAATTTGTTCTACTTTTTAACCTGTATTCTACTTAAAATAGGTAAGAGGCTCACGTATGTCATGTGCTGTTCTTTGCAAATATCAAATAAACACTATCAGGTAGATCTTCTTATTGCTGTATTTATTATTATTCTCTGTGCTACTTTATTGCCACATATGTGTGAGGTGGTTAGACTCTGCAAGACTCACATTTGCCCCTGTCAGTTGAGAAGAGACGTTATGCTCAGGCGAAGACAGAATATCTGACTGCTTATGCCCTGCAATTTATAAATTCTGGAATGATTCTTATACCCCCAAAGGGACCCAGCTACCTCTACAACTGTCACCTCAGTTCATTCTCAAAAATCCTCTAATATTAGGAACTTTTCCCTTTAGCATAAAATTGTGATCTCTTTACTGATCTGATATGAATCACCTTGAATGTCATAAGTTTTTACACTTCAAAGTGAAGTAAGAATCTGAGAGATGGTTTTGAAATTGATGACACAATCAAAAGTTGAAGAGGTGTGAGTACTTGGAGGTAGATATGATCTGACTTTGCTGAAGGAGGAAAAGAAAGAAGAGCAAACTTACGACCTTAAAAAATATTCTGTCTAGCTATGCATTTACCAAGAGTTTCCTTGTTTGAAAACAAATGCAATTAAGACTTTTCAATGGGTACAACTTTAAAAAATCCCTGAAAGATAGCCTGTAATAAAATAATAAATGTCAAGAAGATGAGGGATTCATGAGGAACTCTGAATCTAAATGATACCAACTTCCATTTATCCGAAATGATTCACAGTCAGGATAACCAGACCGTAACAGGTGGCTACTTTTAAGTACAGATGCTAAATGTCATACCTGCAGATGGTTCATCAGTAGAACATGTAAAAAACATCTTAATTATATATTATGAAGCCTTTTCATAAAAAATTAAAAGATAGGCATTCATTATGCTTGTTTGAGTCATATCACTGAGTGCAGATGCTGTTACAAGTTAGCTGGTGCTTTAATCAAAACAAGTATCAGTGGATCAATTTAATGATACGAAAGTTCTGACTTCAAGTTGGAAAGTTTCTGGCAATGCAAATTTCTTACAGTTTCCTGATTTATGGATCAAAGCAGAGAGCTCTCCTCAATGAGAATCACATATTAATATGTGCCCGAATAAAGAAAGGGATACTTGACTAGCAATCCTTAAATAGAAGCATTTCAGTTTGACTTAGAATGCTCCCGGAGTCACATCACACCTGAAGCTTAAAGTGAGAAACATTTAATTCCTCACATGGACTTTGGAATCACTGTGACTGATTTATAAAAGAGTAGAGGTCATTCGTGCATATATAAACTTTATTGTCAAATTATTTTTTGTTTTACCATAATTGGCCAATTTATCCATAGGCATGGTGGGAATGATTTTGCTATTGCTAAATAGCAAGTCTACTCCTGAAGATGGAGATTTAATTCCATTTAGTATATTATGAAAGTGTCTCAGGCTCTGAATGTGATTTCCTTAAAGGCAGCTCTCCAGACATTTTCAGTCTTAGCAAATCCTCCTGGAACGTGTATGGCCTCCGGTGATACCAATTTGTTAAATTATTATTCTCATTGCCTGACATATTCACCCCCCACTTCATCCTCATGAGGAACAGATGTTCAAAGTCCACCTAGAGTACAGGTGAAGTTCTCTAGATTCATTGCCTTATCCGAAAAGTGAGTCAATAATCAATGTCCTGCTAGGGCATTAGGGCATGTGTGAGTGTGCGTGTTACATCATTGAACATATTTTATAAAACTACAATTTCCATATAAATGAAAGGTTTACTATGATTGGTTTTTATATAAAATCAAATCCAAAGGAACTTCCTCAGAACTCTGAGCAAGCTGATTTGCTAGCAGGAAGCCCGGAGTCAACCCTGCTAGTAATTAAGTGCAAATGCCTGGGAATTTCTGTAAGGAAAGTTCTCTTCTTTCTTTTTGTCCTCCTCTTTTTACTGAAGCAAAAAAAGCAAACAAAATCCTCTATTTTAAATTATAATGATAAAATTATATAACATAATGACATTAAAAATAAAACAGTACAGGAACTAAAAATGGAAAGTAGAAGCACTCCAACCTCCTCATTCCCACCTCCCAGCAGTACCACTAGAAACTGTTTCTTGTATATCCCTCTTGTAACTTTCTTTGCAAAAACAAGCACATATATTTACATATCCATATACACATGTTTATAAATCTTTCCTTTACACATATCACTGTGCATTACTGGGAAAAAAAATGCCTGCCAGAATTTAAATTTATTTTTATTCTTATTTGGCAAAATAAATATCAGCTATTTCACCATATTGGCATAAACAGATAATCACCTTATAATTACAAGCAGAGGTAGACGGATATAGAATGAATAGTCTGATTGTCCAAGGAAATGGGGCATAATATGACTTCTTATCCTTTGAAAAGCTACCCCACCACTTTAGCAGTCATGGAGCAAGACTGGCTTTCTAGGTCTATGAGGGGCAATCTCTGAAACTTGTACCTTTCTGAAGTTCAGCTTATACCTAGGGAACTTGTGATAAATTTAAAAGAAACCAACCCGATAATAATAACTGCAACTTGGGGAAGCCCAATTTATCACTGTTGAGGAAGAAAAATTGGCTTCCCTGAACTCCTGAGGCCACAGGAAGTATTCTAATAAGCATGTGTGTATAGTTGTTATAGACAAGCTTTGCCTGTTGAACCGCGCTTGTCCAGGAGTAAAGTGTGATACTAGTGAAGTTAAAAAAAAAATCATGTTTTCACTCCTTCTTAAAAATGGATACTCAAGCAACACTTTAGACCAAATTAGCCCAAGCATTCTTAGGACTTCAAGTTGGGGAGGAGTAAAGAGAAGTGAAAGCACTCCAGATGGAAATTCTGGACTTTGATGCTAATAAGATATGAGGAGGGTTGTTCAATTAATTAATATAAATAAAACAACTTTTCTAATTTTCCGTTATGAGCTCTCACAAAGGCAACTAGATGAATGTTGAATAAATATTCATATATATGAACAAAATGTGTAAAACACATTTCAGATATCTTAAAATATGGACTTATCTGACTTAAAATATGGACTCCGTGAAGTATGTGAAGTTCAACTTGGGGACACTGAGAGGTATCTCAAAAAGGCAAATATCCTTATTAGAAGCTGAAGCTTATATACTAAGAAACCGGTAAGAATGCCAAATGGACAGCTATGTCACACAAATTAGTATGTCGTAGGCAAAGGAGATGAACAGTGATTTAAATATGAGTTTCAAACCAGAAGTCAAAAGGGAGGATTCTATGAAGAAAAACAGCTACTGCTTATATGAGCAACTCTATTTTGCTCCAGAATGAGTAACAATGGAGATTTATTCATTTTGATGAGTTTTAAATTCTGTTAACTAATTGCATGCATTTTAGCTGGTTTAGAAATTAAAAGTCCTGCCCGTGTTTGCATAACAAATTTGGGATCACATTATATTCAGCGTATTGTAACTTTCTTTTCTCACTTCAAATATCTCTGTTATCTTCTCACATCAGCACATGAATACATAATACTTCTCTGTTCTCAATGGCTAAACAATATTGACATTTTACAAAAGTATCATAAATCATTAACCAATTACTAATTAATGTCATTTCAGTTGTTTTTAGATCTTTGTGAACACTGGCAATGTTGCAAGAACCATGTTCATACTGGTATTTATGTTAGTATAATCCACAGATTAAATTCCCAACAAAAAAATACTCAGTTGGTCAAAGACATGATACATTTTTAACTTGGTAACTATGTCAAATGGCATTTCAAATGGTTTTATTCATTTATACTGCCAGCAATGATGTATGAGAGTCAGGCTTTCTTTGTGAGGATAGTGAGACTTTGCAAATGTGGTCTCAAAGTTATTGTAATGTTACTTAAGGTCAAGGCTACTAATCTCAAGATACCTCTACTTCCGCCACTTTAAAGCATCTATTTAAGTTAATTCTTTCTCAATTTATGAAGAGGCAAAGTTAGCCCAACAGCTATTTATATATGTGTGTGTGTGTGTGTGTGTGTATGATACATTTTTCTGTATATGACATTTTTTCTGGCACAAATGTCAAGGAGGTGTGTGGTGTACCTGCTGATTCACAGCTCTGTTTGAGAAAAACACTTCAAAGCATCTGAAAGTGTTGGTTCGATTTCATTTGCACCCCACTTCCTTCTCCCCTACTTCTCCTTTTTTTAATTTTAATTTTAATTTTAGATTGGAACAATGTCACTTCTCATTCTCCTTAACACATCCACACACAAATGCAGCTCACACCTTCTCATTTGTGGCACCTCCAGTTAATCCTGCCAATTTGTTTACTTATCACACAGACATTAGATACTGATATCACCAGGAAAGAAACACTCCTTGGGGAGGTAATATATTTCTAGTGGCTATATAAGCCGGAGGAGAGGACAATTTCAGAATACAGCTAAAACTTTTATTCCTTAGATTAAATTTGGTCAAAGTGACTTCTCTTCCATCAAAATCCATTCAGGATTAGCTGCTTTGGGCATAAACACTGTCTCTGTCTCATGCTTTCTTTTCCATCTGTAATCCTCCCCTTTCGCTTGATGGTAATTAAAAGAGTAGCTGGCTATCATTTGTATCAAAGAACATCTAAAAGAAATTTGGGGCCGGGCGTGGTGGCTCAGGTGTGCAGATCACACGAGGCCAGGAGTTTGAGACCAGCCTGGACAACAGGGCAAAAACCCATCTCTACCAATAATACAAAAATTAGCTGGGCATGGTGGTGCATGCCTTTAGTCCCAGCTACTCGGGAGGCTGAGGCATGAGAATCACTTGAACTGGGAAGGCAGGGGTTGCAATGAGCTGAGATCATGCCACTGCACTCCAGCCTGGGTGACAGAGTGAGACTCTGTCTCAAAAAGAAAAAGAAAGAAAGAGAAGAAAAAGGAAAGAGAGAGAGAAGGAAGGTTAGGAAAGGAAAGAAGAAAGAATAAGAAGGAAGAAAGGGAGGGAGGGAGGAAGGAAGGAAGGAGGGAGGGAAGGAGAAGGAAAGAAAGGAAGGAAGAAAGAAGAAAAGAAAAGAAGAAATTTGGGGAAAAGATACTGGGATTGCTGAATAAAGATGATGAGTCTAGAAAAAAAAATCTACCTCTCATTTTCGACCCAGAGTTTTTGGTCTCATTACAGTAACATTAAACTTCTTGCCACATTGGTATATAAGGGATCTGAAACCTGATCAGTAAAAATGAATTCATGATACATTCTTATCATATCTAAGATCTTGGGGACTTACCCATAGATAGACAAAATTTGGGACATGAGGGATTGAATGAAATGGCCAAGTTTTGTGGTCATGTGGAATTTATACTGGGGAGTGAAGGGATACAATTAATACATGGTTGATGCAATTTTACAGAGATAAAATATAAGGTAAATAAAATAGGTTAATATATTTTAGTTCAGATTGTATCGAGAACAACATTAGAGTGGGGATAGAAGTTATCTTTGAAGAGGTCCCATTTGAGCTGTCACCAGAGTTATAAGTCATGTGATAACTTGGAGGAAAAGAAGAATAGGCAGATAAAGCAGCTCTGTGAGGAAAATGAGCTTGGTATATTTAAAACAAACAAACAAACAACAACAAAACATTTGTTTTTCTTTTTTTTTTTTTTTTCTTATTTGAGACAGAGTATTGCTCTGTCATCCAGGCTGGAGTGCAGTAGCACAATCTTGGCTCACTGAAACCTCTGCCTCCCGGGTTCAAGTGATTCTCCTACCTCAGCCTCCCAAGTAACTGGGATTACAGGTGCCCACCACCATATCTGGCTAATTTTTGTACTTTCAGTAGAGACAGGGTTTCTCCAGGCTGGTCTCGAACTCCTGACTTAAAGTGATTCACCTCCCAAAGTGCTGGGATTACAGGCGTGAGCCACCGCGCCCGGCCCAAAAATCTTTTGTAATGGCCAGGTCAACGGAGCATGATGATTAGGGCTGAAAAGGAGATGGTATGACAAAAGGTCAGAGGGCCAGCTCCTGGAAGACCATGGTATGCAGGATGGCTATTTCCTCTTCTGAGTATGGACTGTGATATTACCAGTTAAAACTGGAGCAATCTGGTGAAAACCTACTTTTCTCTTGCCTTAGAACATTGTTAGGTTACATTTTTCACAATTTCCGTGGAAGCTTGCTGCCTTTTGATGTTTATCTGACTTATTAGACTTGAGGTTTAATCCAAGCGATGCTGTGGTAACTGTGATGACAGAAATTTGGTCCATTTAGAAAGTCTTCATGTTGTTGGCCTGACACTATAGAGCAAAATATACCAAAAATCTACAAAAACTCAAAAAAAAAAAAACTTTGACTTTTATTTTAGATTCAAAGGGTACATGTGCAGGTCTGTTACATGGGTAGATTTCATTTAGTGGTAGTTTGGAGTAAGGTTGACCTGTCACCCAGGTAGTGAGCCTAGTATCCATAATCAGTTTTCAACCCTTATCCTACTTCCTCTTACCCCTCCTCTGGTAGTTACCAATGTCTATTCTTGCCGTGTTTATGTCTATATGTACTCAGTGTTTATCTCCTACTTATAAATGAGAATGTGTGGTATTTGGCTTCCTGTTCCTGCATTGATTTGCTTAGGACAATTGCCTCCAGTTGCATTCATTTTGCCACAAAGAACATGATTTTATTCATTTTTATGGCTGCATAGTATTCCATGCTGTACATGCACCACATTTTCTTTATCCAATCTACCATTAATAGGCATCTAGGTTGATTCTATCTTTTTTATATTGTGAATAGTGTATAGATGAACACAGGGGCGCACACGCGCGCGCGTGTGTGTGTGTGTGTGTGTTTCGCAGAATAATTTCTTTTCTTTGGGTAGATACCCAGTAATGCTAATTTCGCATTCCTACCAGTTGTGTATAGGTGTTCCCTTTTCTGTATAACCTCAGCAAGATCTGTTAATTTTTGACTTTTTATAAATAGCCATTCTGACGGTGTGAGAGGTATTTCACTGTGGTTTTAATTTGCATTTCTCTGACAATTAATGATGTGGAGCTTTTTGCAATGTTTGTGTATCTTTTTTTAATTTTTTTATTTTATTTATTTATTTATTTTTTTGAGATGGAGTTTAGCTCTTGTTGCCCAGGCTGGAGTGCAATGGCACAATCTCGGCTCACTGCAACCTCTGCCTCCTGGGTTCAAGCGATTCTCCTGATTCAGCCTCCTAAGAAGCTGGGATTACAGGCATGCACCCCCAGGCCTGGCTAATTTTTGTAGTTTTAGTGGGGACGAAGTTTCTCCATGTTGGCCAGGCTAGTCTCAAACTCCTGACCTCAGGTGATCCGCCCATCTCGGCCTCCCAAAGTGCTGGGATTACAGGCGTGAGCCACTGTGTATATGTCTTCTTTTGAGAAGTGCCTTGGCCCACTTTTTAATGGGGTTATTTGTTTTTTGCTTGTTGAATTGTTTAAGTTCCTATAGATTCTGGATATTAGAACTTTGTTGGATGCACAGTTTGTGAATATTTTCTTCCATTTGTCGGATAGCCGTTTACTCTGTTAACAGTTTCTTTTGCTGTGCAGAAGCTCTGTAGTATAATTAGGTCCCACTTTTCAATTTTTGTTTCTGTTGCAATTGCTTTTGAGGACTTAGTCATACATTCTTTTCAAAGGCCAAAATCCAGATGATGATTCCTAGGTTTTCTTCCAGGATTCTTATATATTGATGACTTATGTTTAAATATTTAATTCATCTTTAATTAATTTTATATATGGGGAAAGGTTGGGGTTAAATTTTATTCTTCTGCATATGGTTAGTCAGCTATCATAGCACCATTTATTGAATACAAAATCCTTTCCTCATTGCACATTTTTGTTGACTTTATTGAAGATCAGATGGCTGTAGGTGTGTGGCTTTATTTCTGGATTCTCTACTCTTTTCCACTTCTCTGTGTGTCTGTCTTTATACCAGGAACATGCTGTTTGCGTTATTGTAGGTTTGTAGTATAGTTGAAGTCAGATAATGTGATGACTTCAGCTTTGTTCTTTTTGCTTAGAATTGCCTTACTATTTTGCTCTTTTTTGGTTCCAAATGAATTTTAGAAGAGTATTTTTCTAATTCTGTGAAAAATGATGTTGGTATTTTGATAACAATAGGATTGAATCTTTTATTGCTTTAGGCAGTACGGCCATTTTAACAATATTGATTTTTCCAATCAATGAGCATAAAATGTTTTTCCATTTGTTTGTGTTACATGTGATTCCTTTCAGTAGTGTTTTGTAGTTCTACTTGTAAAAACTTCTTACCTCCTTTGTTAGACATATTACTAGATACTTTATTTCTTTGTGTGGCTATTATAAATAGAATTTGTTCTTGATTTGGCTCTCATCTTGAATGTTATTGTTGTATAGAAATGCTACTGATTTTTATGCATTAATTTTGTATCCTGAAACTTTACTGAAATCATTTATCAGTTCTAGGAGACTTTTGACAAAGTTTTTAGGATATTCCAGGTATAGAATCATATTGTTAGTGAAGAGACATAGTTTGACTTTTTCTATTCCTACTGGATGCTTTTTATTTCTTTCTCTTGCCTGATTGTTCTAGCTAGGACTTCCAGTACTATGTTGAATAGAAATGGTGAGAGTGGGCCTTCTTGTCTTGTTCCTTATGGGGAGTTCTTCCAGCTTTTGCCCATTCAGTACGATGTTGGCTGTGGGTTTGTCACAGATGGCTTTTACAATTTGGAGGTATGTTCCTTCAGTGCCTAGTTTGTTGAGGATTTTTATAATGAAGGGATATTGGATTTTATTGAAAGCTTTTTCCACATCTATTGAGAGGATCATATGGTTTTGGTTTTTAATTCTATTTATGTGGTGAATCGCATTTATTGATTTGCATTTGTTGAACCAATCTTGCATCCCAGGAATGAAACCTACTTGATTGTGGTGAATTAAGTTTTAGATGAAGTGCTGGATTCAGTTTCCTAGTATTTTGTTGAGAAATTTTGTGCCTATGTTCATCAGGGATATTGGCCTATAGTTTTGTTTTTTCCTTGTGCCTTTGCCAGGATTTGCAATGAGTGATGCTGGCTTTGTAGAATAAATTAGGAAGGAGTCCCTCCTCCTCAATTACTTTGAAGAGATTCAGTACAATTTGTACCAGCTCTTCTTTGTACATCTGGTGATATTTGGCTATGAATCCATCTAGTCAAGGATTTTTTTATTAGTAGGTTTCTTATTACTGATTCAATTTTCGAACTCAGTATTGGTCTGCTCAGTGTGTCGAATTTCTTTCTGTTTCAATCCTGGTAGGTCTGTGTATCTGAAGGAATTTATTCATTTCTACTAGATTTTCTATTTTGTGTGCATGGACGTGTTCACAGTAGTCTCTAAAGATCTTTTGTATTTCTGTATGATTGGTTGTAACGTTACCTTTGTCATTTCTGAGTGTGTTTATTTGGATCTTCTCCCTTTATTTATTTGTTAATCTAGATAAAGATCTATTAATCTTGTTTATTCTTTCAAAGAATTAATTGTTGGTTTTGTTGATTTTTTGTATGGATATTTGGGTCTCAATTTTTTTCAGTTCTGATGTTAGTTATTTCTTTTCTTCTGCTAGCTTTGGAGTTGGTTTTTTCTTGTATTTCTAGTTCCTCTATGTGCAATGTTAGATGGCTACTTTGAGATCTTTCTAACTTTTTGATGTAGGTGTAGGTGTTTAGTGTTATAAACATCCATCTTAACATTGCATTTGCTGTATACTTGATATTTTGGTATATGTCTCTGTTTTTACTAGTTACAAAGAGTATTTTGATTTCTGCTTCAATTTCAGTGTTTTTCCCAAAAGTAATTCAGGAGCAAGTTGTTTATTTTCCATGTGCTTGTGTGGTTTTGCAATATCTGCTTGTTATTGATTTCTATTTTTATTTCACTGTAGTCTGAGAGTATGCTTAGTATGATTTCAGTATTTTTGTATGCATTGAGATGTGCTTTATAACCAAACATGTGTTCTGTGTGCAGATGAGAAGGATGTATATTTTTTGGTTGATAAGCAGAGGATTCCATAGATGTCTATTAGGTCCAATTTGTCAAGTGTCCAATTTAAGTCCAGAATTTTGTGCTAGTTTTCAGCCTCAGTGTCACACTGTCAGTGGGGTGTTAAAATTTCTCACTATTATTTTGTGGCTAGCTCATCTTTTTGTAGTCTAGAAGTCCTTATTTTATGAATCTCAGTGTTCCAATATTGAGTGCATATATATTTATGATATACACGTTCTCTTGTTGGATCGAACCCTTTATCATTATGTAACTCCTTTCTTTGTCCTTTTTTTTACTGCTATTGGTTTAAAGTCTGTTGTATCTCATGTAAGAATCATGACTCCTGCTCTTTTTTCTTTTTTTCCCAATTGCATGATAGGGTTTCTCCAACCCTTTAAGTCTATAGGTGTTGTTACATGTGACATGGAGACATGTGACATGTGACTCCAACCCTTTACTCTGAGTCTATAGGTGTTGTTACACGTGACATTGAAGACAGCAGAGGGTTAGGTCTTTTTTTTTTTAATCCAACTTGCCACTCTGTGTCAAGTAAAGTATTTAGACTGTTTACATTCGAAGTTAATATTGATATGTGAGATTTTGATTCTGTCATGAAGTTGGTAGCTGATTACTTTGTAGATTCTATTGTGTGGTTGCTTTATAGAGTCTGTGGGCTATATACTTAATTCTGTTTTTGTGGTAGGAGGTATTACTATTTTATTTCCATGTTAGAGCTACCTTAAGTATTTCCTGTTAAGCTGGTTTAGTGGTACCAAATTCCCTTAGTGCTTGCTTGTCTGGAAAATATTTTATTTCTTCTTCAGTTATGAAGCTTAGTTTTGTGGAATATAAAATTCTTGGTTGGAACTTATTTTCTTTAATGCTGAATATAGGCCCCTAATCTCTCCTGGCTTGTGAGAGTTCTCCTGAGAAGTCTGCCATTAGCCTGATAGGTTTCCCTTTGTAGATGATCTGACCTTTTTCTCTAGCTGCCTTTTAGATTTTTTCTTTAGCACTGACCTTGCACAATCTGGTGACTATATGCCTTGGTGATACTGATTTTGTATAGTATCTTGCAGGCATTCTCTGGATTTCTTATATCCCAATGTCTACCTCTTTCGCAAAATTAGAAAAATTTTCTTAAATTATTCTCTCAAATGTTTTCTAGGTTGTTTATTTTTTTCTCCTTCTCTCTTAGGAATAACAATAATTTGTAGGTTGGGTCACATTACATAATCTCATTTTTCTCAGAAACTTTGTTCACTTTTTAAAATTCTTTTTTCTTTATTTTTGTTTTGCTAAGACTGGCCATCAAGCTCTGAAATTCTTTCTTCTGCTTGATCTAGTCTATTAATAAGGCTTTCAATTATATCTTGAAATTTCTTAAGTAAGTTTTCCAAATCCAGAAGCTCTAACTCATTTCTATTAAATATATTTATCTTTCTTCACTTCCTGGGTTTTTTAGAAATCTCTTTGTGGTGATTTTCAACCTTCTCTTGGATCTTTCTGAGCTTTCTTGCAGTTCATACTTTTAATTCTTTATCTGTCACTTCTGAATTTCCATTTTGTTTAGGCAACATTGCTGTAGAGCTGATATAATCCGTTGGTGGTGTCACTACATTCACATTTTTCATGGTGCCAGAATTCTTGGGCTAGTTACTTCTCATTTAGAGATGCCAGCACTTCTAATTTTTGCAATTATTTTCATTTGGATCAGTTTTTTTTTCTTTTCTTTCTTTCTCTCAAATATTTTTGTTTTCTCTTTCCCTTCTTCCCCTTCCCTAGGTGGTGTGAATGTAGACAATGTTGGGTAGGGCCTATTGGCTTTACTCCTATAGCCCTGAGCACTTTTGCTGTGCAGTTCAATTGATAAGCCAGTAGACGGCACTTATGAGTAAGATCTGTTATGGCCAAAGTGGTCGGGTGTATACTTAATCCTTGTTTACAGGGGAAGGTCTCTGTTGCCTTACACAGTGGGGCTGATCCATGAAGTGTACAGTGATCTGAGCACCTTGCTCAGCCACTTGGTTGGGTGGGAGGCAGGTAGCAAGTTGCATGTGGATGGACCTGGCCAGCATACCTATGGAACCCTCTATGGATGGCAGGCACAAGCACAGTGCCAAGGGTGCTCCAGTGGGTGGCACCGCCAAGCACCCAGAAGTATATGCCCAGTCATAAATCTGGGAAACCTCTTTGGCCTCATGTTCTCTGTATGGGCAGCTGGGGCAGCCTCAACTCCTAATCCAGAAGAGTGGGTGCTCCAGATGCCTGGAGATCGGCCTTGGCTTGGAATGTAGAGGGTCTCACTGCATCACAATCTCTGAAGAGGAAGGGTGTGGCAGCTCAGATTGCTAAATTAGACAAACAGGTGCTCTGAATGCCTGGAGGTCTGCCTGGGCATGGAGTGGAAATGGCCCTCACTGAACTAGACTTTTTGCACAGAAAGGTGCAGCAGGTCAAGCTGCTAATACAGGTGAGCACGTCTTCTGAAAGCCTGGAAATCTGCCTGAATGTGGAGTGGAGAGGACCCCACTGCACCACAATCTAAGCCCAGGAAGGGTGGGGTGCCTTAGGTTGAACCAGGTGAGTGGTTGCTCCAAATGCCGGGAGATCTCCCTGGGGATGAAACAGGAAGGGCCTCTCCGCACCAGGATCTCTGCACAAGAAGGTGGAGTGGGTCAGGCTGCTGATCCAGGTGAGCGAGTACTCAGAATGCCTGCAGATCTGCCTGGGTGTAAAGCAGAGAAAGGCCTCTGCATCAGGATGTCTGCACAGGATGGGTAAGGCAATTCAGGCTTGATGATATGGTTTGGATATTTGCCCCCTCCAAATTTCATATTGAAATGTCATCCCTAACACTGGAGATGAGATCTGGGGGGTGGTGTTTGGGTCACAGAGGAGGATTCCTCATGAATGACTCAGTGATGACTTGGTTCTCACTCTCTTTGTCCATGTGAGAGCTGGTTGTTTAAAAGAGTCTGGAACTTCTTCCTCTATCTTGACCCCCATTTCATGGTATGATGTGCCTGCTCCCCCTTCACTTTCCATCATGATTTTAAGCTTTCTGAGGCCGTACGAGCAGCCAAGTAGATATGGGTGCCATGCTTGTACAGCCTCCAGAGGCATGAGACAAACAAATATCTTTCATTTATAAATTATCCAGTCTCAGCTATTCTCTTAGAGCAATGCAAAATGGACTAACGCAGGCTGCTAGTCCATGACAGTGGGTGGTCCAGATGCCTGGAGATCTGCCTGGGGTGGAGTGGAGGGGGCCCCACTGCCTCATGATCTCAGGGAAGAAGGTTGGGGCACCCAGCAAATACAGATGTAGGCTGATGATTCTAGGTCACTAAGCTGGCCCTGGCTGTAAGTCTCATGACCCCAGAGAAACTGTAGCTGTAGCAGCTCTCCTCCATCCTCAGGCCTGTGATGGGAGAGAGCACTATTTTACCATCTACTGCTGAGGCACTTTTCACAATTCTGGCTGTGGATACCCCTACTCTACTCAAGAGCAAGCACTCCAATCTATGACCCAAGACTAAAGTGACTGCTAGGTCACCAAAGAATGATTTTGTATGTACCCACATTAAAAATGGTGTCCTGCTTTTGGTCTTATGTTTGGGAAAACGTCTGCAACTTTTCCTGTTGTATTTTCTTCTCAGTGTTTCCAAGCCTCTCCCCAAATTAGCTCCAGGGCTAGGGAAAAGTGATGTGCTCTCCTTCAGTCTGAGTTGCTCAGATCCCACGTGGAAAGGTGGGTCACAGAGGGAGGCTCTCTTACCTATGTGATGTATAGAGGCTTCACCCACTTTTATCAGTCAGATGCTGTCAGGAGGCTATATGCCCATGTTTTCCTCCCTGGGATCTGAGATGTTCTTCACAATTCTGGTGAACTCTCATTTTCCTTCTTGAATTAAACCTCACAGAGTTGATCTTTATGTACTATTTTGCTATTTCCAAGTGGTGGAGGCATGCTAAAAGCCTCGAATCCACCATCTTGGGGGAGAAAAGTTAAATATTTTAAAGAATCTCTCTGAAAACATTTTTCTTTAAAGTGCTGGTAAGGGGCAAATTGAGGAATTTATTTCCTCATTCTCTGTGTTGCCATTTTTTATTGGAACGTGTATCATTAGGGAGAGAGTGGAGGAAAAGCTGAACTGGGAAGTTATTATCAAACATTATTCAATGTGCAAGGTTTTCCCACGATGTTATTTGGCATCATAATGTCAATAAATTTCATATGATCTTTTGAGGCAGATTTTTTTTGGTCCTTTCTATATAATTTCAAGTCTGTAGGAGCACAGAGTAAAAAGATCTAAGACAATGGGTGGCCAGTTCTCTGCCATCTTCTACTGGATACATGTCACATTCACCGTCTCGCTGCTTATATTATGGTCACTACTAATGATACCCTCCTTGGTGAGTATGGGAGCATATCTTTCTGTATATAAAAAGAGGATGCAAGGCAAACCTCCTTATAACGTTGAGTACAACCACAAAGGTTTAGAAAACCAAACTGATTAGCTAATTTTTTCAGATAATCTTCAGGGAATAAACACATATGCTAGCAGGTTTTAAGGCCCTGATCCATATACACTTATCCAGATTGTTATCAACAGTTGCAGTAGAGTTTTTAGGAGGCTGATAGCATACAATCTTATATCACTGCGTCTTCCTTATTCTCTGCTTAAAGGCTATTTCCGTCATTATAGGATGTCTCTGTACTGCAATCAACCACAACTTAAAAAAGTAAACAAGTTCATACTCCAGACGGCAACAGGCAATCAACGGGGATGGACATCTCTGGATAAATGCCCCAGCCTCCCTCTCATCTAGGAGGAAGACTCTAGTTGTATATGATTTTTCAAAGAATCCAAAAAAGACTGAAACTCAATTATTCTTAGCTGTAATCCACGCATGAACATACTCTTCGCTGACTTTTCTTTTTCCCCATCTCACTTCTCCTACCTCACTGTGTATAATATCTAGGATATCATCTCCATTAAATTATCTGTACACAGGTCTTTCCTTTTTGGAGAAATACAAACCAAGATGCATATTTTAGTCCATGTAAAGTTCATAATCATACTGTGGCACAGCATTATTATTACTTGAATCCCATTTTATTAATAGGTACAGTTCCATTCTTCCACACTGGCCACCTGTCTGCTCTGGGAATACAGGCACATCAAGTAAGCAGTGAGGATTATATGCTAGAATCTGTGTAGGAAGCAACATTTTCTGGAGGGCTGATTATATTGGTGAATAAAATATACTGATATAACATAGATATTCTTTTGTATGTGTGCATTTATTTGTTCAACTATATTTTCTATTTAGAATTTCCTCTCTGCTTTATTCCTCTAGAGAAATTATTCTCACCCTGGAAAAAAATAGACCAAATAATAATTTTATTGTAAAGTATTCTGTATTATCATTTAAAAAGTTGATAGTTTATCTCTCCCCTTTTTCCTTGAAGATCTTTATTTGTGTCTAAATCACATTTTATTATAATTCAGTGCTTTTATCTTTTTCTATATTCTACTTGGTAGAATCTTGAGAGCAAACACGAAGTTGTATTTAACTTTCAAACAATACGGAATTATTCTGTCATATTCACCAACATTTTCATTGATATTAATTCAAAATTGCTTTCAGCATATTAATTGCTATGAGCATATTAATTTGGAGATATGTCAATGTTAAGGCTTTCAGGAAGGTTCATAGGATTGTTTTTCAAGCCTTTACTTAAATGGCTTAGGGGAGTTATATAGTTTTCATTTAAAGGTCCTACTTATTTCTTATAAATGCATGCTGAAGAACTTAACTATTTGCAATGTCTTCATAATATCATCTAAACATTTTAGTTGGTATATGGGTTAGGAAATCAATTCTGTAACACCAAAAGGGTATCGCACAACTCAATTTGATTTTGTCACTATCTTCAGTTAGCTTCAGATCCCACAAGTTGGTGGTCAAGATCCCTGATAAGACTGGACTTCAGATGCCAGCTACAAGTGGGATTCTCAGGGTACCTGCTGCCAGAGTGAAACTAGGCATGTAGAACAGCTGGCCCTCCTCTGCCCTTTAGGGGTCACCTCTGCCTACATGAGCACACAAAGAGGATGTATACAATCCTGCACCTGACAGCACCCCACTACCACCAACACCGTGACCGCAAACACAGTCACCAGTGGGGATCCTCTGCCCCACACCCTGAGCCATGCTGCTTCCTTCAGTGCTGTGAATGCCTACATGGAGGCTGGCACCTTGGCACCTGCTAGCAACTGCTACAGCTGATGAGCATGCATCCCACCATGCTGCTGCTGCTGCTGCTACCGGCACATGAAAATGAGGACAGAACCCACTGCCACCTCCCTAAAAGACGCTTTGGCTGGCGCTACCTATTGAAGTGCTGTGACCAGAAGTCCAAGAGCACCTCAACCACCCCAGCACAATGAGTTTCAAAACTAGAGCGGCCAGACTAAAATGTCAGGGCCAATATCAGTCCCTCAGAGTTAGAGCACACAGTCTAGGATATGTGAGCTGAGCCTTCGCTGCCTAAAATCTTTCAGAAATGAAGCCAGTTGACTGAACCTGCCTTATACCACAAACCCTCAAGATCATCAAATAAATAAGATAAAAGAAAAACACCCATCCAAAGGACAGCAACTTTAAAGACTGAAGTACCAGCAGCCTGCAAAGATGAGAAAGATGCACTGCAAGAACTCTGACAACTTAAAAAGCCAGAGTGCCTTATTTCCTCCAAATAATTGCACTAGCTCTCCAGTAAGGGTTCTCAACTGGGATGAAATGGATGCAATGACAGAAATAGAAATCAGAATTGGATATAAAAAAAGATCATCAAGATGAACGAGTACATTGAAACCCAATCCAAGAAAGCTAAGAATTACAATAAAATGATACAGGAGCTGACAGACAATATAGCCAGTAGAGAAAAAAGTGCAACCAACCTGATAGAAGTGGAAAGCACACTACAGGAACTGCATAAAGCAATAAAAAGTATTAACAGCAGAAAAGACCAAGCTGAGGAAAAAATCTCAGTGCCTGAAGACTGGCTTTCTGAAATAAGACAATCACACAAGAATAGAGAATAAAGAATGAAAATGAACAAACAAAACCCCTGGTGACTAGATAACTGTGGGATTATGTAAAGAGACCCAATCTATGACTCACTGGTGCCCCTGAAGGAGATGGGGAGAATGGAAGCAACTTAGAAAACATATTTCAGGATATCATCCATGAAAACTTCCCCAACCGAGCTACAGAGGCCAACATTCAAATTTAGGAAATGCAGAGAACCCCAGTAACATACTTCACAAGAATATCATCCCTAAGACACATAATCATCAGATTCTTCCAGGTTAAAATGAAAGAAAAAATGTTGAAGAAAGCTGGAGAGAAAGGTCAGGTCACCTACATAATGAAGCCAGTCAGACTAATGACAGACTTCTCAGCAGAAATACTGCAAGCCAGAAAAGATTGGGGGCCAATATTCAACATTTTTTTTTTGAGATGGGGTCTCATTCTGTTCCCTAGGCTGGAATACAGTGGTACAATCCCGGCTCACTGCAACCTCCACCTCACAGGCTCAAGTGATTCTCCCACCTTATCCTCCTAAGTAGCTGGGACCGCAGGCACATGCCACCACACAGGGCTAATTTATTGTATTTTTGGTAGAGAATAGGTTTGCTTTGTTGCCCGAGCTGGTCTTAAACCTCTGAGCTCAAGTGATCTGCCCACCTCAGCCTCCCAAAGTGCTGGGATTATAGGCATGAGACACTGCACCTGGCCAATATCCAACATCCTTAAAGAAAAGACATTCCAACCAAAAATTTCATATCTGACCAAAGTAACTTCATAAACAAAGGAGAAATAAGATCCTTTTCAGACAAGCAATTGCTGAGGAAATCTGTTACCATGAGACCTGCCTTCCAAGAGCTTCTGAAGGAAGCACTAAATATGGAAATGACTGTTATCAGTAACTACAAAAATGCATTGAAGTACTAGACCAGGGACACTATAAAGCAGTCACACATTAAATTAAATTCTTAATTTAATTTAAATAAAATAATTAGGAATAGAGCTAACTAGGGTGGTGAAATAACTAGAACTGGAAAAAGCTGTTTTAAAATGTGTATAGAACCAAACAAGTCTGCAGAATATACAGCCAACATCATGATGACAGGATCAAATCCACATATATCCATTCTATCTTTGAATGTAAGTGGGCTAAATGCACCAATTTAAAGACATAGAGTGGCAACTTGGACAAAGAACCAAGATCTAATCGTATGTGGTCTTTAAGAGATCCATCTCACAGGCAATGACACCCACAGGGTCAAAATAAAGGGATGGAGAAAAATCTACCAAAGAAATGGAAAACAGAAAAAATCAGAGATTATAATCATAATTTCAGACAAAACAGACTTTAAACCAACAAAGACCAAAACAGACAAAGAAAGATATTACATAATGATGTAAAGGGTTAAATTCAACAAGAAGACCTAGCTATCTAAATATATATGCACACAACACAGGAGCATCCAGATTAATGAAGCAAGTTTTTAAAGACCTTCAAAGAGACTTAGACTCCCACACCATAATAGTATTATGACAGTAATAGACAGATCATCAAGGTAGAAAATTTACAAAGATATTCAGGACCCAAATTCAGCACTGAATCAAATGGGCCTGATAGTCATCGACAGAACTTTCCAGCGAAGAATAACAGAGTATATAATATTTTCATTGCCACAGGGCACAGACTCTAAAATTGACCACACAATTGGACACAAAACAATCCTCAGCAAACACAAAAGAATTGATATTATACCAAAGACTCTCTCAGACCACAGCACAAAACAAATTAGAAATAAAGACTAATAAAATCACTCAAAATCATACAATTGCATGGAAATTAAATAACCTGCCTCTGAATGACTTTTGGGTAAATAATGAAATTAAGGCAGAAATTAAGAAGTTCTTTAAAACTAATGAGAACAAAGACACAACATTCCAGAATCTCTGGGACAAAGCTAAAGCAGTGTTAGGAGGGCAATTTATAGCTCCAACTGCCCACATCAAAAAAGTTAGAAAGATGTCCATTTAACAGTCTAACATCACAACTAAAAGAACTAGAGAACCAAGAGCAAACCAACCCCAAAGCTAGCAAAAAACAAAAAATAACCAAAATCATAGGTCAACTGAAGGAGATTTAGACACAAAAAACCATTCAGATCAATGAATCCAGGAGTTGGTTTTTTGAAATATTCAATAAAATAGACCACTAGCTAGACAAATAAAGAAGAAAAGAGAGAAGATTCAAAGAAACACAATTAGAAATGACAAAGGGGATATTATCACTGACCCCACAGAAATACATACAGCTGACAGAAAGTATTATGAACAGCTGTTTGCACATAAACTAGAAAATTCAAAAGAAATTGATAAATTCCTGAATGCATACACCCTCCCAAGACCCCATTAGGAAGAAATCGAATCCCTGAACAGATCATAATAAGCTCTGAAATTAAATCAGTAATGAATAGCCTACCAACTAAAAAAGGCCAGGACCAAATGGATTCACAGCCAAATTCTACCAGATGTACAAAGAGGAGCTGGTACCATTCTTACCAAAACTATTCCAAAAAATTGAGGAAGAGGAACTTCTCTCTAACTCATTCCATGAGGTCAGCATCATCCTGACACCAAAACCTGGCAGAGATACAACAAAAAAAACTTCAAGCCAATATCCTTGATGAACATGGATTCAAATATCCTCAACAAAATAGTGGCAAACTGAATCCAGCAGCACATCAGAAAGCCTATTCTCCACGATCAAGTAGGTTTTATCCCTGGGATGCAAGGTTGGCTCAACATACTGAAATCAATAAATGTGATTCATCACATGTATAGAACTAAAGACAAAAACCACATGTTTATCTCAGTAGATGCAGAAAAGGCTTTCAGTAAAATTCAACATCCTTCATATTAAAATCTCTCAATAAACTAGCAATCAGGCAAGAAAAAGATATAAAGACATTCAAATAGGAAAAGAGGAAGTCAAACTATCACTATTTGCAGACAGCATTTCCAGATTCTATATTCTAGTTTCTATTTCTAGATTCTATATCTAGAAAACCCCATAGTCTAGGCACAACAGCTCTGTAGGCTGATAAACAACTTCAGCAAAATCTCAGGATACAAAACCAATGTAGAAAAATCTCTAGCATTCCTATACACCCACTGCAGTCAAGCCAAGAACAAAATCAGGAACACAATCCCGTTCAGTTTCCACAAAAAGAATAAAATAATTAGGAATAGAGCTAACTAAGGTGGTGAAATAACTAGAACTGGAAAAAGCTGTTTTAAAATGTATAGAGAACCAAAAAAGAGCCTGAATAGACAAGGCAATCCTACACACACACTCATACAGACACACACACACACACACACACAAACAAAACAAAACAAAAACAAACAAGCAAACAAACAAACAAAAAAAACAAAGCTGGAGGCATCACGCTACCTCACTTCAAACTATACTGCAGGGTTACAGTAACCAAAATAGCATGATCCTGGTACAAAAACAGACACATAGACCAATGGAACAGAATAGAGAGCCCCCAAATAAGGCCACACACCTAGAACTGTCTGATCTTCAACAAGGCTAACAAAAATAAGCAATGGGAAAAGGACTCCCTATTTAATAAATGGTGCTGGGATAACTGGCTAACCATATACAGATTAAAACTGGACCCATTCCTTACATTATATACAAATATCAACTTAAGATCCATTAACAAATTGCATGTAAAACCCCTAACTACAAAAAGCCTGAAAGACAACCTAGGCAATACCATTCTGGACATAAGAACAGGCAAAGAATTCATGACAAAGATGCCAAAAGCAATCGCAACAAATGCAAAATTGACAAATTATATCTAATTAAACTAAGGAGCTTCTGAAGAGTAAAATAAACTATCAATAGAAAAAAAACAGACAATCTACAGAATGGAAGAAGATTTTTGCAAACTATGCATCTGACAAAGTTCTGATACCTAGCATCTACAAGGAACTTAAGCAAATTTTTAAAAATCATGTGTATAAAATAATTTCCAAAGATTTACCTCCATTTCTGATATGCTCTAATATCCAATTTTTAAACCACTTGTTAGATGCTTCAACTTGGATAATGGTCTATTCATTAAGACTGAATATACCTAGAAATATTTTTTATTTATCTCGCTCTGTTCTGGATTAGTTCCAGATGCTAAAATGTAAACTTTATTCATATTATTTTATTTTTCACTGTAGAGGCTATTCTTTTCAGTCCTTCCTTCATATACAATTTTACCTATTAAGTAATGAATAAAGGACCTACTTTAAGTCATTGTGGAAATAGATAGTCAATCAAGTTGAATCATCTGATAGTCTGATAAGAGTCCTTAGAACAACAACCTATCAATTCTGAAATCAATATCCTCAGAAATGTCCTTGTCCAAATTCTTACCAATATTTTCATAGTCAACTTTGCTTTCATTTATTTGAAATACCCCAATATTTTTCTAATATCTGTCCCCATTTTCCCCTAAAACTTAGTAAGTACCTATATCAACTGCTTTCAACTGAAGAATTATGTGACTTAAAAATTGGTACTAAACAAATGATTACAGTCAATGAATCCCCAGAAACAACATGAGATATTCTCTATAGATTAGAATCTTAAAACAGGTGAAATGTAAATAAAATCCTGTTTATATACTGAGAATGGCAAAATGATTGTCCATGATGAATTGTTCTTACTTGTATGAACCTAAGAAAAGGTCATCATTAGGGATGAATTTGGCAGAGATCAGATAGGTATTCCCATTCCAACAATTTAAAGGAAATGAGAAATTAAAAAACAAAAACAAAACAAAACAAGATGGTTGTTTCTAAAATACCATTAGATAATAGGGCAGGAGGAAACAAACTTGAGACCTCCAACTTCTTGTCTTAAGCCAGGAACTGAATCTGAGAAAGTATATGACATTGCTGTAATAATTTCTGGTCCCTTAAAACTTCAGGCTGACAGTCCTGAAAACCAAGGTCACAGAGTCACTTTGTGGGTTAATAAATTACAACTCCAGTTGAATGTACAACATTGTCAGATCTCTTATATGAAAGTTAAGATGTTGACTTTTTAAATAAAGTTATAACCTAATAATTGTAATCAGTGTTTCTTAGAGGACCCAGAGGACTCTTGAAATGCTTTTTAAAAGAGCTGCCTTGTTTGAAAGAGTCGTGACCCTCCTTTCATTACTGTTCACTCGGAGATAAGAATTTACATTCAAAATTGTCTACAGAGTAAAAAGCAGAATCAAAGTTAAATCCAGAAAGAAATATAGTAATTCACTAACTTATATTGTTCAAAAATAATGGAAGATCAATTTAGTGAATGCTTACTCAAGAAAGTAAGATCTTAACTTGGATTAGACTCAATTTATTGTTATATGTGCACTTACAGGAAATCCTGCATTAAATAAGGTTGTTGAGGCATTTGTCTTCGTTTTCAACAGTTAATTAGATTGGTTAATGAAAACTTAGTTTATGGCTAACCAACATAAATGACTTGTAAGGCCAAAGAAAAACTGACATAATGTAGGGAAAGATGTTTAAATATTTGAAAAAGTATTTGATACTTCCTGTTTTCCTATGTTTTCCTTCACTATATTATTTGACAGTGTTCAGATGACTTAATTTCCTTATCATCAGGAATACATTGATGTGAAAAACAAGAAAATATTTTTTAAAACAATTTATATATGTTTTCTGCTGATCGAAAATGTTGGTAAGAATGTTTATAGTTAAAACTGGATACCTCTTCTCAGTAAAACTGGAAATTTTAAGATTGTGAAGTGGACACAGAAGCAACTAACTCCTAGAAGAAATATGGATCTTATCAGCATTATAGGCATAGCTGATGACAAGTTTTAACTGAGGTGTTTAAATACAGTTAAACAGATATGATGACATAATCTTATTCTAGGAAGTAAATTGATCTGAGCTCTCTAACCATAGTTAACATATCACAGAGTACTAAAGAAGAGTACAAACAACTCATAAAGGTTTTACTGAATTTACTCATCTAAAACTACTTTGGTTACAACACTCACCTAATTCCCAGATGTGAGTAAGTTCACAGACACTGAGCCTTGAATGAAGTTAGTATGTGTTGCTATCAATGAATCTTAATTGACACAATCACCTTGTGCACTGCTATGGGCTAAAGAGGTTTTTCTCACTCTCATCTGATGTTGCCTAGTTGGCCATCTGGTGCATTAGCTATCCATAGGCTCTTGTACTGAAGGACCTGAACAGCAAATGAGAAGTTACCAGTTCCACTACAGAATTATCATGTAGGAAGGTCATGATTAGCATTAGAAGCATAGAATCATACGTATTTAGAATCCAACTTAGAACGTACGTGAAGGACCTCTTCAAGGAGAACTACAAACCACTGCTCAAGGAAATAAGAGAGGACACAAACAAATGGAAAAACATTCCATGCTCATGGATAGGGAGAATCAATATGAAAATGGTCACACTGTCCAAAGTAATTTATAGATTCAATGCTATTCTCATCAAGCTGCCATAGACTTTCTTCACAGAATTAGAAAAAAACTACCTTAAATTTCATATGGAACCAAAAAAGAGCCAGTATAGCCAAGACAATCCCAAGCAAAAAGAGCAAAGCTGGAGGCATTATGATACCTGACTTCAAACTGTTAAAAGTCAGGAAACAACAGATGCTGGAGAGGATGTGGAGGAATAGGAATGCTTTTACACTGTTGGTGGGAGTGTAAATTAGTTCATCCATTGTGGAAGACAGAGTGGTGATTCCTCAAGGATCTAGAACCAGAAATACCATTTGACCCAGCAATCCCATTGCTGGGTATATACCCAAAGGGTTATAAATCATTCTACTAAAAAGACACATGCACAAGTATGTTTATTGCAGCACTATTTGCAATAGCAAAGACTTGGAACCAACTTAAATGCCCATAAATGATAGACTGGATAAAGAAAATGTGGCAAATATACACCATGGAATACTATGCAGCCATAAAAAAGAATGAGTTCATGTCCTTTGCAGGGACATGGATGAAGCTGGAAACCGTCATTCTCAGCAAACTAACACAGGAACAGAAAACCAAACACCAGATGTTCTCACTCATAAGTTGGAGTTGAAAAATGAGAAAACATGGACACAGGGAGGGGAACATCACACACCGGGACCTGTCAGGGGGTGGTGGGCAAGGGGAGGGATAGCATTAAGACAAACACCTAATGCATGCAGGGCTTAAAACCTAGATGATGGGTTGATAGGTGCAGCAAACCACCATAGCACATGTATACCTATGTAACAAACCTGCACTTTCTGCACATGTATCCCAGAACTTAAAGTATAATAAAAAATATAAAAGAATCCTAGGTATTTAGAAGAAAATTAAGTAGATCCAAGATTTCAGTAAAACTCAGCGTAAGTATGTGTAAGGGATGAGGATTAAACTACACCTGCTATCAGGGAAAACTATAAACATTTGCTGCTGCTTCTAGATACCAGAGAATGAACAAAGAGAAATACTAATAATTGTCTTCACTATGAGGAAGTAATATTGCTGACAGTTATTCGTGATAACTATTTACTATTAGTATCATATTTTCATATGCATAACTGTTGTGTATAATATAACTATGTGCCAGATTAATTTTGAAAATTTGTATTTGATTATAATTCTAAATTTGGCTCCCTACATTCAGTTTTCTGTTGCTAGGCTGTCATGATCACATGATTACACTGTAAAAAATAAAAAGGAAGAACATTGACTGTAACATTTAATAAATGTTTGCTGAAAAATATATGCCTTTTTTCCCCCTTAGCACAGAAATTTGAAGACAGTTTTCATTTTTTATATCCTATATAGAGTTCTAAGCTGAAATCTCTGGAGGAGATGAGACAAGGGAAGACAAAAAAAAGGTTTCATATCTCATCTGCGCAATGCAGGCTAAATGCAGGTGGACTTCTGATGGGGCCCTGAAGGACAAGGTTGATCTGGTGGGAGTTGGCTGAGACCAAGAAAGGTTAAGAATGAACTCATGTCTAAAAAAATGAAAGAAATCAAAGCTAAGAAGCCAAACATGTTGTCAAATCCAAGGGGAAAACATAACTAAGATTAGACAAGCAGGTCAAAAGTTTAAGGGAAAGTAAGATTCACTTATCAAACATTTTGAATCCATGCAATGTGTTCAGTGTCTGAGGATATCCACACTGAAAAGCTTACATCCTAGTGTTGGAGACACACATAAATAGATCACTATAACACAAAAACTTTTTTATCATAGAAAATGGAACACAGTATTATAGACGCAAAAGGGAGTGTCAGTTAAAGCAGTTGGAATGGAAGATACAAAAGGTTCTCTGAAAAAAAAAAATGAAGCTCGAGCTTATACTTAAAGAATACATAGGAGTGAAATAGATAACTGATGTCTGATGATAAACTCAGAAACACTCTAGGAGAGAGAGTTAAGATGCCCCAAAGTATAAAATCAAGACACAGAACAAGTAATATTGGAAATAATGAACAAGTAAGTGCTGCTAGATATAGAAGTGCAAGGGAGAATATGGCAAGATGGTGGAGGATAGAGGATGTGGGTAAAGGAAAAAAGATGTTCTCTATTATGCCATGTTGAGAAGCTTAGATAATATCCTGTAAGAGATGGGTGGCCATTAAAATGTTTGGGAGATTTTATTATAGGATAAGTCATTTCCTTTGATCTGGGATTTCCCTTAAATAAACATCCCCTGCCTCTTTCCCCACCTCCTACTCCCTGCTTCCCACTGAGTATAAATGGAATTATCTAATTGAGGAGTTAGAAGGAAAATGATCACCCTCTTATAGGCTATCTCTTGGATATGCCTTCCTTCTGAGAGTGCCTTCTGGTCTGCTCCTTCACTGAGTGGATGGCTTAGAGTGGCAACCTATGACACTATGCGGGAGACCTGATTGATCAGCTGTGCTCCTGACTGATTGCAGCTGTCTGTCAAATTTAACGGAGTGTTGACCTGTCTCTTACTCTAGATTTGAAGACACTTTCTACTGTCTGCTTTTCTATAATAAATGTAACATTTTGATCTCTAATTGATTTGTTCAGGGAGGGAAGAAAAAAGATAGTGTTTATTGATGTCATAAAACTCTAATACCTTTCATTTTAGATGGTTCACTGGTAGTTGTGCTTAAGGTCAGTTTCAGAATTACAAGGTCTGTCAAAAAACATTAATTACTTCTACATGAGGTGAGGAGGAACAAGAAGTTTGACAATGTGCATAAAAAGAAAAAGGTAGAGTTGAGGAATGCTTAAAGAAGAAAAATAGGGCTCAGTAAATAAGATGTTGCAGTATGGAAAAGAAGGTAGTAAGGATGGCACTTAAGTTGTTAGTTTAGGTGACCATGTGAATACTAAGACCACCAATTCATAGAATAAATAAGAAAGCTCTAATTTAAGAAAGAAACAATTTGGAATTAGATTTGAGTTTTCTGTGTGATATCTAAGTGCACATGTCTAGCTGAAGTTGGATATATGAGTCCGAGGACCCGCAGGAGATGGCTTGTTGAGAGGTAGTAAGTGAAATCATGAGAGTGTAAGAAGTTACCTGAGAAATAATCTAGAGAGTGAGAACAATAGAGTAAAGACAGACAATGGACCAAAATAACTTTTAAATGGTATGTGGTAGAATACTATCTCACTTAGAAGACAAAGGAAAACCAAGAAGTTGTCACTGAAGCAAAAGCAGTCACATTTTTATAAAAAAGAAATAAGCAAAGATAACAAATTTGCAAAGAGGTTCATTTACAGAGGAATTAAAAAACTGTAATTAATGTGACAGTTAGTGCCTTACCATGGCATTATAGTTTTAATCTACGTTTAAACAGTGAAATGACCAGATCTCTAAAAAACACAGAACATAATGCAAAATAAATTCAATAATATTAAATTTAAGAATTTCTTTTCATTCAGGGAGACCATAATGAAAGTGAAAAGACAGGTGACACTCTGGGAAAAGATATTTGAGGCACATTCAGTAAATAAGCATTTAATATATGGTATATATAAAATTATCAACAACAACAAAAGCTTAATGACTCAAAAGGGAAAAACTAGGGGGAAATTGTGAGCATGCAATTACAGAAGAGAAAAGATGAATGGCAGATAAATATATGAAAGGATTCACTGGTAATTAGCATGTAAGGAAATACAAAAATAAATCCAAAATAATATAGTATTTCACATGCACCAGATTGACAAAAAAAATGATAAAATTAAATGTTGCTATGAATAGTTAGCCAATTAAAATATCTTATTTACTCTTAGGAGTAAAAGTTGGTGAAACCCTTTTAGAAATATTTTGATGCTTTTTAGCAAAGTTAAACATGTACACACTCTATGATTCAGCTATTGCACTGAAAAGGACAAAGGACACAAACAAACACTTTTCAAAAGAGGACACATACGTGGCCTCTTTTAGGTGACCATGTGAATAGTAAGACCACCAACTCATAGAATAAATAAGAAATCTCTAATTTAAGAAAGAAACAATTTGGAATTAGATTTGAGTTTTGAACAAGAATATGAAAAAATGCTCAACATCACTAATCATTAGAGAAATGAAAATCAAAATCACAATGAGATACCATCTCATCCCAGTCTGAACGGCTATTACTAAAAAGTCAAAAAATAGCAGATGCTGGTGAGGTTGTGGAGAAAAGGAACACATACACTGCTGTTGGGAATGTAAATTATTTCAGCCATTGTGGAAAGCAGTTTGGTGGTTTCTCAAAGAACTTAAAACAGAATTGCCATTTGACTCAATAATCCAATTATTAGGTATATACCCAAAGGAATATAAATCGTTCTACCATAAAGACACATGCACGTGTATATTCATCACAGCACTATTCACAATAACAAAGACATGGAAGCCACATAAATACCCATCAGCGGTGGTCTGGATAATGAAAATACAGTAAATATACACCATGGAATACTATACAACCGTAAAAAGGAATGAGATAATGTCCTTCACAGCAACATGGTTGAAGCTGGAGGACATTATCCTAAGAAAACTACTAATACAGGAACATAAAACCAAATATCACATGTTCTATTTTTCAGTGGGCGATAAATATTGAGTACATATGGGCACAAAAAGGGAGCAGCAGACACCAGAGCCTATCTGAAGGTGGAGGGTGGGAGGAGAGAGAGCATCAAAAAACTACCTATAGGGTACTATGATGATTTTCTGGGTGATGGAATAATCTGTCTATCAATTCTGTTGCATGCACTGTACCTATATAACAAATCTGCACACGTATTACTGAATGTAAAATTAAAGGTTAAAAAAAAAATCTCATTACCTCAGACAAGTCTTGTACCAGAAGATAAGTTTAGGTAGTTTATATTAGTGTTTTTATTGCATTATATGTATTTATATATACAATATATAAATGTTTGTATATATAAACAATCCTTATAATTTTCAATAAATAACTGGTAAAATGAAATATACAATATATGAATCACACTTGCACATATTGGTATGAGATTAAACATCTTGATAGTGTTCAACAAAATAAATAAAGAAGAAGTACAGCTAAATAACACTTGCATAAATTTAAAAGCCAGGCAAAATTAACATATATTGTTTAGGGATACACAAACAAGTGGTAAAACTATAATGAAACTTCAGGGAATTATTAACTTAAGAGCCAGAAGAGTGACCATCTGATGGAGGAGTTTGGATGAGGCTATGATTGTTGACAGGCACAGAGGGACTTCTGGGGTGAAAGTGATACATGTTTATTAGTCTAGGTGATGGGTACACAGGTATTCTCTTTATTGGTTTTTCTTTAAAATGTAGTTACATATTTCATATACTCTTTACAATATATTTTACTATTTAAAGAAAAAATTTTAAACAAAAATAAATAGGATGCTGGAAGGATGTCACTACTTTCTTAGCTACATACTTGAAATTATTATAAAAAGTATTTTTAGAAAAGTAATAGTAAACAGAACTTCTGCATTGTATAATCTGACAGATTAGCTCTTGGACAAATCAGAAATTCAAATATAGCAACATAATTTCACTTGCATGGCTGAGCTGGAAGGCAAGTCAAAAAGAATCCATGGAGATGAAAAATGAAGCTGGGACTGGAATCCAGAGTGGTTAGCGTAACTAAAGCCAGAACTACTGTCCTACTAACAGCAGTGCAGACCTAGAATGGTCACCACAGGAGACAGGTGACAAGTCCTAGAGCCAAAAACAAGAAAGGATGGGGGGCAAATTAAGAAACCTGCATCAAATTGGAACTCTCAGAAGGCTATAATTTCAGTGAAAGTCTGAATGAGGAGAACAGAAACAAAATGCAACAAAAATACAGTGACAAAAGACTTCTTTGTCTCTGCCTTTGGGTCATGGTGGGACACTTACATCAAGAATTTAGCATGGCACATGTATACATATGTAACTAACCTGCACAATGTGCACATGTACCCTAAAACTTAAAGTATAATAAAAAAAAAAAAGAAAAAAAAAGAGAACAGAAAGTGACTCAAGAAAAAAAAAAAAAGCAGTAAAGAAAATAATGTCGGAATGCATTATCTACCCTAGGCCTAGATAATTTTATGGGTGGATTCTAGCAAATGCTCAAGCAATACATATAATCTCAATCTTATACAAGTTGTTTCAGGAAAAAAAATAAAGAAATAAATGTTATCATGGTCTTAACAGATTCATGAAATTTATTTTCTGAAGTTCATCTTTTCTTTATATTTTCAAACTCCCCAAAACCACAAATGTAACCAAAGTTCCTTAACTTGATAAATGCCACATACCCCATGACAAAAAAATTAATGAGAAGTGGTACATGTGCTGTATGTCAGAAACAAGGCTTGGGATTTTTGTTATCACCATCGGATTTCATATTTCCTTTATATTACAATAATTCAAGGGGATGAGCACGGTGGCTCATACCTGTAATCCCAGCACTTTGGGAGGCCAAGGCGGGTGGATCACAAGGTCAGGAGATAGAGACCTTCCTCACTAACATGGTGAAACCCTGTCTCTACTAAAAATACAAAAAATTAGCCAGGTGTGGTGGTGGGCGCCTGTAGTCCCAGCTACTCGGGCGGCTGAGACAGGAGAATGGCGTGAACCCAGGAGGCGGAGCTTTCAGTGAGCTGAGATCACACCACTGCACCCCAGCCTAGGTGACAGAGCGAGACTCCATCTCAAAAAAATAAAAAAATAATAATAATAATAATTCAAGAGAAAAGATGAGGTATGAGGTTTAGGAGGGAAAAGATAAAATGGTCATTATTTTCAGGCACCACAATCATCTATCTACATAGAAAATTCAATGTAATATACATCAAACTAGAAATGTGTGGTGTTCTAGAATCCATATACAGTGTTTCAAGAAGAGAATGAGCAGCAAAATCTAATGCTAGTAGGTCAAGTACTATGAAGTACAGACAATGAATGCTTAATTTGACATTGTGCACCTGATTGGTGTCTTGGACAACACCAATTTCTGTAGAGGGGTAGGGAAACAGATTGAGAAAGGCACAAAAAGAAGTGCACATAGCAGTTTTCTTTCTGTTCTTTCACAGAGTATTATAAAGGGGAATAGAGAATTGTGGAAAGTAGCTGCAGGAAATATGAATTTTGAATTCTTTTTAAGATGGATGTTATATGCTAATAGAAATAACCCGGGGCAAGGGGTGGCAAGAGATACAAAAGAGAGGAGAACAATACAAAAGTTAGAGCCTTAACACGCAAAAGAGAATGACATTCATTTAAAAATGAATTAATGTAGACTTCATAGGTTCAAACATGTAGTTGTTGACTTTGAGAATAAAGGAGAGGGAATAGGATTGAAAAGAAATATAAAGAGTTGTTCAAATACTTGGACTGTATAAATTTAAAAAAAACAGAAGTAAATAAAATGGGGTTCTAGGCACAGTGTGGAGATATTTTTATTAAATTGAAAAAAAAGGAAAAGAGACAGAAACAGTTAATAGGTGGAAGTACTGAAAATTGGTTAGATCATTTATAAAAAACTCTTCTTTTGCCCATACAGTAGGCATCATGGTCATCTGAGAGTGAGATATGGAAAAGTTGGATAGGGGACTTTTGAACCTACTTCAAAGATTATAAATTTCTAATGACACAGATCTGCTTGGTTTGATGCTTTCCCCCAGAAGTACTTGGATACTCAGTGAAGGACCAGAGAAGTGGCGGGGTTGCTGGCACAGAGCTGCAATTTTGTGGATAACCCCAAAGGGAATCAAGGTATTAAGAGTGTTGTAGAGAGAACAGATCATACATTAACCAGGGCCAGGGCCCTTCTCTGTCCCCAGCAACAGAGTAGGGCTGATTAGGTACATTATATGAGAACATTCATTAGTGATATACCAGCAGGGGCACAAGAGTGCAGAACAATAAGGAATTGTGAGTAATATTTTATACCTATATTTATAATCCTGTTTTTAATTTTTCTGATTTTAATTATTAAGGTAATATAGGCTCAGTATGAAATGCATATAAAGATTTTCCCAAATACATCTGAGAATTATAAAGTCTTTACATTTCTTCTAATTACCTCTTGCTCCAGTTTTCTTCTTCCAATGAATTCTCCATCTTAGAAATGAATTTCTTTCTCCAGCATATATCAAGTTGTAAATAAACAGCACAACTTGGAATTGTGTAGTATTGCCTAACTGATTATTGTTCCTTTTCTGGGGTGATTTTTCCATTACAGACTTGATTTTTATTTATTTCCTTTTTCTATTTTTTGGTATAAACATTTATTCCACTAGAGGTATAATATTACATTTTTGCTGGAAATTTAAATAATTTTAATTTATTGGTATTATAAATAGTACTGTTATCAATATCATAAATAAAGTCTTTTCAGTCTTCTTTCTTTTTTTAACTGTTATTTTAAATTCAGGGGTACATGTGCAGAATGTGCAAGTTTGTTACATAGGTAAACATGTGTCATGGGCATTTGTTGTACAAATTATGTCATCACCCAGGTATTAAGCGTAGTATCCATTGGTTATTTTTCCTAATTCTTTTCCTCCTCCCATGGTCCACCCTCCAGTAGGCCCCAGTATGTGTTGTTCCCCTCTATCTGTGCATGTGTTCTCACATTTAGCTCCCATGTATAAGTGAGAACATGCAGTATTTGGTTTTCTGCTCCAAAGTTAGTTTGCTAAGGATAATGGCCTCCAGTCCATTCACATCCCTGCAAAAGACATGATCTCATTCTTTTTTATGGCCACATAGTATTCCATAGTGCATACATACCAGATTTTCTTTAACCAGCCTATTATTGATGGACGTTTGGATTGATTCCATGTCTTTGCCATGGTGAATAGTGCTTCGGTGAACATATGCATGCACGTGTCTTTATAATAGAACCTTTGGACATATACCCTGTAATGGGATTGCTGGGTCAAATGGTATTTCTGACTTTAGGTCTTTGAGGAATTGCCACACTGTCTTCCACAATGGTTGAACTAATTCACAGTCCCAGTAACAGTGTAAAAGCATTCCTTTTTCTCCATAACCTCGCCAGCGTCTGTTACTTTTTGACTTTTTAGTAATAGTCATTCTGACTGCTGTGAGATGGTATCTCATTGTGGTTTTGATTTGCATTTTTCTAATGATTAGTAATATTGAGATTTTTATATGCTTGTTGGCCCCATGTATGTCTCCTTTTGAAAAGTGTCTGTCATGTCCTTTGCCCACTTTTTAATGGGGTTGTTTTTTTCTTCTATATTTGTCTAAATTCCTTATAGACGCTGGATATTAGACCTTTGTCAGATGCATAGTTTGAAAAAATGTTATCCCATTCTGTAGGTTGTCTGTTTATTCTGCTGATAGTTTTTTTTCCTAGGCAGAAGCTGTTTAGTTTAATTAGATCTCATTTCTCAATTTTTGTTTTGGTTGCAACTGCTCTTGGCGTCTTTGTTGTAAAATCTTTGCCCATGCCTATGTCCTGAATGATATTGCCTTGGTTGTCTTCTAAGGTTTTTACAGTTTGGGGTTATACATTTAAGTCTTTAATCCATCTTGAGTTGGTTGTTGTATATGGTGTAAAAACAGGGTACACTTTCAATTTTCTGCATATTGCTAGCCAATTATCCCAGAACCATTTACTGAATGGGGAATCCTTTCCCCATTCCTTGTTTTTGTCAGGTTTGTCGAAGATCAGGTAGTTGTAGGTGTGTGGTCTTATTTCTGGGCTCTCTATTCTGTTCCATTGGTCTATGAGTCTGTTCTTGTACTAGTATCATGCTTTTTATTTATTTTCTTCTTTTTTTTTTTTCTTTTGAAATAGGGTCTCACTCTGTTGCCTATGCTGGAGTGCAGTGGTGTGACCATGGCTCACTGCAGTCTCAGTCTGGGCTCAAGGGGTCCTCCCGCCTCAGCCTCCCAAGTACCTGGGATTACAGAGTGTGAACCACCCCCCACTTTTCTAAGTGCTACTGATACAAGAGAGTTTTATGAATAAGACTTTCAATGAAGCTTTACCATAATAGAGAAAAACCTACAGTGGAAGCAACCACTTAAAATTTACTAATAAATAGGATAACTCCAAAAATCCATCCACCATTTTTTTCAGTGGAAAATTATCACTGGCCTTGACAAGAGCTGCTTTTGTGCATGATGAGAGAATAAATATAATTCATTAGGTGCTTTACCAAACAGAGAACAACTCAAACCATACCTCCACCTTAGAAGGTTTAATTATTCACAGCTAGTTCAACATGATGTATTTTCTGAAACATAATCAAAATCTTACACAGGTATCCCTCCTTCTAGTTTTATCTGAAAGAAGAATGGGCAGTATTAAAATTTATTCTCCTGATGTCAAAAACAAACCCACATACAACATGATTTATATTTCTCTTTCTTTGAATGTATATGAATTTCATGTGCATGTGAGTATGTAAAAATGTTTTGAATGCGGCCAATAAATTCATATAATTTGTCAATGTTTTTGACTTGATTTAGTTTTTCTGGTTTAATATGGGTATCTTTCTATGTTAGATTTATATCAACCTGTTGTGATGGCTATATAATTTTTAATAATGTGAGATAAAATAATATTTTAATAATTTAGTAACTAAGGGAATTTTTTCCTAAATGTTGCTTCTACAAACATGGCTACAAATAAACTCCTTGAAAATATGTCTGTGAAGGCCTATGCAACACTTCCATTAGAATATGTCTACAAAAGGCAATTTATGGCTCAAATAATATGTTAACTTACAGTTTCACTGTTACTGACAAATGTCTACTTTCATTTTCTATCTGAAACAGCGATTCAAATTTACATTCTTAGAAATAATATATGAAAGGATCTGTTTTCTAATGCCCTAAACAATATTGAATATATGTAATGTCTAATTTTTGTTAATTTTTAGCATTATTGTTTTCATATGAATCCCTTAGATCATGAGAACAAACCTCATTTTATATAGTTATTAAAGATTTACATTTCTACTGTTAATTTCCTTTCTGTAAGTTTGCTAATGTTACTATGAAGTTTTTCAACATTTTTTCTTATTCATTTACAGAAGTTCCTATGTGTTATAAATCTTAATCCTTCCTATATCTGAAATACTTACAAATAGACTTTTTTTCTTGCAGTCTCTTCTTTGCTTAAGATATCATTCAGTGTATTAAAATTGGAATGTTTACATTACCAATGTGTCTTTTCTTGGTGTTTGGGTTTTGGTTTTTATTTATAAAGTCCTTCTCTCTACTGTAATTATATAAAAACAATTTTTAGTAGTTTTCTCATATTTTTAAATTTGCCAAGTTCAAGGTCAATCAGTTCAATAATTAGAAATTTGAAAATCTTAAAAGGTCTTTTTCCTCAAATTAGGCTCTATAATTTTATAAACAGAGCAGTTATTTAAAAAACTTGCATAAAATTAGACTTATTTTAACCTGGTGTTCACCACTCAATAGTTACATATCTTTGGGCACATTATAAAACCTATGTAAGCCTCAATTTCCATATCTGTCTAACATAAATAATAATTATAATTAACAAATAGATTGGTAGTGAGGATTAAACAAATAATGTATGCATTTAGGCATACAAATAATCAATAAATATTAACTTTGTTCTGTCTTGGTACATTGAATTTACTCAATAAATATTTGAAGTACACTGAGTAAAACTAAGTATTCTTAATGCTTAAATATTTAAGAACCCTAGAATTTTCATTGTGTTCATTTTTTGAATTATGTATTTAAAATTATGAATTTTACCTTTAAATGCATGCCCCAATACATCAATTTGAATAAATCACACTAATGATATGCAATTCCTATATAAAGATGAGTCTATTTCTAGTTGCTCTCTTCTACAACATTGATGTATTTGACATTTCTTGCATGTAAAATACTTCTAAATTTTCAAAGTTTTTACTATTCTCACACTATCCATTAGGAAGATATGAAAGCTAGCACCAACTTAATAGTACACAAAAACAGAGGCCTAAAGAGATTCAATGACTTGCCCAAGTTCATATTATAGATTAATTGATCCATAATTATATTTTATATCCTCTGCCTCTTAGTCCAGGATTCGATTCTACTTGCTACACCAGTGGTAACCAAGTTTTGAATCATCAAACAGAGTTTCTCAAACCCAAATATGCATCAGAATTATCTGGAGGGCTTATACAAACCCAGAGCATTGGATCTAACCCCAAGAGTTTCTGATTAGCAGGTCTAGCTTTTCCAAGAAGTGTCCAGATGACAGTAATGCGGCTCATCTGGGAATTGCACTTTGAGTACCATCGCACTAAAAGATCCACTCTTGAGACTGTCATGAATGGATAAGGGGACAAGAAGGTGGGGTTTGATGCTTGCCCTCTCTCAGCTTCAACCCAACGAGCTGTACTTTTTTCTGTCATACATATTGGGCTTTCATTGAAGCAAAAACTGTTTGATAAAAAGTTTCTGCTGATTGAAAAATATGTAAACAATAAATAGAAATTTAAAACACTGCCTTATAACAAATACATCTCTTTGTTTCATATTAAAAGAATAGAGAACAGGATTGTACCCAAGAGATCCTTATGCTTTTCTGAGGAATGTCAGAGCCAATAGACTCCAGGGCAGAGTAATATCTTTAGTATTGCACAGTTGGCTGTTTTTCTTTCTTTTGGTAATGTTTTGTAGAAAGCATCCTTTTATCATTTTTCCAATTTGGATGAAGACTCTTCCAATCTAAAATAACACAACATTCTATTGTTATATCTGATGAGAACCTGGAAGCGTCAAAATGACCTAATCATAGAATGTTTAGAATCAGCCAAGTCAGTATAGTATGAGAGGGAATCTATCCTTAGAAGTCTGCATAAATGCATTTTGACACTGTAGGATACCACATGTGACCGATCCCTATGTGTTGTTTTCCACATGTTTGTGCGTGTGCCTGTGTGTGGTAGTTAAACATTCACAAAAGGCCTTTAAGACAACAATGCTAAGTTACTGTAAATATCAAGCTATCCTCCCTTGGCCCTAGTGTCTTACTTTTTGAATCAGTGGGTTTGGCCTTAAGGTTCTCCCCAATCCCTTTCAGTTGTGTCTGACCATAATCTCGAAAAAAGCACAGGCAGAACTAGGTTCAAAGCCTATCTTCTGGGGAAAAAAATGAGTAGAATGTTTCTTGACTCTCTTGAGCTAACTCTGTTTTGATGTTCTTCGGCTCATTCTACCCTCAGTTGTTTTAAAATATAGCTTTTGCAATCAAATACTTTCTTGGTACTATAATAGTTCATAATAAATTGCTATTATAAGAGCCACAGAATAACTTGAATTCACCTGTCCAGAGTCTTTCCTCAGATGTCCCAACGTGTTTTATCTGCTCAGCATTTTGTATGATTCTTAAATCCAAACTCTCTTTCACATAGATAAGAAGTAGATTGTACAAAACAGAACACAGTTCTTTCTGCATCTGTCTCACTCTGCGATTATCCCAGCATGCTGAACTTATGCTTAAGGAGATAATTCTCCTGGGGAAGGGAAAAGTTCAACACAATCGACACTGAGTACAAAGTTGTGCCTTAGAAGCTGTCTTGGAATTCAAATGGGTAGACTTACATTCTAGCCAAGATAGCATTTTCCCAAATATAAAACTAAATTTTTCCTTTCTAGAATGGGAATGTTTCCCTCCTCTTGCCTCAAAGAACTACAGATTGTCCTGACTTACACTGATTTAAGATTTTTTTGATTTTACGATGGTGTGAAAGCAATACACATTTAGTACAAACCATAATTCACATTTTGAATTCTGATTTTTTCCTGGGCTTGTGATTTACTGTACCATACTCTCTAGTGATGCTGGACAGAGGCTGCTAGCCACAGCTCCCAGTCAGCATGTGATCACTACTGTAAACAACCTGTGTGCTACCGTGTACTGCATTGCCAGATGGTTGCCCAACTGTAACAGGCTAAGGTAAGTTTTCTAAGCACATTTACGGTAGGCTTGGCTATGATGTTCTGTAGGTAAGATGTATTAAATGCATTTTTAGCTTACGATATTTTCAACTTTTGATGAGATTATTGGGACATAACCCCACCATAAGTCAAAGAGCATCTATATATAACATGGGACTCAACAAATGCTTTGTAAACATGAAAGTGTTCCATGAATGTTAGAAGTGAATTTATTTTTCTTTTTTCCCTTAGAGCATTCTTCCCAAACATGTTCTCTGAAATATTTGTTTGAGAGGTTTTAGTCAGTGATTTGCAGTCTTCATTCTCGGAAATCACCAGCTCTATCAAGGTTTAAATCATCTTATATTGGCAAAGTAAGACTTTATGCCTCCCAGTAATGTTTTTCCTTAACTTTGGTCTGAGTAGGGCTGTCATCAAGCAAGTTTTGATCAGATGAGGCAGTGAGGGCCCAACTACAAGAGGAGGAAATATGTGATTAAAAATGTAGGAAATGGAATTCTAACTACAACAAAGCCAAACATACAAGCTTTATATACTAAAATGTAGGCCAATGTCAGACATAAAGTAGGCATTTGAATAGTGTAAAGTAGTGAAATAAATAAAAATATGGTCAAGTCATGAGTTTTGCTATTGAGAAACTCTTAGTCCAGCCAGGATCACTAACACATGAGAATGCAAGATATGTGATATATATGACGTGATATGATATGCAGATAGATGATATAAATAGACATTGATAGATGTAGATATAGCTAGATGGACAATGTCATACAGAAAAATAAATCAGTGTATGAATAATAATGGACAGATAGAACAAAAGTATGAATGGGTTTTGTAATATGAGGGAGAGAAGGCTATTACAAGCCTTACAGGATTAGAGAAGAATCACTGATCTGCTCTGCCTGGATAAATTACACAAGCATTCAGAGAGAGTCAGACTCATTCCTTGGGCAAGCTATGGGTCTTCCAAGGAGGATCCTTAAAAGACTTACTGCAGCTTCCTACACATACCCTCATTCCACTCAGTTCTCTTTCCATTTCTCTCCAACAGAAGAACAAAGAACAGTTAAGGTTTCGGTTGGCAGCATTTGAAAAGATAAGTTTATCAGGAAATGGTCTTCTTATATATTGGAAAAAAGTATAAGTCACATATTCATCTACCTAATCTGTCTTTGAGGATTTAAATGTTCTCAGCAAGTTTTTCCTATTACTTGAAAGAAATTCCATAGGGACAGCAGCACTCCTTCTAGTTTATCAGTTTGGATCAGTGTGCCTAACTGTCCACTGATTTGCTAACAGCTTGTAATAAAAATTTTAAAATCTACAACATGGCTTGAAAAAAAAATACCTGCACCAAATCTTTTTCAGTCTTAAAGAAGATATACTTAAAAGTATAAACTTAGGTATTGATGAGCTTTACAAGGTCATAGTCTGACTGCTTATATAATATGTTATGAGATTAATAAGAAAACCCACTCACAAAAATTTCTACAACTAAAGAAAAATGGAAAGTAATTGCTAAGGACAATTCATTTTAGCTCGGTTCTTTAAGTTCAATGTTGCCGCCACCCTCAGTCCATCCTTCCTTCCTTTCCTCCTTTCTTCCTTCCTCTCTTTCTATCTTTTCTTTTATTTTCATGTAACACAAGAAGAATGTTTTAATCAAATTTTCTTCAGAGAACAAGCTTATTGTGTCACCTAACATTTATGGTCAGAGAGAACACTCTCTTTATTGCAAATTTCATGACAATTTACTTTCTTCTCATCTCCATTCTTCCTCCAGCATATTGTATGATGCCTATTCTTAGTAGGTACCCAACAAATATGCATAACATGAATAACTAAATGTCAGATACGATATGTGATATGCACAAGAATGTTCGTAACAGTACAGTTTATAATAATAATTTTAAAGATATAAATAATAAAATACTCATCAACAAAAGGTTGAATTAAGTGAATGAATGAGCTCTGCTGTATTCACACAATGAAATTAGTATAAAACATTTAAAATAAATAAACTATAGGCACACATGACAATATGGATAAATATTAGCTACATAATACAAAAAGATAAGTCTCAAAAGATTACATATTACCTGTTTTTTGCAAAGTTAAAAAACTAAATTACAAAAAAAATTTTTAAGGGCACTTGTTATGCAATAAGAAACATATACAAAGAAATGTAATGGCAAGATGAACATGGGATTTGGGTGATCATTCCCTTAGATGGAGGTGGATCCTGGAGGACAAGTTACTAAAGGATTATTACATAATGAAATAAATATAGAGTATTATACAATTTCAAGCTTTTGTTTGGGGTAGTGGGTTCTAATAATTAATAATAACTGAGTACCTGAATATATATAAAATGTCCATAATGATAATGTGTCACGAGCCAAGGATTATAACTGATTTTAATTCTTGACTGAGGAGATTATAACTGATTTTAATTCTTGACTGAGGAAATCACATACACAGAAAAATAAATCAATGTATGAATATCAACAGACAGATAGAACAAATGAATGAATGTTTTTTCTAACATGAGGGAGAGAAGACTATTCCAAAAAAGATGGGTTAGGCAGAAAGGGGAAATAATAAAATATTGAGAGGGAGAAAATCGTATTCTAAGGGACTATTGATTCCCTAAGCTACTTGATTTCAATAAACCAGGGCCATGGTCAGAGACTCTAGCCTTAAAGAGGAATGAGAAATTTCTTGAAACATTAGGCCATATTGTTAAATATATTCAATGTTCCATTATGTTATTATGTTGCCCCAGCTGAACTTGAACTTCTGGGCTCAAGCAATTCTCCTACCTCAGCCTTCTGAGTAGCTGAGACTACAGCCACGTGCCACTGAGCCCAGTCTACGTTCTAATTTTTAAACATTATGCTTCCTAAATTCTCCAAGATCATATAAACTTACATATACAATAAAAAACAAAGAAGTTATCTAGTGGGGTACACAAAGAACAAATAAAAAATAGATCTATAAACATATATATAAGCTAGTAATTAGTATTATACAGAGAATCAAAGCAGAGTGATGTAATAGTGACCACATGAGGACATGTTTGTATGTAAATTTGTTTTTCTTAGTTATATTTTTCCAACCATTTCTTTTTATTTTTGATTATTCTCTTCTGTAGTCTAGTTCCATAATGATCTTAACAATCATGGAAAAATATGTTCTTCCCAAATTTCACAATCCAAAGAGATAAAGAATTGATGCATTTTTCAATATTTCCTATTAAAACTGAACTCAGAATGATAATGAGTGCATTTTAATTGCAACCTTCTTAGAGGGCTAGTCTGAACCAAGGGTTACTCTTCTTGATAAATGTACAAACATTTGGGGCAATATTTAGGTGTCAGGACGACTTTTGATATCCTCCTTTTAAGGCGCATTTTATATACACACCTTCTATGAAAGCTAAATATCCACAGTAAAATCTTTTTTTTCTACAAGTTTAAAGACAAAAGTGTAAAAATTCCATACTTGAGTTTGGTCTTGTTTTTCCTATTTAGACATTATCAATTTTCCTGATGTATTACCGACCACTTCTTAAATTCAGGTTTTCATGGGCATTTAGGACTGTTACAATAAAAAAAAAAAATAACACTCATACAAGGTATACAGTGACTCCATACTTCAATTTCCATATGTAATCAAGAAAAAGTCTCCCTTAAATCCCATACAACAGGCTCTTTGAACAGAATTTATGTCAGATTCTAGCATGCAATATTCTCTAGCTGGCTCTAAAAGTCCACAGCTAATGGCACCTCAAGTGCTCCCTAATCAGGGCATTTTTCAGTCTATCTGGTCTTATATTTTTAGGGCTTTATTTCCCCATTTCTTCTTTAACTTATGTTTTCTTTCATTGCCGTAACATGATTACACTGATGGTATCAGGTTTTCTGTGATACTCAATAGTTCAATCTCAGGATACTTTGGTTGTGTTGCCACATACTTGCTTATCTACTGCTGACTGCACTGTTTTCTCTGCCTTGACTTCTAGCTTATAACAGCTTGATTCTCTAATGCAACTCTTCTCCCAGTTCCCACAATCTCTGAACTGAAGAGCACCATCATTTCAGTTATAATCATATCCAAAGTGTTCTACCAACAGTCAGCCTCCTTTCTGACCGGGTATCTAAAGTCTCATCCATCATATTTTCAGCCTTTATTGCTGACCAGGCCTGTGAATCTTGTATCCTACTGCTAAATTTTAGCACATACATTTCCAGGGAATCCTAACCCTTAATGTTAGAATCCCTCCTGTGTCGTTCAATTTTCTTCCTTCTCCCTACTGCCAACAAGATACCAGGCATTTCTTAATCTAACATTAAATGTTTTATGATTTGGCTCCTACAAATTATTTAATGCTTCATTTCACAAGATGTACCAGAATGAGTATTTTTCTCTAGCCAGGTAAAACTCATTGATTCCAAAACTACATTATCATTTCCTTTCTTTGCTTAGAATTCCTTTTCCTGAAATAATTTCAACTATGTGTGGTTGAGTGTCTTGAAAATAAGAGTTACTCAAGAGACACTTGTTGGTTTACTCCTGTGTTCAATAAATTCATTGGTTCAATAAAATACATATTTACCATGTTTTATAAGTTAAGCAGAAGAATACAATAGCAAACCAAAATCCCTCCTAACGAAGGTACATTCAGTAGGGAGAGACAATTAAAAATAACCTCATGTATCAGATGGTAATAAGTGCTAAGAAGAAAAATTTAACAAGGTAAGGAAATACAGAAAAAAAAAGAGTACTATTTTATACAGAATGGTCAAACTTCCTGGATAAGAAATGTGGGCAAAGACTTGGATAAAACAGAGGAAGGGCACATAAAAACAAGGATAGAACTTTCCAGACAAGAGAAGCTCATTCACAAAGATATTAATATAAGTCATTGTACTTGAAAAAAAGAAGGGTAATGAGGAGTGAAAGGAAGGGTTGTTATTTGGGGAACCAGCTATTGCAGCAGAAGGAGGTCTGTGGTAAGAAAGGATCCTTTTCCCTACCTATCGCCCCCCAGGAAGCAGGTGGATATATTCTCAAAAAGAGAAAGAAAAAAAGAAATATTTGCTTCCACATATAAATAATACCTTAGAGAGAGAGAGAGAGCAAGGAAGAGAGATATTAGTTTGCCCTTAAATATAAGTGGTAACAGAGAGAGAGAGAGACAGAGAGAGAGAGACAGGAAGGAAGGAAGGAAGGAAGGAAGGAAGGAAGGAAGGAAGGAAGGAAGGAAGGAAGGAAGGAAAGAAGGAAGGAAAAGGAAGAAAGCAAGCAAGAAGGGAAGGGAAAGGATACGGAAGGCATGGGAAAAAGGAAGGAAGGAAAACACAGAAAGAAAACAAGAAGAAAAGAAATAAATTATTTTGCATTCACAAATGAATGATTACTTAATTAGACCTGAAATTCTTGAGTGCCTTTATAATTTCACTCTTTCACTTCGTATTTCAGAATTTAAAAAGAATATGCATAAGTTAATGTTGGCATGAGTGGGCCTATTAGTGAAGGGAATATTAATTTTTATTATTAGTTTGATTCCCTTTTCTCCTTTCCTTTTGAAATGTGTATATATATGCATATTTAGTTTAATAACTATATCTTCCTTCTTTTTTCTTTAAAAAATATATATACACACACACACACATACATATGTTAAGTTACATTAGTTTGTCTACCACATCGTTAAGGTGAATTACTTATAATATAATATTAAACATTTTAGAGTGAAAAGTCAATGGCATTTAGTATATTTAAAATGCTGTGCAACTGCCATGTTCGTCTCATCCCAAAATAGTTTTGTCACCCCCAAAAGAAATCTCAAACCCTTTACGCAGCTACTCATCATTCCCTCATTCCCCCAGCCTCTGACACTATGAATCCGCATTCTGTATCGATGGATTTATATATCCTGAATATTTTATACAAATGGAATCATAGAACATATCCCCTTTTGTCTCTGTTTTCTTTTCACTTGGATTTTTTTTTTTGGTTCCTCTAAGTTGTAGCATGTATCAATAATGTTATTCCCTTTTTGCAGCTGAAGAATATTTTATCATATGTATATAACATAAATTTTCTCTCCACTCATCTCTTAATGGCCATTTGGGTTACTTTCATCTTTTGGTTATTATGAATAGTGCTGCCAAGAATATTCAGGTACAAGTAAGTATTTGAGTGCCTGTTTTTAATTTCAGGGGGCATATACCTAAAAGTAGAAATGCTGGGTCATATGATAATTCTATGTTTAACTTTTTGAGGAACCCCAAAAATATTTTCCTCAGTGGCAGCACCATTTTTCGTTCCCATGAGCAATGTTAATGGTTCTCTACATCCTTGGTAATAAAATAATTTCTTGATATCTGTGAAGGATTGGTTCCAGGACCTACCCCCATTCTCTTTCCCCCACGACCCCTTGCCCAGATACCAAACTCTGGGGATCCACAAGTCTTTTATATAAAATGGCACCACATTTACATGTAAACTATGCACATTTTCTCATATATTTATATCATCCCTAGATTATTTATAGCACTGAATAGAATGCCTACACAGCACTTCAATTGCGTGGACTCAACGTAGTGCTTGATGCAGAGCAAATTAAAGTTTTGCTTTTCAGAATTTTGTAGAATTTTTTTTCCAAATATTTTTGATGTGAAGTTAATTGAATCCAGTCCTCTGGTGCTCATAGATTTGGAGAACCAATTGTACTTGTTATTCCCCCTTTTTAATAAAATCTATATTATTACTGTAGCAATCCTTGAGAATGAGAAGTGGCATTGCATGGTGGTTTTGATTTGCTTTTCCTTAGTGACAAATAATGTTGACCATCTTTTCATGTGCCACTGGCCATTTGTATATTTTTAGAGAAATGTGTATTCAAGTTTTTTACCCATTTTTAAAATTGGGCTGCTTGTCTTTTTGTTGTTGACTTGTAGGCATTTTTTATATATTCTGGATGGTAGACCGTTGTCAGAAACACAACCTTCAAATATTTTTCCCCATTCTGTGCATACTCTTTTTACTGTCTTGATGGTTTCCCTAATGCACAAAATTTTAATTTTGATGAAGTCATATATATACACACACATACACATACATATATGTATACGTGTGCTTGTGCATGTATATATATAATATATATATAATATATACATATATTATTTTTTTGCTCATACTTTTGGCATTATACCAAAAGTCCATTTCCAAATTCGAGTGTATTGAGATTTACTCTTACATTTTCTTTTAGGGGATCTGTGGTTTTAGCTCTTTAAGTCATGGACCTATTTTTATTTCATATTTGTATTTGTTGTAAGGTAAAAGTAAAACCGTATTCTTTTGCAGGTAAATATGCAATTGTCCCAGTGCCAGTTGTTAAAGAGTCTTGGCACTCTTACTGAATCGTCTTGGCATTCTTGTTCAAAATCAATTGACCATATTCGTATGGTTTTGCGTGTCGACTCTTAATTCCATTCCATTAGTTTATATGTCTACTCTATGCCACTACTGCACTATTTTGGTTACTGTAGCATTGTAGTAAGTTTTGAAATCAGGAAGCATGAGTTTGTAATTCTTTTAAAACATTGTTTTACATATTTAGGGGCCTTTGTATTTCCACATGAACTTGAGGATATGCTTTTTCATTTCTGCAAAAAGGGTCATTGGAATTTTGATATGAGTTGAATTGCATCTGTAGATCACTTTGGTTAGTAATGACATCTTAACAATATTAACTCCTCCAATGCATGAACATGAGATGTCTTTGCATTTACTTAGCTTTTCTTTAATTTCTTTCCGCACTATTTTGTAGTTTTCAGTGAACAAGTCTTTCACTTTCCTGTGCTTTTTTGTTTCTAGTTGTTTTATTCTTTGAATGCTATTGTAAATGGAATTCTATTCATAATTTTCTTACAGCATTGTTCGTTGCTGGTATATAGAAACAACTGGTTTTTGCATATAGATCTTGTACACTACAACATACTGAATGTTTATTATCTATAGTAGCTTTTTGTGGAAAGTCAGAAATGTTGTATATATACAATCATGTCATCTTCAAATAGAGAGAGTTTTACTTCTTACTTTTCGATTCTTTATTTCTTTTTTTTAGTTAATTGTTCTGGCTAGAATTTCCAGGACAATATTGAACAGCACTCATAAAAATGTGCGTATTTACCCTGTTCCTCAATTTAGCAGTATAGCTTTCGGTCTTTCACCATTGGTTATCATGGTAGCTGTAGGTTTTTCATCAATACCTTTTTTTCACATTAAAGAAGATCCGTTTTATTCTTGTTCTCTGAGTGTGTTAATCATGAAAGCGTGCTGAATTTTGTCAAATGCTTTTCTTTCGCCAATAGAGATCATCATGTGGATTTTTCCTTCATTTTATAAATATGAGGTCTTATAACTGATTATTTTCTTATTTTGAACTACTCTTGCATTCCTAGGATAAATCTATATTTATAATGAATAGTCTTTGCCTAGCTTTGGTATCGGTAATACAGGCCTCATAAAATGATTGGAAAGTGCTTTCAACTCCTATATTTTGGAAATGATTGAGAAAATTTGGTGTTAATTACTTTTTAAATGTTTGTTACAATTCACCAATCAAACTCTCTGGTCCTCAACTTTCCTCTGTTGGAAGTTTTTGATTACTGGTTCAATTATTTTCTTAATATAGGTCTAAGATCTTCTAGGATCACTTTATGCAATTTGAATACTCCCTGCAGTTTATTTCATCATTTATCTAATTTGTTGGCATACAATCATTCAGAACATTATCTTATAATCTCTTTTAATTCTATAAGATCAACAGTAATGTCTTCACTATTATTTCTGATTTTAGTTACTTGTGTCTTCTCTGTTTTTTTCTTAGTCATTATAGCTAAAGATTTGTCAATTTTGTCTTTTTTTAAGGAGTAAAACATTGGGTTTATTAATTTTCTCTATTGTTTTTATATTTAATTAACTTCTGGTCTAATTTTTATTATTTCCTTCCTTTTGTTAGCTTTGGGCTTAGTTTTCCTTTACTTTTCTTGATCCTTAAGTATAAAGTTTGGTTTTTGATTTCAGATCTTTCTTCTTTTATAACGTAAGTATTTATGGCTATACATTTGCTTTCAGCACTGCCTTCTCTGCATTCTATAGTTCTTCTATGTTGTTTTTATTTTTATTTGTCTCAAAGTATTTCAAATTCCACATGTGATATCTTCTTTGGTTCATTGGCTAGTTAAGAATTTATTGTTTCCTTGCCATGTATTGGTACATTTTACATTTTTCTTTCTGCTATTGATTTCTAGTTTTATTCCATTGTAGCCAGATAAGATCTTTTTTTTTTTTTTTTTTTTTTTTTTTTTTTGAGATGGAGTCTTGCTCTGTCGCCCAGGCTGGAGTGCAGTGGCGCGGAGATACTTTTTATTATTTCAATCTTTTTAAATTGATTGAGACTTTTTGTGGCACAAAATATGATCTGTCCTGGAAAATGTTTCATGTGACTTGCAAATAACATATCTCCTGCTATTGTGGGGTGGAGTATTCTATATATTTGTTAGGTCTAGTTGTTATATAGAGTTGTTCAAATCTTATGTTTTCTTCTTAAACTTCTGTCTAGATTTTTTTCTCATTATGAAAAATAAGGCATTGAAGTCTCCAACTATTACTATACAATTATCTATTCCTCCCTTCAATGTTGACAATGTTTGCTTCATATATCTTAGGACTCTGTTGTTTGTTGCTTATGTATTTAAAATTGTTATATCTTCTTGATGAATTGACTTTTTTATTAACATATAATGTCATCCTTTGTATGTATATATAATATATATACGTTATATACCTTAATGGGTATATAGTATAAAGTTGTAATTTATGACAATAACAAGGTAAAGGAAAGTGACAGAGCTGTAGGTTAGCAAAGTTTTTGTATGCTATTGAAGCTTAGTTGGTACAAATTCAAAGTAGATTTTTATAAATTTAGAATGTTAATTGTAGTCATCCTGATAAACACTAAGAATATGGCTAATATATATGTATGCATGTACATAAATGTATATACGTACATGTATGCATGTACATATATGTATATACGTATATGTATGCATGTACATATATGTATATACGTACATGTATGTATGTACATATATCTATATATGTACATGTATGTATATATGTACATGTATGCATGTACATGTATGTACGTACGTATATGTATATACGTACATGTATGTACGTACGTATATGTATATACGTACATGCATGTACGTACGTATATGTATGTACGTACATGCATGTACGCACATGTATGTACGTACATGCATGTACGTACATGTATGTACGTACATGCATGTACGTATATGTATACACGTACATGCATGTACGCACATGTATGCATGTACATGTATATACATACATGTATGTACGCACATGTATGCATGTACATGTATATACGTACATGAATGTACATGTGTGTACATGTATGTATGTACATGTATGTATGTGCATGCATATACGTGCATGTATGTATGTGCATGCATGCATATACGTGCATGTATGTATGTGCGTGCATGTATATACGTACATGTATGTATGTGCGTGCATGTACATACGTACATGTATGTATGTGCGTGCATGTACATACGTACATGTATGTATGTACATGTATGTATATACATACACGTGTACATGTATATACATACATATGTACATATGTATGTATATACATACATGTACATGTGTATGTATATACATACATGTACACGTGTATGTATATACATATATGTACACGTGTATGTATATACATATATGTACACGTGTATGTATATACATATATGTACATGTGTATGTATATACATATATGTACATGTATGTATACATGTATATATGTATGTATATATTATATTATATATACATGTATATATACATATATACATATAATATGTATATATGTATGTATGTATACATGTATATACTATGTATAGATTGTATATAATACATGTATATATTATATGTATATATGTATATATACATGTATATATAATATATATAATATATACATACATATATACATGTATACATACATACATGTACATATATGTATATACATACACATGTACATATATGTATATATACGTATATAATATATGTATATAATATATGTATATATTATATACGTATATGTATATATACGTATATAATATATGTATATATTATATACGTATATGTATATATTATATACGTATATAATATATGTATATGTATATATTATATACGTATATAATATATGTATATGTATATATTATATACGTATATAATATATGTATATATTATATACGTATATGTATATATACAATATATACATAGTATATACTGTATACATACATACATATATACATATTATATATACACATATATACATATATACACATTATATATTATATATGATATATAATATATACATAAACATATATTACATATATAATATATACATAATATATACATATATACATATTACACATATATAATACATATACATATATACATATATATACACATATATATTAGCCATATTCTTAGTGGTTATCAGGATGACTACAATTAACATTCTAAATTTATTAAACTCTAGTTTGAATTTATACCAACTAAGCTTCAATAGCATACAAAAACTTTGCTAACCTACAGCTCTGTCACTTTCCTTTACCTTGTTATTGTCATAAATTACAACTTTATACTGTATACCCATTGACGTGGACAGAATTATCATTTTATAAATTTATCTTTTATTATATAGACAATAGAAAGAGGAGTTACAGACCAAAAATACAATAGCACTGGCATTTACATTTACCTACGTTGTTATGTTTATGAGAGTTGTTTAGTTTTTTTATACGCCTTCCAATTACTGTCAAGTGACATCTTATTTCAGCTTGAAAGACCATCATTATTATTTCTTGTAGGATAGTTCTATTAGTAACAACATTTTGTTTATCTGGGAATGTCTTATGTTCTCATTCATTTTTGAAACAAGCTTCGTTTTGTTGAATAAAGAATTCTTGGTTGACGCTTTTTTTTCACTTAGCACTTTAAAAATGCCATCCAATATGGTATGGATTTGTGTCCCTACCTAAATGTCATGTTGAATTGGAGGAGGGGCCTGGTAGAAGGTTACTGGATCATGGGGGGTGGATTTCCCCCTTGCTGTTCTCATGATAGTGAGTTCTCATGAGATCTGATGGTTTAAATGTGTGTGGCAATTCCCCTCTTGATCTCTCTCTCCTGCCACCATGCGAAGGTCCTCGTTTCCTCTTCAACTTCCACCATGAATGTAAGTTTCTTGAAGCCTCCCAGTCATGCTTCACCTGCAGAACTGAGTAAATTGATCTTCTTTTCTTCATAAATTACCCAATCTCAGGTAGTTCCTTATAGCAGTGTAAAAATGAACTATACACCATCCCACTCCCTTCTAGCCTCCAGGTTTCTAATGAGAATATTGCTGCTAATATTATTGAAGATCCATTTTATATTATGAGTCACTTATTTTTTGTTTTCAAAATTCACTCTTTTGCTTTTCCTTCCAACAATTTTATTATAATATGTTTCCTTGTGGATCTCTTTGAGTTCTTCCTTCTTGGAGTTGAATGTACTTCTTAAAGGTATAGATTCATGTCTTTTATCAAATTCACAGTTTTCAGGCATTCTTTCTTTAAATATTCTTTCTGCCCCTTTATCTCTCTATATTTCTTCTTGGATTTCTATGATGTATATATTGGTATGCTAATGGTGTCATACAAGTTTCATTTTTCTTCATTTTTATGCCTCTCTACTCCTCAGATTAGATAACTTCAATTGACTTGTATTCAAGTTCACTGATTCTTTCTTCAGCCCACTCAAATCTGCCACTGGAACCTTTTAGTGAGTTTGCCACTTCTGTTATTGTATTGTTAAGCTCCAGATTTTGATTGGTTCTTTTTCACAATTTTAATCGCTTTATTGATATTCTCTATTTGTTCAGATATTATTCTCTTAGTTTTCTTTAACTCTTTGAGATACTTAATTTTTTCTAGTAAATCCAATGTCAGGGCTTCCTCGGTTTCTGATAATTTCTTCTTTGTGTCATAGTTTTTTATTTGTACGCTTTGCAATTTTTGCTGAAAACTGGACATTTTTTACATATAATGTAGTAACTATGGAAATCAGATTCTTCTCCCTCTTCAAGGTTTGTTTTTATTGTTTGCTGTGGACTAAAACTTTGTTATTTAGTGAGAGTTCCAAATTATTTTTGTGAAGTCTCTTTTCGTTGTCAAGTGTGGTATCTGCAGTCTCTTTTTTTTTTTTTTTTTTTTTTTTCGATGGAGTCTCACCCTGTCACCCAGGCTGGAGTGCAGTGGCACGATCTTGGCTCACTGCAACTTCCACCTCCCAGATTCAAGCAATTATCCTGCCTCAGCCTCTCAAGTAGCTGGGACTACAGGCGCAGGCGGCCACACCTGGCTAATTTTTTGTATTTTAGTAGAGACGGGGTTTCACCATGTTGCCCAGGCTGGTCGTGAACTCCTGAGCCCAGGCAATCTGCCCACCTCGGCTCCCCAAAGTGCTGGGATTATAGGCGTGAGCCACTGTGCCCATCCTTCTTTTTCTTTAGCTTATGCTCTGCTCATATTTTACAGAGGGATTGCGAGAGAGGGAGGGAGGGAGGAAGAAGAGAAGGAGAAGGAAGGGGAGGGAAGTAACCTTCCAATTCTTCACACATTGCCATTGTGGTAAAGCACTCCTTCAACTCAGCCATGTATGACTCTTAGACTGCCCGTCCTGCTTACACTGAGGCTTGGAATCAGGATCACCCAGAGATGCAAGCTTGAGGTCTTCTTAGGACTTTTCTAAGCATGAATTCTGCCTTGGGCATGCATGTCAGTTTCTAAATTCCCTGGTATACATGAGACCTTCTGAATGCTCTGATTTCTCAAAGAGTATATTCCTAGTATTTCCTTTTAAGTTTTAGGCTTTCTATTGTTTGTCTCAGTTGTAATCTTTTTCCCCAGGTAGTTGTGGGTTGGGTGTTTGCCTTACAATGTTGTCAAGAAATGCCTTCCACTTTTCTGCCAGGAGTAATTTCCATAATTTGCTAAACAAAGGTAGTACATGTTGCCTCTGTCTTTCAGGCAGGCCTTAGAAAGGTTAGAACAGACTAAAACAATTCTTTAAAAGTAAGATCTTTTCTGCTTCCTTAGAAATAGGGAACCTGAGTTCCACAATGAGAATGTAAGCGGCAATCTTCAAGACAACCACCAAGGCGGGAAGGGGATAGGACAAGGGTAAGTAAAAAAGACCATGAAATATTTCTACTATTTTTAAATTATCTTTTTCTTGATTCAGTGTTCAGTTGGTTATTATAGATCTTTTCCTATTTTCCTGAGTTCTGACAAAGTGGATTGTGGCAGTTTTTGCTTGTGCTTGGAGTTACCTACTTTACTATTTTAACTGATATCATTCTTAGCACATAAGCTTTTGTACTTCATATTAATCTCTTTCTTATTTTTTCTCTCGGTTCTGGGAGGTTTATTCAAACTAGTAATGTGATTTTTGTTTTGCTTTTTTATTTAGCTTTCAATTTTCTTTTAATCCCTCTATTGGGTTTTTTATTCAATAATTATGCATTTTGTCTTCAGGCAATATTTTCCATTCTTAGATTTCTCCCTTTTGCTAGATACAATAACATGTGAAATCCACATAAGACCACTAAATTAGATATTTGCAAAAGGCTTCCTTATGTTTTTGCCACATTGAAAACTGGTCTTAGTTTTTGAACAAGGTAGATTTTTCTTAATCCAAATTCATTCTTATCTTAGAAAAAAATGTCTCATAGATAGTAATGTTATATTTTTCTGTCAGTCTTTTATTCTTTTTAGTTTTAAAAACTGGTCTTTTGTCCTGGGTCTTTAAGGTTATCTTATTAGAAAAGTGGAAGATTTTGCAGAAAACCCACCATCAGAAGCTAATTATAATGAAAGTCTGTATTTCCTTAGCTATTTTAATGCTACACATTATACCTCTTCATTTGTCTGATTTTAGTCCAGGAATTTTGTGTTTTTTTTTTCTGTAAGATACTAGATACAGCTAATGCCAACCATTAGAATTAGCTTATATCTCTTTAATCAAGTAATTTAAGATAACTAAAGACAATGTGGGGAGATAGAAAGACACACACACACACACACATACAGAAAGAGAGAGAGAGGGGGAGACAGAGAGAGAGAATGTCTATATCTCTATTTGTCTATATCCACACCAACCTTTAGAATTTGCTTATATTCCTTTAATCAAGTAATTAAAGATAATTAAAGATGATATGGGGAGAGAGAAAGACACACACACACAAACACACACACACACAGAGACAGAGAGAGAGAGAAAGAGAGAGAGAGAGAGAGAGAGAATCTATTTCTATTTGCCTATATCTACACCGGGAAAAAAATCCTGAACTCTGAAGTGTGAAGAATCACTGAAAATTGGAGAGAAGAAGCACCTCTAAAAGTCACTGTAACTGCTTAGGTGAATGTGGGAACAGATAAATAGTTTCTAAATATACAAAAGGGAGAGAAAGTAGAGTCTACACAAATATAAATTTTTTTAACCAAAAGGTTTTTTGTCCATTGGACTGCCATCAAATAGAAAACATACCAATCCCTCCTTTTTAAAAAAATTAAATGTAGTGAAATCATTTAAAAGAAACTACACTGATAGGAGATTTGGTATATCTTTTTTCAAATGTTTCATAACATTTATTTGGAAACAGGCCATTTCTCATGAGATCTAACTATTATTTTTGCATGCTATTCAAAAATGCACACAGAAACATACACACAAATACACACTCACAGTTTTTTAAAAAAATATGTCAACCAGCATTTTACCCTTTCTGCATGTTCTCAATTATTGGAATATTTGAATGTCCCTATCAGTAAGTTTAGGAGATTAATGTAAAATCTTGGGGCTATGATGACATTGTTTTAATTGTTCCCTGTGACTTTTAGATTTGTGTCAAACGGCAAAAGATCAACTAAAATTCCAATTAAAACACTGTGTAATAAAATCCTGTATAAATGGCTGACTTCATTAAATTCCAGAATTAAATATGTGTTTCTTTTAAGAACAAGGCCTTTGGACTTCATGAAGAGAATTCTTTTTATTACTGAATAAACATGGTAAATTTAGGTACAAAACAGATTTAACTAATTCTAACCCTGAATTACAAAAAGCACTGAAGAATCTCTCAACTTGCTCAGTGGTTATAACTAACATTCTCTAGAACAGCTCCAATTTTATGTCTCAGACACATGGTTTCACTGCATATTATTATCACCTGGGGAGCTTTTATAATTCCTGATGCCCTGCTTGCTCCCCATGCCAATTAAATTAGAATGTGTAGAGATGAGATAAAAGTATTAGAAATATATTGCCAGGGAAATACAATACATAGCAAAGTTTGAGAATCATGGTGTTGATAGAGGCAGGAGGCAGACAAAGGCCTATGCAGATAGGGAAGGGTCCCCGGAGAATCTCCGACCCACCCCACAAGTGTTTATGCCAGATATTTTGTACAGATGAGGGAACCTGCACAGGGGGCTTGCCTGGGCATGCCCACAGCAGACAGAAGCCCACATGCACTGGGGAAATCGGGGGGAGCCACCAGGAATTCATGCCTTATGCAGGGGTATAGCCTGGCCTCTTCAGCTCATTGGTTGTGGCCCTGGTTTTCAATTTGGGAGATGAAAACCTGCTTGCAGGATGCTCTCTCTTTGGTGAGAGTTTTCTTTTCGCTTAATAAATTCTGCTCTCTTCACCCTTCAATGTGTCTGCATGCCTAATTCTTCCTGGTCATTAGACAAGAACCTAGATTAGTGGAGCTAAGGAGCAAAAAATCCTGCGTCAGTGTAATTTCTCAAACAATAGTGTAGATAGAAATCATGACATGCTATGTTTAGCTTCATGGCTCCCTCCTCCACTTAATTTGATTCAGTAGGTCAGGAGTGGGCACTTTAGGTGATCTGGATGTGAGTGAGCCATGAACACATTAAAGAAATACAGGTCTAAGACAGTGCTATTCACACAGTGGTCCTGAGAATTAGCAGCATCAGGATCAGCTGTGAGCTCGTTAGAAATGTAAATGCATTGGTCCTACCACCACCTACTGAAGGAGAATCCCTGAGCCTATGTTTTTGTCAAGCTCTCCAAGTGATTCTTCATGCACTTTATGCAATTTAAGAACCACTGTTTTAAAGCATACAAAGTGTGAAATACAGGCAGATAGTTTCTGATTGGGGCCCAATTCAACCCACTACTTCATATTTCTTCTATGTATAGTTTGGGGCCCAATTCACACACTACTTCATATTTCTTCTGTGTTTCAGATTGTCCACCATGACACTGAGATTATGCCATGTGTTCCAAGATCTCCTTTGAGGTAACAGATTTTGGAGAAAGAAGGTACCAGGGAAGAAGAGATGGTGAACAAAGGACAGGCCATTCATAGGAAAGAGCAACACGCTTGGATTTAGAAGTTCTAATTTCCTTTCCTTCTGTGTCGCTAACTGGATTAATTTGGGTAAATGATTTCACCACTTTTTTTCCAAATATGACAGGAAGTGTAAAAATAAGGCTACATGTGGAAGAACTTTTAAACTATAAATTTTCTATATAGGTATTGCATTTTATTATTATTGCTCAAAGCCAGAAGAGTATATACTTATAAAAGAAAATGCTAATATCAAATGAAGCTATTTTAGGACCATAGCTTAATAATACAGAAAGTGGCAAAAGCAATACTTCTACATTTACTGTAAGAAAAAAGCTAGACAAATTGCAAATTAGTGACTTTTTTGGAATTTATTACAAAACTAAGGTTGCAAGTCAATCAATTAATCCTACATCTGGGAGAAAGACTGCCCCTAAGGAGAAAGAAGACAGGACAACCATCTTACCAGGGGGATAAATCCATATAATCAGTAGGATAATTCAACTAAAAAATTTAACAATCACTAAAAACCAACTATAAGCTAGCTTAAGAATGCGAAGTTAGCCAAGACAAAAAAGATCATATGAATAGTCCTAAAACCATTAAAGAAATTGAATTTGTAATTTTAAAACCTTCCCCCAAAAGTAATCTTGGGCCCGGAAGATTAGAATTCTACCAAATGTTTAAATAGCACCAGTTCTATAAATTGTTATTTTAAAATTTCAAAGAAAATAGAAGTAAAAGCTATGTTTGCACAAAAACCTACACATTAATTTTATATCAGTTTTATTCATAACAGCCCCAGACATCTTGGTAAGCAACCAAGATGCCCATCAGTGTATAAATGGTTAAAAAAACTGTGGGATATCCACACTCTGGAATACTACTCAGAAATAAAAAGAAATGGATTATTAGTACAACAACATAGATGAATCTCAGTAATTACATTGTATGAAAAAAGCCAATCCCTAAAGATTACATACTGCATGATATCATTTACTTAACATTCTTGAAATTACAAAATAATAGAGATGGAGGACAGATGAGTGGTTGCTAAGGGTTACAGAGTGAGTAGGGGAGGGAGAAAAGTAGATTTGCCTATTAAAGGGCAACATAAGGTATCCTTGTGGTGATAGAAACGTTCTGTATCTTGACTGTCAATATCCCAAATGTCAATATCCTGGTTGTGATATTGTACTACAGTTTTGCAAAATATTACTTTTGAGGAAAACTGGGTAAAGAGTACACAGAATCACTCTGTGTTGTTTCTTAAAACTGCATGTAAATCTACAATTAACTCAAAATTTAAGTCATTAAAAATTAAGGAAAACACTTCTAAAATCTGTGCAGCTTAGAAATAAGACAAGCAATTAAAATTCATATCAGTAAATAGGTCTCCCAAATCACTGAGAAGACAAACCTATAAAGAAATGTGCAAAGAATTATGATCCAATTAACTTGTGAAAAGATGCTTACCTTATTTAGTAATCAACAATGCAAATTTAAGAAAATGTATTTTATAGATTTATATACTGTGAACCCAAAGAAGAGAAAGAAATGGACATCTATATTTATTGTTAAAAGTATTACCAATCAGTACAACTTCTAGAATGGAAATTTGGCAGTATCTAAACAAAATTTTGAGCGTATAATATGTATACGAATAACTCAGAAATTCTAAACAACTGTACCATATGACCTCCATAAAGCCGGTATTATTGACTGCTCTTTCAGGCATTGTAGTGAGTGATAGGAAAAGAAAGTTAAAAGACAGTCTCTACACTTAAACCTTTGTGTATAATAAGTACTCAAAATTATACTAGATTGAGTTAGTTGGAGAAAAAGGAGCTTTTTGTGAAAATGCAGAATAATTTGTGTTGAGTATTATTTAGTTATACAAGCAGAGGTTAGAGAAGAGGAGATGTGGAAGCAGGGGGATCATATTCTCATGTGCTCAGAAATGTCTCCAAATCTGAATTTCCTGTCCCACTAAAGAATGGAACATGAAGAAAATAAGGTATTAGAAGAAGTTATAACACTGATAAGCTTTGGCTCTGAGGACTGTTGAAAATTCAGATAAAGCCAATGAGAAAAGCAGAACTTCATGTGAGAGACAGAACTGGCCTCAAAGAGATACAGAAAAATTCAACTTGTCTAAGCCAACACAGGTCTAGGCAACAGAAATCTTCAGACAGCCATCACTGAGGTGTGGTGTGGGACAGAGTTGGTGTGATCTTTGGAGCAGTTTCTAGTCATGAATACCATCGTGGAGACAGAGGGTAAGCTTGTGTTTTATTATCAAGCCTTTGATGAGGATCAAAACTCTATCCAAATGAAATTCAGTTCCTTTCCCAGAAGAAAAAAACTTTTTTTAAAGACAGAAGCTCATGTGGAGAAATCAAGACAGGGGTTATGAGAAACTCATACCTTTATGGAAATGCAGATGTTAACGGTTACTTTCAGATACTCCCAAAACAAACTAAGAAACAAAAACAATTATTTATGATAAGACTAATTCTAAACCCCACTTTGGGCATTTAGACTAAATCTCTAGAATTAGTTTCAAAACCTGTTTCAGAAAGGTATTAGATGAAAGAATTTCTAAGTTTTCTTCCTGTTATGAATAATTGTTTATGTTCCCCTTGGATCCTATTTTTAACAAGAAAAGAGACTCCTGAGAAAATAATGCATAGAGAAATAATTTAGATAGGAAGGAATTATGAATAGAAAATAATAGTTTCAATCACCTATAGTGATTCCTTGTTGCTTTCAATTTTTGGAGGGAATGAGGGTGAGGGTTTATTTAATTTTTGAATGTGTAATATTTTCTCAAGATTCAAAATTTAAAAATTATTAAAAACTGTAATAAGAGGCCTGACTCCATATTTTGGATGTATGGCTGCTGACTTCTTTTAAGCCTCTCCCTCTTCTAATCCTTTGGTCTGACATCTATTAAATAGATAAGCTAAGAAATCCTGCACATTTCTCCTCCTTTGGTGGCTGCCGGAAATTCAAACCTCACAAAATTCCAGCTCATGAAAACTTCTATCCACTATAAGGCCTGATCCACTCACTTTGCATCCCTCAAGCCAATCTATGTCTGTTTGTGCCACCTCACTCTCCCCGGAAGTCCCTTATGTGAGTAGCAAGCTTTTCAAACTTTGAGTGTTGAGAGAGGCTGTCTTCTTTTTGTGGAATATCTGAAACAATGGTGCTATGAGCAGGATGTGTAGATGATGTCCACCACTAGGCAGGGGTCTTTCTTCTCTTGCTTTGGCTTGATGACTGGCTCTGCCGCCTGCCAGTGGAGCAATCCTTTTGATCAGCTGCTTGCTGGCTAGCAAGCTCTTTGAGCTGTGTTGCTGCCTTCAGGCAAGTTTGTGCCTTCAGCTGTGCTGCACGGTGCTGCGTTTGCTGAGCTCTACCCAGTCTTTGTTATCAGTCATATGAAATTGAGGCCCCCTCTTATAGTGGCCTTGGCTTGTGTGTCTCAGCCTCAGCCTGGACCTATTGTGTGTCTCAATTTCAACATACACCATGGCAGAACTTTATGCTGAGAAGAATGACTCTCATCCTGTGACTCTTCGTTGTGTCCTAACCAGGCACTGGCTTCCGTTCTATAGAGTCATCAGGGGAAAGACTGGTACCCTATAAAATATGTGGGTTCACTTTGAGCAGAAGAGGAGCTGTTACTAGGTGGCATGCCAAGATCCACACTCCTAAAAGCAGATGGCACAATAAAACCTTACAAAATGTCTTTACCGTTGATGTTACTGCATATGCCTCTGTCATCAAAACAGATGTAGATCTCCAAGTTATAAGTAAAATTACCTACGGTATATTTGTGGCACAGTCAAGGGGCTAATTCAACCATTTTAATGGAGGAGGCCCCTAACACTGATGACAATGATGAGAGATTCTCTGGAGAAAAAAAAAGAATCTTCTAAATATGAGCTGAGTAGAGACCTTGTCACCCCACAAAAGTATATACAAAAAACAGAGAGGAAGACAGTGAGAGAGGAAGAAATAAATTTCTAAGGTTTTTTTTAATTCCAATCACTGGCTTGCAGACAGTATCTTTAGACCTGCCTTGGGGGAAGGACACAAACCTGACTAGTTTTATGACTTGCTGTTTATAGAGCCCTGGGGTCTTGAGTAAACAAAGGTGGTAGCCTGGTAATGGTTACAGCTGGCCTTGGGCAAGATCCAGTGGTGTGCCAGCTTCAGGTTAAACCCAGAGTAGTCCCAGCCGTGGTGGCCAAATGGTTGCTTGCATCACCACATGCCCAGTTCCATGTGGCTCAGCTCAGAGAAAGAGACGCTGTTTGGGAGAAAGTAAAGGGAAAGATCAAGAGTCTCTGCCTGATAATCCAGAGAATTTATCTGGATCCTATTGAAGACTACCAAAGCAGTAACTCTACAAGTCTGCAAAAATAATCTTCTTGGGCTTGGGGCCCAAGTCCCCTTTAATACCTGGAAAACCTTTTCAAGAAGGACAGGCACAAGCAAGCCCAGACTATGAGGACTACAATAAATACCTGACTCTTCAATGCCCAGAAACTGATGAACATCTACAAGCAGCAAAATCATCAGAAAAACATGACCTCAACAAATGAACTAAATAAGTCACCAGCTACCAATCCTGGGGAAACAGAGATACATGACCTTTCAGACAGAGAATTCAAAATAGTTGTATTAAGAAAACTCGAAAATTCAAAATAAAACAGAGAATAAATTCAAAACTGTATCAGATATTTTAACAAATATTATCATAATTAAAAACAAGTAGAAATTCTAGAGTTGAGAAATGCAATTGACATGCAGAAGAATGCATCAGTCTCTTAATAGCAGAACTTATCAAGCAGAAGCAAGAATCAGTGAGCTTAATAACAGGATATATGAAAATATGCCATCAGAGGAGACAAAAGAAAAAAGAATAAAAAATAATGCAGCATGCCTACAGGATCTAGAGAATAGCCTCAAAAGGGCAAATCTAAGCATTACTATCCTTAAAGAGAAGACAGAGAAAGAGATAGGGCTAGAAAGCTTATTCAAAGAAATGTTCACATATCGGGGAACTTGCCCCCGATAGTCACGTAGGTTCTTTACTATTTTCCCTAAGCATCGGCTGGGTTGAGAAATAAAAGGACAGAGTACAAAAGAGAGAAATGTTAAAGCTGGGCATCCAGGAGAGACATCACATGTCGGTAGGTTCCGTGATGCCCCCTAAGCCATAAAGCCAGCAAGTTTTTATTAGTGATTTTCAGAAGGGGAGGGAGTGTTCAAATAGGGTGTGGGTCACAGAGATCACGTGCTTCACAAGGTAATAGAATATCACAAGCAAATGGAGGCAGAGCGAGATCACAGGACCACAGGACCGGGGCGAAATTAAAATTGCAAATGAAGTTTCGGGCACCATTGTCATTGATAACATCTTTTCAGGAGACAGGGTGTGACAGCAACCGGTCTGACCAAAATTTATTAGTCGGAATTTCCTCATCCTAATAAGCCTGGGAGCACTATGGGAGACTGGGGCTTATTTCATCCCTACAGTCTTGACCATAGAAGACAGCCACACCCAAGGGGGCCATTTTAGAGGCCCACCTTCAGGGGTGCATTCTCTTTCTCAGGGATGTTCCTTGCAGAGAAAAAGAATTCAATGATATTTTTCCCATTTGCTTTTGAAAGAAGAGAAATATGGCTCTGTTCCTCCTGGCTCACCGGCGGTCAGAGTTTAAGATTATCTCTCTTATTCCCTGAACATTGCTGTTATCCTGTTCTTTTTTCAAGGTGCCCAGATTTCATATTGTTCAAACACACATGCTCTACAAACAATTTGTGCAGTTAAGGCAATCATCACAGGGTCCTGAAGTGACATACATCCTCCTCAGCTGACAGGATTAAGAGATTAAAGTAAAGACAGGCATAGGAAATCACAAGGGTATTGATTGGGGAAGTGATAAGTGTCCATGAAATCTTCACAATTTATCTTCAGAGATTGCAGTAAAGACAGGTGTAAGAAATTATAAAAGTATTAATTTGGGGAACTAAGAAATGTCCATGAAATCTTCACAATCCATGTTCTTCTGCCATGGCTTCAGCCAGTCCCTCTGTTCGGGGTCCCTGACTTCCCACAACATTCACAGAACTTCTCAAACCTAAAGAAAGATATCAACATTCAAGTACAAGAAGGTTATAGAACACCAAGCAGATTAACCCAAATACTATCTCAAGGCATCTAGTAATCAAACTCCCAAAGGCTAACAATAAAGAATCCCAAAGCAGCCAGAGAAAAGAAATAAATAACATACAACCAAGCTCCAATATGTTTGGCAGCAGACTTTTCAGTGGAAAACTTAGAGGCCAGGACATGACATATTTAAATTTCCTACAGATAAAAGCTTTTACCCTAAATATTATATCTGGCCAAAACATCCTTCAAGCGTGGAAGAGAAATAAACACCTTTGGAGACAAACAAAAGCTAAGGGATTTCATTAACATCAGACCTGTCCTACAAGAAATGCTAAAGGGAGTACTTCCATCTGAAAGAAAATAATTTTAATGAGCAGAAAGAAGTCATCTCATGGTACAAAACTCAGTGGTAATAGTAAGCACACAGAAAAACAAAGAATATTATAACACTGTAATTATGTTGTGTAAACTATTCTTAACTAGAAACACTAAATAATGAACCAATCAAAAACAATAACTGAAAAATTTTCAAGACATAGTACAATAAGAAATAAAGAGAAACAACAAAAAGTTAAAAAGTGGGAGGATGAACTTAAAGTGTAGCATTTTTATGAGTTTATTTTTGCATGTTTGTTTATGCAGTCAGTGTTAAGTTGTCATCTGTTTAAAGTAGTGAGTTGTAGAAAACTATTTGCAAACCTCATAGTAACCTCAAATAAAAAAATACAATGGATACAAAAAAATTAAAAGCAGGAAATTAAAACATACCACCAGAGAAGATTACCTTTACTAAAAGGAAGACAGAAAGGAAGAAAAGAAGGAAGAGAAGACCTCAAAACAGCTAGAAAACAGATAACAAAATGGCAGGAATAAGTCCTTACTTATCAATGATAAAATTGATTGTAAATTAGATGAAAACTCTACAATCAAAAGACAAACAGAATCTGGATGGATAACAAGACTCAATGGTCTGTTGCCTATAAGCAACACACTTCATCTATAAAAATACACGCAGACTGAAAATAAAAGGATGGAAAAAAATATTTCATGCAAATGGAAACTAGAAAAGAACAGGAGTAGCTTGACTTACATCAGACAAAATAGATTTCAAGACAAATCTATAAAAAGAGACAAAGAAGGTTATCATGTAATGATAAAAGAGTCAATCCAGCAACAGGATGTAATGATTGTAAATATATATGCACCCAATACTGAAGCACCTAAACATATAAAGCCAATATTATCAGAGCTAAAGAAAGAGATAGGCTCCAATACAATAATAGCTGGAGATGTCAACACACTACTTTCAGCACTGGAAATATCTCCCAGAGTGAAGATCTCCCATAATTTGCACTATGGACCAAATGGACATAATAGATATATATAGAACAATTCATCCAAACAGTACAGAATACAAATTTTTCTTCTCAGCACATGGATCATTCTTAAGGATAGATCCTATGTTGGTTCCCAAAAACAAGTTTTTAAACATTCCAAAAAATTGAAATAATATCAAGCATCTTCTCTGACCACAGTAGAATAAACCTATAAGTCAACAAAAATAAAAATTTTGAAAACTATACAAATACACAGAAATTAAACAATATGCTCCTAAATAATAAGTCCATCAATGAAGAAAGTAAGAAGGAGATTGAATAATTTCTTGAAACAAATTATAATGGAAAGACAACATAGTAAAACCTATGAAATACAGCAAAAGCAGTACTAAGAGGGAAGTTTATAGCTATAAGTGCCTACATCAAAAAAGAAGAAAAAATTAAAATAAACCAATGATGTATCTTACAAAATTAGAAAATCAAGAACAAACTGAACCCCAAATTAGTAGAAGAAAACAAATAATAAAGGTCGGAGCAGAAATAAGTGAATTTGTTTTGTTTTGTTTTGCTTTTTGAGACAAGAGTCTTGCTCTGTCACCTAGGCTGGAGTGCAGTGGCATAATCTTGGCTCACTGAACCTCCACCTCCGCAGTTCAAGCAATTCTTCTTCCTCAGCCTCCTGAGTAGCTGGGGTTACAGTTTCCTGCCACCATGCCTGGCTGATTTTCGTATTTTTAGAAGAGATGGGGTTTCACCATGTTGGCCAGGCTGGTCTTGAACTCCTGACCTCAGGTGATCCGCCCACCTTGGCCTCCCAAAGTGCTGGGATTACAGGCATGAGCCTCCACGCCCGGGCAGAAATTAGTGAATTTGAAATGAGGAAAACAATAGTAAAGATCAACTGAAAAGCTGGTTTTCTGAAACAATAAAAAAAATCCACCAAACTTTAACAAGACTAACAAAGAAAAAAAAGCAGAATAATCTAAGTAAAATAGGAGATGAAAAAGGAGTCATTACAACTGATACTACAGAAATTCAAAGGATCGTCAGTGGCTACTATGAGCAACTATATGCCAATAAATTGGAAAATATAGCTGAAATGGACAAATTCCTAGACAAATGCCATCTATCAATATTTAACCATGAAGAAATCCAAAACCTAGACAAGACAAATAATAAGTAACAAGAAAGAAGCTGTAATTCAAACTCTCCCAGTAAAGAAAAGCCTGGGGTCTGATGGCTTCACTGCTGAATCCCACCAAATATTTAAAGAAGAATGAATACCAATCCTATTCAAAGTATTCTGAAACACAGAGAAGGAGGAAACACCTCCACATTCATTCTACGAGGCCAGTATTATATTACTCTGATACCAAAACCAGACAAAGACACATCAATAAAAGAAAACTACAAGCCAGTATCTCTGATGAATATTGGCATGAAAATCTTTCACAAACTGCTAGCAAACCAAATTCAACAATACATTAGAAAGATCATTCATCATACCAAGTGGAATTTATCGCTGGGATGCAAGGATAGTTCAATATATGTAAATCAACAAATGTGATACATCATATGAACAGAATGAAGGACAAAAACCACATGATCATTTCAATTGATGCTGAAAAAGCATCTGATAAAATTCAACATACATTCATGATAAAAGGCCCAGAAAAAACTGGGTATACAAGAAACATACATCGACATACTAAAAGCCATATATGATAGACCCATAGCTAGTATCACGCTGAATGAGGAAAAACTAAAAACCTTTCCTGTAAGATCTGGAACATGACAAGCATGTCCACTTTCAACACTGTTATTCAACATGGTTCTGGAAGTCCTGGATAGAGCAATTAGACAAGAGAAAGAAATAAAAGTTACCCAAATTGGAAAGGAAGAAGTCAAATTGTTCTTGTTTGCATATAATATGATCTTATATTTAGAAAAACCTAAAGATTACACCAAAAAACTATTAGCATATATAAACAAATTCAGTACAGTTGCACAACCTACAAATAGTAGCATTTCTATATGCTAACAGTGAATAATATGAAAAAGGAATCAAGAAAGTAATCCCATTTATAGTAGCCACAAATAAAAATTAAATATGTAAGAATTAACTTAACCAAAGAAGTGAAAGATCTCTACACTGAAAACTATGGTACGGTGATGAAAAAAATTAAAGACACCAAAAAATGGAAAGATATTTTATGTTTATGGATTGAAAAAAATTAATATTGTTAAAATTTTCACACTCCCCAAAGCAATCTACAGATTCAATGCAATCTCTATCAAAATACCAGCGATATTCTTCACAGAAATATATTTAAAAATCCCAAAATTTATATGGAATCACAAAAGACTCAGAATAGCTGAAGCCATTCTAAGCAAAAAGAGCTATAGTAACCAAACAGCACATTACTGGCATAAAAACAGATTCATAGACCAATGAAATAGAATAGAGAACCCAGAAACAAATGCACACACCTATAGTGGGCTCATTTTTGACCATAGTGTCAAGAACATACACTGGGAGAAAGATAGTTCTCAATGAATGGTACTGGGAAAACTGGACATCCATTTGCAGAAGAATGACACCAGACCCGTATCTCTCACCCAAAGTCATTATAAAAATTTAAATCAAAATAGATTAAAGACATAAATCTAAGGCCTCAAACTATGAAGTTACTGAAAGAAAATATTGGGGAAACTCCTAGACATGGTCTTGTCAAAATTTTCTTGAGTCATATCCCCACAGGCAACCAAAGCAAACATAAGACAGATGGGATCATATCAAGTTAAAAAGCTTCTGCACAGCAAAAGAAATAATCAACAAAGCGAAAAGACAACTCACAGAATTGTAGAAAATATTTGCAAACTACCCATCAGACAAGAGATTAATAACCAGAATGTACAGGGAGTTCAAACAACTTTATAAGGAAAAAACCCTAATAATTTGATTAAAAAATGGTCAAAAGATATGAATAGGCATTTCTCAAAAGAAGACATAAAAATGGCAAGCAAGCCCATGAAAAGGTGCTCAACATCATTGATCATCAGAGAAACACAAATCAAAACTACAATAAGATATCATGTCACCCCAGTTAAAATAGCTTTTATATAAAAGTCAAGCAATAACAAATGGAGGCAAAGATGTGAAGAAAAGGAAACCTTTGTACATTGTTGGTGGAAATGCAAATTAGTATATCCACTATGAAGAACAGCTTGGAAGTTCTTCAAAAAACTAAAAATAGAGCTACCATATGATCCAGGAAGTCCACTGCTGGATATATACCCCAAAGAAAGGAAATCAATACATCAAAGAGATATCCGTACTCCCATGCTTATTGCAGCACTGTTCACAATAGCCACGAGTTGGAAGCAACCTAAGTGTCTAGCAACAGATGATTTGATAAAGAAAGAAAATGTGGTATATATACACAATGGAGTACTATTCAGCCATAAAAAAAGAATGAGATCTTATTATTTACAGCAACATGGATAGAACTGGAGGTCACTATGTTAAGTGAAATAAACCAGGCATAGAAAGGCAAACACTGCATGTTCTCACTTATTTGTGGGGTCTAAAATTCAAAACAATTGAATTCACAGAGATAGGGAGTAGAGATATGGTTTCCAGAGGCTGGGAAGAATAGTGTGGAGTATGTAGAAGGTGAGGATGGTTAATGGGCACAAAAAATAGTTATAATGAATGAATAAGGCCTATTATTTGATTACACAACAAGGTGGCTATAGTAAAAATAATTTAATAGAGCATTTCAAAACAACTAAAAGAGTATAAATGAATTGTTTATAACCCAAAAGATAAATGGTTAAGGGGATGGATACCCAATTTCCATGATGTGATTATTAGGCATCATATGCCTATATTAAAGTATCTCATGTAGCTCATAAATATATACACCTACTTTGTACCTACAAAAATTAAAAATTAAAAAAATATAGTGGCTTAAATTGTGGTTACATCTGGGGATGCACTAATGTAAACAAGATACCCCCTATAATCTTAGAGGAGTTGCTGAATATAAAACAGAAGAAAAATGATTACATCTCACCTTAACTGTCAGAGCTATCACCTTGCCTAAATTGCCTATGATCATCAAACCTATTGCCCTAAAATATTCCTAAATTTCCTGGAGATAGGCTTCCAGAGGCTGGGAGATTGTGACCCTTCCTGATGACTAACTGATAGTCCCAACACAATTTCATGAATTTTCTTTCATTTCACCATTGATTTGTGTTGTTTTCTTGAATAAGTACTAAATTGCCATACGTCTGGATCTATATTGAACTCTATTTTTTCTATTGATATTTATCTGTTCATGACTAATACCACCCAGTGTTAACTACTGAAGCTTTATTGCATACATATTACCTAATACTTAATAGGGGTTGCTCCCATTCTTATTTCTGACTCACAATTGATCCTGGGAACTTGTAAATTTCCTCAATCAAAATAGCTTCCCCCTATAGTTAGAACTACTTCTCTACCTTCTACCTATCAACCCTGCATTGAATCTCTGGAGTGAATCCTGACTTTCAGCCCATGTTTCTTCAAACTTTACTGCATATTAGACTCTTCTGGGCAGCTTTAAGAACTCCAATGCCTATGCCTTATCCCATGCCAATTACATCGGAATACCTGGAAGTAGAAGCCAAGCATTAGAATTTTTTAAAGAATTCAGATTCCAATATACACCAAACTTTGGCAACCACTACGTTTAGATTCAAACAACCCAGATGCCCAGATAATTGCTCACTATGTCAACTGTGATGTAAAAAGCTTGTTTGTTAGTTTAGGAGCCCTTGATTTTGTGAAAAAGATTCTCTGTGACACATTTTTCTCTCTGTCTTTCTCTCTCTCCCTCCCTTCCTCCTTCCATCCATCTCTCACCTTGCTCTTATCAATTCTCTGCCAAAGCTGAGAGTCCCACCATCATACATGCTTGACAGTGATCTCTATCTTCTTAGATGCCAATTGTGCCATCTTACTGGTATTGCTCTTAGACAAACAAGTAAACTACTTATAATTGAATGTTTCTACTAACATCATCATTCATATGTGGGTGTATATCATCTTGAGTTCCAAATGTTTCCAGTCTGGCATGACTCAGAGGACATCAAGACCTTACCCTCAACCTATCCCTGCAGAATTAAATGGGGAAAACTATTGTGATTTAGGTTGTGTAAAGCTTTTATATTATGCCACATAAAAAGAACATTCAAACAAAAAATGCATATCTGAGAAAGAAAATAATACTTTAAGAATCTAAAAAGAATGTCAGAACAAATTCTTTGGAGGTTTCTTTATTTCTTAAGGTCCTTAATGACAGTTAAAATATTTATATTTCACAATAAAGTTTCATGGTTTTGTTTATAATTGCATTTTTCCACAGTCAGATCTTGGCTGAGCTTCAAAGTTTACTAATTTGTGTTTGGTGTCTTAATTACTAGTGCACTTTGCTGACACTCTACAGAACAGTTCTGACTCTCCACATTTGGTCAGCTTCCCTCAAAAGGTAAATATGTCAAGTAAAAATGAAAGAAAAGAAGCCCAAATATATACATTTTTAACTGAAGCCAAGTAATTGCAACAGCTGTTTATTTTTTATTTGCTTGTTTTTAATTAGAACAAGGAAATAAAATTCAATTTGTTTAAAGTTAGTCTTAATTGCACTTCCTCAAATTTATTCTCCCTGATTTTTATCTTCATGCAATTAAGTAGTTTTGTGATAATTCACAGTGGTATTGTTGGCTTTTATCTGTTGTCTACAGTTTAATTTTATACACATCTTTTACATTAAGGGATTTGAATTTTGTTTTATGGGTATTTATTAATTTTTTGTTCTTTTTACTGGTTGAAAATATTCCCACATTCATTATTTAGGGGAAAACATGGCAATACCAAATCAAATAAGATGTAGCTCTTCCTATGGCCATGTATCACTTCTCCCTTCCCCCATGTTTCTGTTCATACAATAAGGTTGTGTGAACAGCAGCCAGCATCAACTGGTGCTACTGAGTCACCTCTGGCAGCAGGATCATGGATAGCCCATTCTCCTAATCATTTACAGAGAAATGCTCTTGGCGTGACATATAGATTGACATATCCAGTGTGCTAAAGTTTCAGGAAAGAAACCCATGTATCCAATGACCATTCTGCCTTTCAGACTATATTATGTGATTCCTGTTAATATAAAACAGAGCCTCTTATACAACATCCATCAATGTATTTCCCATGTCCCTCTACTTCAACAATTTAAACATAGCTCTTTGAGAAATTATTTGAAAATAGTGGTATCATCTCTGTATATCAACACACTTAATTTATCTCTGGTCCTGTATCACATCTTACATTCAATGCACTCACCTTCATTATAATGAGGACCTAAAGACACGGATAATTGAGAAAACCACGAGCTTTACAGTGAAGCAAAAATGACTCCCATTTGAGCCATAGCATTTAAGATCTATGTGATTTGGACAAATTACTTAAAGCTTCTGAGGTCTAATATCATCATCAATAAAACAGGTATATGGTACAATCCTAGCTGTGTTATTGAGATGATTATATCTAACAGTGATATTTAATTTTTTCAGCAGAATACTTTATAAAAATGAAATTATGCACAGAACTTTTTCACAGAAGCCCAACATTGAAAAGCAGATTTCAAAAATGAATATCTTGATAAAAACTTGTTTTGTTGAATTATTAGTTAAAATCTTAAGAAAGAAAACATGAAGTATAGAGAAAATTACTTTGAAAGTTCTGGAAGTCTCTAGATGAAATAGATAGACTCATGTATTCATTCAAGACTTTTTTGAATGTAGTACCATGTGTTTATACTCTAATAGGTGCTGGAGAGCCTGTAGTGAGCAAGACAGAACAAATCTGTCCCCCAGGGATTTTATACTCTAGTCAGGGAAAATTACAGTTAACAGATAAGCAAATGTATTTATGAGATCTATCTGAGAGTGATAGGTTTTTTGATGAAAATTAAAACGAGGTAATGTGATAATGAAGAGGTTAATTTCTGAAAGGATAGTAAGGTAAGGCATCAAGAGATGACATTTGAACAGCAACATTCTTAAAGTGAGGCAGGTAAGTTAATATGTGGAAAAAAATGCTCTCTGTCAATTTTGGAGAAAGGATGTTCAGAGTAAAGAACAACTCATATGTGCTGATGCAGAGTCATTGTTGACTCATTTCAGGTAAACTAAACAAGGCACTGAGACAGGAGAGGAGGAAGCCAGAAGGGAGTGATAGGGAATGCAATCAGAGTTAGTTAAAGGCTGCAGCATGCAGGGTCTTTGTAAGCCCACGATAAGGGGTTGGAATTTTATGCTAACTCATTGAGAACCTACTGAGGTATTTTCAGAAGAGAAGTAATGAAATTCATGTGTTTAAAGGGTTATTTTTCCTATGTGAGAAGAGTCTGTAGGACACAAGCATAGAAGAAGATATACCTCTATCATACTACTCTAGTAGGAGATGATACCAACTTGGAGCTGAGTGACAGCAAGGGAGGGCTGTGAAGTGCCATTTGAGACATACTTTGATGGAAGAACCAACCAAATTTGCAGATAAATTGTATATGAGCCCAAAGATATCTCCAGCATTCTGGGCCAGAGCAAAAGAGAAGGAAGAAATGGCATGGAGCGGTAGGATGTGGGTTAGGGGAGCCACGGTTCTTTTCCAAGATTATTACAAAGAAATCTTCAGTAAAGAGAATTTTTGAGAATTCTTCTACATGTTGCCATGTAACACCCATAGGGAAGTGTGTCACTGGAGAAAAGTTAAATATTATGGCACGAATCTTCATACAAGACTGTGGTTATGTTTGCCTTGGGGAGAAAGTGTCGAGCTAGAGACAGAGATTATGAAGTCATTTGCCATCATATGTTTTGCTTTCCTTTAGTATAATGTTGTCTCCAGAATTTTTGTTTAGGAGTTTTAGATACAATGGTCTTATTGCATAAGATAACAGGAAATTTTTCTTAGAAATGCTTTGAATGTCAAGATAAAATGGGAAAAACCCTGATAGATCAACAGAAACACTTGGGCAAACACCTCCTTAAATTAATTCTTTACCTACATTATGACCCAGCATTATCTATGCAAGAGAAATGCTTACTTAGTTTATCAGGAGACATCTCTGCTAATGTCTTTAGAGCTACTGATCAAATACAGAAAACTTGAAGTTGCACAAATGCCTGTCAGTGGGAGAGTAGACAAATAAGTTGTGGCGTATCAAACAATACAATATGTTCTAGGAGTCAAAACAAATGAACTACAGCAACATGCAATGATATGGACCTTCATAAGACAACGTTAAGGGGGAAAGCAAAATCCCTAAGTGGCCCATAAATATGATACCCTCTCTCTAAAGTGTGAAACAAATAAAATTTAAAAATATTTTTAGAAGAAAATGAAACTTTAAACAATAAAATCTCATTTAAAAGGAAAGCAAGAAGGGACAAACATAGGATTCAGGATGTGTGACCCCTATGGATATGGGGATGCAGGAAATATGTCCATGGGAAGCATAGGATTCAAGGCAGGCTACTGTCAAGGTCCTAGCTTTTGTTTAGAATGGTGGGTCCATAGATATTTCTTACTTTTTAAAAATATCTAACTATATATCTTAAAAAGCTTTTTTTTTTTAAAAAAAAGGAGAGGTCATTTGTGGACCAAAAGATACAGTATATCATGTATAAAAAATTAGGATTTATTGGCTGGGCACAGTGGCTCACGCCTGTAATCCCAGCACTTTGGAAGGCCGAGGTGGGGAATCACGAGGTCAGGAGAATGAGACCATCCTGGCTAACATGGTGAAACCCCGTCTCTACTAAAAAATAGAAAAAATTAGCCGGGTGTGGTGGCGGGCACCTGTAGTCCCAGCTACTCGGGAGGCTGAGGCAGGAGAATGGCGTGAACCCGAGAGGCGGAGCTTGCAGTGAGCGAGAGCAAGATCACGCCATTGCACTCCAGCCTGGGCGACAGAGCGAGACTCCGTCTCAAAAAAAAAAAAACCAAAAGAAATTAGGATTTATCTAAGTCAGCACCAAGTCCCTTATAGAAAATGCAGGTGACTTACCTTGGCCAGAGCAGCAGAATTCAAATGTTTTTAATTACACAGGCTTGTTTATGAAATAACATTACCAGGCACACCAAAAATGTATACTTCTATTGGTTTACAAATTTTAAATAATTTGTGTTACAGGATTATCTCATTGAACACATGTAATATATTTACAACACTATATTACCTTAAAATCAACATTTTAAAATAACTAAAAGATAAAATAAAGATCTTAAATGATTTCCTTATTAACACTAAAAAAGCTTTTTAATAGAGTATATGAGAGATCTATCAAGTTAAAAGGCTTCTGCAAAGGATTCAATCAACAAATTGAAGAGACAACCCACAGAATAGGAGAAAATATTTGCAAACTACCCATCTAAGAAGAAATTAACATCCAGAATATATAAGGAATTCAAATAATTCTACAGGAAAAAAAATCTAACAATCCGATCAAGAAACGGGCAAATATCTGAATAGACATTTCTCAAAAGACATACAAATGACAAACAGGCATATGAAAAGGTGCTCAATATCATGGATTATCAGAGAAATGGAAATTGAAACTATAATGAGGTATCATCCCACACCAGTTAAAATGGCACATATCCAAAAGACAGGCAGTAACATATGCTGGCGAGGATATGGAGAAAAGGGCACCTTCATACACTGTTGGTGGAAATGTAAATTAGTACAACCACTATGGAGGACAGTTTGAAGGTTCCTCAAAAAACTAAAAATTGAGCTACCATGTGATCCAACAATCCCACTGCTGGATATATACCCAGATGAAAGGAAATCAGTATATTGAAGAGATACCTAAACTTCTATATTACATGCAGCTCTGTTTACAATATCTAAGATTTGAAAGCAACCAGAGTGTTCATCAGCGATGAATGAATGAAGAAAATGTGGTGTATATACACAATGGAATACTATTCAGCCATAAAAAAGAGTGAGATCCAGTCATCTGCAACAACATGAATGGAAATGGAGATCATTGTGTTAAGTGAAATAATCCAGGCACAGAAAGACAAACATCACATGTTCTCATGTATTCGTGAAACTTAAAAATCAAAACAATTGAACTCATGGACAGAGAGTAAAAGGATGATTACCAGAGTCTGGGAAGTGTAGTGGAGGGATGAGAGGGCAGGTAGAAATGGTTAATGGGTACAAAAAATAATAATTACGAAGAATGAGTAAGATCTACTATTCGATAGCACAATAGGGTGACTATAATCAATAACTTAATTGTACATTTTAAAATAACTTAAAGAGTGTAATTGGATTGCTTGTAACTCAAAAGATAAATGTTTGAGGTGACAGATACTCCATTCTCCATGATGTGCTTATTTCACATTGCATGCCTATATCAAAAATTCTCATGTAACCCATTAATATATACACCTACTATGTACCCCAAAAATTATTTTAGAAAATTAAAATAAAATAAATAAGTGAAATAAAATTAGATAGTGGTGATGGTAGTACAACTCTGAATATGCTAAAACCACTAAATTACACACTTGAAGTGGGTGAGTTTTATGGTATTTGAATTAAATCTTAATGAAGTAATCAAAAAATAGAATATAATTCAATGCTTATTTAATTCCAGAAAATTTTCATGTAACCCTTTAGATTACTTTAAATTGAAGGTATGTTTCTAAGTCCAATATATTGTAATACTTTATTTTAATAACTATATATTTGAAAATGTACCTCTCATTAAAAATTAATCAAAATGAAAAATTGGGTCACTGGTTCATGTCATGAACTGTATTCTGTAATCTTATCCACTAATTATGCAAAGATGTGTATAAGCAAACTCAACAAGCAAATCTACCTTATTATTATACAAAGTTATTCTTGAAAACTAATTGAAAGTTTACAACTTTTATTTTTACACAGATTGAAAATTATATTCCAAAATTCTTTGTGAGGAGAACTTTGGAAGAATGTATAGTTTATATATCTATATTGTTTTTAGAGCAAAAGTCAAATAACAAAAAATATTTCCAATTATTTTTGTCTTTTCCATGTTGAAAAAGTTATTTTTCTCTTACATTTAAAGCATCTTCTTTACTATGAAGTGGCATACTTTGGCTTTCTCTTTCAAAAATTTTGCTAGATAGAAAACTGTTGAAAATGCTTGTCACAGGTGAGTATTTTATATGTGATTGTGCATGTGTGCATATATATACATAGTGCTATATACACACAAATACATACATGATAATTTATATGAAGATAAAGTATGACACATATATGCTTTAAAAAGATATATCTGTATATTATTTATTATATAAATATAGAAAAATATAAATATTATATAGAAAATAAATATAATATATAAATATTAAATATAAATAAATATATATAGATACCTATAACATATTTTATTATATAATATTTATATTGTTTAATATTATGTACAAATATATAATATATACAAATTATATCTTTTATAATATATTTATATATAAAAATGTTATATAAACATTATATAAAATTATACAAAAGTATATTTATATTTTATATATTTATATTGTATATTATATAGTATATATTATTTATCATTATATATTTATAATATATGTTATATATTATATATAATATTATATATTACATATATTTATAATATATATTATATATTTATATCATATATTACATATATTTATAATATATATTATATATTTATATTATATGATATAAAAATATATTTATATGTCTATATATGTTTATATATAATATATATTTATATATCATGTGATATATAAATATATATCACATGATATATAAATATACATAATTTTTTTTCTTTTTGAGACGGAGTCTCGCTCTGTCGCCCAGGCTGGAGGGCAGTGGTGCGATCTCGGCTCACTGCAAGCTCTGCCTCCTGGGTTCATGCCATTCTCCTGCCTCAGCCTCCCGAGTAGCTGGGACTACAGGTGCCCGCCACCACGCCCGGCTAATTTTTTCTATTTTTTAGTAGAGATAGGGTTTCACTCTGTTAGCCAGGATGGTCTCAATCTCCTGACCTTGTGATCCACCTGCCTTGGCCTCCCAAAATGCTGGGATTACAGGCATGAGCCACCACGCCCAGTCATATAATTTATGAATATTGTATATTTATGTGACATATTACATAACTATTATATATTTATTTAATATTACATATAATATTATGTAATATACATTTATATATTATATATATGTGTGTCTATTCTATTTATTCTCCACATATATATCTTCTTAAACCTCTACAATACCTCAATACTTTGTACCTAATTAATCAATGAACTCATGTGTGGAACAAAAGATTTTTCAGGTCAAGTACTCTAAAGATGAAGGGTTTATGGAATCTTCTTTAAGAGCTTGTAAGATCTCATAGAGCTTGTAAGATCCTTACTTACCTGGTTCCAGCCTCCTTTCCAAGCTGTACTTGGAGTCTTTTCTCTCTCATAGATGTGTCATTTAGCTAAACTTCTATATTTTTTATTTATTTTCCTGAACATGATATTCTTCATAATTGTTTCTCTCTAAGAAACTCTCATTTATTCATCAATACTCAAAATAAATGACACCACTTTTCTGAAATCTTTCTTCATAGTTCTCATGCTTAATTATTTTCTTGTGGTCTGTGTATTCTCAATCACTGACTAATTTCTATGATAGTACATGTCACAATATATTACAGCTTTCAATTCATATAACTGCTTCCTCTGATAGGCTGTGATTAACCCAGAGGAACTAAAACTTTTAAAAATATGTACTGATCTTATTTAACTCCATACTTCTTCTACAGGTAGGAATTCAATAAATTCTTGTCAAATGAATAGTGAATGAACAAATGAGCAAATGTTTAAATAAATCAGTTAATAAATCAATTTAAAAGGCACATTGAATTATAGTGAATATTCTAATAAAGTTAATTTAATTTTAGCAAACCTGAGCTCTGGGTCTATGCAGATATTTCAAAATGGTACCAATAAATTCTTTGCAGTCATCCCTTTTCAACAAACAAGCAAAACAGTCTGTCTCATTTCAACTTCTTATCAACACATGAGGAGTAGAAATCAGTCAGTAATTCCAAAGATTGAAACATTTAAATATAATGGGAGAAATTAGTGCTAGGCTGTGTAGGGATGTAAAATGCACATGGCAGGAATTGCTAGTATCAGGAGCTATTTTTCACATAGGGAACATCCAACAAGCATCTGGTAAATGACATCAGGAAATGACTGACAAATTCCCAAGAAAGCTGCAGAAGGAAATAAGATAACTACCTTATGATTTTTTATGGGAAATGAATGATACAGTTTTTTTAAGGGCTTTATAAATTTAAAAATATGACAAAATGCAAAAAAATTGGGGAAAAGTTTTAGCAGGACAACAGAAATAAAGATTACCTCTTGAAAAGGTTTTGGAATTTAAGTGGGTAGTAGTTAAGCTGGACCTGGAAACATGATTCCATACTCTGGAGCCACAGACATAATGCATCATGCTTGTAAAACTGCTTCCATGGTAAAACATGATGGATGTCAGGGGAGCTTTCATTTGGTCATAATGGCTAACAGCTGAGCTTAGGAGATTCCCATTTTATACCATTGTTTAAGATTTCTTTAAAAAGTTAAAAGTCCAAAAGACCTACATTGCTGTTTTATTGAGAAACATTTGATTTACTCATCTTCAAAAATAATGGGTGATATTGTGTGCTCAGCCATGACATTTTTGTCTAATTTAATGTATTAAGCAATGATACACCCAACCTCAGTAGGTGATCATCATGGACAACTATGGATATTAATGGATAACCATAATCATTAAACTAATGACATCCATCACCACCAGCCATAAGGGTAATGAATGAGTTACAAGATGAAATTTACATCAACTTCATAATGCCTGGTGATTAGGAATTAGTGGTGACATAGCAGGATTAAGAATATATCTCAGAAGCTTGAAAGATAAAACATCAGATAGTGTTTGTTCTGATTCTCCGTAACATTAATAGAATTAGGCAATTCAGCTCTCAAAGTGGATTCGGTGAGGAAATATTCATGAACCATCCAAGCCAATAGATTCAATCCATCTTCTGTTTTTTCTCAGTAGCAATTTATACCAAGTGAAAAATTAGAGTGTAACAATGAGCCATCTGAATATTAAAGTTTGTTCCACATAACCTGCCATTCCCCTCTGCCTTTTTAGCTGTCTTCACTGCTATCTGTGCAAGCAAGATACATTAAACATACAATGTAACAAGAGGACATAGTCAATGAAAAGCAGCTGTCATAATCAACAGTCATCATCATCACTATCTTCATGATCAGGCATTTATTCCCCAGTGCTTACTGATCTATTTTGCCTATTATTCCCCAGTGCTTATTGATCTCTTTCATCAAAGTAAGCACAATTCTAGGCACTGGAGAAAGAAAGAGTGCTGATCAACACTGAGTAAAATAATAATCAATAATATATGATGTATAACACCCATTCCCTGCTCCTAGGACTTAGCCTTCCAGACTGCCTTACTTTGCCCAGTATTAAAACTAAACTCCCATGTGCTGTGTCTCCTTCTGTCAAGGCCTTGACCTCTTCCTTCTAAGGCGATCAAGAATTAGCTTGATGTAATATTCATATGCAATATCTTTCTATATTTTGATAGAATCAGCTGGGAATAGAGAATATTTTATCATATATCCAGGTATCCATGAATTCTGAACTGAATCAAGAAGATACAGTTCAACAGAAATAAACGTGAAGTTCTAAGTTCAGATAGCAAACATAAAAAGATGATAGATGTCACTCTTCTAGAGCGCCTGTTTGTTTCGACCACCTGGAAGCTCAAAATAAGCTATGTGGTCAGTTCCCCTAATATTGATACAGAAGTTAAGAAGAAATTACTTATGCAAAGTGAGGGTAGGGAAGTCCTTGGTAAGGCTTTTCTTTTTAATAAAAAGAAGCCTCAAATCATCTTCTAACAAAGAGCAGCCTATAAAGTCGAGCTGCAGACATAGACAAGCAAGCTGGGAGCTTGCATGGTGAATGCTGGCAGGAACTAAGGACTAGACATTTTCAAGATGGCAGCTCCATCTTTCCTTCTTTTTGCAAGCCACGTGTACAGGAAGAAGTAGACAAGATGACTGATCAACTGGAAAGCCCATCTGCAAGATAAGATTAGCATGGGGCGACCAGCCTTCTCCAAAAACTATGTAAATGTCATACCTGATCAAACCAATGTGTGAGCTCTATGTAAATCAGACACCACCTCCTCAAACCTGACTATAAAGTTCAGAGCATCCACCACCCAGCTGGTCCTTTCCATTCAGAGACCCCTCCCTCTACAGAGAGAGAGCTGTCTCTCTTTCTTTTCTCTTCTGCCTATTAAATCTCTGCTCCCAAACGCTTTGTGTGTGTCTGTGTCCTAAATTTTCCTGGCGGGCAACTACGAACCCCAGGATATATACTCCAGACAATGTAGCTGCTTCAATATCATTATTAACTTCTCCCTCTGAAGGTGTTGTTCATTTTTTGTTATGTTTTTGTTTTTGTTTTTATCATTTCAAGTTTTGTATTTTAACTCCAAATAGAATTTTTTTAAAAATTTGTATTGATTTTGTAATTCTACATATTTTGTTATGATTGTACTCAAGGTTTTGCAAGCAGGTGTAACACAATTGAATATTAAAAATAAAATACAGAACTAAAATAACTTGGATTGTCAGTCATGCCTATGTAAAATCATATGGTTAAAAATTAATGGCAAGTTGATGTGAATCAAAGTATATCTAGCTTTTGAAAATTAGTATGAGTCAAATGATAGAAATACCATGTTAAATCAGATGTAATACTTTCACTGGACTTTATTGTGCGGTGTATTTATACACTGTATCAAACCATATTTGACTGTTAACTATTGATAATAAATTCTTATAATCAGAGGAGTAACATGAATCAAAAGCTGCCTTGAGGTCTTCTTTGCAACCCCCACAGAGGGTTCTCCATTTTAAATAAAGATTCACAAAGCACTAAGGACAATCCATTGAATCATGCATACATAAAACACATTCAGCTGATGTGTACCCATTTAATATACCATTTCATATGATCTGCCTTCTTGCTGCTTTTGAATTTCCTAGACATAATGGGGTTAGTAATGTTTATGAATTATTCCAAAATTTTCCAACACAAGCAGAGCATGCAAACACACAAATATTCAGAGTAAAATGTCCAACCCCAAGCTAGGGTACCCTTTCTAAAGTGGAGAAAGAGTTGATAAACTGTACTCCCAAGAAAGCCCTCGTAAAAGCCTCTGGAGGCTAAAATAGTATCAGCAGTAAATTTGTTTGTTTTTGGCTTTGATTTTGATTTTAAATTAAAAAGAAGCTAACAGTAGATGATTAGATGGACTAAATGTTTGCTAATTTGTCCAAAATTTAACTTCATAATGTGATATACAGATTATTGACTTTTTCATAAATAGTAACTCCCTTTTTTTCCTACTATACTTAAAAAAAGATTTAACTTCTTCAATTTGATTTTCTGAATTCTCCAAGATCTGACCTCAGTGAAACTACTTTATTGCACATTCTCACACAATATATAACTGGGATAAAAAGATGCATCTACCCCCTAAATTGTAGAAAGTTTTAACATACAATGTAACAAAAGGACATAGTCAATGAAAAGCAGCTGTCATAATCACCACAGTCATCATCATCATCATTATCTTCATTATCAGGTATTCTATTATTTCCCAGTGCTTACCGATCTCCTTTGTCAAAGTAAGCACAATTCTAGGCACCGAAGAAAGAAAGAGTGTTGATTAATACTGAGTAAAAGAACCATGATGTTAATGATACATTGTATCATACAAAAGACTGACTTTAATATTTTGTGACTCTTGACCTTTCAGAGAGAAAGGTGCGTCACAAGAAAACCATCTAATATTAATGGTTACCAAAAACAAAACAAGGCCGGGTGCAGTGGCTCATGCCTATAATCCCAGCACTTTGAGATGCCTAGGCGGGCGGATCACCTGAAGTCGGGCGTTCCAGACCAGCCTGACAAACATGGAGAAACCCTGTCTCTACTAAAAATACAAAATTAGCCAGGCGTGGTGGCTCCTGCCTCTAATCCCAGCTACTCGGGAGGCTGAGGCAGGAGAATCGCTTGAACTCGGGAGGCAGAGATTGCGGTGAGCTGAATTTACACCATCGCACTCTAGCCTGGGCAACAAGAGCAAAACTCCTTCTCAAAAAAAACCTCCTCAACTTTTTTCAACACTGAGCAGTCCTGAGAGACAGCATCACAGAGTAGTTAGGGCTCAGACTTGGTGCCTATTAACCTAAGTTTGCATGCTGATTCTACCACAGGCTATCAGCATGCCTGAAGCAAGTTTTGTGCTTTGTCTGTGCCTCAGTTTCCTATATCAAATGGTTAGACTTTCAGTATTTCGAACTTTACAATGGGTTTAGTAGGATATAACTCCATTGTAAGTTGAGGAGCATCTGGACTTACAACAGTTTAACTATAATTTTTCAACTTTACAACGGAATTATCAGAGTATTAAATGCATTTTTGACTTATGATGAGTTTATCAGATGTAACCCCATTGTAAGTCAAGCATTTCTACCATAAAATGGGGATTACAATAATGTTCCTACCCCTTAGGGCTGTTGTGAGGATTAATTAGGTAAAATAATTGAAACAGAGCCTGGTACATAATAAGTCTATGTTATTTTGGTAATGATAATGATAATGGTGACAATGATGATGATGGTAAAGTAAGAATTTAACTTTAAATGATGACTTGCAAAGTTTTGAATCATAAATACAAATCCAATTACATTTACTAGGCTGAGATTACTGAGACAAATTAATGAGTTTATATATTTCAGTCAAGATCAAAATAATCACTTTTTTTTTTTTTTTTTGACAGAATCTCCCTCTGTCAGCCGGGCTGGAGTGCAGTAGCACAATCTCAGCTCACTGCAACCTCCATCTCCCAGGCTTAAGTGATTCTCCTGCCTCAGCTTCCCGAGTAGCTGGGATTACAGGCATGTGCCACCATGCGCAGCTAATTTTTGTATTTTTAGTAGAGACAGGGTTTCACCATGTTGGCCAGGCTAGTCTCAAACTCCCAACCTCAGGTGATCCGCCCGCCTTGGCCTCCCAAAGTGCTGGGATGACAGGCGTAAGCCACCGTGCCCGGCCCACGAAAATATTTCTAAGGTCAGCCTTTAGTTAAAAATTTATTACTGCCGGGCGCATTAGACAAGACCTCAAAACATAATACATAAGAAAAATAACTCAAATACATGGAGAATTCAGTTTGTGACAAACACTGTTTGAATTTTGTAATTTTTAACTCTAATATTTGCAACAACGCTATGAGATAGGTCCTATTATCACTCTATTTTTGCAGAAGAAAAGACTGAGGCATAAATAGCTAAAGTAACTTGCCCAAGGTCATACAGTTTGTTAATGACAAAACCAGTCTTTGAACTGAGAAACCAGGCTCCAGAGCACATGCACCTGGCCACTGATTAAGATGTTCTACTTAAAGTGAGGTGGTATCAGTAACCATACCATCCCATGTGCCTGTGCCTGAAAAAAGAAGACCATAAGACAGAGGTAAGTTAGTGACAATGAACAAGAAAGAACATTCAAATACGACCAAAATAGCGGTATTTTCTTTAACTACATGTGGTTACAGTTTTTCTCAATTCCCTAAAGAAGGCAAACACTGGGTTAGTAGTTTGTTGTATTATATAATCCTGAGCAATTTAATTATATAGTTTATCATTCTTATTCTATGGGGTGTGTTCAATTATTCTCAAGCAATCCTTTTACTGTCATCATAAAGTCCTTATTAATAAAACTGTGTCTGGTATTGTAACAGATGATCAGACAAATTTTGACAATAGTGTTGTCTGCAGTGAGCAAATTGGCAAAAACTATAATCAGCAATTAAAATATATCTGTGGTAATATCTTTAAAAAGATATAATCTTTCCTTAGTGTGTAAAATATATTTCTCACTCTCCTTCCTTTTCTATTTCTCTCTCTGTCTCTCTCTCTCTCTGAGACATGTAGTTCCTGCCATCTGGCAGGGAAGTGGCAAAGGGAAAGAAGAAATTTGGAAAGTCAAATTTACCCATAGATCACCGAATTTCAATTATATTCTTCCCATATTTATTAAGCATCCAGTAACTTTCAGGAAGTGTGATCCTAACAACACTGTTCAAGTACACAGCCTGTTTTCACCAGCAAAAGCACTATAGTTCTGATGCTGTAAGTAGTCCACCAAGTCTGAAAAGAGAAGAGGATCCAGACTGAAGTACACGTCCATACAAGGTACAACCCATGCAGGTGATTTGGGTAAAGAAAATAATCGTAAAGCAGATTTCTGAGTATATACATGTATTTTCTATTTTCGATAACTGTATGCAGTTATTTTTTATCTGATGGGTATTAGAAGAAGTGTAAGGACTGTTCTTGGTTAGGGTAGGGGAAGAAGCAGGGGAAAACAGGAGAAATAATTCAACTTACCCAGCTGCTTCCTCTGTTTCCCTTCACTCCCCCTACAAAAGATGACTTGTTCCTTGGGGATTTTCAATTAAATAGGAACCGAATACATTAACTTTTTCTGTATATAATACATTTATCAGAACAGCCTTGGCATGCCCTTGGATTCCAGCACTGGGCTCTGAGGAAAGCTACTATGATATCCAGCAAAAATAGGTTCAGGTGATGGTTGGAAAGCCTGCACACATGTGCATAAGTGAAACAATCTATTTTAAAAAGGATCTTTCATAGGTGCAATTTTGAATTTGAGAAATGTACCAGAACTCTGTGTTTGTTTGACTGACTTTTCTCTAAAATAAGATTATACTAAGTAGCCTGCCATCCATATCGTAACTACAGTACACATGTGTAGAGCTTTATTGATGACAGTATTTTCACATTTATTATCACATGTGATCCTCACAACAACCTGTGAGATACAGCAGGGAAAAGAAGGGGGAAAAATAGAACGTAGTGTTAATTGAGCATTTACTGTATGCTACACCTTGTCTTAGGAGCAAGTATTTTTTAACATTCCTATTTTTGTAGATGTCAAGACCTAGAAATGCTAAATAATCTCCCAGTTATATGGCCTCTCAAGGTGGGCTTTCTCAGGCATTGTGAGCAGGACAATTCTTTGATATATGAGATTTCTCTGGACAATGCATTTGGGGTTTCTGGCTGCACACATTAAGCAATGTTACCACTCCTCAATCAATGCGATCTCCAGAAATACCTTCACACATTTTCACGTGCCTCCAGTTAGGATAGGTATAGAGAGAGGCACACACATACCACCTCTGTTTCAAAACTGAGAGTACATCGTGCATTTCCTGATTCATAATAGCTTTGCCTATGCTTACTGGAGAGCCTTCCTTACGTTTCTGTAGTAGTATGAACAGAGTCGCCATTTTTGTCATGCTGGAAGAGTTCAGGCCTTAGTCCATAGCTAAAAATTTGTGTATGTGTATGTATGAAGAGCATGGTTAGGGGCTGACACTGTGGTAGGTGAATGGAGTAGGAGGGAAAAGGAAGTTCTGGATAGGTCAGTCTGGCATGGATAAGGACTTTGAATCTGATTCCAAAAAGTATGACAGGATTTGGTCATGGTGTCAGTTTGGGTCCAAGATACCAAGAAAGAATTAGAGAGCCAAGAAATAGGGAGAGCACACTCACTTGTAGTGAAGGCTGTGCCTCCCCAGTCTACAAGATTAAAATTAAAAATATAAAAATAGAGAGAAAGATTGAAACAATGAAAAAAGAGAGCAAGAAATTCATTGGGGGAAATGCCTGTGAAGGTAGAGCTGAAAGAACAGGAGTAGGCAGGGAAAGCTTCAGACCAGAGGCAGGTCTCCTAAGATGGGACAGGGCATGGTGAGGATGGGAGAGGAAGTGCTTAAACCACAGGGCAGTCCTGAGAAAGTGTCAGCCAAGCAGGCGCTGGGCCCAGAGCAATGCCACCTGTTAGAGGATCCTCACAACAGGCATAAATGACTCTGCTTAAGTCCCTCAGCCACTGGCTGGGAGCAGCCACGGCCATACCCCCTCGGTGTGAATGCTGAGACATCCCGGAGGTTTAGCACTGGAGGCTATCAGCGAAGAGCCACTCATAGCAGGCTCTCTCTTGAAGGAGGATCTGTGCAGACACCACCATAGCTGCCACTGTTGTGTTCGAGAGAAAGAGTCAGGAAAGGCTGCACCTAATTACAGGTCCTCAGGGGGAGGAAGAGAGTGAGGCAGGAAGGTCATTGGGCAGTGCTGTGGAGACACTAAGCCTGCTCTGTCTCAACAAATAAATGATAGAGGAGGGTGATAAGAAAAGTCTTAATGGTCATGCACATGCAAACAGGACTAACCACCAAAATCCCCGCTCTTTGTCCATCTGTGCAAATAGGACTGGCCTTATATGATGGCAAAAGACACAGTCAGATACCTGGGAGGGTTTGAGAAACCTCAGAAAGGGAGGACATTGTCCCAAACTAACTCCTGCACTGAGATCTTTACCTTTTCCTTGCAATGTTTGCCTTTTATTAAACTGTCTAAGGTGACACCTACAGCCCAACTCCATTTAAGAATATCTTTCATTTTAAATTCATTTAATGATGCACTTAGAAGAATTTCCCAAAAGCATTTGATGCAACATGTGACTGGCATACATGTTAAGAATGTGGAGCAGCCTAGTGAGACTCTGTAAATAGCAAATGGTAGTATTCTTGAAGCAATAGGGAGGGTCATGCATAATAATAATACCTATAGCTGAAAAACTGGATACCTGTCAGTAGGGGGAGAAAGACATGGAAGGGTTGCATAGGAAAAGGCATCTGGAACAAATGAACACAAATGTCATTTATCACATTCTTGCTGAGATCCAATACTATATATAGACTATGCATAGAAGCAGAGGCCAAACCAATGGTTCTCAAAGTGTGGTCCCCTGACCAACAGCCCCAGCATAATCTGGAAACGTCTTAGACATGCAGATTCTTGGGCCCCACTCCAGACTCCCTGAATCAGAGATTCTGTGCTGGAGACCAACAGTCTGTTTGCACAGGCCTTCCTGGGGATTCCGATGTACCCTCAAGTTTGAGAACAACTCGTCTAAACTGTTTCCGCAGCAACTTTCACAACCTTACATCTCTGCCTGTGTTGGTGTCATTTGGTTTCCGAGCTTTCCCTTTCCTTTTCCCTTTAGATTCACTTATCTCACACCCTCATTCCTTGCATCTTATTCTCAACCTCCACCCTCCCACCCCACCATACACATGCATATTCCGGGACCATACACTTGATTTTTTAACTTTCCTTATATAGAATATGCATCCATCTGTCTTCCGAAAAAGTGCACAGGCTCACTTCCCCAATTATTCTTGCAGTCTCTACTCCAACCTCATCAAACAGGCTTCAACAATAGCCCATTTCCCCAGACATTAGGAAGCAGTAGTTGACCTTTCCCTTATTAGTAGACACAGATCACATCAGTGACTAGAATGTACCTTCATATTTTGATGAGTACCAGAAGTGTAGGAACTGTTTCTGGTCTAGGCAGGAGGGGGAGGAGGTGGCCAGGAATTGTGTTAAATCCATTCCTCTTAACACCTGTGTTTTCCCAAGAGGTGAGTAGGTATATAAGGTAATCCTCAAAGGGCTGCAGCTGCTGGAAAGGAAATGAAACACTAAGAGAAACATTCCCACAAACAGGAGATGGAGTGGGGTCCTAGCATTTCCAGGTAAATTCAGAATTCTTTATGTTGTAAGCTAGATGACAATATAGTTCATGCGTTTTCGTTTTTTATTCCCTTTTTGTTCTCTGCTGGTTTTCTTCAGTGTTTAGTGAAATCTTAGCCTTTTCTGGATGTTAGACAAAACCATAAGCAGGCTTGGTGTAAATACTTGGATAGACTATTTAACCAAAAGAGCATATTTGGGGACAAGTGTGGTTTTGGCTGCAATAAACACTGTGAGAGGCCTGAAATTGGTGGTAAACCTTGTGGAGAATAGTAAATTCCCCTTAGCCCATTTGCCTGTGGATTCTCTTTCATGCTCACCGCATCTAGGAAATTCTAAAACTGATGGAAATTTGAGTCCAAAATATAATTTTAAGTCATTTACGTGGTTTGCATGAGGCCTATAGCATGTGTTTCAAATTAGTCCTGAAAAGCAACATTCAGGACTGCAAAAAATACAGTCATGAATTGTTGGCTGAAATTACCTCCTTAACTTAGCTACAGGAGCATAATTACTCACATCAAGGAAAGCAGAGCAGACATGCAAAAAACTTGCTGGGAAAAATGCACCATTGAGCCCTGGTAGACTTAACACTACTAAATGGCTTTGTCGAATCCAATTTTGATGATTATTTAGCAATCTCCTACCTGCAGCATCAGAGTTCCCAAGGCAGATCCTAAATGGAAGGATATTTGTAATAAAAAGATATAAGGCTCCAACTCTCATTTTTGCCAAACATTAATAAAAATCGAATTAGAAGCAAGTGCCTTGAAAGGCTACTGGCAACGGTATGACTATAGTAACAACGTGAATCTGATAAGAAAAGGACACGCTCTTCTCTCTTTTTTTCTTTTTTATTATAGTAATAATATAAAAACCACTTAAAAAAAGTTTTGTAAATTTTTTTTCCACATTCTAATACACTTAGAACAGATTCTAATTTTTTCACATTGCAAGGAATACACAGATATGAAAGGAGCCACCATGATTAAAAGCTGCACAACTATCTCAAACCACAATAGAAATTCTGAACCCAAATGCCCTTTTCATTATTCTTAATGAAATGCGACTTCATTTTCCCACACATTTGAAATTGTGTTAGCAGAGAGTTCAAACATGTAAATGAAGCCAAACAGGCAAAAGAATCCCTCCATTCTCTGTTTGCAAAGGCCATGTGAGGACAGCAGCTTGTGCCAAGTGAACACATGGGAAGAAAAAGAGGGGGATGTAGGGTTATTAACTTTTTACTTCTCAATCTTTTTTTGGAGTTAGGCTAGGGCTATTGCTGAGTTTATTTTCCTATGCTTCCATGAGTCCAGTTAAAACTGGTTCTAGGTGGTATTGAACCAGCTTTGTTTCAGAAAGACTGCCGTTTTCAGACGACACCCCTTCAGGACCAATGTCAAGGCCCTCGCAGATGGTTCTGGGTTCTACTATTTTATTACGTTAAACACACACACTGTGTTGTTCCCAGAGGTGCAGTCGAAATATCACTGGATTGGCCATTGGAAGACCTGCATGATAAGTTCAGTCTAAATTTTCCCTTATCTATTCTCTTAAGCAAAAAGGATGTAAAATAAACAGGCAAATGCTTCTGTTTATTAGCCTTCTGCAGGTAAGCAGCACCCTACAATCTGATCACCATGTTTATTCTCTCTCCCGTTTCTTTGCCTCATTTCTCAGTGTGAAGGAAGTTTGGTGTGACAGGCAGGTAGAGTTAAAGATGCAGAATTGAGTTTGGAAGAAAGATTTAGGCATAACTAACTCCTACATGAGGCCATGCACTCCTGGCTTCTAACTCCAGTCTCCCATATGCACTCTTGACAGAGCAGCCTTGTTTATTTTCCTTGAAAATGTCAGTATCATTCCAACCATAGTGTTTTTATCCTTGCTGAAATACTGTGCTGGGAATGTTCTTTGCCCAAATATTCATGTAGCTGGCTTATCCTCCATTGTTCATTTCTGAGCTTTGATCTCACCTTCTGAGAGAAGCCTATCTGATCCACTTCTCTAAAATAACCCCTCCACACATGTATACCCTCTCTATAGCCTATTATCTCTTTTCAATTCCTGCATGGTACCTATAATTCTCTAATTTTATTTTGAGTATTTATTTGTTTCTTTGTCCATTGTCTGGCTCTCTTTCCCTAATCACAGTAGAATGGAACCAACATCTGAGCAAGAATCTTATCTATTCCATTCACTGCTGTATCCCCAGGCCCTGGAATAATGTAAAAGTATATCTCCCTCATCATTTAATTCTATATTTTACCTTCTATTCAGTTGCTCACAATATGTAGATAACAAATGAATTGTTAGAAGCATTAAAGATGATCCTTGCCCTGGTTTGCTTGTATCAAGTTGAGGAGGCTTGTATTAAACATACAGAAAACTTAATAGTAAAAGATTTAAATAAAATTTCAAGACAAACAAAATCAGAGAGCCACCACAATGCCTAATGAGGGAGTAGAGCAAAAATTGTGTCTTTTTTCTTCCAGGATGAAAAGACCCTTAGAGAATTTTTTCCCTTGTTTTATTTTTATAGGAAAATGGAAAATAAATTAGTATTTTCCTGAGAATGGATTTCTTCACGTCTTTGAACTTTTCCTTCAGCTTCTGCAACACCCCTTCGCTTATTATCTCCATTAAACTGAAAGCACTAATGAGGGCTGACATTCTCAGTGCCGTTTTAAAGATATTAGAAATTACAGGATTCGGATTTTTCCACCACTTTCTTCTTGACACATGAAGCATTTATTTATTTGAGTTTATTCTTCACTGGCCTGAGAAATCAACATTTGGCACCTTATGTGATGTAGCCTAGCGCTTACTTAGAAGCCTTTTTTTTTTTTTTTTTTTTTTGGAAACTGAATAATGTGAGGTTTATGTCACTCTTGGATTTCCAATGCATTAGACACTTACCAGGTATAATAAACATATACACCACGGTTTCCATCTGAGGCAACCAGTGCACTTAATAATAGTTCTACCTCTGCAGAAGTTAGAGGTGGTTCCTTATGAACAGGTGCAGACATGTTCTTTGCAACATGTGATGTTGACCTCTTGCCCACAGTTGATTGGATGGGACCGATTTAATTGCAGGCGTAATGTTCACAAGGTAACTGGCTTAGATTCAGTAACGTAAAACGGTGACTCTTGCTTTCTGCTCTAGGCTGCAGTGTCCCTGAGGATATATATATACATATAAATGTGAGCCAGGAAGATCTCAGGAGACCTGCTCCAAGATTCCAGAATCTTTGATGGATCTGAAAAATCTGAAAAATGACTGTTTATATATTTTACAGCAATCGGTGTCCACTTCTGCTAACAGGATAAATAATTTAATTTGGAGCAGGATAAAGATTATTTTATTTGTGGATCAAGATATTATTTGGCTATTCAGAGGTGAGGCCTAGAGCCTAGACCAGAAGAGATAGTTTGAAAGAAAGAGGACTTGATTAATACAGCATAAAATTCAAAACACTACTAGGGAAAGGGTAACCTATTAATTATCTTACTCCAGAGGGAACTGGAGAGAGGGTTTTTAAATTTTTCTTTTTCCTGCTTTGAATCTTAAAGTAGAAGAAGACATGAAAGCAGAGACTAAAGAGGATCAGATAACATGCCAGAAGGGTCTTAGAAGAAAAACTCACCCTTAGGAATTTTCTGTGAAGGTAGATTTCTGACTAATGAACTCTAGAAGCAATTCTATCTGGTACTAAATTCTAAGTTAATTTATTTTTTCATTCTTCCTCTGTCAGTAAATCCATCTATTGCTGTCAAGGCTTCAGCAAAACCTATGTAGGTAGTAAAAGTTTGTATTAGTAGTACCACCTTCGTGGCAAATGATTATAGAAAGACCTCAGCAACATGGAGAAACCATGGGTCAGTATGACCCAACTCCGTTTAGCCTAGAGCAGCTGTGCAGTAATCCCAGGAGCATGTAACATCGCAGATGTGAGCAGTCTGGGAGAAGGAGATGAGCCCAGAGAGGAAATTGAACTTCCTGCAATCATGGCATGGAGAAGCAATTATTTACCTTGAAGTTAAGGAAAAGGGTAATCAAAGGAGGTAAGGCAACTTGGAGAAAGTCAGTTTACATATGTGAAAGTGCTTTAGCATTCTTCTTACAGAAGTATTTTAAGGATTATCAATCCTTCAAAGATGAACTGAATGATTCCAAGCAAGGTATCAACATGGTCACTTTTTGAGTAAAATTTGTATTTACATGTGCCTAAGACCAGTATCCCTTCACAATGGTTTTACCCTTCATTCTACTTTCTCTCTTATAGAAGTGACAAGGGAGTAGAATGGACATCCTTAGGTTATAGCTAAGGGAAAACTGAATTGGGAATATTACTATAATATGGAAAAGCATTTTGAAACGTTTTAACAAAATGATGATGAGATTAGAAATCTTTTAAATATATTGTAGCAGGTACTGTGGAATTTCACCAATATCCCCCTAGGCCTTAATATTTACAATCTAGAGATATCATGCTACCATAATTTGCATTTTTCCTGGGATCTTTTACTAGTATCCAGGGGAATATCAACACCCTCTTACCCAAGAAAAAGCTCAAAAATCACTGAGGATGTTGGTAAATCAATTCTTCAGCTCTCACATTCCTTATAATGCAGGCTGTATATTTCTGAGACACCTGTTTACACTGTCTGCCCAAGTTCCCAAAGTAGTTTAAGCTTAGTCATCCTCAGTGATTACTTGCTTGATAATCTTCCCTCTCACTGTCGGTCTGTACCACCCTGTCGCAGTTCCCCACTATTAACTGATACTTCCAGGGATCATTTCCCAAATGAAAGTACTTACACTCAAATCTTGATTTCATGTCTGCTTCTGAGAGAACTCAAACTGAGATGAGTACTCTCTTTTGTCTTTTTTTTTTTTTTGAGACGGAGTCTCACTCTGTCACCCAGTCTGGAGTGCAGTGGCGCCATCTCAGCTCACTGCAAGCTCCACCTCCCGGGTTCACACCATTCTCCTGCCTCAGCCTCCCAAGTAGCTGGGACTACAGGTGCCCGCCACCACGCCCGGCTAATTTTTTTTATATTTTTAGTAGAGACGGGGTTTCACCATGTTAGCCAGGATGGTCTCAATCTTCTGACCTTGTGATCCACCTGCTTTGGCCTCCCAAAGTGTCTTTTGTCATCTTTAGGTCTATTTTCTTTCAAAAAGGTGAAAAAGTTTCAGGTAAAAATATAATAGAATGTAAAGCATATTTCATCATAGTGCCATGATGACCAAAAAACCAACAGAAATTATTCTGACACAGAGAACTGAATTGTAACAATATTTTTCAGATTATAGCAAGAACGGTATTTCTTAAAGAAGTGTTATATTTGTAATAGAAATGATAGCAGACTGTTGGATTTCTAGTAATATAATTAATGAAGAGGATTTAATCTCTTCATTAGAAAACACATTAAAAAATAGAAAATTTTTATTTGTTTAACACAGAACACGAACAGAACGGAAGACGAAGAATAAACCACCACAGTGAGGACACTGGTGGCTTATCGGTTAACAAGCATTATCAATTCAAATAGTGCTTAAGATGAACCATTGCATAAGAAAATTTGAAATGCCCAGAAATTTTAGTTTCTTCACGGGAGAGGCAAATCTGCCATGATCCCTGAGCGTCACTGCATATTCTTACTGGGTACACCAAAAATGCAAGGCCCTGACAACTCTATATGGGGCATTTCTTAGAGTTCTGTTTGCAGTGAGCAAACTTGAGGGATGAGGTAACGTTTTCCCTTGCACAAATAGCAGCCTTGCTTCCATTTACTACAAAAGTGGTGAGTCCCTGAAGTTTGCAGTACCTCTCCTATAACACAACACACAGCATGTGCATAAATCTATGATACGATCTTTGTGTGACCTCTGTGGAGGGTGTGGTGAACCTGCCCAAACCTGTACAAACCTACATTTATCTCTAGCTACTGTTTTTGATATGACTAATAAAGTTCTTTATCTTTTGTCTCTGACCCATAGTCTGTGAAACAGTAATGGTAACTTGTTCGTTTATAAGGAAAGCAAAATCTCAGACCTGAACAGCTTTTGCCACTTGCGTGTTAAATAAACTTGACAGAACTGTTCTCAAATGTTTTAATGATTTAAAAAATTGATGTGGTATTCCCAAGCAGGAACTATGATACAGAAAAAAGCTTTTCTAGTCTATCAATACTAAAAAATAAATTTAAATCAATTATACTACAAGAAAGGCTAAGTTATTCTGTTCTCTATAGAGAATGGTTTAGCAAATTTGTTAAGTGTGAAGATAATTAAAGAGTACAAACACGAACACAATAGGAAAGAAAACAGTATTATTGAAGTGTGTTTTAAGCACATTTAAACATGTTTGTTGTAAACATGTTTATTATAAACATGAGTTTATTAAAGAAAATGCTAAATCAGTTTTCTAGATTTTGTGAAATTTGTGACAATTGCTAGCTTTTGTAAATTTGCTATTTGTTGCTATTACTTTTTTGTTCTAAATAAACATTCACATCTTGATTTTTTATTCACAATTTTGATTTCCTTTTCCAAAAATGGTCCCCAGTGATTGTATAAGCTTTAAACCCCAAACGTATATCTGTCCTTATTCTCAACATTTGTTTTCAGCCTTTAAATTTTACAATTCAGCAATTACACCTTTTAACCTCAGCACCTTTACTTTCCTGTCCAAAGTAAGACTTGTTTATATTAAGATAAGTGTAACCAAGGATCCCTGGTTTCCTGGTATTCACTGTGAAAAAGCACCCACTTATAACTGTTTCACCTTGAGTTACTGCTGTTTAGAAAAGTCCCAGGAAGAAGCCTAGCCCTAGCAAAACAAAAACTGGTTAGATCCAGAGATGCCTGACTTGGAAATAAACTTTGGCAAACTCTCTATATTACCATACTAAAATTCTCACCCAGGAAGGAACTTACTAGCTATTTTTTATACATGAGATGTATTAGAAGCATGATGCATGACTGCATTTGCACTGCCCGTATTTCACCCCTACATACAGTGACTCAGGTAATCCACCTAATAAAAGCCCTGTTTTCACCTTTGTTCAGGAAGGCACTGCTTTGGGGGATTGTCTCAGGTTTCCTCCTTCTTGTTGCAAGTAATAAACTCCTGTTTTAAATCCTTCTTGGATATGGTCATTGGAATGTCACCTGCCAAGTTGCCAATCAATGAACCCACCCATTGTGTGGGTAATATAATAATTGCTAATAAATGAACTACTCTTTTCTTCACTTCCACCCCAAAAGGTATTTACATGAAAGAATTTTCAGTTGCCTTAGATCAAAGAGTGAATATCTTACGCTACATTTCAGTATTAGGAGAGCCTCTCTGTCATACAGCATAGTATAATACTTACTACAAAGATGCAAAAGGCTGAATTACCCTGACATTAGCCTAATAGGTTAAGAACAGAATCATTAAAAAAATGAAATGGCCGAGGCACGGTGGCTCACACCTATAATCCCGGCACTTTGGGAGGCCGAGGCTGGCGAATCACGAGGTCAGGAGTTTGAGACCAGCCTGGCCAACATGGTGAAACCCCGTCTCTACTGAAAATACAAAAATTAGCTGGGTGTGATGGCAGGTGCCTGTAATCCCAGCTACTCAGGAAGCTGAGGCAGGAGAATTGGTTGAACCTGGGAGGTGAAGCTTGCAATGAGCCAACATCATACCACTGCACTCTAGCCTGGGTGACAGAGCAAGACTCTGTCTTGACAAAAAAAAAAGAAAGAAAGAAAAATGAAATGCCTAGAATAGAGGTCAGCAAACTACAGACCAAGATTTTGTAAAGTCTTTAAGGTAAAAATAAATTTTAAATTGTAAAGGGTTGTTGTAGAAGCAGAAGAAGAGGAGGAGTAAGAAAGAAACAAAGAATCCATGACAAATATTATACATATGTAACTCTCAAGGCCTAAGGTATTTACTATATGGCTCTTTACAGAAACATTTTTCCAAACTGTTTCCTAGAATAGGCACATACTGGGCCATCAATGTCACAGACACATTTTGGTTTATACACATTGAATCCAGTAGATATGAAATATATTACTTAAGGACAACTTTTACTGAGCTTCAGACCCCAGCCACATACATAAGCCAGCCATACCTCATCTTGCCAATTAATTCTTAATGCTTTGTCCCCCTCTGTCTCCTGAGGTTGGCCATTTAAATGTATTAAAATTAACAGAATCAAAACAAAATTAATTCATTTCATAAAGTACTTATATATGATTAAATCTATGATCATTCTTAACTCAGAAAAAAAAATTGAGAGTTCTAGCCAAATAATTCATGTAAATTGAACATGCTAAATGATATTGGAATAAAGACAATATAAATTACTTTCCTTTTCATCTATCACCAAATATGTTTCTTTCATCTGAGTGCAAATATTGTAATGAATAAAGTTCTGCACAAAAGAAATGCAATTTTTGGTTCTAGAAATAAAAGAAGGAAAGAAGGAAGGGAGGGACGGAGGGAAGGAAGGAAGGAAATAACTTTTGGGATATATTTTTTCAAATGTATCTGTGCTAAGTTGTGCCTAGAAGGGAGCAATAGGATACAAAAGAATTTAAAGCTGAGAGGAGGCCAATTTGATACAGCAATAGCTTCTACCGTGTTTTTGACATATCCCTACTCAGTCTGGAGCTCATCACCCTGCAATTGGGATAATAAAGCTCATTGTTACTGTTAGAAAAGTCTGCTTTATTCAAATAGGAATCTTCTGTAACTTTTTCTCCAGAGCTGTGAGAAAAACTTTTATTACTTAAAGTCCCTAAGACTGTGGAACTTTCTTATGGCAGCCCTGGGAAACTAGTAGATGTCCCAGGCTAAGAGATGATCTTTCTTCCAAGTATTTCCTACAGTGCAGTTTCCAGGGAATGTGCTCCACAGAGTCATCTCTACTTTGCCATTGGTCCTCTTAAATGAACGCCCAAGATTTGAACGGTGAACTCCAAGGACGGTTGACTTCTTCTATCCCATCCATGGTAGAGAGTCAAATACAAAATAAAATTAGGCTTAATGGTGCTTGAGAAATAGGTGGAGAAAAAGGAAAACCTAATCTCAGAGAAGAGGCTTCTGCCAAAAAGCAAAAGAAAAGTACAAAAGAGTGGGGGAATAAACACAAAAAGCACAAATAAGTTGCCTTAACAACATTGACATTCACATGATATAACAAAAGTGACTATAGCTCTCACATTGTTATGATTACAAAAGCATTATACAGTTACAGACACTTGAAAGAAAACCTACTCCCACTAGAATAACGACAAAAGAGGGTGTGAGAGAATACCAAATTTAGTTATCTGGAGAAATGAATCCCTACCTGTTCTTTATAGCAGGGGTCAGCAAACTCTTATATCGGGTGAGATAGTCAATATTTTAAGCTGTGTAGGTCATAAAGTCTCTGTTGCAACTACCCATCTCTGCCAACGTAACATAAAAGCAGCCACATATACTAAGACACAAAAAGGTGTGGCTATAATGAAACTAATCATGGACACTGACATTTAAATTTCATATAATTTTCATGTACCACGAAATATTATTTTTCTTTTTTTTTTAGCTATTTAAAAATACAAAATTAATTCTTAGCTTTCAGGCCATAATTTGTAAACTCCTGCCTTAGATCCTGAAAGGGAATTAGATAAACTAGATTAATATAGCTCCAGGGTAAACCAGACTGAAAAATTAGTGTGATGCATGGCAGGAGCATGAGGGTTATAAAGACAGGAAACAAAAGAAAGGTGTTTGATTCTATAAATTCACATATTCAAGACTGCACGCATGAGGGCTTCTATGTTCTAAGCATATCTGTTATTTCTCCTATTCTCAGGGATTCTGCTATGAAAATAAATCAGGCTCACATTGCTTCACCTTCTTCATCTGTGGGACTCACTGCTGAACTGAGTGGTGGCAGGATGCCTTCTCTTGAAGGTAGTGTGATTAAGAGATAACACTTGTAGTGGCTGGGGTAATGTGTTGTCTCAACTGCCCCTTATTACTGCCCGAGAGGTTTGAAGCTGTCTCAAGAAAGGCATTGACATAGTTTGGATATTTTTCTTCTCCACATCCCATGTTGAAATGTGATTCCCCATGCTGGAGGTGAGGCCTTGCAAGAGGCGTTTGGGTCATAGGGGCAGAGCCCTCCTGAATGGTTTGCTGACCTCCCTGTGGTAATGAGTGAGTTCTCGCTCTGTTAGTTCACATGAAAGCTGGTTATTCAAAGGACCCTGGCACCTCTTTCTCTCTGTCTTGCACCCTTTCTCACTATGTGATATGCCTGCTCCCGCCTTTGCCTTCCACCATGATTGTAAGCTTCCTGTAGCCTGACCAGAAGCAGACGCTGGTGCCATACTTGTACAGCCTGCAGAATTGTAAGCCAAATAAACCTCTTTTCTATATTAATTACCCAGTCTTGGGTATTTTTTTATAGCAATGAAAAATGGAGGAACGCAAGCATAGGAAGGGGCTTGTCTTAGTCTATATATCAAGAGTCTTTCTGATATACCAGGAAATAGTACATTATAAAAGAAAGCATGAGTCAAATTTGGGTTAACATTTTAGTTTTACTGATTATGAATCATCTGATTTTGTACAAGATAATTACCTACCTGATCTCCATTTTCCAATCCTAAAAATGGGAATAATTGTAATGTCTACTTCACTAGACTGGCATGGAGGTGAATGATATGACATATGAAAACTACCTAGCCCTCACTGAATGTGTAATAAAAATTGAAACATCTATCACTCCTTTTCTCCTTGCTTCAGGTTTCTTTCCTAATAGAAAACTCCTTCAGTTTGCTTCAGATCTGGTCCTCACATACGTGTTGTCGTTGTTCTTGTTGTTGGTTTATTCCACCAACTTTACTCTTTGTGCTGTGCTCAGTGCTGGACTAGCACAGATGAAAAGTACTGTCCCTGCTCCCAAGAAAGTCACTGCTTGTAGATGGAGGCAAAAGAAAGAGAAAGGGAAGTACGCCATAACTTACCATCAATATATCAACGGTAGAGTAAACACATCTAGGGAACACAGAAAGGAGGTGCTTTGCTGAGACACAAGGAAAAGAGAATGGAAGAAATAGAGAAACAAAAATTTCTTAAGATCCTGCTACGAGCCAAGCATTCCAGCAAGAGTTTCAGATATGTTAGCTCACCTAAATAGTAGATTAGGGCACCCAAATATCTTGACTTTTTATCTTCTGAAGAATATGACACTTGAGCTGAGCTTGAGAGAGTGCTAGGGATATGCTAGAAGGACAATAAGAGTGGCTAGAACTTGAGATCACAATAGCACAGTTTGCTGGAGGTCACCATGTTCGGTGTGTGTGAAACAGGGTGTTGACTTTTTAAAAATACAATATTTAAAGTATACAAAATTTATTATATAATAATAGAAGAAATGCCTATGTTTCCACCATTCAGTTTAAGAAACAAAACTCTGCCAGACAGTTAAATCCTTCTTGGTTGCATAGCGAATCTCAGGCCAGCTCTTCATTCCTTACAGGCTCTCAGAAAGTATTTGGATGACCACAATGGTCAAAGGCACATTGATAGAACAGGGCTCAGGATCCCTCACTTTCATGTCAAGTCTGGCTTTCTAGATATGTTTTCAAGTTGTGCAGCTAAAAGAAGCTTTAAACATATCCTTTTAGCCTAATACTGTGAAAAGCCACTTTAAAAGGTGACAAAATCTCTTTCTTTAGAGGTCATTAATAATAATACAGAAATCCTGATTTCCTGGCATGGTTCATGCATGGAGCTGCCTGCAGACAGGGCTTTGGTCTAAATGATTCTTCCATTCATTTCTCCTTATTTTAATCTTATTACTAAATCCCTAGGACTTAATGCCCTTCTGTTTGCTGTGAGAGCAGGCAAACTGAAGGGTCAGATAAAAATGGAAATTCCTCGCCTTATTTTTTTTTTACTAAAAGAGAAGAAAAAATATTAAATAGGATTTCATTTATTATAGTAAAAAAAACCCTATACAGTGGAGTCATGTCTACATGAGAAAAGAAGAATGAAGAATTGAAGTTATTACCTAGATCATTCAAGCACTCTTCAAATAACGTTTTTCTGTTCTCAATTATCAAGTTATTTCAAGTCAACATAATTTTTGGTCACATTTAGCTGGCTGATAGCTTCAAGTCTTTATTTGTTTAATGATAATTAACTTAATTTTTGTCTCTAATTTAACTACAAGACAAATGTACTTTACTTTGTCATTAAACTAAAGGGTATGGACATAGTCATTGCAGAAATAATATATCTTCAGCACTTAATTTGCAATTGGCATGGCTGGCCATGTTATAATAAATAATGGAGTGCTTACTTGCAAAATAGTTCCCTTCAGACAGAGGTATATACCCTACAGCCCCATTTTTCCTGGGCCCAGATTGTAGGAGTTCACAAGGGAGGAACTGTCTGTCAGCAGAAGGAGGCTGTGAAATCTATTTTAAGTTGTTAATTAAAGATAACATTTGGCCTTATGGTGAACCAAGCACCTGACTTCTACAAAATAAGCACAGCGAAGGAATGCTCACCAAATATATGATAACTATAGATCCTGAAGGCCAGAAGGATGCTTAGTTTCTCAAAAGTTTATATGAATTTTTTCAGGCCATTTGTTCTGATGTTGACTCCAGAATGTTACCCACGTCCACAAGAAGTCAATTCTAGGGATGGCTGACGCACTTTCTACCAGCTTTGATCAAATCATTTCGGTCTGTTGAGATCTGGGAAAATACATTGGTTTAGGAGCTAGGACAAGCAGGATTCAAGCCCTGACTTGATTGGGTGACCTTGAGTAGTTTATTTAATCACGAGCATCTATGGTTTCTCTTTTGCAAAGGGGGCTTAAATTCCTTTCTTATAAGCTTGTTGTAATAATTAAGTAAGATATGAGCCGTGCCTAGCTCTCAGTAAAACCTTGGGCAAGTTAATTAGTTCTCTGTGCTCAATTACTTCGTCTTTAAAATGGGGATAGTATTAGTGCCTAGCTCAGAAAGGTTCTATGAGGATCAAATTAGTGTGTGTGTGTGTGTGTGTGTGTGTGTGTATACATAGAGAGAGAGATCTAGATATATTAGTGTATGTGTGTGTATATATATATATATACACATGCACATATACATATTTTCCAAATATATCTGAAATGTATATATCATATCTATAAATACCTCAAATGAATCTGTCATATAGTAAGGGCTCAATAAACGTAGCTAGAATTTTGTGGTAAATTATTATGAGCACTGCATATAATAAATTATTTTATTATTATTAATAGTCTTGGTCTAAGAAAAGGAAGACTGAGATTGTACTTCTAGGTCAGCCAACAACTAATTTTTTAATCTACAGCAATGAACTCCTTAGTAAATGTTGCTCAAATAAACCCTGAGTTCCAAAGAACTATTACTCCCCTTATCTAATATGGACATGTCAGTTTCATAGGTTGAAATGGGTAGCCCCGTGTGTGTGTGTGTGTGTGTGTGTGTGTGTGTGTGTGTGTGTGGTGTATGGTGTGTGTATGTGGTATGTGGAGGATGATGTATGTGTATGGTGTGTGTAGTGCATGTGTGCTATGTGTGCTCTATGATGTGTACGTAAGAAGTGGTCCTGAAGAGCAGCCATAGAAACAATTCATTCTGGTACAATTCATTCTGGTAAGGGCTACATCTAAGAAAGATTTTAAAAATGTAAACACTATTTGCAAGGAGATAAACTCCCAGACTAGCAGAACTTCATGCAGATATTAATCAATTTCCTTTCCAATGGAATTCCTACTGTCAGAAATAGGGAAGTACTGTTAACCCCATAGTCACAGCACCAAAGTCTCCATTGCACCACTTTAAACACTGGCAATAATTCAGAAGTCAGAGGATTTACACGTTTAATTCCTAAAGAAAGATTACCCTCTAATCTTCATCTATAACTCAGAATTGGTGGAGATATTCCTATAGCTTCTCCTGTAGTCATAAGAAAGTTCTTTGATGGTCATCAAGTTTTATATGATGGCACTACATCATCTCTGAAAATATTTTTCATGTATTCAAAGGCATATGGTTTCCCTCAGTGAACACCCAAAATGTTCACAAACTAGAGAATTTCTTTAATACATTTTGAAGCAGGTAGCACCCTGCCTTTTCTCCCTTCCAAATCCCATTTTGCTTCTTAGACTTTCCTTTACCTTTTCTGTCTCCTACAGTCAACATTAGGGCCTTCTACCTGCTGGGGAACCACCCGCTGTACCTCTCTCTACCAGTGCCTCTGCCTCACCCCGGCCCTGCCCTGGCCTGGCCCTCTCACACTCAAGTTGAGCACTTTTCTCCAGTTGACTCTACTAAATGAGCTCTATACTTTATCCTCGTCTATATAATCTACTAATGACCCAGAACAGCTATTGCACCTAGATACCAACCATATATTTTATCTACACACCACTCACCATGCTGCATACTGTCAGGCCTCTGAGCCCAAGCCAAGCCATCGTATCCCCTGTGACTTGCACGTATACGCCCAGATGGCCTGAAATAAGTGAAGAATCACAAAAGAAGTGAAAAGGCCCTGCTCCGCCTTAACTGATGACATTCCACCATTGTGATTTGTTCCTGCCCCACCTTAACTGAGTGATTAACCCTGTGAATTTCCTTCTCCTGGCTCAGAAGCTCCCCCACTGAGCACCTTGTGACCCCCGCCCCTGCCCACCCCATCTCCCTTCGCTGACTCTCTTTTTGGACTCAGCACACCTGTACCCAGGTGAAATAAACAGCTTTATTGCTCACACAAAGCCTGTTTGGTGGTCTCTTCACACGGACGTGCATGAAATTTGGTGCCGTGACTCGGATCGGGGGACCTCCCTTGGGAGATCAATCCCCCTTCCTCCTGCTCTTTGCTCCGTGAGAAAGATCCACCTACGACCTCAGGTCCTCAGACCGACCAGCCCAAGAAACATCTCACCAATTTTAAATCCGGTAAGCAGCCTCTTTTTACTCTCTTCTCCAACATCCCTCACTATCCCTCAACCTCTTTCTCCTTTCAATCTTGGCGCCACACTTCAATCTCTCCCTTCTCTTAATTTCAATTCCTTTCATTTTCTGGTAGAGACAAAGGAGACACATTTTATCCGTGGACCCAAAACTCTGGTGCCGGTCACGGACTCAGGAAGGCAGCCTTCCCTTGGTGTTTAATTATTGCAGGGACACCTCTCTGATTATTTACCCACGTTTCAAAGGTGTCAGACCACGCAGGGATGCCTGCCTTGGTCCTTTGCCCTTAGTGGCAAGTCCCGCTTTTCTGGGGAAGGGGCAAGTACCCCAACCCCTTCTCTCCTTGTCTCTACCCCTTCTCTGCTTTTCTGGGGAAGGGGCAAATACCCCAACCCCTTCTCTCCTTGTCTCTACCCCTTCTCTGCTTTTCTGGGGCAGGGGCCAGTACCCCTCAACCCCTTCTCCTTCACCCTTAGTGGCAAGTCCCACTTTCCTAGGGGGCAAGAACCCCCCAATCACTTATTTCTGCACCCCAACCTCTTATCTCTGTGCCCCAATCCCTTATTTCCACACCCCGACCTCTTATCTCTGTGCCCCAATCCCTTATTTCTGCACCCCAACCTCTTATCTCTGTGCCCCAATTCCTTATTTCCATGCCCCAACCCTTTCTCTGCTTTTCTGGAGGGCAAGAACCCCTCACCCCTTCTCTGTGTCTCTACTCTTTTCTCTGGGCTCGCCTCCTTCACTATGGGCAAGCTTCCACCTTCCATTCCTCCTTCTTCTCCCTTAGCCTATATTCTTAAGAACTTAAAACCTCTTCAACTGTCACCTGACCTAAAATCAAAGCATCTTATTTTCTCCTGCAATGCCGCTTGACCCCAATACAAACTCGACAGTAGTTCCAAATAGCCGGAAAATGGCACTTTCGATTTTTCCATCCTACAAGATCTAAATAATTCTTGTCATAAAATGGGCAAATGGTCTCAGGTGCCTGACGTCCAGGCATTCTTTTACACATCAGTCCCTTCCTAGTCTCTGTGCCCAGTGCAACTCCTCCCAAATCTTCCTTCTTTCCCTCCCTCCTGTCCCCTCAGTCCCAACCCCAAGCATTGCTGAGTCTTTCTAATCTTCCTTTTCTACAGACCCATCTGACCTCTCCCCTTCTCGCCAGGCCAAGCTAGGTCCCAATTCTTCCTCAGCCTCCGCTCCTCCACCCTGTAATCTTTTTATCACCTCCCCTCCTCACACCTGGTCCGGCTTACAGTTTCGTTCTCTGACTAGCCCTCCCCGACCTGCCCAGCAATTTACTCTTAAAAAGGTGGCTGGAGCTAAAGGCATAGTCAAGGTTAATGCTCCTTTTTTTAATCCCAAATCAGAGAGCGTTTAGGCTCTTTTTCATCAAATATAAAAACCCAGCCCAGTTCATGACTTGTTTGGCAGCAACCCTGAGATGCTTTACAGCCCTAGACCCTAAAAGGTCTAAAGGCCGTCTTATTCTCAAAATACGTTTTATTACCCAGTCTGCTCCCGACATTAAATAAAACTCCAAAAATTGGAATCTGGCCATTAAACCCCACAACAGGACTTAATTAACCTCACCTTCAATGTGTACAATAACAGAAAAAAGTTGCAATTCCTTGCCTCCACTGTGAGATAAACCCCAGCCACATCTCCAGCACACAAGAACTTCCAAACGCCTGAACCGCAGCGGCCAGGAGTCCTCCAGAACCTCCTCCCCCAGGAGCTTGCTACACGTGCCAGAAATCTGACCACCAGGCCAAGGAATGCCCACAGCCCGGGATTCCTCCTAAGCCACGTCTCATCTATGTGGGACCCCACTGGAAATCGGACTGTTCAACTCACCTGGCAGCCACTCCCAGAGCCCCTGGAACTCTGGCCCAAGGCTCTCTGACTGACTCCTTCCCAGATCTTCTCAGCTTAGCAGCTGAAGACTGACACTGCCCAATCGCCTCGGAAGTCCCCTAGACCATCACGGACGCCGAGCTTCGGGTAACTCTCACAGTGGAGGGTAAGCCCATCCCCTTTTTAATCAATACGGAGGCTACCCACTCCACATTACCTTCTTTTCAAGGGCCTGTTTCCCTTGCTTCCATAACTGTTGTGGGTATTGACGGCCAGGCTTCTAAACCTCTTAAAACTCCCCAACTTTAGTGCCAACTTAGACAATACTCCTTTAAGCACTCCTTTTAATTATCCCCACCTGCCCAGTTCCCTTATTAGGCTGAGACACTTTAACTAAATTATCTGCTTCCCTGACTATTCCTGGACTACAGCTATATCTCATTGCCGCCCTTCTCCCCAACCGAAACCTCCTTCGCGTCTTCCTGTCATATCCCCCCACCTTAACCCACACGTATGGGACATCTCTACTCCTTCCCTGGCAACCGATCACATGCCCATTACCATCCCATTAAAACCTAATCACCCTTACCCCACTCAACGCCAATATCCCATCCCGCAGCATGCTTTAAAAAGATTAAAGCCTGTTATCACTCACCTGCTACAGCATGGCCTTTTAAAGCGTATAAACTCTCCTTACCATTCCCCCATTTTACCTGTCCTAAAACCAGACGAGCCTTACAAGTTAGTTCAGAATCTGCGCCTTATCGACCAAATTGTTTTGTCTATCCACCCCATGGTGCCAAACCCATATACTGTCCAATCCTCAATACCTGCCTCTACAACCCATTATTCTGTTCTAGATCTCAAACATGCTTTCTTTACTATTCCTTTGCACCCTTCATCCCAACCTCTCTTTGCCTTCACTTAGACTGACCCTGACACCCATTAGGCTCAGCAAATTACCTGAGCTGTACTGCCACAAGGCTTCACAGACAGCCCCCATTACTTCAGTCGAGCCCAAATTTCATCCTCATCTGTTAGTCATACTCCTATTCACCGTTCTCAACTACTCATACATGCCCTGCTCTTGTTTACACTGCCGGTTTACACTGTTTCTCCAAACCATCACAGCTGATATCTCCTGGTGCTATCCCCAAACTGCCACTCTAAACTCTTGAAGTAAATAAATAATCTTTGCTGGCAGGACTATGCTGAATCTCCTTAGTCCTAGGTCCTCCCAATTCTTAGTCCTTTTATACCTGTTTTTCTCCTTCTCTTATTCCATTTAGTTTTTCAATTCATACAAAACCGTATCCAGGCCATCACCAATCATTCTATACAACAAATGTTTCTTCTAACAACCCCACAATATCACCCCTTACCACAAGATCTCCCTTCAGCTTAATCGCTCCCACTCTAGGTTCCCACACCGCCCCTAATCCCGCTTGAAGCAGCCCTGAGAAACATCGCCCATTCTCTCTCCATACTAATCCCGCTTGAAGCAGCCCTGAGAAACATCGCCCATTCTCTCTCCATACCACCCCCAAAAATTTTCGCCACCCCAACACTTCAACACTATTTTGTTTTATTTTTCTTATTAATATAAGAAGGCGGGAATGTCAGGCCTCTGAGCCCAAGCCAAGCCATCATATCCCCTGTGACTTGCACGTATACGCCCAGATGGCCTGAAGTAACTGAAGAATCACAAAAGAAGTGAAAAGGCCCTGCCCCGCCTTAACTGATGACATTCCACCACTGTGATTGGTTCCTGCCCCACCTTAACTGAGTGATTAACCCTGTGAATTTCCTTCTCCTGGCTCAGAAGCTCCCCCACTGAGCACCTTGTGACCCCCGCCCCTGCCCACCAGAGAACAACCCCCTTTGACTGTAATTTTCCATTACCTTCCCAAATCCTATAAAACAGCCCCACCCCTATCTCCCTTCACTGACTCTCTTTTGGGACTCAGCCCACCTGCACCCAGGTGAAATAAACAGCTTTATTGCTCACACAAAGCCTGTTGGGTGGTCTCTTCCCAGGGATGCGCATGAAACATACTGTCTGTAAGAACCAGCCCTAAGCACTGGCAGCATAGCCTCACATTGAGATGACTTTTCAGCCCTGTCCTCAAGAAGCTTGAAATTTAGTTGAGGAGATCGGAAACAAATGAGTTAAATAGTTTAGAGAAATGAAGAAAACAATTGAAAAAGAGAGAATGGAAAAGAATAGAAACACTTGTCTCTAAGTTTCTTAGGAAGAATAGTTGGTATTTAGGAGGCTTCTCTCAATAAAAAAAGAAACCAACAATACTATGTTATTAATGATAATATTAACCAAAAAACCAAACTCTGTAAAACACTTTAAAGAAGTTTATTCTGAGTCTATATGAGTGACCACAGCCCAGAGAAACACAAATCCAAGAAGCCATTAACAAGTGACACAGCCAAATTACATTTTGGCTTTATATATTTCAGGGAGGCAGGAGTTAGTTACAGGCAAAGACATAAACCAATACATGGAAGGTACACATTGGTTTGGCCTGAAAAGGTGGGCTATCTTGAAGTGGGGCTTTCAGGTTATAGGTGAATAGAGAGATTCTTTAATTTGCAATAGGATAAAGGAGTAAAGCTCTGTCTAAAACTTGAGTCAGCAGAAAGGAATGTTTTAAGTTAACATAAGGATGTTATGTGGCAAGGATGATGGCCTGCAGGTGGGACTTGACTCTTGACTTGCATGCCTTAGGTCTTGTGTATAATTTGTAATCTTATTGCCACAAAGAGTCTCTTTTGTCAGCCTTATGATCACTGTTTTAACATTAATACTAGTCAGTAGTTGTGCCTAAACTCCAAAAGGGAAGGGGCATAATGAGGTGTGTTCCATCTGCTTTCCTTCAGGTCCAGGAACTCACTTTTTATGGTTTCTCTGGGGTCCCCTTTGGCTAAGAGAAGGTCTGTTCAGCAGGTAAGGGTTTTCAATTTTAAATTTAGTTTACAATAATTTTCAATTCAGTCCAAAAAGCTCTACTCAAACATGAAATGCCTATAATCTAACACTTCTGTATTATTTTAGCTATACCTAATCACCACAAAACTTTGCTAAGGAAAATATATTAGAAATGTTAAATGGAAATTCCTAATAACTAAAAACATGAGTACCTAAAAAATGTTAGCACTTCACTGGAAAGTAGGACAAACAAGGGCTTCTCCTCAGAGTAAGGAGAGCAAGTTATAAACTACAGGAATCCAGGGACCTATTCACTTCCTATCTGCATAAGAATAAGAGAAAGCTTCTTTTAATTTGCATAAAGAATGACACTTCTAAGGTCAATCACTCCCCAGGTGATCAGAACTAGAGAAAAAAGAACAGAAAAGATTGCCCCTTTGAGGGTGTAGGAATTCAACGCAAAAGAACAAGTTATTCATAAGTCAAGTGCTCCCCAAATATGGAACTGCCGGTGAATGTAATAAATAGTTGTGCCCTCATCTGTACAATGAGGGTTCTGAAGGAGATGATTTTTAATTTTCCTTTCAGCTCTCCTATACTAGTTCTTTTTGCAGAATATTGCCTGAAATAGTTGATAATTATTTATCTATTGCAGGGTATTTTTGAAATAATTGATATAGATCGTCCACGCTGTATGAGTTGAGAATAAGGAGCCATCCTATTTATATATTATTCCAAATGTATTCATGGGCAAGGAGGGGAGTGAACTGAGTCCTGTGGGGGGTCAACAGCATGTACATATTTGGAGTGGAAGCTACAAGGAATTTCTGTGAGGGCAACCCTAGGAACCAAGGCTTGGGGAAACATTGAAGGAAAATTGAAACTGCAGCAGAGAACCCAAGAGAAGTTGCAAGAAAAGAGCCTGTGGAGGCATCATCACATCTGCTTATGGGAGAGCTGCTGATAGAGAGAGATCTTGCCAACATTATAGATGGCTTTGCACTACAGAAGTCAGTAATGTGACAATTTCAAATACAGGAGGCAATTCAGACCATTTTTCTTCCTCAAACTACACCATACAAGGCATGCTGTTGTTAAAAGATGATTTTTAAAAAGTGGTAAAATCATGATTTCCATACAGATAGGAAAATTAACATATGCTAAAGACTTTATGTAACTCTATTAATAAGGCAACTGGTAAGATATTGCAACTAGTTCAACAGGCATTTTAGATCTAGAATACTAAAATGAATACATGAATGGTTTCTACTACACTGCAAAGGGAAGACTGTTGACAGAATGTGCATGTTCATAGACAAGAATTCTTTTGTATTGTTATCAGCTGCAATTCACAGAAATGTAAACTAGCTTAAAGATAATGAAAAACTAGAATCAGATAACCTAAAAAGGTAGGATCTTAACAATGCATAGTTTCCTTTGAAAACTTTGCAACTCTGTTTTTAAAATACACTCTGTTTACAATACTGGAACCTCCTCTGAGAAGCTCTTATTTCAGTTCTCTGTCCATAGACCTAGGTCTCCAGCATATAGTTTATAATATCAAGACCAGAATTGCTAACGATTTTCAATTACCCACTAGTTTCTTTATTTTTCAATATAAATATAAATATAAAAATTTATATTTTTATAAATATATGTAAATATAAATATAAATATTTTAAATATAAATAAATTTCAAAGCTTTTTGGGAAATTGTTCTGACAGTAAAACAGAGCAGACAGACGTGTGTTGGATAACAGATCCCAACAGAAATGGAGAAATAAGGCCAATTGGGGAGAAGCAGGAAATAAGGGAAGGGCAACCATGATGAATTTGTAAGGGAGTAAGGTCTAATCTGGAACTGGAAGGATGAGTATCCAGGAGGGAAATCAGGAAAGCCAGCTGGGGCTAAGCAAAGAGAACAAAGTTTTAAAGGTCCCAGAGTAAACGAGATTATGGACCAAAGGGGGAATTTGTATAATGTTGTTGGTATGTAGACATAGCTGAGGAATAGGAAGAAATAACAAAACAAAACAAAAAAAAAAACAAGGTCAAAATGAAGCCGTTTTTTAAAAAAGCAAACCATATTCAAAACAGAGGTCTTTCTAATTATAATTGAACTAGTATTTTTCTAACATATGACACTGATATTAAGGGACATTTTCCTGGAGGAGTTACGGAAGAGATGAAGGAATCACTGGCATTGATCATTTAAATGATCCAAAATAAGCAGTCAATGTTTGCAATTCAATAAAACCATTGGACAACTCGAGGGAAAAAAATCAATTCAATTATTTAACAGAATGTGGCCTGTTATGTCTGTTATAAGATGAAACCCTTAGCTATTTGCTTGAAAATTAAATTAAAAGTCACATCTAGATTTAAATTGTCTAGACTTACTAGATTTCTGAAGTTAAAAAAAAATGCTAGAATTTTTCTAATAAATAAGAAACCTGAGGTACCCAGATAGTAAGTAGTTACTAGACTTCTAGTCTCATACATCTATTGCAAATTCTGTCTACTACCAAGGAAAACACTGCATTAAAGAAGTTTAATATTTTTGTAGGGGATCTCACAGTCTTAACTATTTTCATGTGACTATATACCTCTAAGTCAAGAAAGGCTATGAAACATTCCCTGTGTGCTTTGACTATTGAATAAATAGAGGAACTAATGTTCTTGAATGCACACACACATATTGGAAAATGTTTCATGCTATGTTACCTTATTTACGCAGTCAGATTTGTTCTTAATTTTCTCATATGTGCATTGATACTAGTTGTCTTCTGCAAACAAAGATCATAATAATAAGTATTAATTAATAAGTTGGTTATAGTAGTGTTACCGGGGGTCCTTGCTCACAGAGCTCCCAAGATGGTGGCAGGCTGCTTCCAAGATGGCGGCAAGCCTCATCTTCTCTGACCTGGGGTTCTTGGCCTCAGGGATTCCAAGGAATGGAGTCTTGGGCCATGCAGTGAGTGTTATAGCTCTATTAGAAGCCATGGGTCATGGAAGAGAACCGTGGAACCCAGTGACTAGTGTTCAGCTCCATTAGGATGAACCCGGGCACTTAGGCGTGCAGGAACAATGGCAAGCCTTTAGCCCAATCGGGAGCGGCAAAATGGATGCCTCGCTGGATCAGGAGCTCAGGGGACACCCTGCTGGATCCAGAGGGACGGGAGTCAGCAGCGGGTCTGCAACAGCGGCAAACAGCAGTGGTGGACATTGAGCAACAGCTCAGCTCGAGCGGTAACAAACACGGACCAGAAGAGTGCAGTTGCAAGATTTAATAGAGTGAAATAGAGTGAAAACAGAGCTCCCATACAAAGGGACGGGACCCAAAGGGGATTGCCTTACTGGCTAGAATGCCTGGTCCTATATCCCGATCCTTGTCCCTCCCGCTGTGCTCTCAGGCAATAGATGATTGGCTATTTCTTTACCTCCTGTTTTTGCCTAATTAGCATTTTAATGGGCTCTCCAATTGGTTGGGTGTGAGCTAAGTTGCAAGCCCTGTGTTTAAAGATGGATGCGGTCACCTTCCCAGCTAGGCTTAGGGATTCTTAGTCGGCCTAGGAAATCCAGCTAGTCCTGTCTATCAGCAGATTAATATTCTAAGAAATATAGCAAATTAATAGTAATGTACAAAAATAGCACTAGTAACCCCCACCATCAGGGCTTTTGCCAGGAATTACAGCCAAGTTAAGCAAACAGGCAGCCCTGAACTTCAAGCCATGGCTGATCAGAGTTAAAGATAAAGAACAGAGATTACGGCAAAATAACATAAAACACTCACTTTTCATCAATGTGTAAAATCAACACATGCCTGGCCCCCAATTTGTCTTCCATTCTGATTGGTTTTTGTCCTATAAGAATAAGAATATTGAATACAACCAAAATCATTTACTATGTGCCAGGCACACTTTGAAGCACTTTTCATCCAATTAAGCATTTATTCCACAGAAGAGTCCTATGTGTTAAATGCAAACATTTTCAACTGTATTATTATATATAGATGGGGAACCCGGTGCTGAAGTAAATTGCTGATTGTGGACCCAAGATTTAAAGACTAGGAGCCCTGTCCTTATATATAACATTGTTGTTCCCAACTAAGCCATCTTCAAACATGATACCCTTATCACACCTCCAGAAAAGCAAGCTAAATCTCATTCACACTGAAGTTGAGAGGATTAACCATGACATGAGGTTGGAAACCAATACCTTAAAGCCCTCATGTAGGGAGAAGGCTGAATCAGCCCTCAGAAACCCACGGCAAAGGAGAGGATTTCTTATGGGGAGGTCTGGTTGTGGATGGGATAGAAATATACAGGGATAGAGAGAAAGTGCCAGAGATGCCTTTTATTCTTAGAATTAAAGTTTTATAGGAATTGCTGCTCTCTTCAACACCAATAAACAAGCCAAGGAACTCAATTCCACCTTTTTTTTTTTTTTTTTTGGTTATAGACAGACCTAGGCACTGCCCTCTTCCCCAAGCCAGCAGGAAATAAGCACACAGCATTTCTACTTTCCATGTCTAATCGTGATGTTTAGGCTGACAGCAAAAGTGCCAGGTACTGTCAGTTGTGATCACAGTCACCAAACTGGAGAACATGGACTGAGACCCCGACATTGACCAAACCTGAGACAGCAGCTGCTTCACATCTCTACCACACAGACGCAGTTGCAAAGCAGTAGTACTCGGGAGTGAAAGGCAGTCATGCTCCTCTGGTTCATCTCGCATCCTGTGTTGTCCACATTGCACCCCTGTCCCTTTCCATTTATCACGCCAGTCTTGACAAAGAGGCATGCTGTTTTTTTCCCTGCTTTAACCTGTTTCAGAAATGCTGACCTTGCAAAGGTAAGTAATTCTCACATCTTTTTCTTAACATTTAATTTTTTTTTTTATTCCAGCTGACAGAGCAAAGTGTTAGGTACAAACTTAACAGATACTCAAATTAGTTGTTCCTAAAATAATTTCTTGCTAATTGGGCAATTATTTTATGTTATATTGATGGGGGGGAAAGGATACATGGCACTTCAATTATAGGGTAAAATAATTTAAAAAGTCAATTAATACTTGACTTCAATATTCATTTATAAAATAACCAGGGCTGTGTGTGTGTCCTCTTCATCCCCACTCACACCCACTGGAGGATGAAAAATAGGGGAATGGAGGTGTGTTCAGACTCAAGAATATACACTGGGGCCTAGAATAAATAATTGATGATCTTAAAAAGAGCATATCTACAATGGAGAGAATGAACACACACTTGCTTGGTTTATAGATATCTTTCCCTGAGATTTCAAACATACTTTTTCCTTGCTTTTGATTTCTTGGATTTTTTAAAACAATTTTCATGGTGTTACTGAATATACTAGTTTCCTATTGCTGTTATGAAAAATTACCAAAAACTGTGTGGTTAAAACAACACAAATTTATTATCTTACAGTTCTGGAGGTCAGAAGTCCTAAATGGGTCTTATGGCTAAAATCATGTCAGCAGAGCTACATATCTGGAGGATATTTTCCAGATCCTAGAGGCTGCCTACATTCTTAGGCTTAGGGCCTTTTCCTGTATCTCTTAAACTCATCTCTCCAATCTCAGCTTCCATTGTCAAATCTCCTCTTTGATTCTAACCTTCTAACTTCCTCTTAAAATGACATGTGCAGTTAAACTAAACCCCCACCCAGATGATTCAGAAAAATCTCCCATTCTCAAATCCTTCACTTAATCATATCTGCAAAGTTTATTTTGCCATGTAAGGTGACATATTCACAAATTCTGGAGATTAAGACAGGGATATGTTTGGAGACAATTATTTTGTTTACCACAGTGACTTCCTTTCAGTTTTCACCAAAAAAATTGCTCACTTATTTTATGCAATGTGCCAGTATGCTCTCCCATCTATCCTCCTCTTCTGCTCAGCTCTGTAACATAGAAAGCTATACCTCCAAGCCCCTCTGCCATTCTAGCTTCTAGGTAGGTTTTACTATAGATTGGGAAGCAATGGTGTAAAATTAAAGGACTTGACGAAGGGAGAAGTCAAGACATATTTCCCTTTCTCTCTGTTTCCTGTGGTGTGTCTTGGTGTTGGCTGCATCTTCTCCACCTCTGAAGAATACCCCCATTATGTAGTCAGATGATATCAGCCGCCCCTGCTTTTGCTAGATAATACTGTTGTCTTCCTTGCTGTAGGATTTGTGGCACCTTCTTGAGTGTTTATAATCTCTTTGATCCCAATCTTAGTATGACTTCTTAGCTCTTTCATTACCTGTACTAATCTTGAGTTAAATACCTCAGAAACAGTCTTTTCTGTTTTACTAGCCAAACCCTGATTCCATGCTAATCCAGGCAGAGTCTAAATCAGTGAATTTACTCAGGGATTAATCACCCCTGAGAATGGGGGCCATGGAGACTCTGCTTCCCCCTTACACACAAAGCTGGGAAACATCACCCAGGCATGCATAGAAGCAGCACATGGCAAGGCTCAGGCTCCTTTGTATTTATGCCGGTTCTTCCTTATATGTCTCTACAATCATGCTTGTAAACAACACATGAAATAAACATGCTATATTTTGGTCTCTTATGTCATACTCTCTGGATTCTGCAAGGTGGCTCCGAAATACCAGAGCTGGTTTACCACAGCTTAAATGAAATCACTTCGTCTGATGGCTGTGTGGGAAATGCTGGAGTCCTGTCTCACCTCCGTGGGTCTACCTACTTACCCAGTATTTCCTTAACTATAATGGACATAGGGATCACTCTGAAGGGAAAAAAAAAGGCCCTCATGGATGTTGAAAGCATCTTTTTCATTAGAGTCAATGCCAAAGTTCTCCAAGGCAAGCCAAAGCAGCAACTGAGGTATATGATTATGCAACATCCTCAACATGGAGACAGACATTTTTAAATTAACTCTGACTTCCTGGCCTAATTCCCTCTCTTCTGGCATCCATACTGGTAATTTGAAGCCTTGTAATGTAACACTTTGTAGAGCTAGACTTTAAAGGGAGGTGATTCCTCTAGTTAGTGGACTTTGCTTTAGCCAGAGAGTCAAATATGGCACATGCTAGGATTAGGAATACTGAGCTTTCTCTGATGTCTACATTATCAGCAAAATTAAGGGTCATGGTACAACCGTAGTTCCTGTCTTTTTAAACACCATCTGAAAGAAGTTAGCCTTTACTAATAAGTTGTAAATCTGCCTAAAATTGTCATTTCCCAAGGGTACTCTGGCAAATAAATATATCTTATCAAAATAGTAAATCTTTCACTGAGTACAGGAATACCTTATTTTATTGCACTTCACTTTATTGCACTTCACTTTATTGCACTTCACAAATATTAGGGACTTTTTCCAAATTGAAGGTTTGTGGCAACCTTACATCAAGTAAGTCTATCATTGCCATTTTTACAACAGCACATGCTCAATTACTGTCTGTGTCATATTTTGGTAATTTTCAATATTTCATACATTTTCATTGTTTTTATATCTGTTATAGTGACTAGTGATCTTTGATGTTGGTATTGTCATTGTTTTAGGGCCCCACAAACTGCACCCATATAACATGGCAAATTTAATAAATGATATATATCTTCTGACCATTCCACCAACTGGCTGTTTCACCATCTCTCTACCTTGTCTCAGGCCTTCCTATTATCTGAGGAACAATAATATTGAAAACAGGCCAATTAGTAACCCTACAATGGCCTCCACAAAATGTTTAAGTGAAAGGAGTCATCGCACGTCTCCCACATTAAATCTAAAGCTATAAATGATTAAGCTTAGTGAGGAAGGCACATTGAAAGTTGAGACAGGCCAAGAGTTAGGTCTCTCACACCAAGCAGCACAGTTGTGATGGCAAAGGAAAAGTTCTTGAAGGAAATTAGAAGTGATACTCCAGTGAACACTCAAATGATAAGAAGAGAAACAGCCTTATTGCTGATAGGAAAAATATTTTAGTGATCTGGATAGAAGATCGAACAAGCCAAAACATTGCCTTGAGCCAAAGTCTAATGCAGATCAAGGCCCTAACTCACTTCAATTCTATGAAGGCTGTGAGAGGTGAGGAAGCTGCAAAAGAAAAGTTTGAAGCTGGCAGAGGTTGGTTCATGAGGGCTACAGAAATAAACCATCTTTAAAACATAAAAGTGCAAGGTGAAGCAGTAAGATTGATGTAAAAACTGCAGCAAGTTATCCAGAAGATCTAACTAAAATTATTGGTGAAGGTAGCTACAGTCAACAACAGATTTTCAGTGTAGACAAAACAGCTCTGTATTGGAAAAGCTGTCATCTAGGACCTTCCTAGCTAGAGACAAGTCAATGCCTGGCGTCAACATTTCAAAGGACAGGCTGACTCTCTTGTTAGGGGCTCATGCCGCTGGCTGATTTCAAATTAAAGCCAATCCTCATTTACCATTTTGAAAATCCTAGGGCCCTTCAGATTATGCTAAATCTACTCTGCCTTTATGCTCTATAAATGGAACAACAAAGCATGAGTGACAGCACATCTGTTTATAGCATGGTTTGCTGAATAGTTTAAGCCCATTGTTTAGGCCTACCGCTTAAAAATAAATAAATAAAAAAGATTCTTTCAGAAGATTATGTCATTGGCCATGAACTTTGTTACCCAAAGTCTGTCATGGAGATGTGCAAGGAGATTAGTGTTGTTTCCGTGACTGCTAACATAGCATACATTCTGTAGCCCAGATCAAGGAGTAATGTTGACTTTCAAGTCCTATTATTTAAGAAATCCATTTCATAAGGCAATAACTGCAAAAGATAGTGATCCCTCTGATGGATCTGAGCAAAACTGAAAATCTGGGAAGGATTTACCATTCTAAATGCCATGAAGAACATTTGTGATTCATGGGAGAAGGTCAAAATATCAACATTAACAAGTGTTTGCAAGAAGTTGATTCCAACTCTCGTGGATTACTCTGAGGGGTTCAAGACTTCAGTGAAGGAAGTAACTGCACATATGGTAGAAATAGGAAGAAAACTAGAATTCGAAGTGGAGCCTCAAGATGTGAATACATTACTGCAATCTCATAATAAAACTTGAATGGATGAGGAGTTCCTTCTTATGATTAAGCAAAGAAAGTAGTCTCTTGAAATGGAGTCCTCTCCTGGTAAAGATGCTGTGAACACAGGTGAAATGACAAGAGTAGATTTACTATATTACATAAACAGAGTTGGTAAAGCACTGGCAAAAGTGGAGATGATTTATTTCAACTTTGAAAGAATTTCTATTTTGGAAAAAATGCTATCAAACAGCATCACTTGCTACAGATAATTTTTTTTTGAAAAGAAGAATCAATCGATGCAGCAAATTTCATCATTGTCTTATTTCAAGAAATTGCCACAGCCACCCTAACCTCCAGCAACCACCACCCTAATTAATCAGCAACCATCAACACTGAGGTCAGACCCTCCAACAACAACAGGATTATGACTCCCGAAGGCTTAGATAATTGCTAGCATTTTTAAGCAATAAAATGCTTTTTATGTAAGGTGTGTCTTTTTTGTTAGACGTAATGCTATCACATACTCAATAGATTATAATACAGTGAAACATAACTTTTATTTTTCTTTTTTTTAGAGACAGCATCTCACTTTGTTCTCCAGGCTGGAGTGCAGTGGCACAAGCATAGCTAATGGTAACCTTCAACTCCTGGGCTCAAGCAATCCTCCTCCCTCAGCCTTCTCAGTAGCTAGGATTATAGACATGTGCCACCATGTCTGGCTAATTTTTAAAAATTTTGTAGAGATGGAGTCTTGCTGTGTTGCCCTGGCTGGTCTTGAACTTTTGCCCTCAAATGATCCTCCTGCCTCAGTCTCCTAAAGGCCCAGGATTATAAGCATGACCACTGCACCTGGCTAATGATAACTTTTAAATGCACCGGGAAACCAAAAAAAAAAAAAAAAATACATGCAACTCACTTTATTGTAATAGTTACTTTATTGCAGTGGTCTAGAACTGGACTTGCAATATCTTGGAGGCATGCCTGTGTATCTTTACATCATCCCATATTTCTCGGAGGTTTGCTTCATTTTTTTTTTTAATTATTTTTTTCTTTACTTTTGTCTGATGGTTTGATTTGAAGGAATGGCTATCAAGCTCTGAAATTTTTTAAATTTTGAAGCTCTGGCATTTTTGCTCTGAAGAATGCTAGCAATCATCTAAGCCTTTAGGAGTCATAATCTTGTTATTGATGGAGGGTCTGACATCAATGTCGATGGCTGCAGTGTTCACATCTGTAATGCATTATAAGAAAAATATCTCAGAGATAAAGACCCACCCTCCTTGCCCATTTTTAGAAATCTAGTGATTAAAGGTGGAGGAAGAGGAGAAGAGGCAGGGGGAAATTAGGAGGAAAAAGAAGACATATAAACAAAATAGATCATGGATAAATAAAGATGGCTGACTAGATGTAGGCAAGAAATGCCTATCCCACACAGATAAAATGAAATATCAAGTAAATCATCGCACTTTGAAAAGATCTTTGGAGAGAAAACATTGAAAGTCAATAGAGAGGCAACACAGACACTGAGGTTGAAGAGGGAGAAAACTGGGAAGCCTGTACAGAGTCACCAAGTGGCCGACTAGCTTCTGCTTCAGAATAGGACCTAAGGAAGGGGTGAGTGAAAGAACTCTGAGGCACCACCCTACCACCACGGACCTCTGGGATCTGAGCTACAAGAGATCTCACAACCCACATAAACATTTGAATTGTCAGGAGGTACTGCCCAGAGAGCAGGCAGAGGCAGAGCTAGAACCTTCATGGAGCCCAGGTTTCACACTCAGGGCAGCTGCAACAAAATGCAACCATAGGCGCCCATCCCCCAAGACTCTCCATCTTGCTCCGAATGACTCTAGCCCCTGCTGACTGCTAAGCTTGGAGAAAGCATTACTGCCTTTCCCATGGAACCATGACACAACTGATCAACACAGCCCCTTGTCCTCCAGCCCATCCCACAGCCTCTGCCTGGCCACTCCTACAAGAGCATGCACACGGAACAGCCTCCACTCCCCTGCCTAAGGGCTTCACCTGCACCCTGGGAGCAGTTCCGCACCTCCAGCACAGCCTCTGCTCAACCCCAGGGGACCAGAGGACAAAGCTGAAGGCCCGGTCTCAATCCACCAGGGTTTGAGCACACATTTAGCAGTACTGAGCTGGGATCTGTGACCTGAACATGAATCAGGGAGGAGCCGACACCCTCGGAACACTGAGAAGAGTGAGGCACAGGTTTCTGTGCTGGTATGAGAACAGCATGCCTCCCATTGCAAGACTAGTCCAGTAAGGGCATAGCCTGTCAGATGGCTGCAGCTGCCACCTGAGAGAGCCCTGTGGCTCAGAACACCTAACAGCTCAGGTATCTGGGTGCAGAAGTCTTGGAAAAAAATCTAGCTGGTGGGGTCTGCCCCAGGGGCAGACACTGGAGGGAGGTTCAGTTGGGGGAGTGGAAGCTAGATGGTCCCCACATCTGTCTGCTGGGCAAAAAACCATGAGCCACAGGTGTCACCAGCTGCACACCCATGACATCATCACCCTGCACAGGGAGTCATCTGCCCTTGACCCACTGCATCAACAGACCACTCACAGACATACTCCACAATCTGCTCTGATTCTGCCAACCATAGAGGACCAGTAAGTCTCCAGAGAATTGCAGATCTCCTGGTGAAAATACCTTTGGCTCAGGCTTCCCCTAAGGGAGATGGGTCTGCAGGCTTCCAGGGCCTATTTTGGGGCTGAGGAGACATGGCCACAGTTGCAGTGAATGGAGGGGTCTCACTTAAGGCAAAGGGATAATCTCTCCCCCAGTCCCCCATCTCCCCCTCCCCAAAGCACTGCTGTGAACACACTGAAATATAAAAGAGGCATGCAGTTGAGTAAGAGCCTATCTGTTGGCCGTTATTCTTGAATACCATTTACTGGATTGCACCCTGATTACACCACTAAACAGAAATAAATTATTTCAACACACATCACCTATGAAACCCAGGTCAGGAAACTAGCCACAACTAAGAAACCAGTACAAAGCCTTAGCCCTCCAAAAGCACCCAGAAATAAAGCTGATCAACTATACTCAACATATACTACAGTCAAATCTTCAAAGGAAAAAATGGAATATAAACCAAAAAGCCCCATCCAAAAGACAGCAATTTCAAAAAGATAAAGAAACACCAGCCCTCTCATATGATAAATAATCAGGACCAGAATGCTGGCAATTCAGAAAGTGAGTGTTTTCTCTCCTCCAAAGCATTTCACTAGCTTCCCAGCAGTGGAACCTAACCAGATTCAAATGTCTGAAATGAAAGACGCAGAATTCAGAATCTAGATATCAGAGAAGCTCAATGAGATTCAAGAGAAAGTTGAAACCCAATCCAAGGATGCTAATAAAATAATACAAAACTTGAAAGACAAGATATTCATTTTAAGAAAGGACCAAACTGAACTTCTGGAATTGAAAATTTTACTACAGAAATATCAAAATACAGTTGGAAGCCTTAATAACAGACTAGACCAAGCTGAGGGAAAAATTTTAGAGCTCAATGACCTGTCCTTCAAATTAACCCATCAGACAAAAATAAGGAAAAGAGAATTCTAGAAAATGAACAAAACTTTGGAGAAAGGTGCTGTGAATGCTTCAAACTTATTGCTAAAGTAAATTAATATGGAGTCCAGGACTGAAGAATTCTGGAGCAGATAAAACTAATTAGGCCTCAAAAGTCACCTTAAACTTGTTACTACAGATTTGCAAACAGAAGTAAACTTAAACTCTTTCTTGTAAATGCCTACATTAAAGAAAAATGAAACTTAAGTCGGGCCTTCTAGCAGGATAAGCCAAATAAGGAAAATGTGTAACTATACATCAAATAGTGGCTTCACTTTCATGTTTACACTATAAAAGCCTTCCCCTTGCATTTCCTTAGTACAGACCTCAACCACTTTGGGTTTGGAGTTGCCTGATTCATGAAGTACTGTTTGCCCAAATAAATTCTTTACAATTTTAACTTTTATTATGCCTTAGTTTACCTTTAAATATGACCCAGTATCCATTGCAAAGCTTGAGGAGAGCTGGTACTCACTGCAGTCAACCATCTTCTCGCCATGGTCTTTCACTATATCAAGTTTCACAGTATAATCTTGTATGCAACTTTCAACATTCAAACAAGAAAACAAGAGAAATTTTGTTGCAGCTGTTCCAGATAAAATAGACAAGCTGGCTTGTCTATTTTGAGAATTTGACTTTGAGAGGCACAAAAGAAAACCAAGTTACCTGAGAATTTGTGACAGATTAACCTCATTCCTCCTATTCGCAGTAATGAATCTCCAACTTAATGTCGCACTTGGGCAATTACCCACAAGCATCACAATATTGAATGGAATAGTGTTAAGGAAACTTGAGCTGAGAATATTGCCTTTGCTGATTGATTTAAAGTGGAGCCATACAAGTGAAGCCAAGGGAATGAGTGCTCTCCAGTGTTGCATTTACATCCCAGAACACTGTAAGCCTGTCTCAGCCAGTGATGTTTAAAACCTGAAGTGAGCATGTAGAAACTGCAGAAATATTGGTTTTATATATAAGGATAAGAAGCTAGAAGGTGACTATCTAGAATATAGTAGGCACCTAAAAAATGTTTGTTGACTTAATTTACAAATAAGTTTATAATTTTTTTTTCTTTTTTTTTTTTTTGAGACAGAGTCTTGCTCCGTTGCCCAGGCTGGAGTGCAATGGCGCAATCTCTGCTCACTGCAACCTCCGCCTCCCGAGTTGAAGCGATTCTCGTGCCTCAGCCTCCTAGTAGCTGGGATTACAGGTGTCCACCACCACACCTGGTTAATTTTTGTATTTTTACTAGAGACGGGGTTTTGCCATGTTGGCCAGGCTGGTCTCCAACTCCTGACCTCAGGTGATCCACCCATCTTGGCCACTCAAAGTGCTGGATTACAGGCGTGAGCCATGGCACCCAGCCATAAGTTTATAATTTAATGATACTTTATTAGAATTTTTCATTTCCATTCATTCATCTGTATATTTTTAATTTTTTCCATTTGTACTAAATAAAACATTTTAATCTAGAAAAAATGTAAAAAATAAGGAAAGAAAAAGAAAATGACTTACAAATCTATCATTCAGAGATAACCACTGTTAACATTTTGTTACATTTCCTTCTAGGGTTGCATTCTTGTTCGATAACAAACTATTTTTGTTTTTAACAACTGTGAGTGAATACTATATTTGAAGGTCCTTTAGAAAATCCATTAGAGAAGGCAATTTATTTCACATTATTTCCCTTCTTTGAAATTTTTTATTTATTCTTGTTTGTGTCAATTTTCAGAAAAGTTTGTAGTAATTTTATCAAGTTTGAAAATTATGACATCTGGATGTAGTTGAGAATTGTACTTAATTTACAAATTAATTTGAGTTATAATTGCATTTTTATACTATGAAACCATTCCTTGAGGGAATGTGTTATGAAAACAAAAGGTGTAGCTATTGGTTGGTCCATATTTCTAACGGGTTTTCTAGAAGAAAAATATATGGTTGGCATGTATTTGTCATTTAAACACTAATTATATATGTCTATATCTATCTTCTTATCTATCTATATAGTGTGTGTGTATCTGTTTATGTGTATATTTAATCAATAGTTTTGCTCCCAAGCAAACATGTTCATATTATGACTAAGAATATTGACTAGTTGGGCACATTCTAACAGACAGATCAACAGAATAATACATCTTTGTTGGTTTTCTCCCACCTATAAAGCATGTGCCACTCACAACTTGGCTGTTTTTGCCACTATGTTGATTGAGGAGCACCAAGTCACTCAATAATGATACACACTAGGCTGGACATGGTAGCTCATGCCTGTAATCCCAACACTTTGGGAAGCTGAGGTGCGAGGATTGCTTGAAACCAGGTGTTCAAGACCAGCCTGGGCAGCAAAGCAATACCTTGCCTTTAAAAAAATTTTTTTAAACGTTAGTAGGACACTGTGGCATGCACCTGTGTCCCAGGTACTTGGGAAACAGAGGGGAAGATCGCTTGAGCCCAGGAGATCAAGGCTGCATTGGGCTATGATCCTGCCACTGCAATGTAGTTTGGGCAAGAGAACAAAACTGTCTTAAAAAAAAAACAATACACGCTAGATTTTAGTTTACCAAGAATTCCTTCCTCCATGAAAGTGATGAGAGACTTGACATCTCATCTTTCAGTGTATGATATTTAATAATATGTCCACTGGGAATGTAATATAAATAATATGAAGGGACTTTTAGTCAATCAGTGGTAAAAGAAAGAAGCAGCAGCCTCAGAAATTATCAATAAGAAAAACTAGGAACACGCTATGAACACACGTACCTTTGGGCATAAGGGTGTGAATAATTTCATACCCAGGCCTTTATTTCAATAGCGTGTTCACTCTACATGTGTTTCCTGCTTGGGTCAGAGGCTGGTTGCTAAGGAATCCAGGCCAAAGTAAGCATTTTATCAATTCTTTTCCTTCAAAACATGTGACTATTTCTCTTGCTATGTGATTTTCAAAGCAAAAAAGTCCATAGCTGTTTACATAGCTAAACAAGCAGACATTTATTATTCTTAACCTAAAGATGTGTGTGTGTGTTTTTCCAGAGTGTAATGGCTTTTGAGTGATGCCCCCCCACCCTTATATAACGTTCTCTTCCTGTCGTTTGTCTTATATGTAATTGTAGACAAATCTTGCATCAGAACAGCCCTCAGAGTCTACTCAAGTGTATGTTATTCCTAAACTGGTGCTCTGATAAGGACCAAATATTTGCATCTATAGCCCTAACTCTGATGACTAACAGTTTCTTTGTTTAGGTCAGCTAGATGTTAACTGGGAGAATGTCACTTGAAAAACATCTGGCTATTTTATCAACTAAACAGTAAAATTACTTTTCTAACTACTTAACAACAAGAAATATTAGATAAAGTCTGTTATTGGTTAAATTTCAAGTTTTAAGGAAAGTCTAGAATTGCCTGCTGCCTTTTCAATGTAATGAGCATCTGTAGTGACCATCTCATTCTATGAGTTAAGATGATCAGAGAACATAGAAATTGTAGGGTAAAAATGCATCTAGTTTCTTCTTGCTGAGGCATTTCTCCTACATCTCTTTGGCCTAGGGACCAAGTAGACCAAAAAAAAAAAAAAAAAAAAAAAAAAAGAAAGAAAGAAAAAAAATGAAAGACAAAAAACAAAACAAAAACCAGGATGCAAGCATGGAGTGCAGCCTTTTAACCTCCCAGGTTTCATAAGGATTCTCCCAAACGTATCTGTACTCATTTCCTTGCTTTTTCATTGGCGAGATAGAGAACACTGGTGTTTGGTAAATTTAATGAGTATAACTGGGCATGCTTGACTCAGCTAAGCCCTTCTCCTTGAAAGTGAGTCAAACTCAGAAAGGGAATATTTTTGCCTGCTTCTCCAGGGACCAGCTCTTATGTGGGCTTTGGATGATCATGTCTCCTTTGGTATATCTGCCTGCTCCTGGTATTCAAGTAAGTGGCCCATTTGGCTTCCACAACAAAGTGACTCTTTCTTAGCCTTTCTGAAGAACGATGCTGATATTTAATCTCTTAACTTTCCTACTCTTTGTATCTCAGCATGTTCAGAACCCAGACAGGGAAGAGAAAAAAGGAACCTAAGTTATTTTTGAACTCCAACAGTGGATGTCCCATGCAAGCCACTAAAAAAGCTAATGTCAAAGATTACTATGAGGGCATAAAGGCCTGTGCCCCAGAGCAAGACAGTGCCATATGTTAAGCATAGGGAATAGGTCTTGCCAAGAGCTAAGTCCACAGATACCATATCTTCCCCCTGTGCTTTTTAGTCTTATCTCCCCACATCTCAGCTGTCAGGAATTTTCTTCGTCACCCTCCATATAACATGAGACCAGTGATGAAAAAATATTTTAAACAACTTATTTTCTAACCAATTTACCTATCAGCTAATTACCAGATCAACACTGGAGAGTATCAGGAAACTATTTAAAACCATTGCCAAATATTAGTGCCTAGTTCTAATTATAGATAAGCAGATTATATACATCATTATTTTATTTAGAATTGGCTCTACTTCCTTTCTATGTCATTGATAATCAAATAGCATTAATTGAAGCCTTAAAATCCAACAGAAATCCTCAAACATGTTCTGCTTTTTAAAGATTCACATTTTTACAAGTCAAATTTCCATTATGATCAACCATTTCTCAATTGTGTATTTTGTTTCTAATGATTTTAATTTGCCCTGTATACATGAATTTTCCAGAATTAGCCCTTTTGTTGAAGATATGTCTTTCTCTATGAACAAGTTCTAGTCATTGAAAATAATATATCAGTTGAATAGCTGGCCATTAAGATATAAAATATCTGCAAACAAGACCTGGGTTACAAACAAACTCTATCAAATCCAAGAAATTATGATAAAAGTAATAACTCCTCCTATGATAATAATTAATAGAGTATTTGTATTATACCGTTTATGAGACAGGCTTGCTGTAAATGAAGTATATGAATTAGTGAAAGATTTATGCAGAATCCAAATAACGCTTACATTTTAATAAATTGCTGTTTAGGAAGTCAAAACATTAATTACTTGACATGCTATGTTCTTGGATAAAAATATTCAACACTCCAAATATGTCAATTATTTCTAAATTGTTCTAAAAATTTATGTAATCCAAACAAAAATACTAATTTTTTTAATAACCGGAAAGTGATCCTAAAGTTTATATGAAAATAAGGCAACATAATTTAGAAATTTAACATAATAAAATATAATCAGAGCTAAGATAATCAGGACAATATAGTACTGGTGCATAAACAGACAAACTAGAAAACCTAGAAATAATGTCCCCAAATATATTGGATTTTAGTAGAGATAATGTGGATAATTTATTATCATATTGAGAAAATTTGGCAACCATCTGTTTAAAAAAAAATTTTTTTTCTTTTTTATTTTTTTAAGAGGGAATCTTGCTCTGTTGCCCAGGCTGGAGGGCAGTGACGTGATCTCAGCTCACTAAAACCTCTGCTTACTGGGTTAAAGCAATTCTCATGCCTCAGCCTCCATAGTAGCTGGGATTACAGGAACACCCATCATTCCTGACTAATTTTTGTATTTTTATTAGAGATTGGGTTTCACCATATTGGCCAGACTTGTCTTGAACTCCTGGCCTCAAGTGATCCGCACCCTTGGCCTCTCAAAGTGCTGGGATTACAGGCATGAGTCACCATGCCCTGTCCCAAAAAATAGATTATTACCTCACATCTAAAACCAAAAAAGTTCTAGATAAATCTTTGAATTTAATGAATAAAAATAATAATAATAACCTAAAACAACATAAAAGGAGACAAAGGATATGTCTATATAGCTTATACCAGATAAAGTTTAAATATAAAACATTTAATCTCATAATAAAATTAATTTTTTAAAATAAGATGTTTTAAATGTATAACATTGACTTGGTCCAACCTAAGGGAAAACAATTCAGCACTCTATCAATATTAAAAATGCACACAGATTTTGAGCTACACTTCCTTGTCTTATGTTATCTGGTACAGATAGCATATATATGTAACAAATTACATTTGAATCAGATTATTCATTGTAACCATTTCTATAATATCAAAAAACTTGACACAGGTTAGAAGTTGGGCTCTGAGATATTTACATGATGTGACTAAGTTTTATAAAAATGGTTTATCGAAGACTAAATTAAATGCCTTGTATTGTTGAGAATTAGTAAGTGAATAATTTGCTTTAATATCTTAAACTTTTACCTGGGTACTGAAGCATAATGTTTCTTGAAATCATGTGATAATTAAGATACTCAGAACTTCTTGACTTTTCTCTAACTGGTTATTACCTCACAGACTGCTCTCTTGCAAGAAGAGTTGTCAGTAACTATCCCCATCAACTAAAGAAAGTTAATTTCTGTTTAAATATGTGTTCTAGAAAGACGAATGCACTTACTCATTTATATGTTGGGTATACTTTACCATTTCCCAAAATGTGTTCCACGGAACTTTAGTCCCACGGGACCAAGCAAAGTCCTACAGGACTGAGCAAAGAGGGCTACAGGATAAAATAAAATGTGAGATCTATTACATAAACTTACTCTTGAAGTTTAGTTGGACACATTTGCCCATTAAAGGCACTGAGGAGTTCTGCAGCAAGGAAACTAGCACAGTTTTGTGTTTAGTTTTATCTTTTCTAAAGTTACCTGGCAATAAAACCTCTTTTTCTTGATAACAATAAATTTTAACAATCTGTGTAACATACTCATTGGAAAACCTGTTTAGTCTGCCAGATTTGTTTTCAGCATCCCAGGGGGATAATAAATGAGATAAAGAATGAGTGGATGCCGAAGCCTTGGTGTTTAGGACATCCAGAGCAGTAAAGGTGAAGCACATGGGGCAGGATCCAGGAGTCAGGGTCCTTGGGATGGGAGTGCAGTGGGGAAAGGAGGACCCAGAGGATAAAAAAGACATCACCAAACCATGAGATATTCAAAGAAGAAAGAAAGAGTGCAAAGAAAAAAAAGAAAAGAAAAAAAAATTTCTAAGGCCACATTTTATCTACTCAGCTAGATTAATAGTGTAAAATTACTAGAGGCAACAATCACACAGGAATCATAGGCAAAATCCTTGAGGGTAGTCAAAGGGTCTCCAAATTGCTTTGTAAGAGGATCTTCTAACTCACCCACAGCACTGTGAGGTTCTAAACAAGTGCTGACCTTGTACTTGACATTGCACTCATATGGCCATGGCTCCAGTAGTAGCTGGAGTGCTGCATTCTTTTAAACTACTGATTAAGAATCATGGAATTTAAGACTGTGAAGATCTGGAATGGGCAGTAAAGTACATCGTATTTAATGCCTCATTTCTGAGTGAGGAAACCAAAAAGGGAAAATAAAGAAGTGTTTGGCTAAAGGCATTCCATGTGTTTAATGTTGGATCCATGACTGGTTAGGAATTTAAAGTTTGAAATCAGAAGAGCATAGATTTAAATGTAGGGTGTGCCTATTATTAAACATGTAACACAGGCAAGTTATTATTCACTCAGCTCTAGGACTTTTTTCCTCAAAATGTTTCAAAAGTAATGAATGAGATAAAATGGGTAAAATGGATAGTACATTGTTGCCAGATAGTGAATAATAAATGGCAGCTTGTCATAGTAGTGATTATTATAACAGTAACATCACAGAAGAAAAGAATCAAACAAATTGCAAGTTCAACTTGAAGAGCCAAGAGGTTCATTTTGTCTCTTTGTTTCATTTATTTGAGTCACTATCTGTATTAGTCAGAGTTCTCCAGAAAACAGAACCAATAGGATGTATGTGTATGAATATAAATACAAATCTTTTTATAAATGTATATTTTATATATATTTTATACATTATATATATATATATAGAGAGAGAGAGATTTGTTATAAGAGAGTCGTTCACATGATTGTGGATGCTAACAAGTCCCAAGACCTACAGAATGAGTCTGCAATTTGGAGACAGAAGAGTCAGTGGTGAAGTTCCATTCTGAGTCCAAAGACCTGAGAACCAGGAGAATGGATGGTATAGTCCTTATCTAGAAGACTGGCAGGTTCAACACCCAAGGAGAGCCAGTGTTTCAGTTCAAGTCCAAAGACAGGAAAAAGCCAATAGCTCAGTTTGAAAGCATTCAGGAGAATTCTCTTACTCAGAAGAAAGTCAGTCCCATTTCTTCTTTTTCTATTCAGGCCTCCAACTGATTGAACAAAGCCCACCCACATTAGGGAGAGCAATTTGCTTTACTAAGTCTGCCAAATTAAAAGTTAATTCCATCCAAAAACACCCTCACAGAAGCATCCGGAGCAATATTTGGCTAAATATTGTTCACACTGTGGCCCAGTCAAGTCGACACATAAAATTATCTATCACACTATCTCTCAACTTATAATGAGAAATCATAACAAGTTTCCTATGATTCACATAGAATCATGAAAGCTGCTTCATTCTTATCATTTTTTTCATTCACTTACCTATCCATCTATCCATTCACATATCAGTTAATAAGATTTACTAATCATCTCTTACTTTTAGGCACTTTTTTGGCCCCTCAATTTATTGTCTCAAAAACAAACAGGAAGAAATAAAATGGGCTTTTCAAGGATCTGTCAGTGACTTCAGGAACCAAAAGGAAAAATTACTTGAGAGCATTTCTTATGTTTGCCATAGGTACAGAAAATAATCATTGGGTTTGATGAAAGCCTAAAAAGTCATTTCTTCTCTAATTCTCTCTCTAAGGCAGCTTGTAGCACAAGGCAATGAAATTCAATATAACACTATGCATAACAACAAATCTACTGTGCAGAATGCCTCTGAAATGAACCTGGACTTCCATATCACAGACATTTTCAGGGTGTTAATACAACATATGCTCTGCTAGGTATTTTCCCCTAAACATTTATACTATGCCTCATAGTTAATAAATGGAATTTTAATGTTGCAGAACTTTCTGTAAATTATGCAAATCTTAATCTTTTGTGCATATGGATGGGTACTTCTTGAGTTCACCTTGAATCTCAAACCCTATGAATAATAGTATTTTATTTTGGAAAATGAATGAGAGTGTACAAACCTAGCGTTAATGATATAAAAAAAAAACTATGCCTTAATTAGAATCAGATCATTTTTACATCCTGACACATGTCTGCGTGAAGTCCTGGTCAGCTGAACTGTGGGAAAAGAGGATGCTCTGGAATTGATCCCTGTGATTCAATTATAATTGGCAATTGCCCTTGTCATCTGTTATCTGGAACTCTGCAACCACCTCTGCTGTGACAGCTGGCTTCTTGTAAGGCTCTACCAAGAGGGGGAGGTAGAGGGAGGCTCAAGGCTGGCAGAAGGAGGGACTGACTCCTCCCGGTTTGCTTTTTTGCTTTCTGCCCTTGTCAGTTGTGCTGAGCAATGTTTCTTTATTCCAATAGCAGCAGTTCCTTCCCTAGCAGCATATTAATTCAGTTTGCAGGTTTTTCCAGTACTTGCAGTACCAGCTATTTGTGCTCACTGAGAGAAACCAGCACCAGGAGGCCAGTAACTCCTCCTCAGAGATCTGCACCCCAGCCCAATGAGGCCCCTCCTCCAAGGTCCCCTCTTCAAAACACAGACACCATCCAGAACAGTATTTGGCTAAATATTTGGGTATACTGTGGCCCAGCCAAGTCGACACATAAAATTATCTATCACACTATCTCTCAACTTATAATGAGAAATCATAACACGTTTCCTATGATTCACACAGAATCATGAAAGCTGCTTCATTCTTACCATTTTTTTTCATTCACTTACCTATCCATCTATCCATTCTTGGCTACTGCTGAGTAGCCAAGTAGTGTCTTCCCTTTGGAGTTCTGCACCCCATCCCCAAGAGGCCCCCTCCTCCAAGATCAGAGACACCAGCCCCAACTGAGAAGCAGCCCCTCCTCAGTGGTCTGAGTTTAGCTTCCTCGAAGAGTTTACATTTTAATAATTCTCATATCTTCTCTTTGTTACCTTACTCTTTGTAGTGGAAGCTGTTTCCTGCAACTGCTTCCTCCTTGATACCTTGATGTCCTCTTACTGCCTTTTCAGGTTCTTAGTTAATATTGTACCTAGTTAAAAATCCTTTATATTAAGGCCTCTCAGTTAAAATTAATTACTTGTGTGGTTTCTTTCTCCTGACTGGATCCTGACTTAAAGTTTTACTCATCTGGCAGAAATAAACTGGCATTAGGACTCAGAATATCCACTATCAATTCTTAAGTGGGAAAAGGCAGGAGCCTGAATGTCTTGTGGGGAGGACACCCATAGGGAAGTATGGAATCACTGAAGGTGAGGAAAATGAAAACAATTTGGTGAATATTTCGATATCTCCATTAAGATGGGGCCCAATCAGTAATACTGCCATGAACTCTTCGTTCCTAGTGCTAGAACTTAATGTTTGGTAGCCTCCACCTTAACACATGAGGAAATAGTGTCCTTTTCCCTTTGACCGTGAAGAAAATTGGACCACCTAAATGAATTAGGCCCAGCCCATCTTCAATCCATTTCCATTTTTTCTTGCTCTACTCACCTTTCCACTCACATACAGATGCCCAATCCTCTCATGCTTTTCTCATCCTGCCTCCTGTCTTTATGTGCTTTCAACTGGATGTTGGATTGGAGACTACAAAAGCAATTCATTTGCGAGCCAGAAGGACCTGCTTATAATATAAATATCATGCTAACCCTTTCAGTATTATGTGTAATCTAAAATGGGAAAAGCCTTTATTGGAAGAAATATATTTTAACAATTGAATCTGAGTATAAATAATAGGTATATGATCAAGTGGAGCAAATGTTTTAGATAGGAGTTAGAAGAAAGAGTCTTCTTGCGATTTGAAGTCAGATACAGTTCTGAATGTAGCAAGTATTTAATATATACTATGCAAAAGCATAGGACAATTTATCTCCTTATTTACCACAATAAATGGTCTAAGCTCCAAGACATGAGAATTGCTAGGAGAGCAGATGTCTGGACTCAAACCTTTAGAGATTAATACAGTGGTTCTTGCAATCTGCAGATTTAATTAATATTCCAAATGATTCTAATTTAGGTAGTCCATGAATTACAGGAGCATAATTATGAAATGAAGACAGAAGAGGGGGACAGACTTTGAAATCAGGAATAGGTTGGGATAAAAATGTTCTTCAGATGTATATTTCTGATCTGAGAGTTTTGCCTAAGTATTCAATGATAATTGTGCCTGTATCAATTTCTCTTCAAATTTCTAATAGCTTTAAGATATATAAATATAAATATGTGTACACGTATGTGTGTATATATCTGTTGGTGCATAAAGGGTTATGTCTATTGATTGTCAGAACAGTCTCAAGTATTTTAATGAGTCCTTTCCTATTAATAACATCTCAATGAATCTGTTAATTCTACCAAACCAGTGAATCACTGAGATGTTTGTATATTTGTTTATTAACATTATTTTCAACATTTTAACATTGACATCTCAATAATATTGAAAACTGACGGAATTTTACCATGAACATTTAAATATGTATCACCCAGACTCCACTATTAACAGTTTACTCTCTTTGTTTCATCAGTTTTTTTCCTGCCTCAGCTGAGTGGCTGAAACCACAGTTGTGCACCTCTATGCCTGGCTAAATTTTTTATTTTTATTTTTGTAGAGATGGGGTCTTGCTATGTTTCACAGACTTATCTCAAACTCCTGGCCTCAAGCAATCCTCCCACCTCAACTTCCCAAAGTCCTGGGCTTATAAGCATGAGCCACTACAGCTGGCATAAAGTTCTGAATGTGACAAGTATTTAATATATACTTATCCTGGATAATGATCAAGGGCTAGAATATAAAATTGTTGTGTTGTCTTCTTATTGTGAGTGGGGAGTATCACCTCACTCTTCATACAGCATGCATTCATCTAAAGTCTACCCTGAGTTTTCCCAAACTTTTAAAGAAATCACTGAATAGGGACTTCTTAACAACCAGCTTGCAAATCTGGCATTAAACAACCTAATTTCCTGCCTTGAATCTCATCCACCACACAAATATTGAATAAATCCAGTTGGAGGAGAAAAAAAGACTCATGGCTTCTTATCTGGATATAGAATATTACCAATTGCGCATGTGCCAAGAAAGATGAAAATCTTTGTCCCAAAGATTGTCAGTTAAGGTCGAAAAGCTAGTGACTTCAGGTCATACACATTTTATTTTCTCCTCTTGAGATACAGTGTTCCATTTATTGTATTGTCAAGAAAGATGATAGAACTTAAAGAATCCAGGAGCTCCTGTAATATAAGAGAATGATCTTATAGTCTAGGGGTTGGCACTAGCCTATACACTAGACTATACTAGGTGGTGTACAGCTATAGAACAAGGTAAACAAGGAGGGGCCGGGGCCAAGCTGAATAATGAGTGTAATGGCTGGGGTGGTAAGCAAGCAAAGGAACAAGATGAAGGACAATTCATGTGCAGAAAAATGTGTGTGGCTGCAAGTTATGGGATGAAGTTGATATCAGAATCCAGAGTACCTAACCATACTTGAAGGTATAGGAAAGTCTAGTGCCAAATAGGCTGGTCAAAATAGGTAACAAGGAGTTTTAGCTTGGCAGGACCACAGGAAGTTTCAGAGCCTGACAGTAAAAATGTTGAGGATGACCATTTCAAAATTTAGTCCTACCAAAAAGAAATAGGTAGAAATTAAGGAACAATAACAACAACAACAAAACAAGTCTAAAACCAGAATACTATAAGCATAATACCAGTGCTAGGACTATAAACAAGTATCATACAAATATGGTCTCAATTGATTACTACAAGAAACTTGTAAGATTGGTATTCTCATAGTACCCATTTTGCAAATTAGGAAATGGTGATTTACTTCAGTAATGTGCCCACAATTAAACTTGGTGGCACAGCATAAATTTGCCTAGATCTGCTCGATACTAAAGACCACATGTTTAACCACTGTGCTATAGTGCTCATTCCCAAAAGCATGACTGGGGTATGACTATGTAATTACCAGGACAACTTCCAGCTACCCTCTGCTATTCATGAAGGTTGTCTTTTCAGGTGTGGGCAGTGGAATATTATACAGCAGCAAATAGAGTTGCTGCTGATTTTCCAATTGCTGTCTGTGGCAAGTGTTTCTAGAAGAGCCCACCGAATCCTAATATTGGGGAAGGCCCAGCAATGTCTACAGAAGCACAGTCAGAATTAACGAGGTTGTATTTAGAAAATAAGCCCTCTTTTAATTCTGAAAATTGAAAATAATGAAAGATAACTGGCAAATAATTCCATTCCAAATAATGAAAGATAACTGGCAAGACATAATATCATGCACTTATTCTATTGATCTAGCATCTCGAGTTTGGCACAAAGTTGTTTCCAGACATTTACATAATGGAACATTACCAGAAAATAATAGCAAATCCTTATAAAAGTAGTTTTGAAGTGAACAAAATGGTACAACCTGGTATTACAAGATAACTAGGTCTAAGTTTCTGACATTGATTTTCTGAAGGAGAGAGCCACTTGAAGACACTTTCAGTGTTTTGTTTGGAAGTTTTAGAAGAGAAATTTACAGTCATCCGGCCAGGAAAAAAAAAAAATATCTTAGGCTTTTAGTCAGAAACGTCATTGTTAGCAGGCTTGATGCAACTTGACCAGCCTGACATGTGCAGTAGCTTATGGTATCTCCACACAGAGTTTGTAATCCCACAAAGGAATCCACAGAGTCCCTTAATCCGTGATCCTAGACCTGCCACCAAGGAACATGTATTGCTCCACGTTGCTCCGACTCTGGAGCCACATTTTAACATGTTCTTCAGACGACTGGAGGGAGCAAATAAAGACTGAAAACTCTTTGGCATAATAATCTGATATTAGTGATTTTTTAAAAATTGTGTTTTTGTTTTTAGATACAGGGTCTCATTCTGTTGCCTAGGCTGGAGTGCAGTGGCATGATCACATTTCTGACATATGAATGAAAATAGAAAGTCTAAGATTCTTCCAATGAAGCATTCCTCAAAGTAGTCGGGAGCTGATGTATAACCTAAGACTTTTGGGAAGAAGCATGAAACAGCCACTAAAACTGTGCAATTTTTATGTACTCTGATGTTTTGTTTCAAGATATATATGCTGTTTTAATATTCTACTCCATCATGTATCTGAATTTGTTTATTCTATAGTATTTTATTTGTTTTTTTCATTTTTAAAGTCAATATTTTAGAATATTTAACATTTTAGAAAATAAATTATGTGTGTCCTTTGGATTGACATATTACATATTATAGTCCCCCAGGAGTATATGTACCTGAGTGTGGAGCAAGAATTAAGGTTCTCTTCTTGATTGTTGAAAATAGGACAGAAATTTGAGTTTGCTCCTTTGTTCAGTTAGGGTTCAGTAATCCCCACAAAATCTATGGCCATAAATGGAATTCTTTACCCTAACCAGTTGATATGCAAACATGTTGACTCAATCACTAGGGAAGGAAAGTGAACAAACGTGGATAGATTAATGCAAATCCTGTTCTACCAGAAAAAAGAAACTTCATTTCACACAATCCTCTTCAGAACAGAGTAGACATCTTTCACGATTTTATTCACGTAATTTGTAATAAAGTACCTTGTTCATAGCTGATAGCAGTTGATCACTGATTGCTGGTGATTGATTATTGGTAATGGATCAGCAGCATTACTCTCTGTGATGGTTAATACTGAGTGTCAACTTGATTGGATTGAAGGATGCAAAGTATTTATCGTGGGTGTGTCTGTGACAGTGTTGCCAAAGAGATGAACATTTTAGTCAGTGGTCTCGGAAAGGTAGGCCCACTCTTAATCTAAGCGGGCACCATCTAATCAGCCCCAGTGTGACTAGAATATAAAGCAGGCAGAAAAATGTGAAAAGACGAGATTGGCCTAGCCGCAGCCTGTCTTTCTCCTGCGCTGGATGCTTCCTGCCCTCAAACATTGGACTCCAAGTTCTTCAGTTTTGGGACTGAAACTGGCTCTCCTTGCTCCTCAGCTTGCAGGAGGCCTATTAATAAAATATATATATATATAGATGTATTCCTATTAGTTCTGTCCCGCTGGAGAACCCTGACTAATACACTCTCTCATTTACCATTTAAAAAAAATTTAATATTTCACCTTGCTTTCTTCTGTTCTGCTAGATTGATGTCACCCATTTAAATAATTCTTATCTTTCAAGGATCAATTCAAGTCCCAAATTTTCAAGGAAACATCTAAGTGAGAGTTCCAAAGTTTAATATTTTCAAAAATAAAAAGCATTTTAGAAAAACAAACTCCAATTCAAGCTGGGTGGTGATAACATTGTCAGTGTTACAAATAAAATGTTACCGGCAAACAATGGAGGGGAAAACCATGTAAAAGGATCCGGAAAGGCTTCAATCATGGGTTGGTCTTTGAGATGCTATCCTAGAATGATAGGTAGAATGAAGATTTGTGGTAAATATTAAGAATATGGGATGAGGAGAAGAAAAGAGCAAAGGCAAAACAGAGCGACAGAAACCAAGCAACAACAACAAAAACCCATCAAGATATTTGGTCCAATAAAGTGAGAGGGAAACCATCATTTTTTTTTTTTTTTTTTTTTTAAGACAGAGTCTTGCTCTGTCACCCAGGCTGGAGTGCATTGGCACAATCTCAGCTCACTGCAACCTTGGCCTCCTGGTTTCAACTGATTCTCCTGCCTCAGCCTCCTGAGTAGCTGGGATTACAGGTGCATGCCACCACACCTGGCTAATTTTTGTATTTTTAGTAGAGATGGGGTTTGACCATGTTGTTCAGGCTGGTCTTGAACTCGTGACCTCATGATCTGCCTGCTCGGCCTCCCAAAGTGCGGGGATTACAGGCATGAGCCACCATGCCCACCTGGAAACCATCATTTTTTGATCAGCTTAGGTGCCAAGCTCTGTATATATGGAATTCAGTTAATTTTTAAAACAGAACTGATTGGTATTGGTAGGTGATAGTGATATAGTTTACAGATTCTTGTGACGAAAATATTGATATTCAGAAAGAATAACGGATGTATATGTCATATCTCAATAAGAAGTTTTTACAAATTGTAAAATGAAAATATTGATATATGTTCATTTTATACATTATTATGTATCTCTTACATCTCAAGGGTTTCTGATCAGAGCACTGGGAAGATCTTTTCTGGCCCAGGTATTCAGCTGGTTAACAGCAATTCTCAATAATCCCATGCTTACTCCTCAAAGTCTTCATTTACTTCTGGGCAGGAAATTGACATAGATGGCTGGTCATGGACCTCTTAAAGTTTCATCAGCAATCATAACTAAAAAGGTAGCTTTCCACAAAAGTTCATGCTACATTTTTTCCTGGCCATATGGTTAGACTGCTTTTCTTGAGTTTGCAGAGTCTTTGTGGGTAAGTTCTGGCCTAAGCGCTCAAGTGGTATTTGCTTCTTCAAACAGCCACACTGTTGCACAAACCATATATTGATGACACCAGAGCTTCCATTAAGGTCCCCAATTGACTTGGTGAGTAGAGATATCTCCTGATTTGAGACACATACCGTGGACAGTTAAATGAGTAAGAAATCAACTTCTCTACTTTTTAAGCCAGTGAATTGTTTTAAGTCTCTTATTATCACATATTAGGCTTTAAACTAACCAATGAAACCATCCTACTTGAAAGCAGACGAAAACATTGTTTTTTTTTTCAAAATTTACACTGGGCTAGCCAAAGAGAAGTAAAGAAGCAAATTGAGGTGCTCTCCTAAATAACTGTATCTACATCATTTTCAGGTTAAGTATTAGGTAGATACAAATTATTTATCTGTAAGTTTCAATTTCTCCCACTTCAATTTGGTATGTGGGCACCACCTCACCTACAAGGTGAGACATTCAGTAAAGATAAAATGACAGAATAATCTCACAGAAAGAGATTGAGAATATTGAAAGTGACTTAAAGTTGTTTTAATCCTATTATACATCTAATTTGGCATCATCTCTTCAAATACACCTAGCTGGAAAATTTTTAGTTACTGTTTACTCTCCACTGGTAATAATGAAATAGTTCTTCAGTGATCACCAAAGGCTTACCATTAAAAAGTACTTGTGTAATATGTGTTCCTGGTCTACTGGTGAATTTCCTTTTGGAAAGTTATATCACATGCTGTTATAGATATTATTATAAGAAATATTATTCTTAGAGTTATACTTAAGGAGACTTTTTTCCCTGAAATATACAATCATCACCCTCCCTCCCAGCAGGTGGAAAGTTTTCATTAATAAATCTATTATGAGAATCGTGACAGAATAGATTTATTAAAATAAGTATGTTAATTTTCTACGACTTTGGCTTGCATCATAATAAGTGAGCTCTCCCTTTCTTTTATCTTTAAAATGTGCTGAGGTGAGGTTATCTCTCTTTGACCTTTCTTAAAAACTTTTCCACTTAAAATAATCTGTTTAAATTTTTTTTTTATAAATCAGACATGTCTTTCCAATTATTCTGATCTATTTTCTTGTCATTTTCCCGTCATTTTCCCCATTGAGAGCTGATCCCTAATTAGACGTGAAAAAGTCAGTCAGTCACACCCTGCCTCCTCCCTGGTTTCCTGTGATCTCCTTTTGTAGGTTCCTGGAGGTGTTTCTGAACCTGGTCCTGACAGTGTGAATGAATGATAATTGGAACATCTAGATGATACCACATTTGAGTTGTCCAGGAGCCCATGATGCCTGCGCATCATGCAGGATCTGTATCAGATAAGGATAGGCATTTGGAGGAGAGTTTTAAAAGGTGCTATTTACAAGAGTATGGCCAAGATTTAAAATGGCAGCCACAACAAGACAGTGCAGTTTCCCGAAGCTACACCGAACAGAATGGCCACTTCTAAGTCTGAAGAGCAACGAGAGCAGGCAGTTAATAAAATATGGGACTAAAACATAGAAGCTGTACGTAACAGGGCCTCTGATAGGGGTTGTGACTTTTGGTAGAAAAACATTGCCAACTCACTCTAGCCTGTCAAGGAAGGAGCTGAGGAAAAACACTCTGAACTCACATTCAACCCAACCTCCAATCTCCTACCACTACCTTCCATTGGACAACCCCAACATGGAGTGAAAGGGTGAAGGAACCCATCAATGAAGCCCTCATTATCAGACCCAGAGCAGGTTGGAGAAGTGTGGAGTGGTAGAAGTGTAGACTACTCTAGAGAAACAGATAGGAGATGCTCAGCCCAGATAGCACAGAAGCACAGCACTAGAAATACAAAGATGAATCTATGTATATGCAAAGAAACCTAAGACTAGTGACCAGAGAGAAATAACATCTGGAGAGCATACTCTATTTCAGCTGATAGCATTCTTGTTTAAGTGAACCCTCAAAGTGGCTTTGTGAAATATTATTATCCCATTTTACACTATTTCAATAATTTAGCCAATGTCACAATACCTATGTCACAATTTGAACCAAAGTTAACTGCTTTAAGGTCATCCTGCCTTACAAATTAAAAGGAGTAAACCAGGCTTAGACAGACCCAACAAGCTGACAGTAAAGACCAAAATGAACTATAGAAATAAAATAAAAATTAAAAAAAAGCTGGGTGTGGTGGTGCATACCTGTGGTGCCAGCAACTCAGGAAGCTAAGGCATGAGGATCACTTGAGCCCAGGAGGTTGAGGTTGCAGTGAGCTGTGATTGTGCCATTGCACTCCAGCCTAGGTAACAAAGCAAGACTCTGTCTCCAAAAACAACACAAAACAAAAACAAGGCAAACAAAGAAAAAACAAAGACCGAAATGAAAACCAGAGATCTCGCTCTGTCCCCTAGGCTGGAGTGCAGTGGCGTGATCTCGGCTCACTGCAAGCTCCGTCTCCCCGGTTCACGCCATTCTCCTGCCTCAGCCTCCCCAGTAGCTGGGACTACAGGCGCCCACCACCACGCCTGGCTAATTTTTTTGTATTTTTAGTAGAGACGCGGTTTCACAGTGTTAGCCAGGATGGTCTCCATCTCCTAACCTCGTGATCCACCCGTCTCGGCTTCCCAAAGTGCTAGGAATACAGGCGTGAGCCACCGCGCCCGGCAGCTTTGATTCTTAGGACACACAGACTTGGGAGAGAATGCAAAAGTAGATAAGACAACAGAAAGTATATAACATTTTTTTTAGTAAGAAAGTAATCAGCAACACTGAAAGGAAATTTCTTATTCACAGAAAACTCTTATTCTCAGGAGTACAGAGTCTAGACCACTATTTAGAAGACATTTTTATGGCCATAGGATGTCTCCCTGCTCCTTTCAAGTCTCCATATGTAAATGGCCAACTATTTTTTTCTATGCCTGATTAAAAGGATAACTTGGGATTTACTATGCAAGAATGTTTCATGCTTTATAAGGGAAAAATCTCTACTTTCTACTTACAGTATCAAAATTTGCATTTATATTGCGAATTACAGGAAACTGTTGGAAGCATTACTATAAAAAATGAAGAGCATTGCTGCTTGCAATGAGGGTTTCCTAGACACTTCAACATTAGGATTGCAAAAGTAGCATTTCTAAAGTGGTGGGTGGTAAACACAGGACAAGAAAGAAGTGCTAGGGCTATTTGAACCAATCATGATTTAGAGGTCTTTGGTTCTAAATTTAGCTATTAATGATGCTGTAGAGTTAGAAATTTCAACGTAGAATCTCAACTCCGGCTCCCAACTCATAGTGTATATTAAGAAATTTACTTCCCTTCTCCAGGTCTCACTTTCCTAATTTGTAAAATAAATTATTTGAATTGTTATGATTCCTTGTTATAGTTTCTTGACTGTGGCTAGATTCACACAGTCAGGGATAAATACAAATAAAGGGATTTAATTATGGTGAGATTACCCTTTAGCCCCCCTCTATAGCATGTGTACTTTCTTTTTTTTTTTTTTTTTGAAATGGAGTCTCGCTCTGTCACCCAGGCTGGAGTGCAGTGGCTTGATCTTGGCTCGCTGCAACTTCTGCCTCCCGGGTTCAAGTGATTCTCTTGCCTCAGCCTCCCAAGTGCTGGAATTACAGGCACGTGCCACTATACCAAACTAATTTTTGTATTTTTAATAGAGATGAGGTTTCACCATGTTGGCCAGGCTGGTCTCGAATTCCTGGCCTCAAGTGATCCACCTGCCTTGGCCTCCCAAAGTGCTGAGATTACAGGCATGATGTACATATTTTTTATTTTTAAAAATTAAGCTTTCATGAAAATCATATCATGATTTAAAGATTGAATTCAAATTCTAATACCTCTAAATAGCCATTTTTCCTTACAGCATTTCTATACGCACCCATAATTTTTAAAATATAATTTATATATCATAATATCCCCCCTTTTTATTGAGCAATTTTGCAAGTTTTGACAAGTACATATTGTCATGCAACCACTGCTACAATTAAGATATATATGAGTAAGGAAGTTTATAGCTATAAACACCTACATCAAAAAAGAAGAAAAACTTCAAAATAACAACCTAACAAGGCATCTTAAAGAACTAGAAAAGCAACAGCAAACTAAACCCAAAATTAGCAGAAGAAAATAAATAATGAAGATCAGAGAATAAATAAACAAAATTGAAACAAAGGAAACTACAAAAGATCAATGAAACAAAAAGTTGGTTTTCAAAAATAGAAACAAAATTGACCCATCATTAGCCAGACTAACTAAAGAAAAAAGAGAGAAGATCCAAATAAATAAAATCAGAGATGAAGGAGACATTACAACTGATACCACAGAAATTCAAAGGACAATTTGTGGCTCCTATGAGCAGCTATATACCAATAAATTGGAAAATCTAGAAGAAATGAATAAATTCCTAGACCCATACAACCTACCAAGATTGAACTATGAAGAAATCCAAAATCTTAACAGAACAATAACAAGTCATGAGATTGTAGCCACGAAAAGTCTGCCAGTAAAGAAAAGTCCAGGACACCGCTGGAGTCTACCAAACATTTAAAGAAGAACTAACACAATTCTACTCAGAGTATTCTGAAAAATAGAGGAGGATGGAATACTTCCGAACTCATTCTGCGAGGACAGTATTATATTTCTCCGACACCAAAATCAGACAATGACACATCAAAAAAAACAAAAACTACAGGCCAATATGACTGATGGATATTGATGCAAAAATTTTTCAATAAAATAGAAGCAAACTAAATGTACCAACACATTAAAAAGATAATTCATCATGACCTAGTGGGATTTATCCTAGAGATGCAAAGGTGGGTCCATATATGCAAATCAATGTCATACATCATATCAACAAAATGAAAGACAAAAATCATATGATCATTTCAATTGATACTGGATAATTATTTGATAAAATTCAACATCCCTTCATGATAAACACCCTGAAAAACTGTGTATAGAGGATCCTACCTCAATATAATAAAAGCCCTATATGGCAGACCTGCAGGTTGTATCATAGTGAATGGGGAAAAACTGAAACGGTTTTCCCTAAGATCTAAAACGTAACAATGATGCCCACTTTCACCACTGTTATTCAGCATAGTATTGGAAGTCTTAGATAAAGCAATCAGATAATAGAAAGAAATAAAGGACATCCAAATTAGGAGGGAAAAAGTCAAATTATCTTTGTTTGCAGATAATATGATCTTATACTGGGAAAACACTACAGATTCCACAAAAAAAAAAAACTATTAGAACTGAGAAGTTCAGTAAAGTTTCAGGATATAAAATCAACATACATAAATAAGTGACATTTCTATATGCCAACAGAAGACAATCTTAAAAAGAAATAAAGTAATCCCATTTACAATAGCCACAAATTAAACACCTAGGAATTTACGTAAGCAAACTAGTGAAATATTTCTACAATGAAAACTATAAAACATTTATGAAATAAATTGAAGAGCAGACAAAACAATGAAAAGGTATTCCATGTTTATGGATGGGAAGAACCAATATTGTTAAAATATGCATACTTCCCAAAGCAATCTACAGATTAAATGTGATCCCTATCAAAATATCAATGAAATTCTTCACAGAACTAGAAAAAACAATTGTAAAACTTATATGGAATCACAAAAAACCCACAATAACCAAAGTTACCCTAAGTAAAAACAAAACAGAGGAATCACATTACCTGAATTTAAATTATACTATGGAGCTACAGTAACCAAAACAGCTTGGTACTGGCATAGAAGTAGACATGTAGACCATTGGAACAAAATAGAGAACCAAGAAACAAATGCATACATCCACAGTGAACTCATTTTTGCAAAGCTGCCAAGAACACACACTGAAGAAAGGACAGTCTCTTCAGTAAATGATGCTGGAAAAACTTGATATTTATTTGTAGAAGAATGAAACTAGACCCCTATCTCTCATCATATATAAAAACTCAAATCAAAATGGGTTAAATACTTAAATCTAATACCTCAAACTACTAATTACTAAAAGAAAACATTGGAAAAACTCTCCAGGACATTGGTCTGGGCAAAGATTTATTGAGTCATACCCCACAAGCACAGGCAACCAAAGCAAAAATGATAAATGTAATAATGTCAAGTTAAAAAGTTTCTGCACAGCAAAGGGAGCAATCAACAAAGTGAAGAGACAACCTTCAGAATGCAAGAAGGTATTTGCAAACTACTCATGTGACAATGGATTAATAACAACAATATATAAGGAGCTCAAACAACTCTACTGGAAAAATTCTGATGATTCAATTAAAAAGTGGGCAAAATATCTGAATAGACATTTCTCAAAAGAAAACACACAAAAGGCAAACAGCCTTATGAAAAGGTGCTCAGCATCATTGATCATCAGTAAATGCAAATCAAAACTATAATGAGATATTATCTCACTGCAGTTAAAATGGCTTTTATCCAAAAGATAGGCAACAACAAATGCTGGCAAGAATGTGGAGAAAAGAAAACCCTCATACACTATTGATGGGAATATAAGTTAGTACAATCACTATGGAGAAGAGTTTGGAGGTTTCTCAAGCAATGACAAATAAAGCTACCATACAATCCAACAATCCCACTGCTGAGAATATACCCCCCAAAAAGGAAATCAGTATATCAAAGAGATATATCCACTCCCATGTTAGTTGCAGCCATGTAAACAATAGCCAAGATTTGGGAGCACCTGAGTGTTCATCAGCAGATGAATGGATAAAAAAAAAATGTGGTATGTATACGCAATAGAGTACTATTCAGCCATAAAAAATAATGTGATCCTGTCATTTGCATCAACATCGATGAAACCGGTGGTCATTACACTAAGTGAAATAAGCCAGGCACAGAACAAGAAATATCACATGTTCTCACTTATTTGTGAGAGCTAAAAATTATTAATAAAATAATTGAACTCATAGAGATAGGGAATAGAAGAATGTTTACCAGAGACTGGGAAGGGTAGTGAGAGGGTTGTTGGGGATGGGAGTGAGGATGGTTAATGGGTTAAAAAAAATAGAAAGAATGAATAAGATTTAATACTTCCTAGCACAACAGAGTGACTATAGTCAAAAATAATATAATTGTACATTTTAAAATACCTGAAGAAATATTATTGGATTGTTTGTAACACAAAGGATAAATGCTTGAGGTGATGGACACCCCATTTGCCCTAATGTGATTATTATGCATTGCATGCCTATATCAAAATATCCCATGTAACCCATAAAGATATATACCTACTATGTACCCACAAAATTAAAAAAATATATTTTTAATGTAATAAAAAATATATTTTTAATGTAATAAAATATATATTTTAATGTAATAAAACATATATTTTAAATGTAATAAAAATATATTTTTAATGTAATAAAAATATATATTTTTAATGTAATAATAAATATATACAAGTTTCATCACCTACAAAAATTTCTTAGTATCTCTCTCAAGTCAAAATCACTCTCTATTCTAGCCCTTGGAATTCACTGATATGTTTTCCATACTTACAGTTTTACATAGATTTCAGAATGCCATATAAATGAAATCACACAATAGGTAGCCATTTGGGTCTGGTTTTCTTCACATTTGAGATTCAGCTATATTACAAAATGCATCCATAGTTCATACTTATTTTTTTTCTGTCTACCTTAAAGATTTGGGTTTTCTTTGTTTTTCACTTATTTAAATACTATGTGCCTGGTATAAATTTCTCTAGGTTTTATTCTGTTTAGTGCTCTCAGTTCTTATATCTGTGGCTGAAGTCTTAAGTTTTGAAAAACTTGCAGCCATTATCTCCTTATATGTATATCCTGCCCTTTTTTTCCTCTCTGTTCTTCTTGTTGGATTCCGATTACAGGTATTGTAGGTGGTTTTATATTGTCTCATGGCTCTTGGCAGCTCTGATTTGTTCCATCTCCCATTCTTTGTGTGTGTGTGTGTGTGTGTGTGTGTGCATTGAGTTTCAGTTTTGGATAATTTTTACTGAAAAAACTTCAAGTTCATTGATTTCTTCTTTAGCTCCATCAAGACTATTGATGGATCATGAAAAGCATTTTTCATGTCTGACATTGTGGATGTTCTTCATTTCTGGTATTTCTATTTTATTTTTTTTCTTAGGGTTTCTATCATGATGCTAAGTTCCCCAACTTTCCATACGTATTATAAGCCTTTTTCACTAGAGGCCTTAAGTATTAATCATAGTTATTATAAATTCCCTCTAATAATTCCAATATGTGTGTTATATCTGAATCTAGATTGGCTGATGGAAAGCTTTCCTTATACCCTCATTTTTTCATTAATGCAATAAATCTCCAAAAATCAAAACTTAAGACCCTTATTCTGACCAATTAAAGTCTATGAACACTGAGATTGTCTGGCGATCAAATTCAGCAATACAAGGTTAATCAAGAACAAGCACTTCCCTTTCCCATGAAGTAGGGCAAAGTCAAGAAAGATATACATGTTTGGTTGTTGTTTGCAGATAGATTGGGTTGGCACTGATTAAAACTGATGAGAGAAATGACCTGAAACAAGAGTTCTTTAATAGATAACTGTTGTGTTTTGTTATCCCTCTTCTTGAAGCCATGGGAGTTGACATATCCATCCTGATATAGGAATGAATCCTGGTGCATTTTCCAAGGCATGGAAAAAAAAGGGTTCCTTTTCTTCTCATCTGCCTAGTCTCTTTCAGTGCTTTAATAGTAAGGCTGAATACAGGGTATCTTTCTCAAATCCCTTTTATTTAGAGCAATGAATTTAGAGGAATCTCTACACCTCTGTTGCTCTTTTTTCTACATGACTGATGACACTTGTGTGACTTGGGCCACTCTCATGTATGTACCTAAGGTTATCTACAATTCCAGAATTTAGTTCTCCCTTTCTCAATAAGAAAGCTAGAGATTGAGCTAGATGGCATAAATGTATCTGAATCCTCTTATTTCCATAACATAAAATAAATATCACAAAATATATTTAAAGAAAATCAACTGCAGAAGAGGGAGATTTTTTTGCTCAAAGAAAGTAAAAGAAAGAAATTTAACTATGTGTTAAATTATAAAAATTTGTTGAATCTTACACATATGAAGATATTATATCTGTATTGCCTGTCCTTGGAAAATGTGTTACTAAAACTATTCACTTGTGAGTGACAAATGATACTTGTTAGAGCATTCACATTTATAGATCATCATTTTGAATACTGGTGCCTACGTTCTCATTTAATATATTGTTCATGTTTTTTTTTTTTTCTTCCCTTTCTTCGTCTACTTTCTGTTCTCTTTTGGAGTATATCATTAGGTACAAGGAATGTCTTAGCAAAATTTGTACTTTCTGTTTTTTCCCCCTCCCTCTGCCAGCTCTGATAAATAGTTGGCTTAGGAACAAGATGGCCACAAATTAATATATTGTGGTTTAGGAGTTATTTGTACTCTAAGGAGAATTCTATGTTCTCCTTAGCACCACCAGGGACTTGAAAATAATCAATTAAAAAAAATAAAGCAATACCTGAGGAAAGTGAATAAGATTTGGCACCATGGAAAAAAAGTAACAATGCTATCAACAGAATGTTAACACAATTAGAGTATATTATTCTAAATCTCAATATACTTTCAGTGTTTTCTTTCCACCAGCTGAGTTGAATCTCCTATAAATAATTATGTTTTTGCTATATCTTACCTGGGTAAATAATATTTGGACAACATTAGGAAAGAACATAAATTCACCAGTAAGGGAAAATCAATGTCAATTAGCCAGTATGTTAGATTATATTATATGAATCAATAATCTATTTTAAAGTAGTTGAAAAGGCAATCTCAATTAAAATGTTTAATTATATAAGCCAAAATTCTATTTTCCATTTTATATTAGACATAGCATCTCTTCAAAAATTATTATCCCTGGACCTTATAACAACACTCTGGGGTAGATGTTATTTTGAGTCCTCCCCACCTCTGTTCACTGTACTAAGGTTTGGGTTAGTAGGCAGATCTTTCACCTGTACCTCTGCCTGACCCAGACAGAGAGTACAGCTGAAACATAATATTTTCAGAATGCAAGACTGGGAACTAGTTTTTTTGCTTTAGTCAAGTATCTATAGTTCCTAGGATGACTCGAGGACCTTCAAGTTGTTCATAGATTATAGCTTTCTGCAATTTCTATGAGAAAATTATAACCTATAATGACTAGAGTTCTGCCAAGATCCGTGCCTGAGATCAGAACACTAGGCTGTACACCTGGCACCATTTCGGTCTCTGTTAAAATCGTTTCTCTAGGTACAATAATCCTGACCTCCATAAGCAGCCTCTGCCCTCTCTCTTCTCTGGTTTCCAATGGGGTAATGTTTGCAGGGAAGCATCCAACCAAAACTATAATGCTGGCTATGGGAAAGAAGGCCCAGAGAGGTTCAGGGAGTTCCTCAGGTGATACGATAAGGAATAAAAGATACAAAAATGGTAGCCAGGTCTCCTCACTCCAAATGCAAGTTCCAGTGGAGCCTTTGTAATATTCTAGTATTGATTTTACCACATTTAAATACATTAGACAGAAAGTATATATACATATATAATGTAATTGTACTCACATGTATTTTATACTGTTAAATTGGCTTTATATTATTGTACTTTTTATAAGAACTCTGTGCAAGAAGACCACTATCAAAATTTCACATATGAGTAAACTAAGGCCTGAAGTTAAGTAACTAGTTCCACAACTGGTAAATAACAGGACTAGTATTCAAGCCTGTGAAAGCTTTGAATTCAAAGCCGTTCTAATACACTGGATTTTTTTAATGGAGTTTCATGACTTTCAAACACAGTACATTTTTAAACTCGATGACCAAAACTTGTTCATGTTTTTCTTTCTGCCTGAATTGTTCCATGTCTTTTAAAGAAGGTCACTGCTTTTGAATAAATGTACTACATGATTAAAGGCTCAAGAAGGGCTTAAATTTGAATTGTGGTTAAAAACAAAGGGCTTTAGTTACTAACCTGATTGAATTAACAAACCCTTACATACAAGTTAATATAATATTAGAGGGAATTGGGGAGAAAAAGTAAAATCAATTTATGAATAAATATAGAGTTCACAATGCCCCTACATCATATGTGAATTATGATAATCAAGTCATTCAATGCCCAATGATTACAGCTGAAAAATCACAGGATGGAAACTCATGAAGAAATTCTTCATGATGAAAATGCTTCTGAGAACACTGAATAATTAAAGACTACATTAAACAATCTAAGGACTATGTATTGGCCTTATGAAGTATCACAAATTTTGGATCAGAGACATCTAAATTTTATGTCTACTCTATCAGTCAAATCTTCCCTTCTCAGCTAATGGGTTCCGAGATGTTGATATGATATGATCAATTGCAAGGAGTTACCAAATGTCTTCCTTATGAAAGCTAAAATACCAAAAGTCACAAGTTATTTCCTTTTTATCTCTTCTTGTGGAAATGAGAAGATTCGGTTATACCTCTATCATCTAGCTCAATCCCTGGCTTCCCACTGAAAAAGGGAGCACTAAACCCTGGAATTGTAGATAACTTTAGGTACATATATGAGAGTGGCCCAAGTCGCACATCTGTCATCAGTCATGTAAGACAAAAGGGAACAGAGATGTAGAGATTCCTCTAAATTCACTGCTCTAAATAGAAGGAATTTGAGAAAGATACCATGTATTCAGCCTTACTACTAAAGCACTGAAAGAGACTAGACAGGTGAGAAGAAAAGGAACACATTTTTTCCATGACTCGGAAAATGCAGCAGCATCCATTGCTCTATCAGGATGGGCATGTCAACTCCCATGACTTGAAGAACAGCGATAACCAAGCAAAGCAGTTATCTTTTTAAAAACTCTTGTTTCGGGTCATTTCTCTCATCAGTTTCAGTTTTAATCAGTGCCAACCCGAGCTATCTGCAAACAAGAACTAAACAGGTATCTCTTTCCTGACATTGCCCTGCATCATGGGAAAGAGGAGTGCCTGTTCATTAACCTTGTGTTGCTGAATTGGATCACAGAGCAATCTCAATGTTCATAGACTCTAATGGGCCAGAATAAGTGGCTTACACTTTTTTTTTTCCCTTTGGAGCTCTGTTACACCAAAGAATAAAAGTTTAGAGGAAGAAAAAAGTTTTTCTCCAGAAGAAAAAAATAATTTTAGAAAATTGGGACATTTTCATGCTGAAGAAAAATTACAAATTTTTCATATATATTTTAATGAATGTTTTAGCAGAATGCCTGAGTACATTGTAAGTCAGTAAGGAAACACTTTAAGAAAGAAAATTAGTAACTGTTTAGTGCACTAAATGTTGCCCACTGATCTGAAAGAGTTGTTGCTAACTCTAACATATTATTCCCCAGTAAGATGATTTTAATTAAATATTCTCTGACAATGCAAAGCTATATACCTGTATTCTTTATTTAGTACCAGCAACTACCAAGTCTCCCAAATAAAGTTACTTTCATTATTCACACAATTTAAGTGGAATTACTTTGTTATGAAACCTAAGAGGGAACCAAATTGTTTAGTTGCATCATTATTTTGTGACAATGAATTTACTTTTAGAAATTGTATTTCCATTATCTTAGAATAGAGATACAATTTGTCTAACGCAGCACTTCCGAAATGAGTATTTCAGCAAAAGGAAGTATTCAAAGGAAAAACAGGAATGTAGCACGCATAAACCACTTTCACCTTTTGATTCTCCGAATATCTTGATTTCTATAACTTACTTGTTTTAAGCAGAGTTTTGGAAGTTCAAGTAGTCAGTTAACTAGGCTGATGAGAGATTACAAATGTGTAATGGAAATGGAAGTTTAATAGTTGTAACCTGGCGGTAGGATGAAAACTGCAAAGAGCTCATTTTCCCTTCTCTCTGCTCACATTGTGGTCCACATGGTCAAGCAATATTTATAGGTCTCTGACTATCCCATAAGTAAAACCCAGAGAAAGTACTTACATTATGGAAGATTTCACTATATGCAAAGCATTGTAACCAGACATCATTACCATAAATTTTCACTTGGAAATCTTTCTATCAGAGCCTCTGTCTGCAAAATGAAAACCTGGTGACTATAACCAACATTGTGGAAAGCAAAGACATTCTAATGCAGAGTCAAGAAACTACCATTAAGACTCTTATGGGTCTGGTGAGACTTATGTATATTTTAACTGCACTTGTTTTAATGAGCTCAGTTCTAGATGGTGTGTGATCTCCTAATCAGTCATTTCTAACACCTCACTTCCACGCCCCTGTACAGTAAATTGTATCTTCCTCTATGTTCCTGTTGGACTGTATTCATATAGATACTGTTTCATCTGTCCAACTCTATTAGTAATTTAATTACCTGTGCATGTAAATTATGAGCAAATGGAATACAAATACCATTGTTATTGATCATTGTATTTCCCATCAGTCCAAACCATATCAAGAGTTAAATCAAATTCTGAGAGGACTCAAGAAACTTATAGCCTATTGAGGGAAAGAGAAACATAAGGATATGATAAAGCAGGATAAGGGAAATAAGGAAGATAAGCTTTGAATATTATGGGAACATAAAATGGGCAACATTGGCCAGGCGCAGTGGCTCATGCCTGTAATCCCAGCACTTTGGGAGGCTGAGGTGAGTGGATCACTTGAGGTCAGGAGTTTGAGACCAGCCTGACCAACATGATGAAACCCATCTCTATTAAAAATACAAAAATTAGCTGGGCGTGATGGCGTGTGCCTGTAATGCCAGCTACTCAGGAGGCTGAGGCAGGAGAATCACTTGAACCTGGGAGGCGGAGGTTTGTGAGCCAAGATCTGCCATTGCACTCCAGCCTGGGCGACGGAGTGAGACTCCATTTCCAAAAAAAACAAAAAACAAAAAACAAGGGGCAACAACATCCAGCCTCAGCCTCAGAGAGTTAAAGGAGGCTTCTTGGAGAAGGAAGTATTGGACTATTTTATAAACTAGTGAATCAGTCTAACTAGATTGCTGGTAGGTGAATAGTCATTCTATGTAAAAGAAAAAGCACAACAGGATGCATACAAGAAAATAAACATCTCAGTGATGCTAGATTATATTGAAAAGCCAAGTGGCAAGAAATGAGGCCATGCATCATCAGATTGGGGGCACGTGATGGAAGTGGCTGAAGGACTTGTTAAAAGAATTTAAACTTTATACTTTATTAATGGCCAGGCATGGAAAAATTTTTAAAAGGAAGATAAATTGTCATATTTCTATAGCTACATGCTATTATTTTGTGTAAAGGATGAATTTGAAGTGAATAACACTAGAGACCAGGAGCCTGACTGATCTTAATAATAGTTTCAATAATTCATGTAAGAAATTGTGGGGCCTGAAGTTATGTGATAATGGAGGTGAGGAGACAGAGCCATGCTTGGTTCTCTACTTTCGCTTCACATTAGAATACTAAGAAGATTTTAAACATCCTGAAATTCAGCACCCACCCCCCGACCATTTAAATCAAAATTTAAACTGAATCATTGGTGCATTTTAAAGTTGTCCAGGTGATTCCAATGGGCAGTCAAGGTTGTGAACTCTTGAACTAAAGACATTTTTAGGCGGCTCAATGAACAGGTTTTGGTGCTTGATTGATTGGGGGGGGGGGCAGGTAAAGAGACACAGGTGTTAACTATGAAACCCAGGTTTCTAGCTGAGGAGACTGGGTTGATGCTGGTACTAAATAAGAAACAGAGGAAGAGGAGGGCTAGGTGAGTTCGGTTTACACACATCTATCTGAAGTGTCTACAGAGCATACAGGTGATGTTCGATCATTAGTTGGTTATATATCAAGAAAGAGAAGAGGTCTGGGCTACAAGTTTACAGGTGAACAGCCAGAGCCTTCTAGATCAAGGGCACTAAGTTGCACAGAAAAGCAGAAAGAGACTTGAACCTGCTGAAAACTTTCAAGAGGTGTGCAGTAACAACTGAAAGAACTACAACTGAGTATGCAAAGGTGACACTAATGACATTCTCTCTGAGCCAAGCAGAGAACATTTATAGAAGGTTATGGCAAGCACAGAGTTCAAGAATTACACAAACACAGGCACAGGTGTTAATGATTGGTTATATTTAATTGTAGAAGTGCGGCTATCAGAGTGTGTCTGTTCGTGGTTGGCGGTCTTTCAGAAGCGGTTAGTGAAGCAGCTGTCATTCTTTGACTAAATGGGTTTCTAGCCCGTTCTGGTGGTCACTTGTTACTAATACAACTAAAAAATTAGTTCTTGCCCCAAAAAACAACATTTAGCTGCTTGTTGGCATTTGTTACTGAATATTTGTTTCCTATTATATTAATTTAAGCATTTATTTTATTATTTCTTTCTATTCTCTTTAGAGATATTTTGTTGTTTCCTGTTGTCTAAAGTTGATGTTTCAGATCTCTTTTCAGCCTTTTTTCTTTACAACTAGAAACATTTAAGGCTATAAATATCCCTGTAATTATCACTTTAGTGCTGTCCCACATTTTATTTGTTTTTTAAAAAGACCTTTGAAGATGTTTATTCTTTCATTAAGTCAGATTTTTGAGGTCCAATTTGTAGTCAGTAATAGTCACCTTTTGTAGGTGTATAAGTTAAGTTTTTGACAAATATACTCAGTCATATATATTCACCAAAACTAATATGTAGATTATTTCTTCAAGCATCTCTTTTATGTCTTGATACATATTCTGTTTTCTAATGTGAGAGTCTCCATTAGATACATTAAATAAACATATCTTTTGTATCTAATTCTACAGTCTATTCCCCATGATCCCCTGATCTTTTATTCATGTTTCTTTGTTTTCTTCTGTTTTGTGTTTTGTTCATTTTAACTCTGAGCAAACATTCCTCAAAAATTCTCTGTGGAAATTCTTTGATACTTTTATTAAAATTGTGTTCCTTCAAAAGTAATTTTCTCTGCTTCTGTTGGTTATCTGTGGTCACTACCAGCCTGTGAGCACTTTCAATTAAGTTATCTTCTTGAGTTTTTTTGAAATACGTTGGTAGCATGTGTCCAGACCATAAACCTATATAGGGAATATTCTAGCCTCCTTCCCCTTCTCAGTTCATCAAGATCAAAAAAACTAGTTTTCTTAGTATTTGCCCATTTATTACTTTTTCATCTTTCAGCTTTTGCAGTAGTCTTCTACTAAACTTCCATCATAGTTGCTTCCAATCTCTTGCCTCTCGTGCAACTATTGAAATGGAACCACTGCATCACAAAGTGAAGGCTGGCTTTGGTCCTCACTTTCGTAATAATCCTTGCTTTTACTTCATTTTGGCTTCTGCAAATGTCAGCTCAGTAATGGATTTATAATTATTGTTTTAGTACTTCTTCCACATTCGTAGTTTGTTTTAATCAAGAGTGCCAGTTAGAGTGTCTGTTACACTACACTGTGGGAAATAGAAACCAGCTTGTGTATTTTGAAAACGATCCCAGGAAAGTCTATATGTACACCAAAATTTGTACACCACTAAACTAAATCTCATAAAATTTATTACTATCTGTATGCAGAGTATGTATGGTAGCAAGAATCTGAGCAGATAAATGAAAAACAAATTCTAAAACATAAATGTTACAATAAACACAAAAGAACGAACCAATCATTTAGGCAAATTCAACCCGAAAAAATTAGGCATGAATACAGAGACTAGCCACTCTTCACTCCTTTACTGTGCTGAAGAGGTTCAAAAAAAGTACAATCACAATTCCTGCATGATATGACTAATAATCATAAAACTATTAGACTTAGAGAAATATATTAATGGTCATATATCAAATGAGTTAATGAGCTACTATAATTATAAATGCAGAGGAGGTATAGTTGCTACAAGTAATCCTTTAGAAAAAGCTAGACTTGAACTAGGTATCACAAGTTGGATATGTGGAGATGGAGAAGGAGTAATGTGATTCCAGGTAAGGGCAAAAATGTGATGAAAATCTCAGAGGTAAGAATGAAGACAGAAAATCCAGGCTGGAGTGCAGAGATTCATCAACCAGGCTAATAGAGTAGCATAGTGACAGCCCATGTGGAATGTGAATATGGTGTCAGAGAACCTGAACTCAACTCCTGGCTTAACTAGCATTATCACACACAGATGAGAGGATACTTACTGTTTGATTGGGAGTAACTAGTCTTGAACAACTAGTTAAATTATTTAATCTTAATTTTAAGTATTAACAGACATCACTCTTTAAGCAAGGAAGAGACCGAAAGCAGGAAGACCAACTCAGAGGGAAGATGAGAGGTATTCTGAGATATGCTAGGCTCAACTAAGTATCATGAAAGTGATTCCCAGGTAACATCTCATTCCAGAATATTTCAAATTTACTAATAATGACAAATCCTATTCAGATATATATTACACCTGACATTTAAATGCTATTTCTTGTCCAACCCAAGGAAGACTCAAAAAGGATTGATGTTTAAAAAAAATTCCCCTTGATTGTAAGATTTCCTAGTGCATATGTTACATGAGATAGGCTTCAGCTGTGACAAGGAAATGGCATGCATATAATATATTCTTGTAAATATGTGCACAGTGTTATTTATTGACACTAGTGCTATAATAAACCTGTGGGCAAACTCATGAAAAAGTATGTATGATTCTTGTGAAATACTAACATAGATTTTATGTCCATCATCTTTATATATGTGATATTTTTCCATTGTATGTGTTAGCTAAATGCTAGAATAAAGATACATATATTTCCATTCTGTTGAAAAACAGTATTTTTAATGCTCCTGATTATTGTTACTCTTCCTTTAGTCGACAAAGAAAAGAAGAAGGTTGGAGAGTGGTGCTGGGATTACAAACAGTTTATTAAACAATTACCATGTCAGGTTCTTCACATACATGAATTAATGTTAACATTGATAGAAACACTACTAGTAAATACACTTGCACTCCCAATGTTGAAACTGGATGGCAGAGCTTAAGTAACTTGCTCAATTCTGCACAGCGTAACAGAGAATGGTTTGGGCAAATGTCAGATTTTTCAGCCTACACTACTCAACGAACCAATCATGACATATTATAGAGACTGAACCTCTAACTCAGGAGTGCAATGGAAACATACTTCATGAGTGTAAATTATTATATGTGAAGACTGAAAAGCAGAAAGCCATTTGTGTGTGTGAGAGATATACGATTATTTATGTAATATCTGTATTATATACAGTAATATACATCACACACATATATGTATATAATACATATATATGTATAGAATATACATATATATGTGTGTGTGTCAGGGCTCAAAACATTATACTTTGGCATAATGAATAATTCAAGCTGAAAGAAACTGCGAAAACCGCAGAAGCAAGCAGGTCATTCTCTTTTCCTCCTCCCCATGAAGACGCTTATGTGACAGTAGTTCTGTCCTATATCTGAAGGGAAACAATGACACACACAGACGCTAAGAAGAATCTGAACAAACAAGCCTTGCTAAGCTCCCCCTGGTTTACTGCTATTAAATTATACCCCTTTGTCCTCCAAACACACTTTTGTGTGACTGTCCATAAAGATACAGTTTTCCCTGAGTCTCTGGGTCTTCATTTTTGAAGGTTCCCATGTCACCTAAAGCTCTTTTTTAAATGAAATATTATGCTCTTCTTTTGGTAATCTGCCTTTTGTTTTGGGGTCTCAGTAACAGGTTTGGAAAAGATATTATTCTCCCCTACACATATATAATATATATAGATATGCTTTAAATATATATATATACATACACACACACACATATATATATATAAACACCCATACATATGTATGTATACACACACATAGGTTGGAGGAGGGCTGAAAAGGTATTTAGAGAGATCTTATATGTAGCACAAAATAAAATATTTTATCAATATCGAGAGGCAGAATAGAGTGCCAGCAAAACCACTACCACCCGTGGCCTGTCTTGCTACTTGCTGGAGAATTCTTATGTTACCCACACCAAACCTCTGTTTTTCTTTATCTTTACTCCTTTTATCCTCCATGAAACAAAGGTTTTGGGGCTGCATTCAATGAAACTAAGGTGGGTGGGCTGCTGAGAAGAGTATATGAACAGGAAGTTTCAGCAGATGGGCTGGTGGGCCTCCACCACTCTTCCCTCGTAGAAACGGAACAGCTTCATTTTATTTATATAGATATTGAGATGCTGAACAATATTTTACTTTTTAAGAAAGTCTGATGCTAAAATTAGTTTAAAAACATCTGTGCCAGTAGATGGCGAGTGGAAATTGATAAATCGATACAGTAAACACTATTGATTTTAGTCCCTTAAAGTTTAAGGGTATTATTAAAATGATTTTCAAATTGCCAAGACAGGCTGAATCACGCCCTGGAGACAGCCATATATGTTACCTAAAATAAGGTTGGCGGATGCAAGGGCAGACAGTTGGTATTCCTTGATTTAGCTCTTAAACTTCCTTTGTGCTCAATTTTCTGGCTCCACTCCTGATTGATAGTTACCTCGCCAGATACCTTGTTTCTCCGGAGTACGAATATGGCTCTTTCCCTTAGCACTACGCTTCCACGAAAGATAACCTCGTAAATCACTACACATTATTTTGAAATGTTTGATAATATTAGTCTTACTTTTTCTTTGAATACATATCACATACACATGATATAATAGCAAAAGGTACAAGAAAGTGTAAAATAAAAAGTAAGTTTCTCTTTCAATTGGGTCTCTCAGCAACTGAGTTTCCTTTTCCGGGAGCTGCCACCAGTCAAATTCTTGTGCCTTTGTGCAGACATTCTCTGTATGTGGACAGGTGGACATGTATGTTATTTTTTCTCTTTTGACAAACACTCAACAAACTCTTCTGTACTTTGCTTTTGTCACTTAGTGTGTGTTTTGACGGTATGTATTTGTTATATATCCATACATAATGGTGTCCCTCATTTTCTTTGTAATGCAAACTCTTCTATTATATAAATGTTATATAATGTATTTAACCAATCCTATTATTTAGAATTTTTAAAAATATTGTGCTATTACAAATATAAAGCTGAAATGAATATATGGACATATTTAGCATCAAATTTCTATAGATGTTGCCAAATTATTGCCATAAAATAGTACCATTTTGTATTCCTAAAAACAGTATGAATGCCTGCTTTCCATACCCTCGCCAACACAATGTGTTTGTAAGCATTTTAATTTTTGCTACTTGCTAAAAATTATTTCATAATTTTAACTTTTATTTATCTTATTATGAAGGCGTTTGAGTTTCAGCATCTTTTCATGTTCTTTTTTTTTTTTTTGAGACGGAGTCTCACTGTACCGCCCAGGCTGGAGTGCAGTGGCACGATCTCGGCTCACTGCAAGCTCCGCCTCCCGGGTTCACGCATTCTCCTGCCTCAGCCTCCTGAGTAGCTGGGACTACAGGCGTCCGCCACCGCACCTGGCTAATTTTTTGTATTTTCAGTAGAGACGGGGTTTCGCTGAGTTAGCCAGGATGGTCTCCATCTCCTGACCTCGTGATCTGCCCGCCTGGGCCTCCCAAAGTGCTGGGATTACAGGCGTGAGCCACCGCGCCTGGCCTCTTTTCATGTTCTTAAGGGCCATCTCTATTTGCATTTCTCTGACTTATCTAAATTTTTTTCCCCTTTTCACTTGGGTTGCTTTTATGTGTTCTTATTAATTTATAGAAAACTTTTGCATAATAGAAAAATTATCCAATTTCATATTATATGAATTAAAAATTTAAATTTTGTTTCTGATGTTTTTGTGTATTTTTTATTTGTTGTGTAGAATAATTTAGAGTAATATAATCAAATTCATTTTTTATGACTTGTTTTACTCCATAATTTAAAAGAACTTTCCAACATAAAATTTTTTTTCAAATTTTCTTCTAAGTTTTATTTTTCATACTTAAGTCTTTCATGCATCTGAAATTTATTTTCATGTAAATTGTGAAGAAAGAATATTTTTAGTTGGCCTAAGTCTCTAATGCATCTGAAATTTATTTTCATGTAAATTATAAAGAAATAATATTTTTAGTTGGCTAACCAGTTGTCCCAATCAAATTTATTAATTTTCTATTTTTTGACCTATGATCTCAAATGTAAACTTTATTATAAACAAAATTCCTGTATATATTTTATCTTCTATGTCTGCACTTTGGGGACTTTCCATTGAACTCTTAATGTGCTAACTCCTCATTGTTTAAATTAGAAGATATAGTTTAATATCTGATAGGACTATCCCCCATTATACCTTTTTTAAAAAAGTTATGGGGTTTAAATTGTTTTTGCTTTTTTTTTAAATATAAAGTTTTAAAAGATCCTGTCCAATTGGTATTGTTGTTTTTACAAAATCATATTAATTTTATAGATTGATTTACGGAGAACTGACATCTTCATGATATTGAACATTCCTAATCAAAACATGATATGTTTTTTCTATTTCAAATCACCTTTTAAATCCTTCAGCAACATTTGAATTTTTTTTTTTTTTTTTTTTTTGAGATGGAGTCTTGCTCTGTCACCCAGGCAGGAGTGCAGTGGCACGATCTCGGCTCACTGCAACCTCCACCTCCTGGGTTCAAGCCATTCTCCTGCCTCAGCCTCCCCAGTAGCTGGGATTACAGGCGCACACCACAACGCCCAACTAATTTGTGTATTTTTAGTGGAGACGAGGTTTCACCATGTTGGCCAGGCTGGTCTGGAACCCCTGACCTAAAGTGATCCGCCTGCCTTGGCCTCCAAAAGTGCTGGGATTACAGGCCACCATGCCCGGCCTGAATTTTTTCCTTATATATTCAGCACGTAAGTTCACAGGTAGTCTGTTCATTTATTTAATTTTTTAATTGTTTTGGTAAATGAGAATTTTCTTCCATTACATGGTCTATCTGGATGTTTCCATCACATGGTTTTAAATGATTTCCCTTCAGGATGTTGAAGTAGAAACAATGTAATATATACTTAATATATGCTGGATCTGTGTGTATGTGTGTGTGTATGTGTGTGTGTGTGTGTGTGTGTGCGCGCATGTGCATGATATAAGTTAATTTTAACCCTTACCATAGGGCTGGTTAATTAGTTTTTAAAGATGCTAGTGTATCAGAAATATATACTCAAAAATATCACTTGATCACTTCAAATACTGTTATTGAAATATATACGAGAAGATTTACTGTTAAGATAGATGTCAGAAATATATGTTACCTATTATAATTAGGCTAATAGAGTTTAAGTTATGTGATAAGGCTGAAAAGCTTTTAAGGAACCCCACTGCCTTAGCAAAAATGAGGTTGAATATCCCAGGAAAAGCAAGCCCTGTTTCCCAAAGCTTGGTAGCAGCACCTAAGACAGGGAGTCTTACTTAATTTGTGTTTCTCCACCTCACATATTAAACCATGGGATGACCCAACTGACTTGCCCGCCCATCAGAATGCCATTATATCCACCTCAGACTGAGTCTTTTAAGCTAGATATTGGTCAGAATATATCTTGCCTTGAGATACAAGAACTAGTTATTTGATCAATTTTGAATACTTGATAGTAACCATTTGTACGTGTCAGAATTTGATCTAAGTCCTAATTTTGTTATTAAATACAATGCAGTAACAGGAACTCTTCCAGGCTGTTGTCCCAATGACCTTGCACACTTCCACACTGGCAACATAGGGAAGGCTTAAAAATAGCTGATCTCGCAGAATGCCCTGTGATTCTCCTGGAATGTAAAGCATGAGGGTCTTAGGAGGAGTTGGTATGAGCCCACTTCTCGCCTACTGTCTATCCCATAGAAACCACCTCTGAGATAGTTTTCATCTCCCAGGTTCTGATAAGGTATGAGAATTTTTGGCTTCCCTTCTCCTTTTGGGTCTAGCTGCACACTGTGACACTGGTTAGCTACAGTGTATATTTAGCTCCTCAGCAGCAGGGTGCCCCACCACTCGTGTTGCATTGTCATCTGCCTCCTTCGTCTTGGTGTTGTCCCTGTTCTGCTGTTGGGACAAGGGATGTAGTGACACATCACCTTTACTATTCTTGATTTTACTGTCCATGTAAGTAATACAATGTCTGCAAATAGAAAGGGCTCCTTGCCCCTTTCACATCCACATCTGTCAGACTTGTTAGACAGTTTTCCTGGGAATAAAGGTTTGAGCTCCATATGCCTCTAATAATTGGAGACTAGACTTACTGTCATTTTCCTGAAGTCTAATACTTGTTGTATAGATAAAATGGTTCTAGGTCATCATAGTGGTATATGAGAAGGGTATTGATTTTTGTACTTGTTTTAATCGTAACACTTTAAATTATTTTAACATTTATAATAGATTTTAGTTTTTTCTTGGGTTTTCTAGTTTCTGTTACTTTGAGATGACACCGTACTTCCTGTTAAACACTGTCTTTAGTCAGCCTATGTACAGTTAATTCTCATTAATCTTGGTGGTTATGCTTTTATAAAGTTACAGTGATCACCAATAATAAATACAAATCCTTCGCTCCTAAGGGAAAATTATATATATGTTACATTAAATAATTTGATATTACATGCAATCATAAAGAGTAATTATATAATACAATTATACATTTATCTCACAAAGATTATAATCTTAAATTTTAAAAACTACTTGTCTTGATAGATTCCATTTCTTTTGTTTTACAAAAGATAAAATGAGATTCAGAGCATTAAGTGACTTTCCTGAGGCTGCCCCACTAGCAGATGCCACAGCTAGGATTCAGCTGGAGCTTCTGGTACCACACTGCGCCGCTCCTCCTGTCTTTATCCTCTTGTCATCACTGTAAGGGAGCTGAAATACAAGCAGAGTGTTACTTTGTTTGACCTCATCTGGCAAAGGAAGAAATGAGTGACTCAATTTTTTTTATCACTTTGCATATGTCCTTGAATGATGGCAAAAATGCTATGAATATTCATTACAAAGACATTTTAGTGAGTAGGCAAATTTATAAGTATAGACATGAGTTCTGGTTTCAAGCAACGTGATACTCTTCACGTATGGGGAGAGGATTAAGGGTTAAAGCCCATCAGAAGAAGAAACTCAATCCTGGATTTGGTCAGATACACTTGGATATTGACACTGTGGAAATTTTAGCTCCAGAATATTCATAGCTCAATGCCAAACTGACAAGCTGAAAGTCTAGAACAAAATCATAGTGTTTCATTCATTCAGTAGTGTTTTTTACAAGAATCGATGAGGGGAAAGGAATGGTATTGCAAGGGACAAAAGCCAGATATTGTATAGTGTAATGTGACTCACACTAGAAAAATATTGAAATCAAGCCATAAAAGTAACATTAAAATTCAACAAGAGGAAAATAAAGTGATAAATGTGCATACTGCATTATATGCTGAACTGAAATCTAAAAACTTAAGAGAATATTTTTTCAACATTTCAAATGAATAGAAGTTCCCTAGTGGTCAATTATAGTTATCAATGACTTTAAATGTTTCTAGCTCCTCCCAAACACAGTTTTATCATTAAGTCTGCCATTCATAGGCAGAGATAATCTATGAGGTATCTATCAGGTATATATTATAATTATAGACCTCTTGTGGGGCTGTTAGAAGATATTTTAATGGTTTAAACTCTACCTCTTAAAAGGTGTAACTCCTTCACAAATAATAGTCTGAGTTCATTTGATTAACTTATTCAGTCTCTCATGCTGGGTTTCAGAGACTATAATCTAAAACTGCTGGAATGTAGTTAGCAGAAGTAAGTTTTAATGCAATTGAGAAGATACTAATATTGAGCCATGAGTAAACACTCCGTTGAAACTTTAGTTAGCAAAGAAGGCAACATAAGAATACTTTGACAGTATTATGACAAATTTCAGAAATTTCCTTTCCTTTACTCCAGAAAACAACAGAAAACAAAGCACCTGTGACCTGTCAGGGGGTGGGGGGCAAGTGGAGGGAGAGCACAAACCTGCATGTTCTGCACAAGTGTCCCAGAACTTGAAGTAGAAAAAAAAGTCATAAAATTCAGGGATACAGGGTTTCTCGTAGGCACTGACTTGAGAATAATTGCCAAAAATGAATAGTCTTGGAGCCTAGAAATGAAGACAAGTACTGTGTTAGTTTGCTGAGGATAAGGGCTTCCAGCTTTATCCATGTCCCTACAAAGGACATTATTTCATTCTTTCTTATGGCTACATAGTATTCCATGGTGTATATGTGCCACATTTTCTTTATCCAGTCTATCAATGATGGGCATTTGGGTTGGTTCCAAGTCTTTGCTATTGTAAATAATGCTGCAATAAACATAAATGTGCATGTGTCTTTGTAGTACAATGATTTATATTCCTTTGGGTATATACCTAGTAATGGCATTGCTGAGTCAAATAGTATTTCTGGTTCTAGATCCTTGAGGAATTGCCACACTGTCTTCCACAATGGTTGAAATAATTTACATTCCCACCAACAGTGTAAAAGCATTCCTATTTCTCCACATCCTCGCCAGCATCTATTGTTTCCTGACTTTTTAATAATTGCCATTCTGACTGGCGTGAGACGGTATCCTATTGTGGTTTTGATTTGCATTTCTCTAATGATCATGACGATGAGCTTTTTTTCATGTTTGTTGGCCACATAAATGTCTTCTTTTGAGAAGTGTCTGTTCATATCCTTTGTCCACTTTTTGATGGGGTCATTTTTTTTTTCTTGTAAACTTGTTTATGTTTCTTGTAGATTCTGGATATTAGACCTCTTTCAGATGGCTACATTGCAAAAATTTCCTCCCATTCTGTAGGTTGCCTGTTCCCTCTGATGCTAGTTTCTTTTGCTGTGCAGAAGCTCTTAGTTTAATTAGATCCCATTTGTCAATTTTGGTTTTTGTTGCATTGCTTTTGGTGTTTTAATCATGAAGGTTTTGACCATGCCTATGTCCTGAATGGTATTGCCTAGGTTTTCTTCTAGGGTTTTTATGGTTTTGGGTTTCTTGTTTAAGTCTTTAGTCCATCTTGAGTTGATTTTTGTATAAGGTGTAAGAAGGAGGCCAGTTCTAGTTTTCTGCATATAGCTAGCCAGTTTTCCTGGCATCATTTATTAAATATGGAATCTTTCCCCATTTCTTGTTTTTGCCAGGTTTGTCAAAGATCAGATGGTTGTAGATGTGTGGTGTTATTTCTGAGGTCTCTGTTCTGTTCCCTTGGTCTATATATATGTTTTGGTACCAGTACCATGCTGTTTTGTTTACCATAGCCTTGTAGAATAATTTGAAATCAGGTACCATGATGCCTCCAGCTTTGTTCTTTTTACTTAGGATTGTCTGTGCTATACAGCCTCTTTTTTGGTTCCATATGAAATTTAAAGTAATTTTTCTAATTCTGTGAAGAAAGTCAATTGTAGTTTAATGGAAAGAGCATTGAATCTATACATTACTTTGGGAAGTATGGCCATTTTCACAATAAAGATTCTTCCTGTCCATGAGCATGGAACGTTTTTCCATTTGTGTCCTCTCTTATTTCCTCGAGCAGTGGTTTGTAGTTCTCTTTGAAGAGGTCCTTCATGTCCCTTGTAAGATGTATTCCTAGCTATTTTATTCTCTTTGTAGCAATTGTGAATGGGAGTTCATTCATGATTTGGCTCTCTGCTTGTCTATTGTTGGTGTATAGGAATGCTTGTGATTTTCACACATTGATTTTGTATCCTGAGACTATGCTGAAGTAGCTTATCAGCTTAAGGAGTTTTTGAGCTGAGATGATGGGGTTTTCTAAATATAGAATCATATTGTCTGCAAAGAGAGGCAATTTGACTTCCTCTCCTCCCATCTGAACACTTTTTATTTCTTTCTCTTGCCTGATTGCCCTGGCCAGAACTTCCAATACTACGTTGAACAGGATTGGTAAGAAAGGGCATCCTTGTCTTGTACCAGTTTTCAAAGGGAATGCTTCCACATTTTGCCCATTGAGTATGATTTTGGCTATGGGTTTGTCATAAGTAGTTCTTATTATTTTGAGATATGTTCCATCAATGGCTAGTTTATTGAGAGTTTTTAATATGAAGAGCTATTGAATTTTGTCAAAGGCCTTTTCTGCATATATGAGATAATCATGTGGTTTTTGTCATTGATTCTGTTTATGTGATGGATTATGTTTATTGATTTGCATATGCTGAAACAGCATTGCATCCCAAGGATAAGGCCAACTTGGTCGTGATGGATAAGCTTTTTGATGTGCTGCTGGATTTGGTTTGCCAGTATTATATTGAGGATTTTCACGTCGATGTTCATCAGGAATATTGGCCTGAAGTTTTCTTTTTTTGTTGTGTCTCTGCTAGGTTTTGGTATCCGGATGATGCTGGCCTCATAAAATGAGTTAGGGAAGAGTCTCTCCTTTTCAGTTGTTTGGAATAGTTTCAGAAGGAATGGCACCAGCTCCTCTTTGTACCTCTGATAGAATTTGGCTGTGAATCCGTCTTGTCCTGGGCTTTTCTTGATTGGTAGGCTATTAATTACTGCCTCATTTTCAGAACTTGTTATCGGTCTATTCAGGGATTTGACTTCTTTCTGGTTTAGTGTTGGGAGAGTGTATGTTTCCAGGAATGTAACCATTTCTTCTAGATTTTCTAGTTTATTGATGTAGAGGTGTTTATAGTATTCTTTGATGGTAGTTTGTATTTCTGTGGGATCAGTGGTGACATCCACTTTATCATTTTTATTGCATCTATTTGATTCTTCTGTCTTTTCTTTTTATTAATTTAGCTAGTGGTCTATATTGGTAATTTTTTCAAAAAACCAGCTCCTGGGTTTATTAATTTTTTGAAGAGTTTTTTCTGTCTTTATAGCCTTCAGTTCCGCTCTGATGTTAGTTATTTCTTGTCTTCTGTTAGCTTTTGAACTTGTTTTCTCTTGCTTCTCTAGTTCTTTTAATTGTGATGTTAGGGTGTTGATTTGAGATCTTTCCAGCTTGCTGACGTGGGCATTAAGTGCTATAAATTTCCCTTAACAGTGCCTTAGCTGTGTCCCAGTGATTCTGGTATGTTGTCTCTTTGTTCTTATTAGTTTCAAAGAACTTTATTTCTGCCTTAATTTTGTTATTTACCTAGGAGTTATTCAGGAGTAGGTTGTTCAATTTCCATGTAGTTGTGCAGTTTTGAGTGAGTTTCTTAATCCTAAGTTCTAATTTGATTGCACTGTGGTCTGAGAGACTGTTTATTGTGATTTCTGTTCTTTTACATTTGCTGAGGAGTGCTTTACTTCCAATTATGTGGTCAATTTTAGAATAAGTTTTATGTGGTGCTGAGAAAAACGTATATTCTGTTGATTTGAGTTGGAGAGTTCTGTAGATGGCTACTAGGCCCACTTGATCCAGAGCTGAGTTCAAGTTCTGAATGTCCTTGTTAATTTTCTGTCTCATTGATCTGTCTAATATTGATAGTGGGATATGAAAGTCTCCCACTATAATTGTGTGTGAGTCTAAGTCTCTTTGTAGGTCTCTAAGAACTTGTTTTATGACTGGGTGCTCCTTTACTGGGTGCATATATATTTAGGATAGTTAGCTCTTCTTGTTGCATTGATCCCTTTACAGTTATGTAATGCCCTTCTTTGTCTTTTTTTGATCTTTGTTGGTTTGAATTCTGTTTTATCAGAGACTAGGATTGCAACCCCTGCTTTTTTTTGCTTTCCATTTTCTTGGTAAATATTCCTCCATACCTTTATTTTGGGTCTATGTGTATCTGCATGTGAGATGGGTCTCCTGAATACAGCACACTGATGGGTCTTGACTCTTTATTCATTTTGCCATCCTGTGTCTTTTAAATGTAACATTTAACTCATTTATATTTAAGGTTAATATTGTTATGTGTGAAGTTGATCCTGTCATCGCAATGCTAGCTGGTTATTTTGCACACTAGTTGATGCAGTTTCTTCATAGTGTCATTGGTCTTTATATTTTGGTGTGTTTTTGCAGTGGCTGGTACCAGTTGTTCCTTTCCATATTTAGTGCTTCCTTCAAGAGCTCTTGTAAGGCAGGCCTGGTGGTGACGAAGTCTCTTAGGATTTGCTTGTTTGTAAAGGATTTTATTTCTCCTTCACTTATGAAGATTAATGTGGCTGGATATGAAATTCTGGGCTGGAAATTCTTTTCTGTAAGAATGCTGAATATTGGCCCCCACTCTCTTTTGGCTTGTAGGATTTCTGCAGAGAGATCTGCTGTTAGTCTGATGGGCTTCCCATTGTAGGTGACCTGACCTTTCTCTCTGGCTGCCCTTAACATGTTTGCCTTCATTTCAACCTTGGAGAATGTGATGATTATGTGTCTTGGGGTCAATTTTCTTGTGGAGTATCTTAGTGGTGTTCTCTGTATTTCCTGAATTTGAATGTTGGCCTCTTGCTAGATTGGAGAAGTTCTCCTGGATAATGTCCTGAAATGTGTTTTCCAACTTGGTTCCATTCTTCCCATCACTTTCAGGTACACCAATCAATCAATCATAGGTTTGGTCTTTTCACATAGTCCCATGTTTCTTGGATGCTTTGTTTGTTCCTATTCAGTCTTTTTTTCTCTAATCTTGTTTTCATGCCTTATTTCAGCAAGGTGGTCTTCAATCTCTGACATCCTTTCTTCCACTGTATTGATTTGGCTATTGAAACTTTTGTATGCTTCAATAAGTTCTCATGCTGTTTTTTTCAGCTCCATCAGGTCATATATGTTCCTCTCTAAACTGAGTATTCTAGTTAGCAATTCCTGTAACCTTTTTTTCAAGATTCTTAGCGTGCTTGCATTGGGTTAGAACATGCTTCTTTAGCTCAGTGGAGTTTGTTATTACCCACCGTCTGAGGCCTACTTCTGACACTTCGTCAGTCTCATTCTCCATCCAGTTTTGTGCCCTTGCTGGAGAGGCATTACAATCACTTTGAGGAGAAGTATTCTCACTTTTGGAAATTTTTAGCATGTTTGTGCTGGTTTTTCCTCATCTTCATGGATTTATCTATCTGCCTTTGATCTTTGAGGCTGATGACCTTTGGATGAGGTTTTTGTGGTGGGGATCTTTTTTGTTGATGCTGTTGTTGTTGCTTTCTGTTTGTTAGTTTTCCTTTTAACAGTTAGGCCCTTCTTCTGCAGGTCTGCTGCCATTTGCTGGAGGTCCACTCCAGACCATGTTTGCCTGGGTATCACCAGTGAAGGCTGCAGAACAGCAAATATTGCGGCCTGCTCCTTCCTCTGGAAGCTTCATCCAGAGGGACACCAGCCTGATGCCAACCAGAACTCTCCTGTATGAGGTGTCTGTCGACCCCTGTTAGGAGGTCTCTCCCAGTCAGGAGGCAAGGGGGTAAGGGACCCACTTGAGGAGGCAGTCTGTCCCTTAACAAGCTGATGTGCTGTGTTGGGAGAATTCCCCTTGTCAGGATTAGTCACTCTCTTCAGAGTCACCAGGCAGAAAATATTAAGTCTGCTTAAGTTGCCACTGCAGACACCCTTCCCCAGGTGCTCTGTCCCAGGGAGATGAGAGTTTTGTCTGTGAGTCCCTGACTGGAGCTGCTGCATTTCCTGCAGAGATGCCCTGCCCAGTGAAGAGGAATCTAGAGAAGCAGTCTGGCCATAGCAGCTTTGGTGTGCTGTGGTGAATTCTGCCCAGTCCAGACCTCCCTGTCTCCTTAGCACAGTCAGGGGAAAACTGCCTACTAAAGCCTCAGTAATGCTGATCTCCCCTCCCCCTACCAAGCTGGATCTTCCCAGGTACACTCCAGAGTGCTGTGCTGGCAGTGAGAATTTCAAGCCAGTGGTTTTTAGCTTGCTAGGCTCCTTTGGAGTGAGACCCCTCAGCAAGACCACTTGGCTCTCTGGCTTCAGCCCCCTTTCCAGGGGAGTGGACGGTTTTCCTGTATCACTGGAGTTCCAAGCACCACTGGAGTACAAACAAACAAACAAACAAACAAACAAAAAAACACCACCTGCAGCTCGGTGCCTGCCCAAACAGCTGCCCAGTTTTGTGCTTGAAACCCCGGGCCCTGGTGTTGTAGGCTCATGAGGGAATCTCTTGATCCACAGATTGCAAAAATCTGTGGGAAAAGTGTAGTACCTATGGCAGGTAGCACAGTCCCTCACTGCTTCCCTTGGCTGGGGGAAGGAGGTCCTTTGGCTCCTCGCACTTCCCAGGTGAAGCAAAGACTCATCCTACTTCTGCTTGCTCTCAGTGGGTTGCACCCACTGCCTAACCAGTCCCAATTAGATGAAGTGGGTACCCAATTAGACGAACTGGGTACCCAATTAGACGAAATGGGCACCTCAGCTGGAAATGCAGAAATCACCCACCTTCTGCGTTGGTCTCACTGGGAGCTGCAGACCGCAGCTGTTTCTACTTGGCCATCTTGGCCCCTCCCTAAATATTTTAAGATTTTTAGAGATGAGGACAAATGAAAAGAAGAAGATGAGCAACATCTATTATGCTTTAAGGCATAATAAGAGATACAACACTTGTGCTTTCAAACTGAATACCAGATCTTGTGTAGTAATGTTATAGGGTCAGGATGGAAAGTGTTTTCTGAAAAAAAGAAGTTATACTTGAAGGTGGATCTTGAAGGATCCAGTTTTAGAATAATAGTGGCCTCTAATCTTCCCATGATCCACTCTTCCTCATGATTACCTTTACGGAGTCTGTCTTCATAGCCAGAAAACATTACTGTCTGGCCCAAACAAGAACAATAGTCCCACCTTATCCATAGGGGATACATTCCAAGACCCCCAGTGAATGCCTGAAACGTGCACATGGTACAAATTCTATAAACACTATGTTTTTTTGATTTGATAAAGGAGGTAGCCACTAAGTGGTTAACGGGCAGATCATTTATATATCGTGAATATGTTGGACAAAGGGATGATTCACATCCCAGTTAGAAGAAAGGTGTGAGATTTTAGCATGCTACTCAGCTGAACTATATATAGGTACTGAATGTGTGTAGAAAACAACAAGAAAGAACAGACGCAGACATTCAAACCAGAAATACTGGCTAGTCTGTCAAATGTCTGGAGACCCAAATTGACGCTTATCTGGTTCACATAAGGGCCAAAAGAATCAGAGGATGAATTACGGAATGCTCCAGGTAACAAGATATCCAGGCTTCTAAGGAAGCAAAATTTAAAAAATTTAATTAATAATAGAGACTACATCACTACATGTAACAACCATGTATATTGCCATGGTAAGCATCCAAACAAAAGATTTTGACGTTCTTGAAATTCTCTATTCTCCAGGTTGGAGAAATGACAAATCAGGTGTATAAATAAAGGTCAGACGAGTTTAATGGGAAAATATTGCCTAATATATATATTTCAAACACATATATATTTCCTATATAAAACAAGAAAATATTTAATATTATCTATTTTTATATCTATGCATTTTGTGTGTGTCTGTGTGTGTGTGTATATATATATATAAACAAAAAAAATTACCATAAAAAAGATAATAAAGTTATTTTTCTTTGTCTTTCTTTAGTCATTTTCTTCAGAAAGTAATCTGGAACTTCCTATATTCAGGCAAACCAGAATTCCTCTGTGACTGTGATGATTTGGTGCTCCTAAAAAGATTTCTAAAAGTAGAGAAATCTGAGCAGGAAGCTTGGTGGGTTCTTAAATTGACTCCAAGTTTCAGAAAAAAAAAAAAACATATCTGAAACTTGGAAATAGGCAATGGAAATTATCAGGTGTTCTTTCAGTGCTGTGGTGTTTGCCTGTTCGATTGGCCTTCTCTTGACAGCCTTATTTTAAAACTCTGTAAGTCTGAGGTTAACTTGTAACTTCTAGTCAGTAAAGTTGCCAATAATTTTTGTCTGCTGAAAAACAAAGCCTTAAATGTGGCAGTCTGCTACTCTCAAGAACTTCTAACCATTTTCTTAAATGCAACTGTCTTTTCCTAACATTTCTTAATTAGTTGCCTGTGAAACCAAGTTCCTCAATTCTCATTTCAATTGGTTTAAACATCTTACTTGTTACCTCATTAATTTCATGAGTTCATTATGAGTCTTGATTTTACATTTACTTGTTTTTTGGATATATTATATTTGCACATATTTATGGGGTACATGTGAAATTCTGTATATGTATTAATTGTGTAATGATCAAGTCAGGGTATTTAAGGTGTTCTTCACCTGAGTATTTACCATTTCTATATGTTAGATACATTTCAAGTCCTGTCTTCCACCTATTTGGAAATATCATCAACTATAGTTTGCTATCAAACATGAGAACTTATTTATTCTATCTCTTCTATGTTTATACCCATTAACCAACCTCTATTCATTCCCCCTAGCCCTGCAACTCTCACATACTCCCTTCATTTGGGTATCAATCATTTCACTCCCTACCTCCATGTGATCAACTTTTTAAGCTCCCACATATGAATAAGAACATGTGATATTTGTCTTTTTGTGCCTGGGTTGTTTCACTTAACATAATGACCTCCAATTCGGTCCATGTTGTTGCAAATGACACACTTTCCTCTTTTATGGCTGCATAATATTCCATCAATTAGGTAAACTACATTTTCTTTTTATATTTTTTATTTTATTTATTTTTTATTATACTTTAAGTTCTAGGGTGCACAATGTGCATGTTTGTTATATAGGTATACATGTGCCATGTTGATTTGCTGCACCCATCAACTCGTCATTTACATTAGGTATTTCTCCTAATGCTATTCCTCCCCCAGCCCCCCACCCCATGACAGGTCCCAGTGTGTGATGTTCTCCACTCTATGTCCAAATGTTCTCATTGTTCAATTCCCACCTATGAGTGAGAACATGTGTTGTTTGGTTTTCTGTCCTTGTGATAGTTTGCTCAGAATGATGGTTTCCAACTTCATCCATGTCCATGCAAAGGACATGAGCTCATCCTTTTTTATGGCTGCATGGTATTCCATGGTGTATACATGACACATTTTCTTAATCCAGTCTATCATTGGTGGACATTTGGGTTGGTTCCAAGTCTTTGCTATTGTAAATAGTGCCGCAATAAACATATGTGTGCATGTGTCTTTATAGTAGCATGATTTATAATCCTTTGGGTATATATCTAGTAATGGGATCACCGGGTCAAATGGTATTTCTAGTTCTAGATCCCTGAGGAATCGCCACACTGTCTTCCACAATGGTTGAATTAATTTATACTCCCACCAACAGTGTAAAAGTATTCCAATTTCTCCACATCCTCTCCAGCACCTGTTGCTTCCTGACTTTTTAATGATCGCCATTCTAACTGGCATGAGATGGTATCCTATTGTGGTTTTGATTTACATTTCTCTGATAACCAGTGATGATGAGCTTTTTCATGTGTCTGTTGGCTGCATAAGTGTCTTATTTTGAGAAGTGTCTGTTCATATCCTTTGCCCACTTTTTGATGGAGTTTTTTGTTTTTTTCTTGTAAATTTGTTTAAGTTCCTTGTAGATTCTGGATATTAGCCCTTTGTCAGATGGATAATGCAAAAATTTTCTCCCATTCTGTAGGTTGTCTGTTCACTCTGATGGTAGTTTCTTTTGCCATGCAGAAGCTCTTTAGTTTAATTAGATCCCATTTGTCTATTTTGGCTTTTGTTGCCATTGCTTTTGGTGTTTTAGACATGAAGTCCTTGCCCATGCCTATGTCCTGAATGGTATTGCCTAGGTTTCCTGCTAGGGTTTTTATGGTTTTAGGTCTAACATTTAAGTCTTTAATCCATCTTGAATTAGTTTTTGTATAAGGTGTAAGGAAGGGTTTCAGTTTTCTACATATGGCTAGCCAGTTTTCCCAGCACCATTTATTAAATAGGGAATCCTTTCCCCATTTCTTGTTTTTGTCAGGTTTGTCAAAGATCAGATGGTTGTTGATGTGTGGTGTTATTTCTGAAGCCTCTGTTTTGGTGCCAGCACCATGCTGTTTTGTTTACTGTAGCCTTGTAGTGTAGTTTGAAGTCAGGTAGCGTGATGCCTCCGGCTGTGTTCTTTTGGCTTAGGATTGTCTTAGCAATGTGGGCTCTTTTTTGGTTCCATATGAACTTTAAAGTAGTTTTTTCCAATTCTATGAAGAAAGTCATTGGTAGCTTGATGGGGATGGCATTGAATCTATAAATTACCTTGGGCAGTATGACCATTTTCATTATATTGATTCTTCCTATCCATGAGCATGGAATGTTCTTCCATTTGTTTATGTCCTCTTTCATTTCGTTGAGCAGTGGTTTGTAGTTCTCCTTGAAAACGTGCTTCACATCCCTTGTAAGTTGGATTCCTAGGTATTTTATTCTCTTTGTAGCAATTGTGAATGGGAGTTCACTCATGATTTGGCTCTCTGTTTATCTTTTATTGGTGTATAGGAATGCTTGTGATTTTTACATATTGATTTTGTATCCTGAGACTTTGCTGAAGTTGCTTATCAGCTTAAGGAAATTTTGGGCTGAGACTATGGGGTTTTCTAAATATACAATCATGGCATCTGCAAACAGGGATAATTTGACTTCCTCTTTTCCTAATTGAATACTCTGTATTTCTTTCTCTTGTCTGATTGTCTTCTCCAGAACTTCCAACACTATGTTGAATAGGAGTGGTGAAAGAGGGCATCCTTATCTTGTGCTGGTTTTCAAAGGGCACAAGTTTTTGCCCATTCAATATGATATTGGCTGTGGGCTTGTCATAATAGCTCTTATTGTTTTGAGATACGTTCCATGAATACCTAGTTTATTGAGAGTTTTTAGCATGAAGGGCTGTTGAATTTTGTCAAAGGCCTTTTCTGCATCTATTGAGATAATCATGTAGTTTTTGTCATTGGTTCTGTTTATGGGATGGATTATGTTTATTGATTTGAATATGTTGAACCAGCCTTGCATCCCAGGGATGATTGTGGTGGATAAGCTTTTTGATGCGCTGCTGGGTTCTGTTTGCCAGTATTCTATTGAGGATTTTCACCTCGATGTTCATCAGGGATATTGGTCTAAAATGCTCTTTTTTTTGTTGTGTCTCTGCCAGGCTTTGGTATCAGGATGATGCTGGCCACATAAAGTGAGTTAGGGAGGATTCCCTCTTTTTCTATTGATCGGAATAGTTTCAGAAGGAATGGTACCAGCTCCTCTTTGTAACTATGGTAGAATTCGGTTGTGAATCCATCTAGTCCTGCACTTTTTTTGGTTGTTAGGCTATTAATTATTGCCTCAATTTCAGAGCCTTTTATTGGTCTATTCAGAGATTCAAATTCTTCCTGGTATAGTCTTGGGAGGGTGTGTGTGTCGAGGAATTTATCCATTTCTTCTAAATTCTCTAGTTTATTTGCATAGAGGTGTTTATAGTATTCTCTGATGATAGTTTGTATTTCTGTGGGATTGCTGGTGATTTCCCCTTTATCATTTTTTATTGCATCTATTTGATTCTTCTCTCTTTTCTTCTTTATTAGTCTTGCTAGAGGTCTGTCAATTTTGTTGATCCTTTCCAAAAACCAGCTCCTGGATTCATTGATTTTTTGAAGGGTTTTTTTGTGTCTCTATTTCCTTCAGTTCTGCTCTGATCTTAGTTATTTCTTGCCTTCTGCTAGCTTTTGAATGTGTTTGCTCTTGCTTCTCTAGTTCTTTTAATTGTGATATTAGGGTGTTGATTTTAGATCTTTCCTGCTCTCTCTTGTGGGCATTTATTGCTATAAATTTCCCTCTACACACTACTTGAAATGTATCCCAGAGATTCTTGTATATTGTGTCTTTGTTCTTATTGATTTCAAAGAACATCTTTATTTCTGCCTTCATTTCGTTATTTACCCAGTAGTCACTCAGGAACAGGTTGTTCAGTTTCCATGTAGTTGTGCAGTTTTGAGTGAGTTTTTTAATCCTGAGTTCTAATTTGATTGCACTGTGGTCTGAGAGACAGTTTGTTGTGATTTCTCTTCTTTCATATTTGCTGAGGAGTGCTTTACTTCCAATTATGTGGTCAATTTTAAAATAAGTTTTATGTGGTGCTGAGAAGAATGTATATTCTGTTGATTTGGGGTGGAGAGTTCTGTAGATGTTTATTAGGTCTGCTTGGTCCAGAGCTGAGTTCAAGTCCTGGATATCCTTGTTAACCTTCTATCTCATTGATCTGTCTAATATTGACAGTGGGGTGTTAAAGTCTCCCGCTATTATTGTGTGGGAGTCTAAGTCTCTTTGTGGGTCTCTAAGGACTTGCTTTATGAATCTGGGTTCTCCTGCATTGGGTGTGTGTATATTTAGGATAGTTAGCTCTTGTTGAATTGATCCCTTTACCATTACATAATGGCCTTGTCTCTTTTGATCTTTGTTGGTTTAAAGTCTGTTTTATCAGAGACTAGGATTGCAACCCCTGCTTTTATTTGCTTTCCATTTGCTTGGTAGATCTTCCTCCATCCCTTTATTTTGAGCCCATGTGTGTCTCTGCACATGAGATGGGTCTCCTGAATACAGCACACTGATGGGTCTTGACTCTTTATCCAATTTGCCAGTCTGTGTCTTTTAATTGGGGCATTTAGCCCATTTACGTTTAAGGTTAATTAGGTCAATTAGGTAAACTACATTTTCTTTGTCTACTCATCCACTGATGGGCACCTAAGTTGATGTATATCTTTGCTATTATGAATAGTGCTGCAATAATCACCCAAGTGCAGGAATCCTTTTGATATACTGATTTCTTTTCCTTTGGATAAATACCTAGTAGTGGAGTAGTGGGATTATTGGATTTCAGTTTCTTGAAAAATTACCGTACTGTTTTTCATGGTGGCTATACTAATTTACATTCTCATCAACAGTTTATTAGAGTTCCCTTTTCTTTGCATTCTCACCAATATCTGTTTTTCTGTTGTCTTTTTTCAATAGGAATTCTAACTGGGGTAAGATAATACTTCACTGTGTTTTTGATTCTCATTAAACCAAAATTATAATTAGCGATGTTGAACCTTTTTATACACCTTTTGGGCATTTGTATGTCATCTTTTGAGAAACATCTATTCATATCCTTTGTCCTATTTTTAATAGGATTATTTGTGGGTTTTTTTTAACTCTTGAGTTCCTTGAGTATTCTGGATGTTTGTCCCTTGTTAGATGAATCATTTGCAAATATTTCCTTCCATTCAGCAAGTTGTCTCTTAAATCTGTTGATTGTTTCTTTTACTGTTCAGGGGCTTTTTAGTTCATTATAGTCCCAGTTTGTTTATTTTTGTTTTTGTTGCCTGTGATTTTGAGGTCTTAGCCATAACGTATTTGCCTAGACCAATGTCTTGATGAGTTTTCCCTATGTTTTATTCTAACAGTTTTATAGCTTCAGGTCTTGTCTGTAAGTCATTAATCCATTCTGGGTTGATGTTTGCATTTGGTGAGAGACTGGGGTCCGGTTTCATTCTTCTACATGTGGTTATCCAATTTTCTCAGTACCATTTATTGAAGAGGATTTCCTCTCCCAAATGTATGTTCTTGATTGCTTTGTGAAAGATCAAATATGTGGCTGTACATTTGCAAATTTATTTCTTGGTTCTCTGTTTTGTTTCATTGATCTGTGTGTTTATTTTTATACCAATACCTTGCTGTTTGGTTAGTACAGACTTGTAGTATATTTTGAAGTCAGATAGTATGATGTCTCCAGCTTTGTTCTTTTTACTCAGTACTTCTTTGGCTATTTGGGCTCCTTTTTAGTTCCATAAGAGTGTTAGAATTGCTTTTTTCTATTTATGTGAAAAATAGTGTTGGTATTTTGATAGGGATTGAATTGAATCTGTAGATTGCTTTGATTGGTATGTTCATCTAACAATATTAATTATTCCAACCCCTAAGCATGGGATGTCTTTCCATTTGTGACCTCTTGAATTTCTTTCATCAATGTCTTATAGTTTTCCTCATAGAAGTCTTTTACCTTCATGGTTAAATGTATTCCTAGTCATTTTTTTTTGTAGCTACTCTAAATGTAATTGTCACTTTGAATTCTTTTTTGACTATTTCATTATTGGTCTATAGAAATGCTACTGATTTGTATACATTGACGTTGTATCCTACAACTACTGAATTTGTTTACCAGTTCTAACAGTTCTTTGGTGAAGTCTTTTGGTTTTTCTAAATGTAAGGTCATGCTCTCTGTAGAAAGAGACAATTGATACCCTCTTTTCCAATTTGGATGGTTTTACATTTTTGAGAATTATACTTTAACAAGGTATTTACAGGAGTTTATGAATTTGGTAGACCTACCTTGCCCAAGGACCAGGTCTTTTTAGTTTGAAAGCAGTACCCAAAGATGGCTGTGTTTTTGAAGAATAATTTTTGCTCACAAATTTTAGAAAAAAACCTATAGATGAGACAGTGATAAATATATTTATTGACAACAGGCAATATGTTATGCTTATGTCCAAAATAGTTGGATTGTCTAACTAAGACCCTTATCTCTGGCCATCAAGAAACACAGAAAGTCAAGGGAATCATGAAAACACTCGTTCTTGAAAAAAAATTAAACAGAACACTAGGAATTAAAAGATGTTGCATAGAATATTGCTTAATCTGTGGAAAAGCCAATGAATTATTGTTGCCAGTCTGCTGTGTCTTTTAATTTCTGTTTGTCACTGTTGCTCTTCCTTCATAGTGTTATCATCATGTTCTGTGCCCCAGAAGGCTGATCCCTATGGACTGAATCACCTGGTGAGTGCTTCTGGTTAGTTTCAAATAGGACTCAGTCAATGGGAAGTACTAGCCGAAACTGGAGTATGGGAGGAAAGAAATGTTGGGGAATGTCACCCCTGCTCCTTCCTCACTTTGATGTAAACTTACCACCACCACTGCTCCTGCCACAGGCTCCTCCTACATGGTGTTATCTCTCATCAGGATCCTGTATTATTATTTCCTTTCCTTTATCTTTCCTATGGACAATAAAGTCTAATTTCTGGGTGCCTCAACATCTGTCTACATCCTTAAACTAGAAATGGTTCTAAAACTGTACACAAATATTTGCTTCATTAAGGTCTTTTTTCCTGGAACCAACTCTCTTCTTAAATCAGCCCTCCACAGAGATGGCAGAACCAGTTCTTCATGCACCATCTGCTCTCTTTATAACCTGCATGACTCACCTCGGTTCTATCTTTGCCTCACGCATTTTCTTCTACATCCCAAAGTACTAGACAATATTTCCTCCTTCAGATTACATATTCAACTGAATTTGGTGTTTCCTAAACATTCCCTGTTCTTTCATGCCCATTATATATTTCTTCTTTTATTTATTTATTTATTATTATTATTTTTTGAGGTGGAGTCCCGCTCTATTACCCAGGCGGGAGTGCAATGGCATGATCTCGGCTCACTGCAATCTCTGCCTCCCGGGTTCAAGTGATTCTCCTATCTCAGCCTCCTGAGTAGCTGGGATTGCAGGCACATGCTGCCACACCTGGCTAATTTTTGTATTTTTAGTAGAGATGCGGTTTCACCATGTTGGCCAGACTGGTCTTGAACTCCTGACCTTGTGATCCGCTCAACTCGGCCTCCCAAAGTGCTAGGATTACACACATGAGCCACAATGCCCAACTTATATGTCTTCTTAAAATAACCTTTTCCCAATTTTTGCCCTGGAAGAGACTAATGATTGCTGTATATCAATCTGCCAAACACTGATTTTGAAAGACTGCCAAGGTCTTTAATGTAATAAAGTTGGGGAGGGAACAATATTAATATCTTATATACCTCTGTACATCAAAGAGTTCCCTAAATATCAACTCATGAAATTTAATAGTAAATTATACAGTTCCCAGCATATTACCATCTATATCTTTTGCCCCTTTGCAAACACTGAATGTTCCCTAATTAATGATAGTTCTAGTACACCTGCTGTATTTCATTTACATTGTGCAAAAAATAACACTTTAGATTTAAATGATGCCTAAATTTTTGCCATGGCAACATTCTTTTTTCTAGTTCTTTAAACTTAATCTTATGCCACCTGTCTCTGTGTACCCAACCATCCCTCATATCTAAATCAGAATTCTCTTTTCTAAGGTCACTTTTGATTATGCATATTTTTCTCCTACCTAATCAACACCTCTTAAACCTCCAGCCTGAAAATCCCACACGCTTAGACAACAGTGACCGCTCTAAATTATTCTTCATATTAAAATTAGTGATGTATAGAAATTTCTATTATAAGGCATTCTCAGTATCCCTGAGCATTATTTTGGGACTTTCACTAGAGATCCCCACAACACTCAATCTTGAAGAACCAGCTCATATAAAACCTCCACTGTAATTCCCTTCTTAACTGCTCTTGGTTTCAAAGAGAATTTCCTTTTCTATGTTACATTTTATAAATGACCTTATTATATTGTTTTCCACATGGTATTGTTATTATATGTTTGCACACATGTATCTCTTGCTGTGTTGTCAATCCTGGAAGCCTAGGTCATGTCTGAATTATCTTTGTTATCTCCAGCCTCTAACATTGTGATGGCTGTCACTTAAAATTTTGATCCATAAAAACTTGAATAAATGAAGAAAGAGAAGGATTACACAGTATTGATTTGGTTACCATTTACTTTAATGGCATTCAGTTTGCATTACATCCTGGTCACATTAATTGGGCTTGGATATGTTCCACGTCTCCTGGACACAGGGATACTTTTAATTTCATTTTTTTTTAATTCTGAGCTTATTATTTCATGGTTTGACTCCTAGAAAGTAACTTTCCCATTCACTTTAAGGGAATATTTGTGTAGCCACTAAAACTTAGCTTATCAGTGGGGTTTATAGGGAGCCGAGCATGTTGATGGTTTAACTTCATGAAGCAGGAATCATCAGTGATAAAATCATCATTTTATCCCAATAGTTTGTCACATTCAGCCAACTCAGTTATTTTCTTTGCTTCTGAGTCAACACACCTAGCAAGTAGTTCTTATTTATCTAGAACAAGCCTACCTTTTCACAATCCCTGACTGCAACAACATATGCCTGTATTCACAGAGGTTATGAATTGAGGTATTTCTTTAGGATGATCTTTAGTAGTATCTACAGTGCTTTGTAAACTATGAAGTACTACAACAAGATAAGAATCAATATCATTGCAAATGATAAATGTGGCAATTGAATTATTTTTAGAAATTCATTTAAAAAATGTACTTCAATGCAACACTCTTCAGAGTAAGCACCTTCCAGGCTACATTTGCCTTTGTTAGTTTATACAGATCATCTTGTTTGTATATTGTGGGTTACTATTAATAATATGAGCTTGCCTTCTAGGGAAGGTATGAAAAAAGAACTAATTAAGGAAGAACATTAAAAATTCAGGAGCAATGAAGCTAGTATTCTTACACATTGTTGAATACCAAATACCGTGGAGGCTTAACAGTTTTCAAAATTGTCCTCCTAGAGTGGCCTAACTTATTTCTGTTATCTGTTTTAGCATTTTATCTCTTGTTGCTAAGACAAAGACATCTTTGCAATCACATACTTATCTCATTCTTCTACTGTACTTGTGATTTTTTTATTGAAGCTAACATAGGGTATTGGCATCCAACTCTCTTTCATTCTTGACACATTGAGGAACCATATAGTCTTTTTTACCAGAAACCCAGGTACCATGCTAGGCTCTGACAGTATATAGTCGAATATGACATGAAGTCTGTTTTAGACAATGTACAGTCCAGTATGAAATAAAAAAATAGTTTCAACATATGCTAATAAAATATGGATTACTTATGATTATAGATTAGTTTTTTAGCACTGAATAACGGTATTGGGCATCATTAATATTCTTAAATATGTGGCCAGGAATTGAATTTTCTTTCTTATTTTTATTCTTTTTTATTTTGGCCCAAACTCTCCATACCAGCTAATGTAATTGATTTATGACTACTGGTTTCAACTTGGAAAAGTTGGTTAGATCTGGTACTGGAAGTGACTCTTGTAAGAAATTAGCACCATAGGCTGGGCATGGTGGCTCACACCTGTAATCCCAGCACTTTGGGAGACTGAGGCAGGCAGATCATCTGAGGTCAGGAGTTTGAGACCAGCCTGGCCAACATGGCGAAACCCTGTCTCTACTAAAAATACAAAAATTAGCTAGGTGTGGTGGTGCACACCTGTAATCCCAGCTACTCAGGAGGCTAAAGTAGGAGAATCGCTTCAGCCCAGGAGGTGGAGGTTGCAGTGAGCCGAGATCATGCTATTGCACTTCAGCCTGAGAGACAGAGTGAGACTTCATCTCAAAAAAAAAAAAAAAAAAAAAAAGTAAAGAAATAAGTGCCATAGAGTTTCAAGATAAGAATCTTAAGGGTTATTTGACCATCCTTCCTACACAGTGTAATTGAAAGCAGGTATTGATTAAGCAACATGAATTGTCCAAGAAGTACACAAATACAGAACACATAAGTGGTAGCCTTCTTCTCAATTAGATTACTTTGTGCTGCCAAAGGTAAAATAAAAATAAACAAAATAATTAAAAACAGTTGTACCTTCAGGCAACAATTTTCTTATATATCAAATCTCATCTCAACAGTTGCTTAGTATAGAGTCCATTCTCAGGCAGCTATCTCCACATGTTCCCCTTGTGGTGGTCAGCAATTCTTGGCTGACATCCATCCTTTGTTCATAGCCAGTAGATGACAAGATCTATACCTGCATTCCCAGCACAACTGTTGAGATTCCCTCCAATCACACATCCTACCTCACCTGATCACTGAGCCATGTAGATATAAGGCATAGACTGGTTACTGTAGGTTATGTACTCCTAGCTACAGGCGGAAGGAGGAAAAAGGAATTGAATGCTGGGAAGGCAACAAAGATATGACATCCTGGTGTCTAATTCCAGCGGCTACTTTTCAGACCTAAACAGATTCAATAATTCTTTTTTGTCTTTGCATATGAGGGGCTGTCTTCTAAATTTTGAAGAACATTTTTGTCAATATGACTAGATTTTATATTCTTTATGGTACATTATTTTTCCATTTTGCCTTCTTGATTACACGGCTGCTGTCCATTTAGCAAAACTGTGAGTTCCACAGCATTATATATTTCTTTTTATCCTCAGCAAATACTCTGCATGGGGCTAGGCACACAATAAATATGCAGTGAACAAGTGGTAAATTGATGTGAATTACTGTCTAGCAGATCATTTCCCTCTATCAATCAGGAGGCAGTATTTCTTTTTCAGTTTATTCTTTCTGTACTAAGTGGAGATATCCAAGACCTGCAATGAGTTAGGCCTCTTCTCTCTGGCTTTGAATTTATCATTTAGTTTTGAGATTTCTTTTTTTTGAAAAATAATAAATAAATTTGGAACATATTATTTGTTCTGCATTCATAATTAAAATTTAAGAGGTAGTCATTTTTATGAGGACTTTGTCAACTCCATTACAATATTAGTTAATGTGATTTTGTGTGTGTAGGCCTGGAACAGATTGAACAAGCAGGGAAAATCACAGATTCATTTAATGATGTAGAAAATGCAAAAGTAATAACATTAAAAATTATAGATGCTCATGAAGGGATAATGAGCATTTTTAGTAAATAAGTTTCTGAATTTCTACCTTTGAAAAAATGTTTTCCTCCCTTTCCTTTTCTGCCTACACACACCTGTCAGTGACTGTGGGAACATATTTAACAAAAAACAAGGAAACTGTAGAAGCTTTTTGAGTGTTCATACACTATAAGCCTCACACAATCACTTTATAATATTGTTTCATGGATATAATCTTTTTCTGTACTGTCTTTAAACATCTGGATGAAATAGAAAAAATTCATCTAATATTAACAATGGCATGACCACCTGCCTTTCTAGGTCCACACTTGCTGGATCCTTATGCTCTGGTCACCATGACTTTTCCATCTTTACAACACAGCTCAGGGTCATCACACATGCTGTGGCTGCTGTCTGGAGTGTTCTTCTCTTTCCTGTTCACATAGCTAACTTCAACTCAGACTGCAGCTCTCAACACAAACATCACCTGATCAGATGCTTTTCCTGGCCCATTAATGCAAGTTAGGCTATTGTGCTATAGCACTCTACAGCTTTCCTTGATAGCTCTTACCCACATTTGTAATTCAGTGCTTATCTATATATTCATTTAGTTGATATCTGCCTTTTCTACTACCATGAGGCATAAAAAAGCATCTGTTCTTTTTTCCAACTATACACCCATGGCATAGAACAGTTCTTGGCTACAGAATGCATCTAATAATGATTTGTGTTTGAAAAATAGAACTTTCAGTCTCTTACTGAGTAATCAAATAGCTACCTAAGGCTGACCATAGTATAGTTTCCAAGGGTGAGTGCCATTAATCTTTTCCTTCCTTCTATGTGCCTACTGCTCCACCCATCACAAAATAAAATCTATTTTCCCTTCCCTTGAATCTGGGCTGGCCTGGAGAGTTGGCTTGATCAATAGAATGTGAAGAGAGTGATGTGCCAGTTCCAGCCCTGGCCTTTAAGAAATATATCACCTTGCTCAACCTCTCTCTTAGATGCCAACTCTCTGTGGAAAAGAAAACCAGGAAAGATTACTGGGTGATGAGATACTATACAGAGAGAGACAGAGACAGAGGTAGAGATCACATGGAGCAGTATTGAGGTGCCAGATGTGTTAAGGTGCTCTCTTGAACCTTCTAGCCCAAGGCAGCTGCTAGTTAAATGCAGCCAAGCCAATGACCCCAGCTAATGCCAAGTGGGGCAGAAGAACCTCTCTGTTGAACTTTACTTGAATTGTTAACAGAAGGGTCATAAGAAATGACAAGTTATTCTTCTTCTAAATTTGGGGTGTTTTTTTATACAGCATTAGCAACTGAAACTGTGGCCCATTAGACGTTGTCACCATCTCTTCAAAAAAAAAAAAAAAGAAACAAAAATTACATAGAAATTTAGACAACCTTCACAAGGTCATATGATTTGTAAAAGATAGGCTCAAGATTGTATTACACATTTTTTAAAAAAATAGTCTAGGGCTTTTTCTTCTATATCACATGAATTTACTTCACTGTCAGTAAAATATATTCTCCAGGTTCCTAAACAACTGCAATGTTGTCAATATTTACTGCATTTTATAAAATACAGACCATCAAACAGAGTGATTGAAGAGATTTGTGCAATGGAGAAATCAATAGACTAGGAGTCAGAAGACCTGGGTTGGGGTCCTCAGTTACTGCCCTCAACTCTGAGCAGTTACTTCATCTATAAAATAAGAACAATAGAACTCATCTCCAAGGCCTATGATGAAATTTAAATAAGATCATGTACTTTACAGCCTTTTGTAAGCTTTAAAGAGCAATGGACATGTTAGCAAATAATCAGGCTGTAATTTTAGAATCGGAAAGCCTTGAATTATTTAAAGGTTTACCCATTTTGCAATTACCATTAACCTTTGGGGTGTGATGTTTATGCAAATTCATTAGAATGAGAATAGCATTATTTCAATCATGATTCTAAAGGAAACTTATGCTCTGAGGAAGAAACAAATTATTCATCTGAATTTTAGTGATGTTCAAACAAAATAGCCTGATCTTTTTGATAAGGAACAGTGCAACTCTGAATTTTGAAAGTTTCTCAATACCAGGAGGGTCCTCTATTCTCTTTATGCTATAGGCTCAATTACAAAGTTAGAAAACACTTTTCTAAAACCATATTCGCCTAACTAGTTGGTACCAGGGGATATGACCATCCATTAATCAATTGACTGATAAGCTAGATTTTGCTTGCAAGTGAAAAAAAGAGGGCTAATGTAAAGTATTAGATGCTTATTAAAAAGGAGGGAACCAGTTCTCCAGCCCTTAGCTGTGTGGAAGAAAATGAAGCAAAGGTTAAAATAGCTGGAAGAAGAAATATTTTTACTAACTTCATATTTTGGCCAAGTATCAGAGCATCTGCAAAGTTAATTGGGTAAAAGGAATTATATTATATTTTCATTAGTTGTTAGCTTTACCTATCTTAGTCTGACTCCTCAAATACTTCCACATGACCATTTGATTATCTCTGCCTCCTTTAACAATACTACGCATGTTGGAAGGCAGTATTAATCAATTTTACTGAAAACAAAACCAGAGAATTCAAAAATAGTTGTAGCTGACCTTGACACTTTGCCTGCAGATTTGTGGACTGAAAAATAATGACAGCAGTCACGACAGACTAACTAGTCTTCCAGGATACGAATCTCAGTTGATTTTATATCCTGCAGCCATATATCATTTCTGAAACCAAACTAATCCTACTACTCTTACTCCTGCCAGCTCAATGAGTAGTTCATCTTCATCCATAACATTAAGGAAGAGAAATATTCTATATGGGCAAAAACCAATTTAAGCTCAGTGACAACTAAAGGAAGAAAAACAAATGGACTCTGAGCCATTCAGACTGCAGCCCAGAGATGAGGATAGAATCAAACTTAAAACAAAAAACTTCAAGCCATCATTTATTTTATAAATGTACTTTTCAGAGAAGGATTACAGGAGGGGAGTAGAATCCTGCAAGACACAGGATCAAATCCAAACACAAATTCATTCTACTGTGCTGTAAATTAAGGTATAATTGCATACTGTTTTCTTACCAATCAGGCCATTCAAGTACCTGAGAAATAAGACCAGCTCAGTAATTTCCAAAGCTCTTCAGTCATCGAAACCACCTAAAGATCTTGTGTAAAATACAAATCTGTGATCTTCATTTGAAGTATTCTGATTTTAGCCAGGTAAACCACTGGACTAAAGAATCTTGAAGTCCCATTAGAAGCCCCGAAGGCTGTGAATTATGTTATTGTCTACACAGCCAAATATCCTACACAGAAAACTAAAACTCTGCAAAATCTAGGGAATAAAATCAGAGGAAATCAGAGGGAATATAAATACCATCATCTTTTTCTTTTAGACCCTCCAATTACTCTGGAAGAAAGGCAGAACTTCAGAATCATAGTGGGTTTTGGAAATTTGGTATTTATGAGTATATTTTTCTGCTTGCTTTTCACAATATGGTTTATACTGGAAAGGCTGCCAGAAAATTGTGAATCCAAGGTCTGCTAAGGCCAACTCCCTCCACCGAAGTACCACCTTCCCCTGGAGAAGTCCTATGGACTGAGCCTCTTAGGATGTAGAGAACATTGGTTAAAGTTCTTTGATTTCCAAATGCAACTTTTCACTTATGGTCGTCCCACCTCCTATTGCTTTTGCCAAAGCTTCAAAAGATCAGTACTACTGCTACTTCTATGTCTACTGCCCTGGCCAGCTAGAAATCTCCTCAGGGATATAACGTGAAGAAAAGATTACTTCATCTTTCTATTCAGTACAATGGAGGAGAGAAAGGTATAACTGAAAGGGAGAGATTAATGCCCAAATTAATACAATAATTGTCCTTGGGAGTGTTTCCTGGTTTTGTTCATGTATTTGTGTCTTATAAACAGCACGGAGCATGTTTGGTGTTGCTAAACTTCCTCATGCCTCTTTCTGTTCTCTGTGTGCAGCCACTCCTACCCCTTGTGTCCCAGTACTTCCAAGTTTTCTCGTTATTTTGAGTTGAATTAACTCACATTAAAGCATTATGGAGTTAATGCCTTAGTCAAATTCCCTAACTAATTTCTATTTTAAAAATAACCTAGTATGTAAAATGTTTTACCCAAAAGAAAGTCTCTACTGGCCGGGTGTGGTGGCTCACGCCTGTAATCCCAGTGCTTGGGGAGGCTGAGGTGGGCAGATTGTGAGATCAGGAGATCAAGACCATTCTGGCTGACACAGTGAAACCCCATCTCTACTAAAAAAAAAAAAAATTAGCCAGGCATGATGGCACGTGCCGGTAGTCCCAGCTACTCAGGAGCCTGAGGTAGGAGAATCACTTGAACCCAGGAGGCAGAGGTTGCAGTGAGCTGAGATCGGCCACTGCACTCCAGCCTGGGTGACAAGAGTGAGACTCTGTCAAAAAAAAAAACAAATCCTCTGCTGGTAAATTAGACCTCAGAAGAAGAAATATTTTGGGAAGAGTTGCCATATATGTATGAAAACTAATTTTTTCCTACATGCCAAACAAGAAAAGCCTTCATTGGTTTAAATGAGATTATATATTCAGCAGAACTTGTAAATTTTTAATCTTATACTCAAATAATTTCATGCTCAAACACACAAAAAACCTTGTAGAATACATTTCTAAATACTCCTCTTAAAAATTGACTGAAATGGTTGAGGAAAACTTAAATAGGAAAAAATAAATCTTTGTGAGTTATCAAACTAGATGATAGTGAACTACACATTATAAAATAGGAATATTGACAATCTATAGAGTAGAAAGGAACAAACTGAGAAAGAAGTCACCAGTGGACTATAACTCCAAGTCACTAAAGGACTTATAACTCCTTTCCTGGAAAAAGTAATATGCCATTGTGAAAATTGCAGTGATGGAGGTCAAGATCTGAAGGCAAAGGCAAGTTGTGATGGCAGTGAGATTAATTTTACTCTACTTGGAGCCTGTATTAGTCAATCCTCACACCGTTATAAAGATACTACCTGAGATTGAGTAATTTATAAAGGAAAGAGGTTTAATTGACTCTCAGTTTCACATGGCTGGGGACCTTCGGGAAACTTACAATCATGGCAGAAGGGGAAGCAAGCATCTTCTTCACAAGGCAGCAGTAGATAGAAAGAGAGAAGGGGGGAGGGTGGGGGAATCTGCCAAACACTTTTTAAAATCATCAGATCTTGTGAGAAGTCCTTCACTATTACGAGAACAGCATGGAGGAAACTTCCCCCATGATCCAATCACTTCCCACCAGGTCCCTCCCTCTACATGTGGGGATTACAATTTGAGATGAGATTTGGGTAGGGACACAGAGACAAACCATATCAGAGCCCCTTTATCCAACAAGAATCATGAACATTTTGAGACAGCATCAGCAGGCTGTAAGAATAAGTGCTAGGTTGTGTAATAAGAAGGTTAAAGTGATGCTTGACTTGATTTCTCAATAGCATAAGGATATAAACTGTGGCACATATAAGTTACTTTTGATAAAAGGGGCTCTATTTATAGTTACATCATGAAAACAACAAATGCAAACAAGGAGTGCCCTCAATAAATCTAAATGTTCAGCCATTTCTACTTGTAAATAAATAAAATAGTACTTACTTATAAATAATAAGAAGATTCTTCAGCTTGGCAGAATATGTGTGAAGCCTGAAGAAAAATTTCCTAATTTGGAGGAGCAAGAGCATAGAACAAATGTTCAGGGTAAAAATGGACAGAATTTATCTATTTTTGCCATTTCCAGCCAACAGATATCAAAGCAAATGCTAGAAAACTGCTTCATAATATACAGCCATATTATTAAGAAGTTGATAGTCAACTGAGCTGGGTTCAGTCAAATCTCATGGTAATGTGGCCCAGGTATTCTGATGTAAAACATTTCAAAACTCTGGGGGTACAATGCATCATTCCCAGGATATAGTGTTCCCCCAAATCTGGTCAACAAAATTCGAGTTAGGAGATCAGAATTACCAACACTGTATACCTTGAGTATAAGATAATGGAACTCCAGAGTTAAAAAGGCTGCTTGTAGTGTAATACTTTTTAGTCAATATAAGAAAAACAATTGTGCAGAAGCAACATTCTCTAGTTAGTATTGCTCATAATTATAGATTGCATCTTACCTTCCTCAGACTGGTTAACAATTGAATGGGTGACAGAAAACTACAGCATCTCCCAGTCCTGCCTACCTTTTGATTGAAAGAATCAAAAAGCGCTTGATTGAAAGAATCAAAAAGCACATGAGTGAAAGAATGCAAAGAGGATCTCCCTTCATTGAGTAGGGTTCTGGAGAGATCTTCCCTGTTTTAGGAATAAATAAACAAGGGGAAAAGAGGCAATTAGATAATATAAATGGCTGTACTTGATAGGGAAAATGCCAGAAAAAGCAATTTCTATTTTTCTCCTACTACTGCCTTTGATTTGGTCCTATTACCTTCCCTTTTTCTGTCCCTTGGTGATACCACACAAATCCCATTTATTTCTGATCATTCACAGGGTTAAAACAAATTCAAGTCCAGCAGAGTTTAATTTAAAATAACAAACTCCCATAAGGACAAAAATTTCTCTTCTACTCCAATTTTATAACTGACTCAGGGCTTAGGGAATTTATGCGGGAAAAAAATACAAAACAAAACATGATCTGTCTATTCACTTGTCCTTCATCTTCTTCTCCTCCTGCTGGATCTCCCAGTGCCAAATTAGTGGAAGGGGCTTGCGTAGGAAAAGAGAGAAAAGTATTAAATCACTGCTATTGATATAATTTTGTCAGTGTCTTCTGTGGCAGGCACTTGATTGCTGGTAGAGGCTGTCTTATGTGACGCATTTGTGGGCTTATTTGGAAGCACCATATGGATTTCTGCACTGTAGAGTTTCCTGACCTGGAGAATAAGTTTGCTGAGTGACCTTTCACTGCCTCCATATCAGTTCTGCTCTTAAAATTATACCCTGCAAACTTAGACCTTTGTCTCCAGTCTGGCCAATCACATCTTGGATTGGGTATTCTTCCAGAAGGTAAAATAATGGCTCATCTCTGCGGAAATTCAGAGATTTTTGTCTTGACAAATGATTGTTTACTGTCTTTCCTCTCAAACCCTATCTTCCTGAGTTGTTGTTGACAGAAGCCAGACTTTTACAAACAAGGTCAAGAACAGCGCCTTGTTTATATATCTCTTCAAATTCCAGTGATACATGAAACATTCTTACAAAAAGTTTCTTACTACGAGGTGGGTCAGTTCCAGCTCTTCAGAAACCCACAATCTCCATAGTTTTCTTAGATCTCTACTCACTTGACTTGGGCTGGGTGAGTATGCGAAACAATTCTCCTCCATAAGGAGGAAAAAAAACCTCAAAGCTCATTCCCACTAGCTAGGGTTACATTACACTGTCTCAATACTTCTCTCTTCAGTTTATAGTCTCTTCTGTATTTATATAAAGAAGGCTGGAGCTGGATGATTGAGGAACAGACGCAGAACTATTAATAATTCTATCAGTTTTCTATTACTATGTAACAAACCACCACAAATTTATCAGCTTAAGACAATACATATTATTTCACAATTTCCTTTGGGTCAGGTGGCCTGACTGAGTCCTTGACTTAGGGTCTTACGAGGTTACAATCGAAGTCTTGGACAGGCTGTGTTCTAACCTGGAGACTAAAATTGAAAAGATCTGCTTCCATGTCCATGCAGACAGTTGGCAATATTCATTTCCTTACAGCTGTATGAGGGCCTCAGCTTCTTACTCTCTATAGGGTGGAGGCTGTCATCAGGTATTTGATGTTGCCCAGAGTTCCCTGCTATGTGATCCTTCCTGTAGGTAATTTTCAATATGTCTCTTTGCCTCTTGAAAGCTAGAAGCAGAGTATTTTTCTGCAGTTAGCTGAGTGGGAGTCTTAGAGTCTTAAATACTTATATATAAATTTTATAAGTGATTTTCAATCACTTTGACAGATAACCTAATCAAGAAATTGGTATTCCATCATCTTTGCCTTTTTCTCTTGTTGAGAAGCAAAGCATAGATTCTACCTCTACTAAAGGGTAGGGGAATATACAAGGGTGGGCATGACATATTGGGGGTCACCTTAGGATGTGTCTGCTAAATAGTTAAACCAGCCCCAAAGAGATATAACCACCCTTTAGAATGTGTTGGTGCTTATCTATTTATTGAAGCTTTGAGATTTTAGCAGTAATTGACATCGAAAGGGAAAGTCTCCACCAAATTTCTGTTACCAAAAAAAATCAAAACAATCAAAACTTAAGAAAAGATTCTATGAAATAAAAGGATTTGAATAAGGCATACAAGAGGTATGGGAATTGCATCTGTTTTAGAAATATTTAGTTCATGTATCAGAAGTGCATTCTTGACATCATTTTGTGATTTTAAAGAAAGCAAAATAAAATGCAGCTAATATAAAGCAAGGGAAAATAAGAGATAAGAGTACACACTACAATAACAAATAAAAATGACCTACTTAAAGAATTTAAAGAAAGGAAAAAATACCATAGTAAAAATAAGTTATAGATCAAGAAAAGAAAATCAACATTGTAGAAAATATAGTAATTGAATGGGAGGGCAAGATTATGAGCTATAGTTAAAAAGAAATACAAGTATGACTAATATTTTCATCATTTCCGTGTACTCAAATGATAATCTCATATTCAATGTTGCTAAATTGAGAAATATAGATTTAAATGTTTTATAAAGAATTACATCTAACCATATATATGATAAAATCCATCTGTAACAAGTCATTTTACCGGAAGAAAAATATTCCTAATTTATACAACACATAGGAAGAAAATAAAACAAGAAAATAGAAAACAAAATAATATAACTGGAGTAAGAGTAAAAAACCTACTCTGTTTAGTTTAATGTGGTTAATTTTCCAAATTTAAAAAGGGCTCTAAATGGAGTTTAAAAAAAATCGCAATTCATATATATAGTGTTAAATAGAATCTCCACTAAAGCATCAATACAGAAATTTTGACTAGTTTGATAATAATGCTAGCTCATTTCAAGGTTAGGGAAATTAGATGTCACCTTTTGATTGGAGGAATGTCAAAAAATGCAAATATAATTTAAAACTGCCACAACTTTTTCATGCTCCTGTTGTCTCTTCCAGGATTGGATCTTAGGGAGGAGGAATTAAAGAGAATAAGAAGTCATGATCTGGCTGTTGATCATTTCTGCCATGGCAGACATCCATCTTTCGTGAGGCAAACATCTTTCGTGGATCCATTTGTTCTATCTTTGAAAATTTATTCCGAAGCTACCTTCCACATTGCCCAGTTTCCTGAAAAGGTACTACAGTTTTGGCTATCTCCTTACAGGCTTCTTCTCCAAGTGCAGACTATATTAGTACCACCACCCACATTATCTTCCCATTACCCATCCTTCACCTTCCCATTACCATCACCGTGATGGGGAGGCATAGTTGTGCCCCGTAGCAGTGACTTTTCCACTGGTAAGAAATGCCTCTTTGCTTGACAAATAGTAGAAGTGATACTTGTCCAATGCTATCTGCATTTTCCTTGTCTTGCCATCCCAGGCAGATCCAAGCTGCTTCCTTCCTTCAGCCTTCCCTGTGTGAGAAGCAGGTGCAGGCTTCTTTGTTCATGTATGCCCTCAAAATGCCAGGGACAGCATTTAAGTTTTTCCCAAATTCCTTTGGTCATGCTTCATGGTCTCATGTGTATGCTTAGGGTGGGGGGACAGAGCAGTAAGCCAAGTATATCTATACTTGTATAAACTCCTTTGAAACAATCTCCTTTAGAATTTCTAGTCTTTACAAAGGTGAAAAGTAGATGATAGTGATAGACAAAGCAGGACCAGTTCTGGCATCTCTTAAGGTCTCTATGGATGTGGCTACCATTTATCTCAACAATATATAAAAATTAATCAGCTATTTTTCTCTGCTTTGTGGTGGTAGCCAAAAGTCTGAGTAGAGAAAAGTTTGTTTCTTAACATTCTATTGTAAAAATAATGAGTAACACTTAAAAGCTCGTGTTACGAACACTGTGTGTCTAAAACCTCATTATACATGCCAACAGCTTTAAGAGGTGGGCATTAGTATCACACCAATTTTCTAACTTAGGTGGGGTAAGCCAGGAAACATATTCAGAGATGGAGATTTGCTGGAAAGAGGTTTACTGGGGAGTGCTCTCGGGAACAATGCCTGTAAATGGATGAGGATTGCTGGGCTGGTCAAAGGGAGGAGTTGAACTGTGAGACATTTGCAACAGAGGCATCAGGTGATCTCAAGGGGAACACCACAGTGGGGGTTACCCTTCAGATTTGGCCTGAGTTAAGGCAAAATGGCTAGGACATTGTGTCTGCACACTGACCACTCATTGAGCTGGGAGTTTACCCATGGTTGAGGGCAACTCCTGCAAAAGCACTTAGCTGGGAGTCATTAGCAAATAGGGATCAGGAATGCCTCACTCCTGAAATCATGGTCTGTATGCTGACCTACAACACATATTAAATTTATTTATGATAAAAATTGAAGTTTAGTCAATTTAATTGTATTTTCCATTTTTACACAACCCACAGTTTGTAGGCACAGGAAATTCAACCCTGGACTTTCTGACTTTATAAATTCTCTTAGGATGAGAATTATGCCTATCCTAGAATCAGACTAATAGGAGGAGGAACCAACATGAAGGCACATAAAAATAAAGGAAGAAAGACATTAAAAAACAAAGGAGAAGGGAACAATGCAAGAATATTTAGCCTGGAAGAAGTGAAAAAAGAAATAGACTATGGCCATTGAAGAAAATTGAAAGGTGAATAAAGATCTTTTATGGGAAAAAAGCACAATGACCAGATGGAGTTTACAGATGAATTCACCTAAGCTTCAAAGACTGGATAATTTCAAATGTATTTATAATATACCAGAGTGTTGAAATTGTGGAGAGCTTAATTCATACTCTGAAGCCAGCATAACTTTAATTCCCAAACCTGACAAAATTATAATGCGAAAAAGAACTTTGTAAGTCAATTGCACTTGAGTATATATAATAATTCTGATTAAAATTTTAAGTAAAATCTAATAATTCATAAGAGAGTAAAATGCTTCATAAAAAAGTAGGGTTTATTTCACAAATTCAAGAGTAGATAAGTAGCTGGAAATTTCTAATACAATTCATTATTGAGGACTGAGAGTGTCTGTGTCAGCATGATTTGGATGAAACTAGACCATCTATGTCAACACGACCTGGCTATTTGTTTCAGAAAAACCTTGCCTAAGAAAGAACTACAAACTAAAAAATAATTTTATATTTTTTTTAATAAAATTCTTCCAGAGCTATTTATCAAAGACCTGGGTCTTCTGACCTGGGTTGTTTACCTATTAAATGACATTCTACTTATCAAACTTGCTTCAAGGCCTTTACTTTGCTATGTCTACCAGTCTAAAAACTATTGTATCTGAAAACTTGCCCAATCTTAATCAGTCCTCTACTTTGAAAGAGCTACTTTAAACCACTGAGCCCAGACACCAAAGACCTATAAATATACCAATTCTGACTTTCCTCCTGAGACACTGCTAAATCTCTGTTAAGTAGTTTTCTCCCTTACTGCAGTGAGCTTAAATAAATTCAGTTTTGTTTCATTAATAGGTTGTCTTGAGATATTATGGTAAGTTCAACAATATCAACAAATGTGATGTTATAACAATTATGCATGGAAACAGATATTAAATATTTTGCCATTAAGCAAATACAAGCTAAAAAGCATATTATTACATATATATTAAAACAGGTAACATTGAAAAATAGTGACAATATCAAATGATGGTACTGATACCAGCATTTGGTACAAATACCAAATGAGAAAGGGTAGATCTTTGATGTATCCTTGGGTTGTATCCTTGGTAGAAATGTGAAGTGGTACAACTTCTTTGGAAAATAGTTTAGAAATTTCTTATGAAACAAAACATACTATATAAGTCAGCAGTTACACTCCTGGGCATTTATTGCAGAGTACTGAAAACTTATGTCCATAAAAAAAAACCTGTAAACATAGCAGAGTATTTGTAAAGCTTTATTTGCAAAACCTTCAAAAGTTGAAAACAATTCCAGTGCCCTCAGTGAGGGAATGATTAAAGAAATTGTGGCAAATCTATATAAGGGAATGCTACTCCACACAATAAAATAATACATCATTGATATACTGCAACTACTTGAATGAAGTTAAGGTCATTATGTTGAGTAAAAAAAAAATCCAATCTCAAAAGATTACACACTGTGTGATTTCATTTATATTACATTCTTGAAATGACAAAGTTATAGAGATGAACATATTAGTCATTGCCAGGGGGACAGAAATTGGAGTGGGTACAAATATTAAGGGGTAGCACAAGGGAAACCTTTGTGATAATGGAACAGTTCTGTATCTTGATTGTGGCAGTAACTTTATAAATTTACAAGTGACAAAATTGATTAGAACTACACACACACACACACACATACACATAAACACACACACACCATTGGCAGGTGCTGAAACGGCATTTGATAAATTCAGCAGTCATTTCTAACAAAAACTCTAAGAAAATATAATGCAAAGAAAGAGCAAAAGTGCCTAATTTTAATAATACTATCCACTACAAAACAAACGTTATAACAGACCATGTCAATTAAAATTACTTTTTATACAGAAAGTATAGTAGTAATTGGACAATAAGTAATTTATATTAGAAGTTTTTATTACAATGTTGTGTTTTAGCATATACAAGTAAATTACTTACAATTATGGATTTGTGGTTAAAATGAAGTAATTGTAAAAGTAATAATAATGAGGATGATTTAATTGCTGATTCACCGTGCTCAAAATCCAATGAAGCTAGTAAGTCCCAAGTGAAACATAGAATATGCAAATACATTTCTATTAGTAAATTAAAGATTACCAATTTAGTTTCAGGAAAACAATATCATCTATCATGTTAATATAGCTTATTCAAATTATAATGGATTTTTAGTTTTATTTTGAATTTTATCATTTGCTTTGCTTTATGGTCATGGACTTGCATGCTTAAAACTTTTATAAAATTATGTATTTAAATGATATTATCATGAATAATTTGATTCAACATTGGTGTCCATGAGGATTTCTAAAACTTCTCTTCTCTATCCGTGTTTGATGATTATTATAGTTCAGGCATATATTCCTGGGAACTTTCCATCAAACAACCAGAAACTGTTGAGTCTTTCTTGTAGGATTATAGTGTAATAAATAATTAAAGCCCAATTTTGCAACATAAAACTATAACAAATATTTGAATGCTATTTGATAAGCATGCCATAAACACACCACAAGATAATTTTATCAAATGATTGAAGCCAAGAAATAAAATTTGTGACCAATAGATTCGCAAAATAAAGGAGCCACATAATCAGTATAATATATTGCAGGAGAGTGAAACTCTGTGATTTACAAAAGCTCTAAAAGAAACAGTTTACAAAATGTAATTCAGCACACTGCTTTCCTTAGAACTTCTTAAATCCAGTATGATTTTGAGATTCTTAAGTTACAACTGCAAAGACTATATTTCCAAATGAGGTCTCATTTATAGGTGCAGGGAGTTAGGCTTTGAAATTATCTTTTTGGAGGCCACAATTCAAAACACTACAATATCCGTTAAGAATCTTGATGGTTTGGGATCATGCCATGGAATGAAAACTTGAAGAGCCTAAGAATATTCTGAAGAAGGAAATGCTACACCAAGATCACACATTGATGCCTGAAGCACATTTGTCTTTCCAATCAGCTGAATTTATGTGTACATGTGTCTTGATAAGGTGGCTGGACTTAACTATTTCTTGTGTCACTTCCACATTTCAGATTTCACAATACAATCTAATCTAGCGGCAGACTTTTAACATTTTTGCTGATTCCAGAGTCCTGTACATCAGAATTTTAAGCTAAACCTTATAAAGGGACAGAAGGGAGGTGGGACCCTGTACCCAGTATCTCAGAATGGTTTGCCAGGCTGCCTGGATTAAAACACCATCGTTGCATTTGGTATGCTATTGAAGAAATGAAGCCAAATAAACAGGTCAAAAGAATAAGGAATAAGGTTATATGAATAAGCTTCCTGATAACCATTGTCAACATTACAGAGAACAGTTATCTTCTGTAGAAAACTTCAGGTGTTTCAGGGCTAAAGCAGGTCTGAAGGCTTCTGGGTAGGTAGTATAACCCAATCAGGAAATGGTTATTAAAATGGGTTCAACTTGGTTTTTACATTTTCTGTGTCCCCAAGCCTGCAAATTTTCACATATACCTTTCTGTATTTTCAGAAAATTCTATCCCTTATTAAAAGTGTTGGTTTTGTTCAATGGTTCGACATCTTCCCCTAAAAGTACATTTCCCCTAGCCTAAGTCACGCAGTCTAGGATAAATCCTCAAGTGCTCCGGAAAGGCAATCCAAGGTGAGTGTTGGTACTCCAAGTCTTGTAGAACAAGATCGTTTCAAAATGTGTTCACCAGCATGAATTGCTGATTTGTCAAGAAAGAAGCTGTTAATTTGGGCACTGCTCTCTATCTCTCTGTCTCTCTGACTCACACACACGCACACACAAACACACACACACTTTCCATTACTCAAGGGAAAACATTAATTTTCCAAACTAGTACATAAATTTTCCAAACTAGTACATAAATTTTCCAAACTAGTATAATCAAAGCCACAATTGATAATATTCTATTTTTTCACGTGCATCTTCAAAATCAGTATAGCTATACTCATTAGAGTCATTTTTGAGTTACCTAACACAGATTTCCAGAATACAACATATTCCTTGCTTTCCAATTTGTTTGAATATACCATTATTCAAAAATCTGAGCTTGGTGTGTTTTTTCACTGAAAATGTTCTCAGTAAGAAGTAACTATTTTCTTGGTGATACATAATTGTTATTTATCCCATTAGTTTTATAGGTATATCTTCTTAAATTTTGCAAAGTCATCATGAATATATTGCTGTTTACAATAATCTTTGAAACCTTCTGAAATACCAACTTACAATGGCATTTAATATTTGTAATTGTGAGTTCATATTTTTAGAAATAATTACTAAGTTTGCATTAACTTTTTGTGCCTCTTTTTCAATCAATTCACTGAAGAGAACCCCAGAGACATCCACAAGTAGCCTTGCTGGAGGATTTTTATTTGTTTATTTTACTAACTCACACTTATTTTTTCAAATTAAGTAATTAAAACGGCACTCTACAAATGAAAAAATCATAAGGACTTTTACATAAGGTAATTTTGTATCAGTGAGCTTCTGATAGGTTTTGCAGTAGTAACAAGTAACATTACAATCTCAGTTGTTCGCAGCAGGCTTATTTCTTTTCACATTATTTGTCAGTTCCATGCTGTTTTTCCAGGTATCTTCGTTATTCTGCAATCCAGACAGGTGGAGTAGGCTCTGCCAATGACATGCATTCCCATAGAAGAATTGTTCAATAGCACTTAAAGCTTCTGTTTAGATGTTGCATACTCACATTCAATTAATGGAAGCCAGTCAAATGGTCATGCTCAACATCACTGGATGGGAATTATATTCATCCCACAGAGAGGCACTGCAAGTCACATGGCAGTTGGGAGGGATGCGTAAACCTCTCACAGGGAGGGTAGCAGATAACTGAAGACAAAAACAAAATCTACCACAAACTTTTCTGAGTAAACATTTTAAGGAGCAACCTTGTCTTGTATTTGTGCATTTATGGGGTTTCTTAATGTCTGCTTTTAGCTACACAGAGGTAAAATATTGACCTGCATACTTCTTAGGAATTAAATTCTTTGTTAAAATATTATCTTCTTCCCTAACCTGACTGGAAGTAGAAGAGTGTGGTGATAAAGGGATAGTGACTTAATTCTCTCAAATATAAATGCAAAGAACACTATGCTTTTATTTCTATGACTATAAACTCATTTTTTTCTCTCCTAAACTTGCCATTCTCAAGTGAATCCTATGCTTACTGATGGTAGGAATTAATTACATTTATTATCTTTGGGGAGTTGAGTTGCAATTTTGCCAGAGTAAAAGATTGCAGAATCTCCTCTTGAGACATGTTTTTTACTATTATGATTAATTCTATCTAGATCCCATAACATTTATTATTTAACCATAACAGTAACACAAAACAATACAATTGCTTAGGTGCTGGTCATCAATCTTTTATGAGACTTTAAATGAGAAAACATAAAAAGGCATAGTATTTAAGCAGTGCGTCACAGTTTTTTTGTTCCCATTACCATAACCCTCAAGGCTTAGCTGAAGTATAATATGGTGATTAAAACTACCAGCTTTCTTTCATACAATCGGGATTGGAATAACTGATCAGGTAATATTTGGACATCCATTTAACTCTCTATGTCTCAGTATAACCATGGCAAAAATAATGAGTTTTTATTTCATTTATTTACTGTGAAAACTTTTTAAAAAGCCTGTTAAAAACTATAAAAAGCCTGACCTATCACAAAATAAATATTCAATAATAATGATTCCTGTAATAGCAATCATTACTAATACCATCATAATTCTTGTGAGGATTAAATGAGTTAATATCCATGTGTAAATCATTTATAATATTGTCTTGTACATAAAATAAGCACTACTAAAATGTTAGCTATAATATTATTATGTGCTATTACCATCAAGATGTACACTGTTCCGTTCTGAAATTTTCAACCTCATGGGTTACTAAAGATAGTTGGGAAAAGAGATATAAATTTATATTAAGAGACACAATGTTGACATACTCAATGATTGTTTTCCCAAACCCATCTCACCATTTTCCCTTTGTCCTTTTTCAATACTTCTTAATCTAGCATTGTGGGATCAAAGTTATTAATATATTTATTTTAGGACAAATCCCAATTCTGCCATATAATACTTCTATAACCTTGAAAAGTTATTTAAATTTTTTTAGCCTCAGTTTGCTTATATTTAAAATAAATGTATCATTTATTTAACAGCAGTTATTGCATGGTTCAAAGGAAATTATGAACTAAAGGAAACTAGCACCTCTTTAATAAGTACTACTTGAAAAGCAGCATCAGTGCATATTCACAAATGTTAAATAATTTAAAACAATAATGAACTACAAAAAATATACTTACTTGTAAATAAATACTTCTGCCTAACAAAGTTTTGCCAACTAAAGTGGCAGCTTACATAATTTAGGAATAAAATACATAAGCCCTTGCTGCTTTTCATGGTAATCCAGTTTGTAAACTTATAGAGCAGGTTACATTTAAGAATATATTTTCTAAATCTTTTCTTCTGTAGGTTTAACCTCTAAGATATTTTATGAAAAAGGCTTCCCTGGTCAGGTAAGTTTGAGAAACATTGTACACTATATATATTTCATTGAGATTCAAAATAGTGCATTAAAATTCTGAGAATTCCTGCCAAAGAAATGTTACATGTAGGAAAATTCAGATAATAAACTTCATTGAGGCCCTAAAGACATTTTACATAAAATCATTATTAACATTCTGAAGTACTGCAAAATACAGTTGGATATAGGCCTGTTTTTCCAATTTATTACTTGATGTTACTGGTGTACACTGAAAGAGACATGAGGCTAGGAAACACAAGGAGACAGAAAATGTCACTCTTTGCCCAGGAGAACTGGCACAAGAGAAATTTCTGTTTTAAGGTATTAAAAATATGCAAAAAGTATCCGAGAATATGCTTAAAAGGCTAGGATATTTTAGCTTGTAATTGAAAGACATAACCTTGGTCAAAATAATTGAACACCTGGGAAATACGTACTTGTTTCTTAACTCCTTTTGAAAATTGCATTTTCAAATTGCATGAAGAGATTTCTGTTCTGGCTCTATGAAAAAAGCTTGCAGAAGGCAAATTATCCAATCAAAATCAACTGGATAAGCCAGATTGAACTTAAAAAGAAATCTGTTCAAAGACCTCAGAGAGTTTCTGAAGCAGCCAGGACTTGAGAGACTAGGACCTGGAGAGAAGGAAATGTCATCAAAGTGAGCATAGCTTCTGAATGTTGCTGTTTTCCTCATGGCTTTGTTCATCCCTGGCATGAGTCAAAAGGCTGAGAATCCAGACACAGAGCAGATACTGAGATACAGAGAAGCTATCAGAGCTTTAGGAGAACTCAGAGGAATCAGAAGTGAAACTTTGAGTTTGGGGTTGCCAAGGCAGGCAGGACTGAGAGATCAAGATCCTAGAAGGAGGAGGGAGTCAGAGAGAAGCAAGCCTGAAACTAGGAGCAGGTTTTTGCCCCAAGACATTTGTTCATAGAGTTGTGCAGAACAAGAAGATATGAAAACAAGGAGAAAGTGGCTGAATATCAGAGCAGAGATTCTCATTGTTTCTTAGTCCTAGGGAGAGAAAAAATGGAGATCAGGACCCACAAGGAGGGAGAAACATGGATAACAATGCAGGCTCTTATTTGTATCTCTGCAGGACTGTCCCAGGGAAATGCCATTGAGTCAATATTAGAACGTCTCACAAGCACCTCAAAGCAGCCTCAAGTCAGCTCATTCCCTAACTAGATTGAGGGGATCTTTCCTTCTGCTACCTGCCAGGGGATAGGATGAATGCTCTCTGGAGGAAAAATATTATCCAGAGGCACTATATGTTTTCAAATACATTATTTAACATTTAATTAAAATTAATTACCAAGAACAAGACCAACAGGGGAAAACAAAACAAAAATTACGAGCAGAACCATAGATAGTCCAGACCTCAGTGTTATTGGTTATGGACTTTAAATTAACAGTGATTAAGATGTTGAAAGAAATAGATAACCAAAATAAAAACTTTCATCAAAGAAATAAAATCTACAAGAAATAATAGAATGAAAATTGATTCTACAATTGAAAGCTACAATAGTTGAAGATCTCAATAGATCAGCTTAATAACAGATTAGACACAGCTGAAGAGAGGATTAGTAAGCCAGAAGATGAGCTAGTTGAAAATATTTTTCTGAAACACTAAGAACAAAAAAGAGTCTCCTGAGGCAAAGATTTGCTGAGAGCAGAAACTCAAGTCCCTGAGCATTCAAAAACACAGAATTAAAACATGAGTTATGATAAATGTCTTAAAATGCAACTTGGGAGCATTTCATTGTCAGAGTGAATCATATTAAATATCCTCTTTACTTTACTAAGAACTTGAATATAAAAAGAAACCCCATTCACTCCCAGCATTTAAAATAGTCTGGGGTCACTCATTACAATAGAAAGATGAAATACACACGTTTAGACAAAGATCTGATTACAGATGGTTGTAAATAAATTGTGCCATTACTGCTTAACACTGGAAAAGTATTAGTGAAAAGTGAGTCTAACTCACTTTTATATAATCTTTTAAATTTTCTTTATTATGTACCAGGAATGATAATTGAAAGAGTAAAATGTTGCTTTTTCAAAGTTATTTTTTTCTTGAGTAAATCTAGCTGGTGCCTACTACATGCACTAGAAGTCAGTGGGAATTACTCCCAATTATTAACTTCCTTTCTACAGTGGAAATATCATAAACTCAATGGCATTACATATACCCTCACCTACATCACCAAATACGTTTTCCATTCATTTCCCTCTCTATTTTCTAATGAGGTGAATTGGGTTAATATTGTTGAAATTGCATGACTAAACATGTGATTCCTTATAGATCTCAGATCCCTGACAATGTGCTTTTTAACGTACTCCAGAAATGACTCTCTGTTTATTTCCAAACAATTAAAGCTCTTTCTAGAGTTGAATTGTAGAGTGTAATTCTGGGAGAAAAACAAGACCAAAAGGTTCATTAAGGCATTCCCAGTGAAAAACATTGCATTAATTACCTAATCCCCATGTATAGAGAGGTGATACTTTTCTTTCCCTGGAGAACAAAAAGGCTACCCTATTATTAATTACTGGGAGTTTGAATGTAAGGTGAATTACATAAAGGCAAAGGACTTAAGCAATAGGATATTTGGGTCAAATAATTAATAATACAGAGGAGTGAGGTATATGTGACTTCCATATTATGAACTACAATAGTAACTAGATGCAACATTTTTTACCCTGCAACTCTGTACCTTGAGATTGGCATTGTGTCCTGGAAGCCTCACTTGGCCGAGCAACTGGGAAGTGAGATAAGGTAACTGGAGAGGAAACTGGAGTGGAGCCTGGAGGCAAAAACTCCAAAATGGCGATGAGCAGTGATGGCCCCAGAAGGTAATTGGGCATTCACTTACCCAATGAACTGAAAAGAACAAAAATGATTTTCCTTCTGTGATGTAGCCAGGGCACTAGAAAATCTGATTAAATGGCTCACAATCAAAAGAATGTAATTGGCCAGTTCAACAAAAATTGTTGGAATTAAAAATAAATATACACTTCTTAAGACACATGACTCAAGATAGAGCTGAAACATGCAAGGATACGTAAGTTCTATTTCTGTTCTTGTGATATGAGTTCAAGACAAAGTTTCACCAGGGTTGTTCAAGAAATTCATAAGGGTACATTCACTCAGTTATGGGAAAACCATTGAAAAAGTAGTTATCTATGTTCAGGGTATGGTAAGTGAAAGCATAAGGTCTATTCATATCCCCCCACCCCCACCCCTTCCCAAAATTCAAGCACTTTATAGGCTCTAGAGTTGGAGCGGAGCAGCTCTTCATCCTTAGAAGCATCTACATCCAGCTGCTATTGAACTGAGCCTGTATTGGTCAGTTCTGCTGACAGGCAGATTCAAAGGTATCTCCATTCAGGTCTTCACCACCATGAAGTTTCCCAGAGAGACTCTCACCACTGCTGTTCAGACACAAGGACCATGCCATAACCTGTCATCAGGAAAGAGACTATGTTAAAGAAGGATTTTCATCTTGTCTTATGAAGAAATTCCATTTCAATGCTGCGATAATGCAAAATAATTCTTCTCAACCATCTGAAATCACAATTGTTCCTCTCTGGAGATGGCATGTGAAGATATTCCCAAGGTAGGAGCAGACCTTTTTTTTGTTACAAACTCCTAGGGTTGTGTTGTTGTTGTTAGTGGTAGTGGTGGTGGCAGTGTGCTTGTGTTTGTGTGCGTGTGTGTTTTGCCTCAGCCTATTGTGTCTTTTTTGAGTGGTTGCAAGTAGGTTTGAGGTTATAGTTTCTATGCTTGCAGATCTATTGAAACGGGAAAATCATGGAATGGGGTCAGCAGAAAATGGGGAGGCTATGAATGGAGCTTAAGAACCTGGCAATGTATAACCAGCACCTTGGGGGGAAACACTTAGCCTGCTTCAGCAATTTTGGGGTCATTTTAAAGCACATAGGGTGAGAAGGCAATTCAAGTATCCACTGCTGACAGATTACTCTCCCTTATACCTTTGAGGCAGGGCAAAATTCCAAACAAATTCACGTGGTCAAATGGAAAACCATGAACATTCTCAAGAAATCTGTCTCAGTCTTGTAGATTTCAGTTTGAAAATGCTGCCTTTCCCAACCACAGATGAAAATAGCAGCTTTTATGTTAACCAATAATTCTTTTCACCTTTGCACTACAGATTAACCTCAAAATATATAGCTAGGAAGACAACTAAATATATTAATAGATTAAGAAGTTCAGAGAGAAAGTAAAGTAGCCAATAAAAATGAGTGCCATAATTAAACCTAATATGGTCCCTTTGTTATAGGTTCATGTAAACACACACACACAGAGTATATAATTGGCCTTTGAACAAAGGGGCTTTGAACTATGCAGGTCTACCTATACACAGATTTTCTTCCATCTCTGCCACCTTTGAGATCGTAAGACCAACCTCTCCTCTTCCTCCTTCTCCTCAGCTACTCAATATGAAGAGGACAAGGATGAAGACCTTTATGATTATCCTCTTCCACTTCATGAATTGTAAATATATTTTCTCTTTATTATGATTTTCATAATAATATTTTTTATTTAGCTTTACTTTGTTGTAAAAATAAAGTATTAAAACACATATAACAAACAAAATACGTGTCAATTTACTGTTTATGTTATTAGAAAGGATCTCAACAGTTAGCTATAGGTTGGTGCAAAGGTAATTGCAGCTTTTTCCCATTAAAAGTAATGGCAAAAACCACAATTACTGTTTCACCAACCTAATCTTCATAGTTAAATTTTTGGGGAGTCAAAAGTTATACACAGGTTTTTAATTGCATGAGGCGGGGGGTGCACCTAAACCCTGCATTGTTCAAGGGTAAACTGCCCATTCTACTTTTCTTGAGTTAAAGGCAGAATTGCTGAGAAGTAGCCTATGAAAGAAAGGGGAAGGAATAAATGTGCATTTTGAAGAGGGGGGAAATGGTTGCAAGGAAACCTTGTTTAACATACTCCAACTACTGTTTGAAAGCTAACAAGGAGCACTGGGGCATTGGGAGGTGGTGGTAACCTACAGTCACCCATTCCCCTTCACAAGAGAAGAAGAAAAGGGGTGGGGTGAGTCCTAAGAACTCCAGTGTCTAATTTAATTAATTTAAAAATTCTAAATTATATTAGCAGAGTTCTTAAGACTAATACATTTACTGAATAAGGATATTGAATGAGAGATTTTTTAAAATTGCCAAATACTACTTTAGATATTTTCCCTAGTAATATGATGGAGCATGTAATCAGAGATGTCGATGGACTTGTAGGAAGTAATTGATTGGCTCAGCTGTAGGTTTAGAGAGATCATTAATAGCCAACAAAAAGGATTGTTTTTTTTTTTTTTGGAGAGGAGTAATAGAAGTAAGATCCAAACACAGTTTTGTGCCAGAATGTAGAGAATTTTGAATGAAAGGCATTTGGGTAATGTCTTTAGCAGGTGAAAAAGGATCTGGGCTAAGACTGAGACCATGGGCAAGGCAGAGAACACTGGGTGGGCAGTTAAATTACTCTGCATGTTTTTGAGAGATAATGGCAGAATCCTAGCTAGTAGAAACTGGCTTAAGCCAAGAAAGGAAATGTGTTAGCTAACATCACTGTAACTATAGGGGATCCAGAATCTGAAGCATCTCTTGAAAAGATAGTAGAGTATATCTATTAAGGCAAGGACTCTGAAATCAGACTGCCTGCAATTAAATCCCTGTACTAGTACCTATTTACTGTGTAACTTGGAATGTGTTATTTAACTTTCAGTGACTGATTCAGTTTTCTTTCCTCTAAAATGAACATAATAACCTCTTCATAGGATTTTTGAAAAAGTTAAATAAAGTTGATATTCAAGGCACTTAGGAGAGTGTGGCATATTTGCTCTGTTCACATCAGGACTCTGTTTCTCATTTCTCCTCTCTGCTTTCTTGTAGTTGTCTTCATTCCGGCAGGTTCTTCCAATTTGGTTTCCAGCTGTCAGCTTTCAGCCCGTCCTCACAGCAACCCTAGCAGAAACACAACTTATTTTTCCCCATAGTTATAAGACATTTGACTTATTCTGATTGGACTAATTTGTAAGTCACACTCAAATCCCTGATGAGAAGGAGAGGATGCACTAGTCTAACTTGGTAAGCCTGGATCAATTGCTCATCTTGCAGCTAGGAGTTAGGCTCAATTCCACACTAACTCTGTGGAGCAAGAGTAGATTGAATGCTTCCACCAAGGAAAACTGAGGATCAGTTACCAGAAAGAAGAAATGAATTCTGGGTAGATTAAAAACAACAGATGTATTCCATAGCTCTGAGAAGGAAGCCCTGACATGATTTCATGCAGATTGAGGAGCATTATGTAAAGACCAAGAAGAGACCTTTAATCGCTTCTCAACTAAGCCTCAGTTCCTCCTTTATCAGCATTAAAGTTGTCACAATTGTCAAGCTAGAAAAGTTCCTTTGTGATAAGTTTGTATTTTTCCTTAAATTAATAATTTCTACTATTTATTTAGTGCCTGCCCATGACAGGCATTGTGCCGGATGATTTACTTATATACTAGCTCTGTAGTCTAATGTGAATGTGTCATCTTTATTCGAAAGCTCAAGACTGGCCCATGCACAGAAGCTGGCAGTCAGGACTTAAAACACAGGTCTGTTTGAACTTCATGGCAATGGTCTGTCTGCCACATTGCCAGGCTTCCTTGTGTGGGTCCTTTCTTCCTGCTTTGCTTTGCTCCTGGTCAAATGATCTTAGACATCATCAAGCAGGTCAAGGAGAGAGCTTTGAGGCCAAACATATCCCTAGTGTTTGGAAGGCATTCCACCCAACTAGCTTCCTACCTCAGCCAGGCCATAGCCCTATTTCCTGTTGCCAAGAGAGGGATACTACGCCTATTGGTAATTTGGGATGAGGCTCTTTAGAAAGCTGCTAGCAGCTCTGTCTTTGAATGACAGGCATTTGTAGCCATCTATCATCTGTATTCTAACACAGAGGCATTGCTTTAGATTTTTATATCTCCTCAGTGCCAGAGGAGATATACATTGTTCCAACTTGACCTATATCACCCCAGCCTTATCTTCTGAGCCCCCTCCCTGTCCCCAGCTTCTCTCCACCTCCTCAGGTCTTCTAAGGGTCCACCCTGTGCAAGAAAACATTCTACATTTCTCTAACACATGCTAGCATTTCCCTTTCTCACAATCATGTATTTTGGTAGAATCACAAAACCTAGTCTTTGATTCTAAACATCTTTCCTCTTTTTCAAACATTTACATAATTATTTATGCAATCAATAACTAATAATCTACATAATTATGTGTGTACCTCAAACAATTAAATACAATACTGAACCAAGCCTTTCTATTTTCTTTTCTTTTCTTTTTTTTTTTTGCTTTTCTTTTTTTTGAGATGGAGTCTTGCTCTGCCGCCCAGGCTGGAGTGCAGTGGCGTGATCTTGGCTCACTGCAACCTCTGCTGCCTGGGTTCAAGTAATTCTCCTGCCTCAGCCCCCATAGTAGCTGGGATTATAGGTGCCCACCACCACGCCCAGCTAATTTTTATATTTTTAGTAGAGATGGGGTTTCACCATGTTGGCCAGGCTGGTCTTGAACTACTGACCTCGTGATCCACCTGCCTAGGCTTCCCAAAATGCTGGGATTATAGGAGTGAGCCACTGCACCTGGCTGCCTTTCTATTTTCTTGTCATTTTTATTTAGTGTTCCAAAGCACCAAGTCCAAGGAGGGGCACATGACTGACAGTCAATGGGTGAAAAGCTTGTTGATTTTTCTAACACCAAAAAAATGCTAATTTCCTTTCTCTTTTGTTTCTCAGACTGTGACTAAGTTGGTTGGAGGTTGTAACACCATCATTCCATTGCCTCTCGCTGCTCTGCTGTTGCTTTCCACCAGCGTAAAATCAATTAAGGGTGAGTACTGAGTCTTATCTAAAATATTCTGGTGTCATAAAGCAAGGACCTCTTTTATTGCCTTGTCATTTTTCTATAGAGAACAAACTAAACCTACTATTAGAAAGAAAATGCAGTCTACTCCAGAAGTTTTCCCAGTATATAACAAAACATACATTCTCAGTTTTCAGAGTTACAACACAACTGCAGTAGTCCTAAATTTATGCTTGTGAACAAAAGTACAATTCTCATTCTCACTGCCTCTTCTATGTTGCCCTGCTTAATTTGCTGTTATTCAATAGCAATTAAAACAATACTCTCATCCCAGTCAGTTGCAACTGAAAATCATTACATGCTGACAGCTTCTGGGAGATGATGTTGGGAGAAAGGTGGCTGTAATATCTAGTCCGCATCAGGGCACTGCTCAGATGTGACACCTAAAGAGCAGGGAGAATAGGACCTGCAGAGTAGAAGAGGTCACGACAAGGAGTTTAGTTCAGGAGTGGGGGGAAAGGGACAGGTATAGGCTGCCATCACTAGCCATGCCATCTCTCTTCAGTGGAGCTGAAACAGTAATTGAGTTTTGGAGCAGTCCATCTAAGTTTGCTGCAACGATTCTAAAGCCTGTCTGAGATTGCTTCATTGTCTTATTCACCTGGGAAAGGGAGAAAATAGGCAAAGGGGGTTGGGACGTGGAATACTGAGTGACTAGAGCAATAGACTGAAGTCATACACTGTTCTGACACCAATATTCTGAATAACCCAAGAAAGTCATTTAAGACTTCATGCCCTCTATCCCCATGATGACATAGAACACCAACAGCCTTGATACAAGTGGTGTGCTGCACTAAGAGTAATGAGACCTGGATTCTAGTCTTGCCTCTGCTCCTCGTTAGCAGTGAAAATGGAGGTAAATCCATTAATCTTGTTTACCCTCAGTTTCCAAAATTGTAAAACTTCTGCATGTCTCCTAGTTTTATAGCAGGAGATATGCAGGAGTTGTTGCAAACTCAGATGCTTTCAAAGCCACAAAAGCATGTAAGGAAATTCAGTGGCTCAAAAACACAAGAAAGACTTAGGACTACAATAACTAGAGTTCGCAAACCTGGTCTAAAGACTTTCAGCATTCAAACTCAAGTTTTAGAAACAAACAGTATGTATTTTTAGGTCTCTAGTTTTTGCTCATAGACTAGAGAATCTCTTAATCCTTTTCTGCCCAGGTACTCTTTGAACATGAATTCCTGGGATAGTAGATATCATAGGCTGACCAATTTATCATGTTAGTCCCAGCATCTGTCAAAGTGCCTGGGACACAGTAGTCGCAAATTATAATTTGTTGAGTGGCTGGCAATTTTCCTTTAAACTTTAACTTTACGGAGTTAAATCTTTGTTTTGTTATTTTTAGGCCATTCCCTCCTTTGACAGCTCTTGGATTTCATCTGTTTATTCATTTTCCTTAGGATCTATCCGATGTGCCCTTTTCTAAGCTTTTTCTTAGCTATGAGAAGCACAATTGTTTGTAGTTTTATCTGTAATGTCTGAGACAACATCAGCCACAAAAATCTTTCTCTAAGCAAAGACAGCACAGCAAAGAAATCAACAGTTAACCAGTAGTGTTGGCAGAAAAAGCATCTTCAGTCTTCTGCAGGTTTGCTGCACCCTCTTTTAAGGTGCAGCCCCTTTGCTGTTTTGCCCCTCACTCATGTGCCTCTCTGTTTCAATTCCTAGTTCAATAATCCATTTAGATCAACAGCTGTTTCTCTTTCTGTTCATCCTCTCTGTAGAGCTGACCCAAACTCTAAGCTATTTCCAAGTTATTTCAAGACGGCTCTCTCGATCAGCTCCTTGGAGAGGTTGCAGAGCAGAGCAGGAGCTCTCTTAAAATTGGGCCAGATTCACATCCTAAACAGCTCCAGGGAAATTTCCCTTATTTACACTCCAACCACACAAAATGCTTACTCTCCCCCTTGCAAGTCTCAAATGTTTGCAAGATGATTGCAGTATTCTTTTTCTATAAAGCCTCAAAGGTCTTCCATGGAATCCACTTCAGTGAAAAATTTAAAGCCCAGTACCAGAAATATAGAGGCACCTCTCTTATAATGTAAGTGAACAATCAGTATTAGGTATTTTAGAGGTGAGTTATGTATTTCTTCTGTGTGTGAAAATGCATACTATTTTCAGAAATTGGGGTCATTGAAGGAATTTTCTTTTTAGCACTGCCTTCACTTAAGGCCCAGAGCGATAAACAGAGTTGGTTAATGATACCCTGGAGGAAGACAAAGTCTCAGAAATGTAGCTGGTTGTCTTTCCACCTTGGAACTTCTCCTCCTTTCTTTGCCTGTAAATAACCAAGATGTGTTTTACACAATTACATTGTGTTTAGCAGGCTGCAAAGGATATGAGAAACCTGGGAACATCATGGCCTGTTCCTTTCCCTAAATTGAATGAAAACTAAGATATGTGATGTCTTAGTTCTGGCTGCTATAACAAATTATCATAGACTTGTTGGCTTAAATAACAGAAATGTATTTCTTAAAGTTGTAGAGACTGGGAAGTCCAAGATCAAGGTGCCAGCAGATCCAGTGTATGGCGAGGACCCTCTTCTCAGTTTGCAGATGGTGATCTTCTCATGTCCTCACATGATGGAAAGCAGAGAGTCATAGCAATCTCTCATGACCCTTCTTTTAAGGGTACTAACCCCATAATGAGGGTCTCACCCTTATAACCTCATTTAAACCTAATCACCTTCGAAAGGCCCCACCTCCTAATACCATCTTATTGGTATAAACATAAACATTCAGTCTATAGCACATGGTAAACATTCTAGGAAAAGAAGATGGTTCTGAGGATGGGAATAATGGTGATCTTTTAGAACAGAGCAGAGAGAATGTCACCTGGACCATGAAGTATGGGTAGGATCTGAATGGAGGGAGGCAGACATGAGTAGGCAGAAACTAGGGATATATTTTGATAGTAAAAAGACTGGTCTGATCCTAGAGGAAGGTTTATGTTGTAACCAAACAGCAGTACAATAGGTTCTAGCGGGTAGGAGGGAATATGTCTGGCTAACTTCAAAGGCCAGGCAAAGCAGTTAACATCTGAGGTAGCAGGCAAAGACTGAAGAAATATCTTGAAGACAGCAGCGACATTATGAGAGAATAGCTGTTTATAGTTGGAAATGGGTCCACTTTGGGAACTAGAAATATGGCCAATTTCATCTACATTAAAGTCCTGCCCCCATCCACACCCCTCACTTTTTAAAATTAAGGACAAGGGATATTGTTGAATCACCACACTGTTGAACTTAGAAAGCAAAATAGTCTTGTTTTCTTTTGTTTTTCCAGGATAACATAAGAATGGTTATACCAGTGAAAATAAAGTGTTCCCTAGAAATTTCAGTTTTCTAGGTAATCTCTTCACATCTTGAATAGTGTCTGATAGTAGTCAGTGGTGTTGGAGTTAGAAAACCTCTTTTCTTACTGAAATGCTCTTTCAGACTCCAGGTCATATTTGTGTTTTCTTAGTCCTTCAATCAAAGTCTCAGTATTTTTATCTGTCAATTTGGTTAAATACGCTAACCTTTCAAAGTGTTGGGAAGAATCAATGACATAAGCATATGAATGTATTTTGCTTAATGTAAGAAACCACTATTATGTAGTTTCCAACCTTGCCTCAGAAAATTGAAGATGAGTCTCCCTTTGTGTGTACCTGTAGGTCTTGTGTGGTAAGAATCGTAAGAAGACAATAAAACTACAGCTGAGTCATGGCCTGGTGTTCTCCTGATGACACACTCAGCCCTACAGTGTTACAGAGCTCACAGAATTAGGTGGCCACAGTTTCTACAGTGTGCTATCACCACAAAGGAAGAGTCTTATGTAGGATTCCCTCCAAACCTATTCTGGGAAATTGATGGGGCTGCTGGCAGGTTACTTGGTTTTTCATGAAACATGAGTAAGCAAGTGAAGAAAGTGGACCAAGGAAGGAAGAAAATCAATCAAGGATGTGTTAATGAGCAGGTCTCCACTGTGGGCAATTAGGGCTCCTTCCTCCTGGGCCCCTCTCTTGAGTCTATAAATGCATTTCAGTATTTCCACACAAAAGATGGGAAGCTAGAGCATTTACCCACTGATTCGAGTTCCTTGTGTGCTGCCATTATCCCTTGAGGTGCTATCTCCAGTCATTCTTAACAGCCATGATTGCTGACCAGCTCTCACAGCCCTAGAACCATGCCCTCCTAGAGACACAGGCCTTGAAGGGGAGGCTGCCCACATGAGCAGACACTGTGGCCTTGGCTATAGTTGAATTTAGAGGAGGGCTGAGAGGACATGAGATAACAACAGCTTCTGCTGTAGGAAGTACTATCTGTTTAAACATGGGAGGTAGAGTTATCACAGAAAATAAAGTGATTCACAAAGAAGTTAATCAAAGGAAGGTTTTCATAAATGTGGCTGGAAATGGATGGCGAGATTAAGATTGCATAGTATTTTGGCTATGAAACCTGAGAACCACTGATATGCTGTCTTCAGCTTACTCAACGTCCAGCTGGCAACAAAGACAATGTAACGAACAGTTTGTAATACCTAAAGTTTAACTCTCTGTCAAAAACACATCTGACTAGCTCAGGAAAAATAATGGCTTAGCAGTTCCAATTATATCAGCTAGAATTTATTATTTCATACAGTTAGAGACTTGTGCCTATTGTAAATTTTATTAAACCCTTAGACACTTCTTAGATAACTAGCAATAAGACAAGGGGGGGGAAAAGCCAGAATAGTTGCCAAATGTTTCACATAAGTTTCTGTAAGAAGAATTGAAAGAAAGGTCAAACTATTCACATTGGGAAGGGTATGAAAACCAAAGAATATACAAGTGTCTCAGATCTAAAGGAAAAATCTCAAGAGCCCAAATCTAAATAAAGTAGTTCATCCAAAAGGTATGTGCCTTTGCATAAAACCAAAGATTATGTGTGAACCAGAATTACATCCTGGATTAAAGTCCACAACAAACAAGCTATAAAAATGGAAGAAAAGAAAGAAGGAAGGAGAGAGGGAGGGAGGGAGGGAAGAAGAAAGGAAGGAAGGAAGGAAGGACGGGGAGGGAAGGGAGGGAGGGAAAAGGGAGGGAGAGAGGAGAGAAGGAGGCAGAGAAGGGAAAAGTAAGGAAGTAAGGAGAGAAGGAGAGAATTAGGGAAGCAAACAGAAATAAGAGAAAGCTCTTAGAGGGCAGCAACTACATTTTATGAACATGCCTTACCCTTAGGAGCATCTATGTCTCACATTTTAAGTATCAAGTTAATTAATTACATCACTTAAAGATTGATTGTCTAATTAATTAGCTAATTACTTGATCTAACCATCCATTCAGACAAAGTAACCATAGTGACAGTTCTGTCTAGACACTGCCTGATTTTAGTCAAGGTCAATGTCTGGGAAGTTATCCCAAAGCAAAATCCCAGTGCACAGTGTTGATGGAGTTCACAATCACTCTGAAGATAAGAGAGTCATTTGGACTTTCCTCACCTGGCAACTTCTTTTCCGGTTGGCATTGGATTCAATCTCTGGTCAGTTTCCAAAGTTAGGTGGAACTTATAATACTGGGACAGAACTCTGCAATTTTATTTAACCAATATTTCTAAACTATGATAATTTCAACAGGTAGTCAATATGAAAATGAGATATTTTACATTTTTTTAAAAAAAAGTCTTTGCAATTTTATGTCTTTAAAATAGTAAGTATGATGGTCAGTTTTATGTGTCAACTTGGAGGGTATTTTTGGGGTGACCTTTAATGCAGTAAACTTTGGGTAAAGCAGATTGCCCACCCTAATGTAGGTGAGCTCATTCAATCAGTTGAAGGCCTGAATTTAACCAAAAATGTGACCACCCCAAGCAAGAGGGGATTTCCAGAAGACTACATTTGGACTTCATTAGCATCACTGTCCTTCCTGGGTCTTGAGACTTCCAGCCCATACTACAGTTTGACCTTGCCAGAGTCCATAAACACATAAGCCAATTCCTTTAACCTCTCTCTCTCTCTCTTTTTGTCTGTCTGTCCATTTGTCTCTCTCTATGTATGTGCGTGTGTGTGTGTGGGATAATACATCTCCTATATGTTCTGCTTCTGTGAAGAACCCTGATCAATACTGTAAATTTACATTTTGTAATTTAAGCACATTTCAATTAAATTAAAACTTCAGTTCCTTAGTTGTACCAGCCACATTTTAAGTGCTCAATACTCACAGGTGAGCAGTGGCTACCACAATGGTCAAGAGTAAGCATTGGCAATTTTTTTCTATAAAGGACAAGATAGTAAATATTTTAGGCTTTCTAGGTCATATGGTTTTTGTTGCAGCTGCTCACTCTACAATTGCAGCCCAGATGCAGCCTTAGACAATATGTAAATAAATGGGTGTGACTATGGTTCAATAAAGCTTTATTTACAAAATCTGGCAGTAAGCCACATTTGTCCTAGCCAGCTGTAGCTTGCCAACTAATGCTCTAAAAGAATTGAAGCAATTTTCTGGCTTTATAATTCTATGATTTAAAGATAGCTTTTGCATTTTATTAAAGAAATTATTTGTCCTGAAAACTATCCTTTCAAAGGCCCAGGCAATTTTATTAGGTTTACCTCATTGTGTTGAATATCAAACAAACTAAACATTTATAAAAACTAATGAAGTAAACTTGTATGTAGATAATTTAGAGCATTTAAAAATGTTAGCATGCTCATGACCATTATTTTTAATAAATTGACCTACTAATTTTATCAAGAATCTGCATGTTGGAATTCCAGGTCAGATAAATGGGTTCCAGATAAATGTAATCAAAGAATGGTCTGGTAAAGACAAATGGTCTTAACAAGATGGACAATGTATATTAACATTAATTTCATCTGTTTTTCCTAACGTTCATTACAATGTATCTGTAGAATATTTAAAATTATTTATGTGGCTTACATTTCTACTGGACAGTAATAAAATTACTCATCTAGTTTCATATTCATCTAGTCTTGCATGACATCTGTATTTATACAAGTTCATGGAGAGCTGACACAAGTTATTCAAGAGGCATGTGCCTTATAGTTATCTATAATTTGGTTGTTCTTGCTCCTGTTGTTTTATTTTTTCCTCAAATCAGGGAAACAAAAGTTATCTGAGGAGAGTCATCCTGGAAACAACTGAATTAATTTTTTAATCCGTTAATTGAATATATATTCATTGTTATATATGGTTATATATAACAATGAATTATATATGCCATATATATATCATGGACTACACTTTACTAAAGACATCTGAATGTAAAAAGACATTATCCTTTATTCTAAAGCGTACTTTATGCCTTTATTTTGTATTTTCACTATAAATTTCTCTAGATAGTTCTTTTTACATTTCAAATTTAGTATATTAAGGTCTATTATATATAATAAAGTCAATTCATTTTAAATAAACAGTTCGACTCACATCGGCATATGAATATACCAACGTGGCCATTACCCCATCAAGATATACGGGTTAGGCATAATTCTAAAGAGTCTCCCCCTTTCCCATGGAGATTCTAGTCTCCTAGTTATTCAGTCAAACACTAATCTAGGTACTTCTGTGAGGGGCTTTGCAGGTGTAATTAAGGTTATAATCAGCTGAGGGCGGGTCTCTTGGATTATCAGGTGGGCCCAATTCAATCACAGAAGCCCTTAAAAGTAGAAGAGGAAGGCAGAACAGGAGGTCAGAGATGTAAAATATGGGAAGGACTTAACCTAGCTTTGATATCTTGAAGATTCAACAAAGATTCCTCCCTTGGAAGAGGGGGTCATAAGACACAAAATGCTTCCTGAAGCTGAGAATGACCATTGGCAGGCAGCCAGCAAGTAAATGCGACTTCATTCCTATAGTTGCCTGATACTGAATTTTCTGAAAATCTGAATCGACTTGGAAGGGAATTTATCCTCAGGGCTTCCAGAAAGGAACACAGCCCTCCCAACACCTTGATTTCAGCCTCGTGAAATGTGGAGCAGAGAATTGGATAGCCATGTCATGCCTACACAACTGTGAAATAAGTAAGTGTTGCTTTATTTTGCTGCTTTTGTGATAATTCATGTCAACAGTTGCAGGAAATGAATACAATATAGAATGCTTTTCTCTCCCTCTTGCCCCATGGTAACAATTCCAGTTCACCTCTGCCCAAAGCAATCACTGTTCTACTTTGTTTCACTATAGGTTAATTTTACTTTTAATAAGATTTCCTATCAATGAATTACATAGTATGTATACTTTACTGTTTGTCTTTGACTACTTGGCGTATTTACTTTGAAATTCATTCATCAGATGTATTTCTCTTTATTGCTGAGTAGTATTTTACTGTATGATTATATCAGTTTTTCTCTCTATATTTGTTGACGAATGCTTGTGTTGTTTTCAGTGTTTGGTTCTGTGAAACAAAGCTGCAATGAGCATTCATGTTCAAATCTTTTTGTGGACACAGGATACTATCTCTTGGGAAAATATCTTGTAGGGGAAGTGTTATGTCATATAGTTAACTTTTAACTATATGTTAAAAGTGCCAAACTGATTTCTACAAAGGTTGTATCATTTTACACTATCATCAGCGAAGTGTGTATATATATATAATATATATATGTATATGTATACATATATTATATATTATACATATGATATTATATATATATAATATATACATATTATATATGTATATAATATATGTATTATATTATATATAAAATGTATGTATATATTTTATATATATACATATAATAATATATATAATATATTATATAATATATATAATATATATAATATACATAATATAATATATAATATATATATAATATGTAATATATATAATATATAATATAATATATAATATATAATATAATATATATCATATATATAATATATATAATAATATATACATATTATATATGTATATAATATGTATATAATAATATATACATATTATATATGTATATAATATGTATATAATAATATATACATATTATATATGTATATAATATGTATATAATAATATATACATATTATATATGTATATAATATATGTATATAATAATATATACATATTATATATGTATATCATATATGTATATAATAATATATACATATTATATATGTATATCATATATGTATATAATAATATATACATATTATACATGTATATAATATATGTATATAATAATATATACATATTATATATGTATATAATATGTATATAATAATATATACATATTATATACGTATATAATATATGTATATAATAATATATACATATTATATACGTATATAATATGTATATAATAATATATACATATTATATACGTATATAATATATGTATATAATAATATATACATATTATATATGTATATAATATATGTATATAATAATATATACATATTATATATGTATATAATATGTATATAATAATATATACATATTATATATGTATATAATATATGTATATAATAATATATACATATTATATATGTATATAATATATGTATATAATAATATATACATATAATATATGTATATAATAATATATACATATTATATCTGTATATAATATATGTATATAATATATAATACAATATATTATATATACATATTATATATGTATATAATTTATATATAAAAATAATAATAAATTATTATTATTATATTATATAATGATATATATTATGTATTATATAATATAATATGTAATAATATATAATATATAAATATATTATATAAATATAATAATTATATATTATAAATATATAAATTATATATCATATATTATATATAATATATATAATATATCATATATTTTATACATAGCTAAAAGTAAAAAATAAGATCAACATACTAGGCACTGGCAAGGATATAGAGCAACCGAGGTTTATATATATAATATATATATAATATATAATATATATATAATATATTATATATAATATATAATATATATAATATATAATATATATAATATATAATAATATATAATATATATAATATAATATATTATATATAATATATGTAATATATATAATATAATATATTATATATAATATATGTAATATATAATATATATATTATATATCATATGTAATATATCATATATAATATATTATATATAATATATAATTATATATAATTATATATTATATATTATATTATATATTATATATTGTTACATATGATATATTACATATATTATATATTATATATATTATATATTATATATATTACATATTATATATATATTATATATTACACATATAAACCTCGGTTGCTCTATATCCTTGCCAGTGCCTAGTATGTTGATCTTATTTTTTACTTTTAGCTATGTAGTGAGAATTAGAAAAATATACCGTAAAAATGATCATAACTTACACTTTCCTGATGATAATGATGTTGAATAGCTTTTCTTGTGCACATTGGCCTTTTTTATATGTTGTTTTGTAAAATGTCTATTAAAATCTTTTGCCAATTTGTAATGGTTTGTCTCTCGGAGTTGCAATGTAAGAGTTTGTATTCAAAATAGAATCTCTTGCCAATTACATCTAAAATGCAGTTTTTTCTTCCAGTCTGGGTTTCATTGTTTTATTTTTCTTCACCATATTCTTAATGAGCAGAACTTTTTTTTAAATGACAAGCATCATCTATTCTTTTGTTTCTTTGTTAGTGCTTTTTGTGTCCTAAGAAACCGTTGCCTATGCCAAGGTTGCAAAGAATTTCTACTAGATCTACTTATAGAGATTGTATAGATTTAGTTTTTGCACTTAGCTCTATGATCTATTTCAAGTCAATTTTGTTATTGGGGCAAGGTAAGTGTTAAGTTTCTTTCTGTTTTTATTTTTATTTTTTTCCTGTGAGTGCCAGATGTTCCACCTTTTTTCCCATTTAAATAACTTGGCACATTTATTAGAAATCAAGTGGCAATATAAGTTTGATCCTTCTTCTTGGATTCTGTTTGCTTCATTTATCTACATGTCTAACAATTGCACACAGTTTTGATTAGCATAGCGTTATAGTTAGTCTTGGAACTAAGTATGGTGTCATACTTCTTTCACCTGAGTAGAGATTATTTTGCTTATTTTAGATCGTCTTTTCTGTACACATTTTAGAATAATATTCCAGTATCTATGAATTGGAGTTTTAATAGGGATTGTGCTGAATCTACAGATTAGAAAAAGTCTAACATTTTCACAGTTTCAAATCCTTATATCCATGAACATATTATGCCTTTGTTTATCTGATCTTTAATTTTGCTCAGCAATGTTTTGAAAGATTTTTTGGTACAGATATTGCAAATATTGTTTACTTATTCCTAAGTATTTATATTTTTTGACTTTTTAATCTTATTTTCTAAATATTTATAGCATATGGAAGTTTAATTTCTTTTTGTTTATAAGCCATATATCCTTCTAGTTTGTTAAATCTACTTTTATCTAGTACTCTTTGGAGATTGCTTGAAGTTTTCTTTCTACATGACTGTGTCAAATGTAAACAGGACATTTTACCTATCCTACACAAAAATAAATGTATGACTACAGTTTATTTGTTTTGCCTTATGGCACCAGCTATTATATGTAGTATAATGTTGAATGGTTGTGATAAAAGGGATAGCCATGCATTTTTCCGCCGGATTTTTGAGAAAAACATTGGGTTTTCACCAACTAGATGTTACCTTTAAGTTCTTGTAGATGCCCTTTACCCAATTGAGAAATACCTCTTCTATTTCTAGTGTGCAGAAAGATTTCACCAATAGTGATTCTCACCCAATGCCTATTAAATTATTGCATTATTTTTCTCTTTTGTTTTATTTTATTGTGAATTGCATTAATTGATTTTCTACATGTTAATTGAAGCTTGCATCACTGAGACAAACCCTGACTTATGTTTTTATTTTTACATACTGCTGAATTTGATTTGTTATTGTCTGAAAGATGTGTGTCTACGTTGAAGAGGGATATTGAAGATTTTTAAATACCTTTTATAGGCTTAAGTATCAATGAAATGCTAGCTTCCTAAAATGAATTAGAAATTATTCCCTTCACCACTATTTTCTTAAAATAATTTGTGTAGGATTGATAATATATCATTCTTAACTTTTATAGAATTCACCAGTGAAGGTTTCTGCATCTGGAGTATTCCTTGTGAGAAGTTTTGTTTCTTTGTTTAATTACAAATTCAAATTTCTTAAATGATAGAGCAGTGTTTTATTTAAAAAAAATTTCTCATGTCAGCTTCAGAAATTTGAGTTTTTCAGGAAATGTTTTTAGCAAAATGATTTATAATGCTGTATTGTTATAATATTTGTAGGATTTGTAATGATGTCTTCTCTCATTAGTGACATTAGTAATTTGGACTTTTTTTCTTTGTCATTCTCCGGATCAGTTTTCACTGTAGTTGTACCTGTTGTATTGGTCTTTTCAAAACCAGCTTTTGGGTTTCCTTATTTATCTTATTATGTCTGTATATCTAAATTTATAAACTTCTAATTTTATGTTCCTTTTTACCTGTTGACTTTGGATTTAATATTTCATTTTTTCTACCTTACTAAGATACAAATTTAGATCAATGCTTTTAAATCTTTCTTTTCAAATGTAAGTATTTAAAAATATAAACTATCTTCTGTGCACTGCTTGAAGTGCATCACACAAATTTTTACATCTTATATTTCACTAGCATTCACTAGGATCAAATATCTTTATTTGTATTTTTTTTGACCCATAAGTTATTTGTATGTTTTATTTCCATATACTTGGTGACTTTTTCCCCAAATATGTGTTATTCATTTCTAGCTTAATTTGCTACTTAAGAGAAGACATGCTTTGTATAATTTTATTTCTTTTAAGTTTACTGAGTTTTGTTTTATGACCCATAATGTAGTCTTAAGTTAATTTTTTGTGCATTTAAGGAGAATAAATATTCTGTGGTTGTTTGGGATGTCCTAAAATGTCAATTAGGTCAAGTTGACTGGTAGTGTTGTTAAATTCTTTTATATTCTAACTGATTTTTCATCCTTTCTTTCCTATAAATTACTGAAAAGTGTTGAAATATGTCATTGTAATGGTGAGTTTCTCAATTTCTTATTTCAGTTGTATCAGTATTTTGTTTCATGTATTTTAAAGCTCTCTAATTAAGGGCATACACATTTAGAATTACTTAAGGAATGAATCCTTTTGTTATGACTAAATACTCTTTTTTAAAAATCTCTGGTAACATTCTTTATTCCAAAATCTGCTTTTTTCCAGATATTAGTGTAACCACACCAGCTTTATATTCAATAAGGTTATCACGGTATATATTTTTGATACTTTTTCCTTTCCTCTATTCGGGCTTTATATTTAAAATGTATTTAGTATTGTCTTGCTTTTCTTCTCCAGTCAAAAATTTGACCTTTTACTTTGAATATGTAGACTATTTAAATTTAATGGAAGTATCGATGTGCTTTTATTTAAGCCTACCATGATTTGGATTTATAATTACATTCTATTTGTCTCGTGTTTATTTTGAATTATCTCTTGCCTTTTTAAAAATTGATCATTTTTAGTATTCCACGTTGTCTCTTCTACAAGCTTATTTACTATACTCCTTTAACAATTTTTGGTGGTTTCGCAGGGTTTACAAAATAAGCCTTTAACTTAACATACTCTACCTTTAACATTATGCCACTTCTCACATGATCTAAGAAACTTATTAGGTATTTATTTATTTTTCCCATACATTGTCCTATGATCACATATGATTTTCTACATATCATAAACCCCTCAATGCATTGTTATTTTTGCTTTAAGTCATCAAATAATCAGTTATGTTATTTTTAAACAATAGAAAAACCTATATTTACTCACATCTGTACCACTTCTAATGTTTTCTTTCCTTTGTGAGGACCTGAGTTTTTACTGGCTTATATTTTATTTAATGTGATTTTTTTTTTAAAAAAAAATTTTGTAGTCTGACTGCTAATGACAAATTTCTCTTAGAAGTTTTTGGTATATCAACCACGAAAAACCCAGTGGAAACTTCCAGAGCACTTTCTCTGTTTCTACAATACCCTGCCCTGCAAAGTCCAGCTACATCACTCTCCAAACTTGAAACTTTTTTTTTTTTTTTAGAGACAGAGTCTCCACTTTGTCACCTAGGCTGGAGTGCAGTGGCGTGATCCCGGCTCACTGCAACCTCCTGCCTCAGCCTCCAGAGTAGCTGGGGCTACAGGCACATGCTGCCACGCCCAGCTAATTTTTTGTATTTTAGTATAAACGGGGTTTCACCGTGTTGCCCAGGCTGGTCTCCAACTCCTGAGCTCAGGCAATCTGCACGTCTCAGCCTCCCAAAGTACTAGAATTACAGGCGTGAGCCCCCGAACAGGGCCCAAACTTGAATCTTTGTCTCCTCAGCTCAACAAAATCACTGTGCTCTGATTAGATTACCCTTTCCTGGGCCAAAATTCGGGAATATCCTCCAAACATAAAGGCAGAGCTTACCTCTTTCTAATTTCCCTTCTCTCAAGGATCATAGTCCTGAGCTGCTGCTTCTTCAACATCTGCTTCATTTGTTTTACTTATTTTAACCAGTTTTCTATTTGTTTTCAATAGGTGGGCAAGTTCTATAATACTCCACCATGGCCAGAAGTAGATATGTTTATTATCTTCAAAATTTATTTGTAAATGCCATCTTTTCTCTAGTTTTTTTTACTAATACTTAGTTATATTTGTGGGAACTATTTTTACATCTTATTTGTAGAACAGCACTGTGAATAAATATTTCTGAAAATTTAATGAAGATTTTTTTTTTTAACCTCCAATATATTCCTGAGTTAAAGCATCTGTGCAGTCTTGGGTGCATACAATGGGATTAAGTGATTAAGTGAGAAAGAAAAGAGTAGTTAAGGTCAGAAGCTTCAGTGATATTTGCACACCTAGTTACAAGATCCATATTCCTTGTACAGTAGTTAATGTATTCTGTGCTTATTGATTTGCCTGACCAGTACTTACACAATGGGCATAACTACGACAGCTAGAAAACAATACATCATTATGTCATCTATGTATGCAAAGACCCTCACACGCAAAGCTTGTGACAAAGTAGGCATACTAAAATAGAAATCTGTTGTGTCTGGTATTTTATAGTTTGTCATTTCAGTGCATGCTGAGGTTGTGTACTCCTTTATAAAGTGTAACTCTGTATGATTTTTGAACAGCTATGTATTTTACATTTTCATTTAAAATATCCTATCCTGGAAGTTCAAAACTGACTGCGTAGGTATAAGTTGGGAGAAAATAAAGCTTAATACAGAGACAAAGGTAAGAGTAATTTAAGAAAATATGTCATGGCAAAATAAATATGAAAAAAGCTAGTATAGTCTATGATCAAATCCACTGAAATAAAATATTTACAGTAAGAAAGGTGATAGTCTTATTTTTGCTTGCCAAGGCCATATCCAAATAATATTTCATTTTTGATGTCTTCTTTTTAATAGGGACATATTGAAATGAAAGTTTAAGAGATTAAGACATTGAGAAGTCTAGAAATCTTGTACTGTGATCTGGGCTAGACTAGATCATGAGGATTTACTAGACTAGGTAATAATTTTCTAGAGTTTTAAAGAAAATTTTATTAAATATTCATTTAACCTTAATTCAGAGCAGAGTCTGAGCATACAGGGAGGAAAATTAAAGAATCAGGCCATCTAGTGACAGCTCTCTACCAGTATTCCACTTTGCCAAGCAAGTATGCACTGGCCCCAAACTTGTGTATACCATCCAGCCGAACAAAGGTCATGAATAACCAGACTCAACTCCCTTAGAAAAACATATATGAATAACTTATTTTTGCTCAAGGTTTCCCCTTGGGAGAGTATCTCAATTGCCTCACTACTCAACTGTAAACAGCTTTTTAAAGCATACCATCCAACCAGACATATTCTACTATCCATGACAGAGACTGCTGAAAAAAAGTCACCCTGCTCATTACATATTCAGTCTTCTTAGTGTCCCTTATCCATAAGGACCAGGAGTTTGTGCTACTCTTTTACCAAGTTAAGCACTATTTATGAAAAATAATTGGAAAAATTAGAATCTTATAGTTTTAAAATAACTTATTTTATTCAATAAAAATACATTGTAACTTTCTTCAAAGAATTGAAGAGTTGCTCTGGGAAGACTGAAATAGAATTTTTACATGTTAACCCTAAAGATTAAAGCTAGGGTCAATGTATCTAAAATTCAAGAGGTAGATGTTAACTTTCTACCAAACCCCAGTGGTAAAGATTAAACTTATAGAGAATCACAGTAAGGGATATTTTCAAATCTTCCCAACCTATGGAACTAACCATCATTCAAATCAGCCATACCTCAGAAATCTTGATATGCAATATCTTATTCAATATATTTTGTTATTGTAACAGGTAAACTGTATATCTCAATTTCTTAACATGATAATTAATTGTTGATTTATGAAACATCCAAAATAGGTGATTTTGATTGACTAAGTAGAAGACAGAAAACATGACTGTGCTTTATAGATTCAGTTAGAGATGTGGGCATTAATGCTTCCACTACAAATGGAAGGTAGAACATTCTATGGACAGGTAGATGTCTGTACCACTGCCCTATTATGTGCCCAGTTTCTTGTCCTTCCATTTATTGCTTTCTTCCTCTCATTAAAGTCATTCTTTAATATCACAAACCATTCTGCTTTCTGATTTTTTTTTTGTTCTTATAATCAATCTGGACTTTTGAGGGCTCTTCCTTCCTAGCCTGGGTATGTTTATCTTCCGAGCATCTCTGATTAGCACAGCTATCCTTGTGGGCCTATATTCATTCCTCAGTAAGCTATGTATCTTAATTTTGGATTACAAATAAGGACTGTCTTCAATAACCCTAAACCTGCATAACTTAAGTATGATAAGACATACAGAAAATAATACATAATATCATAAATAATGTCTGGTCTCCATTATGACAATCACTACACGTGATGGAGATAAACTTCATGTCCTGTTCCATTGCCAACTTTCCTAAAACTTCACTACTGACTTTAACATTCAATATACCCATCTTTTCTTCATCTTATGAAAATATGGTACCTGAAATTTCCCTCAAACAGTTGTGACTACCTGTGATGATCTTCTTCAAGCCCCAGTCTCTCCACTTACTAATTTTCATACACATTTAGTCAGAGATTGAGTTGAGTTTGTCTGTTCAAAGTTAATGCCTATTCCTGCATATAAACCCCAAACCTTACATTTCTTTCAGGATTATTTCATCTCCTTACCTTTTAGTCTCTCCAGTTTTAATTCTCAGTTTTCTTGTCCATTAACTATAAACTATGCTCAAGTTTTTTCTTCTTAAAAATCTTTATTTTATTGATCAATCTTATACTCTTATTCCTTTCTCATTCAAATGTCTCAGAAAAGTTGTCCATCCTTGCTCTTCCCATTGAATTACCTCATATTCATGCTTCAACTCCTGGTTATCTGGCTTTCATTCTTATTACTCTAGTTACTAGATACTTGGGTCAGCTAGTATAATGAGAAGAGTAGAGGTCAAAGAACTATGCAGAAGACAGTTTCAAGATGGTACAATTTCTGAAGTGTTTGCTAAATTAGAAAACTAGAATGTAATTAATAATCATGTATTTACCATGTTCTTAAGCTCTAAAGAATATTTTTATTCTAAAAATGGAAAGGAATCCATTAGCTTTGGAAATTTGGGAACCATTGACAGTATATTGAAAGTTGCTAATCAAAAAGATATTGCTACTTCTAGAAAGCTGGAGTAAATATACTTCTCCCTGTTCTTCTCTCAGTTACAACTTAAAACTGTGGTCATGATATATAAAACCAATGTAAGACACAATTAATGTAAAGAAGGCATATTGTCTAAAGAATTTGGGACTAGAGCAATGAAGTGATGAATTCCCTGGGTTGTCTTTTTGCCTTATATATCCTACATGTGCTTGGAACTGGAGAAGCTGACATCTGGAAATGCCAAGAAGTATAGACACAGGAAAAATACAATTAAAATGCCCCAATACAAATCTGCTGTCTCTAACCAAAGGGCTAGGAAAGGGTAGCTTCACAAGACAAAACATTAGTAGAAAATAACCACTCAGTGTTCATTCAAACAGCACAGAAAATACTTTAGTGCCCATCCATGCCGTAAAGGTTGTTTGGGGAGCCTAGATTTCCACTCTCATGAGGCTATAACAAAGTACACCAACACTCCTACTGTGGTAGTATCAAAAAAGGCTATGTGGGCACCCAAAACATTCATCCTCCATGTCAAATCACAAGCACATTCCTATTCCCAACAATGTCAGTGGAGACAATGCGGAAATTCTGAACTTCCATTCATATTCAGCAGTAGAGAAGTGCCCCCTCGCTCCCTGCTTGGGTAGAATAAGAGGGAGTCTAGTGGAGAGCTGGGATTTTCACCATTACCAGGTGGTAATGAAGTCAACTCCATTGTAGAGTCAGTGGAGATGATATGAAGAACTGGAAGTCCCATCCCCATTCAGCAGTAACGCGGACCTCCCTCCTTCATGCATCAGCAATGGCCAAATGTGGAACCTAGACTTCTACCCCTGTCTGACAATGACAAATCAGTTATCTACTCCCCCTTCTTCTGCCAGACTGATGTCAGAAAATCTGGCTGAAAAATTAAGTTCTAGAGTATCACATAACATAATTTAAAAGTCTAATTTTTAAGAAATCATTGCCATGTGAAGAACCAGAAGGATCCCAAACTGAATGGGGGAGAGAGGAAGAGACAAGAAATAAATACCAACATTGAAAGGGCAGACATGTCAATTATATCACAAAGATTATAAGGTTGCCATGATAAAAATGCTTCAACTAGCAATTACAATCCAGCTTAAAAAATGCAAAATTATCAAGTCTCACTAAAGAAATGGAAAGTCTCAGCAAATAAATATGAGATACAAAGACTAAATTGAAATTTTATAACTGAAGAAATATAATAACCAAAATCAAATGCTTAGCAAATGGGCTAAACATCAGAATAAAGAGGACAGAGGAAAGATCAGTGAGATGTAAAATAGAATAGAAATGATACGACCTGAACAACAGATAAAATAGGCTGAATAAAAATGGACAATATATAGTTTCATATAGCTAGAAGGATATTGAATGCCCCCAATACAAAGAAATGATAAATGTTTGAGATAATGGATATGCTAATTACCCTGATCGGATACATACATTGTATGTATCAAAGCATCACTGTGTACCCCATAAATACCTACAATTATAATTGTTAAAAACAGTATCAGGGACCTGTGGGACTATAACAAAATGACATTCATGTCACTAGAGTACTCAGAAAGTAGGAAAGTATGGGCCTAGAAAATATGCAGAGATAATGGCTGAGAGTAAAGGTCCACCAAGAGCATCCTGCGGTTGAGCCAAGATGGCTGACTTGATGCAGCCAAGAAGAGCTTCCTCCACTGAGAGACCAGACCCTCGAGAAGACTAGCCCACTCTGAGCAGATCTTCAGAAGAAGGGCATTGAGAGTAGATGGAGGGAGGGTGCAGACTTTGGGCTGAAGGGAGAGGAAGCTAGGAACTCTGCACAGGGTTGCTGAGCACCAGGACTCTTTCCTGGTCCTGAGCAGCTTCTGGGGAAGGGGTGAATTAAATAGGCATGGAGTGGCTCACTGTCACCACAGACCTCCAGAATCCTAGCTGCAGAAGACCCCACAACCCTCATGGACATTTTAGTTGACAGAGGGAGCTGCTCAGGGAGTTGACAGAAACAGGACTCCAGCCTGTGCAGAGCCCAGAGTGTTTGATGCCAGAATGGTTGCAGTGGAGCACAGCCAGTGTTACCCAAACCTAAGGCTTGCCACATTCTTCAAGACGGCATTGGCCTTTGTTGACCGTTTGACCTGGACAGAGCAGGGCAGTCTTGCCTGTGAAATGTGGCCAGTCTGATCTTAATGCCTCATTGCCTGCCAGCCTCTCCCAGGGTTCCTTCCTGGCTGTGCCTGCTCAGCCTCGGATGCCAAACCAGGGTACTTTCTGGCACCTGCTACCATAAGCCCCTTGCAGGCAGACCCTGCCTAACTGTAGATGGGACCCTGCCGGTGCATGCCCGCCCCATATCCTCCTGCCACCACATTGCACGTGTTCACCTGCAGCCACCCCCACAATCTCATTTGCAGTAGCCACAAAAAGAATAAAATACCTAGGAATACAGCTAGCCAGGGATGTGAAAGATCTCTAAATAAGAATTATCAAACACTGCTGAAAGAAATTGGAGATAGGGAAAAACACTCACTGCTCATGGGTAGGAAGAATCATATTGTTAAAATGGCCATAGTGCCCATTGCAATCTATAGATTCAATGCCATTTCTATTAAACTACCAACTTTTTTTTTCACAGAATTAGAAAAAAACTTCTAAAATTCATAGGAAACCAAAAAATAGCCAATATAGCAAAAGCAATCCTAAGCAAAAAGAACAAAGTGGGGGGCATTATACTACCTGACTTAAAACTATACCACAAAGCTGCAGTAACCTAAATGTGGTACTACTACAGAAACAGACACTTTGACCAATGGAACAGAACATAGACCACAGAAATAAAGCTGCACACCTGTAATCATCTGATCTTCTGGATTAAAGACTTAAGTGTTAAAACTAAAAATCCTAGAAGAATACCTAGGAAATACCATTCTGGACACAGGCTCTTGATAAGATTTCATGATGGTAACTCCAAAAGCTATTGCAACAAAACAAAAATTGACAAGTGGAACCTAATTAAACTAAAGAGCTTCTGTAGAGTGAAAGAAGCTATTAACAGAATAAAAAAACAACTACAGAGTGAGGGATAAGATATTTGTAAACTATGCAACTGACACAGGTCTAATATCCATAATCTGTAAGTAACTTAACAAGCAAAGGCAACCCCATTAAAAAATTGATGAGGAATATGAACAGACACTTCTCAAAAGAACACATACACATGGCCAACAAGCATATGAAAAAAAGGCTTAACACTAATCGTTAGAGAAATACAAGTCAAAACCACAAGGAGATACCATCTCACATTGGTCAAAATGGCTATTACTAAAAAGCCAAAAAATAACAGATGTTGGTGAGGTTGTGGAAAAAGGGAATGCTTATACACTGTTGGTGGGAATATAAATTATTTCAGCCTCTGAGGAAAGCAGTTTAGAGATTTCTCAAAAAAACAGAACTACCATGTGACCCAGCAATTCCGTTACTGGGTATATACTCAAGGAACATCAATCATTCCACCATAGAAATATATGTATGTGTATGTACATCGCAGCATTATTTGCAAAAGCAAAGAGATGGACTCGACCTAGGTGCTCATCAATAGTGGACTGAATAAAGAAAATATGGTACATATACACCATAAAATACCACACAGCCGCTAGAAAGAATGAAGTCATATCATTTGCTGCAACATGGATGCAGCTGGAAGTCATTAGTTCTAAGAAAATTAATGTAGGTAGGAACAGAAAACCAAATACCATATGCTCTTATTTATAAATGGGAGCTAGACATTGAGAACACATAAACAGAAAGAAGGGAACAATAGACAACGTGGCCTACTTAAGGGTGGAGTGAGGGAGGAGGGGGAGGATTAACAAACTACTTTTCAGATACTAGGCTTATCACCTGGATGATAAAATAATCTGTAAACCAAACCCCAGTGATATATAACTTACCCATGTAAACCTGTACATGTACTCATCAAATCCAAAATAAAAGTTGAAAAGAAATAAACAGCTATAAAATTTTAAATGCCAAAAACAGAGGTAATGGCTGAAAATTTTCTAAATGTGTCAGAAGATGTAAACCTACAGATTCAAGGAGCTGAACAAATTTCAAATAGACTAAAACCTAATAAATCGATGTCTAAACACATCATAATCAAAGTTCTAAAAACTACAACATAGTATACATCTTGAAAGAAACCAGAGAAAAATGACACTTTACCTTTGGGGAAAAATTATTTATATGACAGTGGATCAGAAACCTTGGGATCTAGAAGGAAGCAAAATGATTTTCAAGGGTTGAAAAGAGCTGTCAGTGCAGATCCTTTAGCCAAAATATCCCTAAAGAATGGAGGAAAAAACAATACACTCCCAGATGAAGAAAAGGAAGATAATTTCTCACTAGCATACCTACTCTAAAAAAATTGGCTAAATGAAGTTCTCAAGATAGAAGGAAAACAAAAGAATTAACATAGAAATATCAGGGGGAAATAAAGAACACAGAAACGATTTTTTCTGTGAGTTTTCTAAATTATGTTTGCTGACAGAACATTATTAGAATGATGTGATTTTCAATGTTATATAGGAGAAATACTTTAGGTAATTACATTAGAAATGTGAGAAGGTAAAGGGTCATAAAGTCAGGGAATGTTTCTCAACTGGTAAATGATAACACTGTTGGTCTGAAAAAGTTTGCATATAAAGTGTAATACAGTGCCAACCATTAACACACAAAGAGAGATTCACAAACATTATCAGTAGTTCTATTTTTAATTTTTTTGAGAAACCTCCCTACTGTTTTTCCATAATGATGGTACCAATCTACATTCTCTTGGTGTTCACCAATAGTGAATACAGTATCTTTCTCCACACTCCTTACAACACTTACCTCCTGTCTTTGATAATAGGCATTCTAACAGGTGTGAGGGGACATCTCACTGTCATTTTGATTTGCATTTCCCTGATGATTAATGATGTTCATCACTTTTTCATATACCTGTTTGCCATTTTTATGTCTTCTTTGGAAAAATATCTATTCAGTTCCTTTGCCCATTTTAAAATCAGGTTGTTATTAAATGAGTTGTGTGTATTTGTTTATATTTTATATAGATTAGCCTTTTATCAGATACATGGTTTGCAAATATTTCTCCCTATCAGTAGACTGCTTTTTCATTTTGTTAATTATTTTTCTGTGCAGAAGTTTTTTAATTTGATGTAGTCCCGCTTGTTGGTTTTTGCTTTTATTGGCTGTTTCAGGTGTGATACACAAAAATCATTGCCAAGGCCAGTATCAAAATTTTTTCTCCTATGTTTTTTTCTAAAAGTTTTATGGTTTCAAGTCTTACATTTAGGGCTTTCATCCATTTTGAGTTGATGTTTGTGTGTGTTGTAAGATAAGAGTCCAATTTCATCCTTTTAAATGTGACTGTCCAGTTTTCCCAGTATGAATTATTGAAGAGATTATCTTTTCTCCATTGTGTGGTCTTGGTGGCCTTGTTGAAAGTTCTGACATAGCATTCCATCTGCTAGGTATATACCAAAAAGGAATGAAATCAGCATCTCACAGAGATATCTGCACACCCATGTTTGTGGCAGCATGGTACACAATAACCAAGATAGGGAAACAACCTGAAAGAAACACAAACATTGCACAGAAGGAAAAATACTATATGATCTCACTTATATGTGGAATCTTAAAAAAAGTCAAATATATAGAAACAGAGTAGAGTCTTCATTTTCATGGGCGAGGGGATGGAGGAAATGGGGATATATAGGTAAAAGGGTACAAATTTGCATTTAAGTATGATGCATAACTCTAGAGATGTATACAACATGAGGATTATAGTTAATACTGTACACTGAACATTTGCCTAAAAAAATAGATTTTAAGTGCACTCATCACAACAAAAGCTTTTTTTTTTCTCTTTTGAGACGGAGTCTCGCTCTGTCGCCAGGCTGGAGTGCAGTAGGATGATCTCGGCTCACTGCCACCTCCACCTCCCTGGTTCAAGCGATTCTCCTGCCTCAACCTCCTGAGTAGCTAGGACTACAGGCAGACACCACCATGCCCAGCTAATTTTTGTATTTTTAATAGAGATGGAGTTTCACCATGTTGGCCAGGATGGTCTCTATCTTTTGACCTCGTGATCTGCCCGCCTCGGCCTCTCAGAGTGCTGGGATTACACGCGTGAGCCACCAAGCCCAGCCACAAAAACTTTTTTCTAATTGAGATGACATGATGATCACATCAAGTGATGGATATGTTAATCTGCTTGACTAGTAATCATTTCATTAATATAAATCAAAATATGATGTTGTATACTTTAAATATATACAATAAAGACATATTTGTTATTTTTGAAGAAAAGAAACCACTAGAGGCAAGAAAAAATGTAATTGTAGAAAATGTTCAAGTATCCCAGAGAAAGAAAGAAAAAAGAAAACAAATGTAACAAGAAAACAGTCAATCAATAAATGGGCAAGCTTCTACCTTAACATAACAAGAATTAAATTAAATATGGATGGTCTAAATATCTCAATTAAAAATATGAAAATCATAAAGGGGATTACAAAACATAAGCCAACTATACGCTTGTATATAAGAATTTATTATAAATATGATATAGACAGATTGGAAGGTAAAGTTTGGAAAATGTATCATGCAAATATTAATAAAAACAAAGCATGAATATCTACATAATATAAAAAACGTAGACATCAAAACAAAGAACATTACCATAGACAGAGAGAGAAATTATACAAAGATGTAAAGTCTATCCCCCAAGAAGATAATCTTAAATGAGTATGTACCAAATAAGAGCTGTAAAATGAGTGAAGCAGAAACCAAATGAATTGAAAACAGTATAAGCAAATTCACAATTATGGTTGGATATATTAACAGTACTTTAATACAACTGATAGACCAACCAGATAGAAAAGTAGAAAATATTTAGAACTCAATAATACCACCAACTAATAGGATCTAACAGACATTAATAGAATACTACACCCCCCCAACCAACAACAAAAATAAATATACATAATTTTAAGTGACCACAGAACATATATCAAGATAGATCATATCCTAAGTTATAAAAAACTTCCCTAAATATGAAATAGTTGAAATCATATAGTGTGTTATCTAATCATGATGAAAACAAACTAGAAATAAATAATAAAAAGCTAAGAGGAAAATTTTCAAATACTTAAAAATAACACACTTTTAAATAGTTTGTAGGTCAAGAAGAAAAACAAATTACATTGAAATAAGTAAAAGGGAAAATACAGGATAACAAAGTTTATGTCATAAAACTAAAGCTTGTGCTAACAGGGAAATTTAGAGCACTAACTTTGTATGTTAGAAAAAGAGGAAAAGTCACAAATCAGTAATCTAGGATTCCACCTCAGAGACCTAAAAACAGAAAAGCAAAATCAACCCAAGATATGCAGGAGGAAATAATAAAGATAAGAGCAGAAATCAATAAAGTTGAAAACAGAAAATAGAAAAATATCAATGAAACAGAGCTGGTTCTTTGGATTAATAATTTCAAAATTATCTAGAAAGACTGGCAAATTAAAAGAAGATTAAAAACTCCAAATATCAGCAATGAAATAGGCTATAACTATAGACCCTGCAGACAAAAAAAATGGGTAAAAAGGGATTACCATGGGAAGTTTTTCACGGCTATATCTGACAACTTAGATGAAATGAACTACTTCCTTTAAAAACAAACTACCACATTTGCTCAGAATGAAGTAGATAATTTATACGGATAACCCTATAACTATTTGAATGAATCACTTAAAGATTCTCCCTGCAACCACAAAATTTTCAGGCCCAGATGTAATCACTGGAGAAATGTACCAAATGTTTTAAAAACTACTAACCCTAGTTTTAAACAATTTCTTCCAGGAAAAAAATGGAGGAGAAAATATTTTCCAATTCATCTTATGAATCTAGTATAACTTTGATACTAAAATAGAAAGACAGTGCAAAATAAAAGATTAAAGAACAATGTCACCTACAAATATACAGGCTGTGAAAGAGAGAAAATATTTACAAACCTCCTATTTATATTTTTATATAAACATATAAAAATTTGAAACAACATAGAATTTAGCAATACATATAAACATAGATGAATAGAATTTAGCAATACATAAACATAATTCATAATCATAACCAAGTGGTGTCTGTTTCAGGGTCCAAGGCTAGGTAAATAGTCAAATATCAATCTATGAAAATCACCACCTTAACAAGCTATAGAAGAAAGATTACATAATCATATCAATTGATGCAGAAAAATCATAATCAACCCTGATGCATAATAAAAACTATCAGAAAACTGGAAATAGAGACTAATTCAACTTGACAAAGAATGACTTCAAAAAGTTCTACAGGTAACATCATACTTAATGATGAAAGACTGAATACTTTACCCGAAGATTGTGAATAAGACAAGGATGCCTTCTTTCACCACTCTTGTTTAACATAGTGCTATGAGTTTTTAGTAGCACTAGAAGAAAAGGAAATCAAAGACATTCAGATCAGAAAAAACATAACTTTTCTAAGTTGCAGATAGCACACTTGTCTACAGAGAAAATCCCAAGCAATCTACAAAAACATTTTTAGAGCTAATAAGTGCGTTAAAGGTTGCGGGATAGAAGATAAACATTAAAAAATCTATTTTATTTCTGCATGCTAGCAAGAAATACATGGGCAATGAAATTCAAAACATACCATGTATAAACAGCTCAAAAATAATTCTTTGGTGTAAATGTAATAAAACCTGTATAGGACTTGTATTCTGAAAACTATACATTGATGAAAAAATCAAATAAGATATAAATAAATGAAAAGAGATACTATGTTAACGGATTGAAAAAAAATCAAGCCAGTAAATATAGTCCCCCAAAAAGATATACTGGCAAGACTGACACAATTATTATCAAAATACTAGCAAGATTATTTTAGACATAAATCAGGTTATCCTGAAATGCATACAGAAAGACCGTAGAACTAAAGTAGATTAAACAATTTTATATTTAAAAAGTATAAAAAAGAAAAATCAGGCTATTTAATTTAATACTTGCTCTACAACTATGATAATCAGTAGCATGTGGTATTGTCAGAGAGACAGACACACAAATTGATGAACAAGTAGAGATCTCATAAATAGACTCATACCAGATTGTTCAACTGATGTTCACATCACAAAGGTGCAAAAGCAAATCAATGGAGGAAAGATAGCCTTTCTAACAAATGGTGCTGAAGCAACTGGACATCCATGGCCACCCCTCAAAAAATATGTAATTTGACCTAAATTCATAAAAATTAACAAAATGAATCATGGACTTAAATATAAAAGTCAAAGCTATGTAACTTTTAGGAAAAGAAACCAGGAAATCTTCAAGATAAATGGTTAAAGAATTTACATACTTAGCACAAAAGCGTGATCCGTAAAAAGAAAAGTTAATCAAATGATCTTCATTAGCTCATTTCCTTCATTACTTTTGTGGTGAGGAAAAGATCCTGTTAAGCTGAAAAAGACAAGCTAATGAGTGAGAGAAACTATTTACAAACCACTTAGCCACCGAAGGAAGAATAGCAAGAATATATAACTCAAATCACAACAGTAAAAAAGCAAACAATCTGATTACACAATTGAGCAGAAGACGTGAAGATACATTCCACCCAACAGGATTTACAGATGGTGAATAAGTACATGAAAATATGTTCATCATCATTAACCACTAGGGAAATGTGAGTTAAAATCACAATGAGATGTCACTACACATCAATCAGAATGGCTAAAACAAAAAATAGTGACAACATAAAATTCTAGCAAGGATTCACAGAAACTGGATCACACATTGCTGAGGAAAATGTAGCTTTTGAATAGCTCTCAAAAACAAACTTTGGCAGTCTCTTAAAAAAAAGTATGTAACTACTATAGAACCCAGAAACTGTGTCCTAATCATTTATCCTAGAGAAATTAAAACCTATGTTCACACAAAAAGCAGTACACAATATTTATATGAGCTTTATTCCTAATAGTGGAAAAACCCATGGAAATAAATCTCTCACAGTTGAAAGGTAAAACGAACTGTAATATTCATACCATGGAATACTGTTCAAACAATACAAAGGAACAAACTTTTGATACCTCCAACAACCTGGCTCTCTAGAGATTATATTGTGTACCCAATCCCAAAAGGTTACATATGATATGATTCCATTTATATTTAACATGCATGAAATGACAAAATTAGAGCAATGGAGAATATATCGGTGCTTGCTTGGGGTTAGAGGAGTTGAGAGTGAACGGGAAACAGGTTTGGCTAAAAACAAGAAAACAACGTGAGAAAGCTCTGTAGTAAAGGAAATTTTCTGTATCTTGACTATATCAAGGCTAATATCCTGGTTGTGATATAGTTTGTAAGAATTTGCCATTAAGGAAAACTTGATAAATTACACATGGGATCTCTTTGTATTATTTCATACAACCACATGCGAATCAGCAATTATCTCTAAATAAAAAGCGCAATAAAAAAAACCCAGAAAACAGAAAGTTGATTAAGTACCAGAAGCCAGATAATGGCGGGTTTTAGAATTTAGAGGGTGGTAGGGAGTTATATATGGGCAAATATTATGTTGTCCCCTAAGGCAAATCTGATACTTATTGGTTAAATTTATAGATGTTTCTTTCTCTGTGCACTACTCAAAGGTAGTTATTTACTCCATTTCAGTGCTCAGTTCTATGCTCTTTTCTATTCACTCACTGAGTGAGCTCATACATTCTCATGGGTTTAACTGCTATATGCTAATGATTTCCAAACTGACATTGTCAGTCTTTTTTCCTCAAACTTCAAATTCTTACAGTCCATTGCATAGCAGACATGCTCATGTGGATGTTCTGCAGACACCTTACTCAGAGCAGAATTCCTCACTTTCCTCCTCTTGCAGTCTCTGTTTCAATTAGTGTCACAACCCTCCAACAGTTCTGCCTAATTAATAACCTGAAAACTATTCTTGACTCCAGCATAACTTTCAGACCTCTAGCCACTCAAGCACCAAGTTTAGACACTTTATTTTCACATCTATTTTTGCCTTGCTCAGGTTCTCATATTTCTCTCCTGCAAACTACTGCTATATTTTTCTAACTAGTTTCCCTTCCTTCAGATTTGCCCACCTCATTAATCCTTTGCTCATCTTCCAGAGTTTTCCAAATTGCAAATTATCCATGCTATCCTCAAGCGTCCACAGAATAAAACTTAAAATCTATGTCAAGTGTAAAAGCCCTCTGTGATCTGATTTCTTCTACCTCTCAGACTTACTTAGTTCTTTCTCTGCCTGGAACTTGATGCCCCGGGAGCACTGGATTGCAGGCAACTACCCTATGTCATACTTCTTGCCTTTTTTGTAATGACCCTCTGGTAGTAAAATGCTATACCTTTCCCTACCCAACCCTCCCAGATACCACTCTCCACTCTCCTCCATCTGTTTTATTACTGTTCAATATTTAAAACTCTTATTAAGCATGAATTCCTCATCCTGACCTTAAAGGATTCTATGATTGTCCCCTATCTTCTCACAGCACCCTATGTAAATCTTTACCATGGTCCCACCTACATTCTAGTTAGATATCCGGTTTCCCCAGTAGACGAGAGGATATTCAAGGGCAAGAAACATGCCACACTACATAATAATAATGCCAAGAAGATGTAGAATCTTTCAAAAACGATCCCAGCTTTCATTTTATAAAGATCACTTTTTATAAACTCTCAGAACTCAAAATATTAGGAAGATCTATATTTGTTCATTCATTCATTCAACCAATATGTACTAACAGACAACCATTGTGCCAGGGGCTAGGAATATAATGATAAGAATGCAAGCTTCATGTCCTCAAGCTTATAGTTAAGTGTTATAAACTATAAGCTTATAGTTAAGCTTATAACTAAGTATATGTCACTCTGTAAAATGTTGTGCAATGGAAAAGATAAAATTCTAGCATCTGTTTCACATGATCAATACAATGATTGGAAGAAAGTGATGTTAACGATATTACAGGAAGACAAAGACTCAAATATCAGAGTTAGGCCAAGTAATCACCAAGAAAAGGATCCTGACAGAGACACAGTAGTAAGGTGCAGAAATAAATATTTGAGGCCGTTGTGGTGGGATGAATTGAAAGTGTTTAGTTTAGAGCAAATAAAGATATGGGGTGAATGACTTTAAAAAGGTGTTTGCAGACATACTTGGCTTGATTTTATGGATGGATTAAAATGTGGGACATAAGTGGTGCCAATTCTAAACAACCTGCAGAGGACACGCGATTGTCCTTAGATGATCTTACTAGACTCCACATTAGTGAGACTTTGCCTCACTGACTATGGGGATATGTTAGGCTGTTCTCGCATTGCTGTAAAGAAATACCTGAGACTGGATAATTTATAATGAAAAGAGGGTTAATTGGCTCATGGCCCTGCAGGCTGTACAAGCATGGCACTGGCATCTGCTTGGCTTCTGGGGAAGCCTCAGGGAGTTTGTACTCATGGCGGAAGGGGAAGTGGGAGTAGACATATCATATGGCAAAAGCAGGAGTAAGAGAGCGTTGTGGGGGGGTGCCGCATAGTTTTAAATAACCAGATCTCACAAGAACTCACTACCATGAGAAATCACTACAGTGAGGATGATACTAAGCCATGAGGGATCTATCCCCATGACCAAAACACTTCCTACCAGGCCCCACCTCTAAACTTGAAAATTACATTTTAACATAAGATTTGGGTGGAGACAAATATCCAAACTATATCAGGTGGATTCTGATCCCTATTGTTTTGCAGAATAAACTTCCTTCTAGACATTGTCAGTCCTGACTCTCTAAATTGTTAAAGTCAAAAACCAGGCAAAATAAAACCCTTAGTCATCTCATCCCAGCACTGAACCACAAGAAGATTGTATAGCTTCTTCTATAGAATAAGAAGATCAAGAATTTCTTCTTTATTAGATCATGTTACTATCGAGTCCCTCCATTAGGAGTGAGTTCAGTTGTACTAACTCAGAGTCAAGAAATCGGGTCCAGGACACCTGGGTCTCCTCAAGAAAGATGCCTGTCTACCTTCTCAGGTTCTTTTATGTTATGAATAGGAATTCTTACAGAGACACCTGTCTCACCCTAGTTCCCAGGTCAACTCTAGCCCTACTTAGAAACTTTGTCCCCTCTGCTCTTGTACTATTGTCTTTGGAGCAATTATGCTCTCCCAGGATTCAGCATGTTTCCCTGTCCCTGTGGAGGCTGGAAAGTTTTAGCTTCATGAGATATGCATTCACCATAAGAAAATGAAAGTGGTTAGAAACAGAATCATGAAATAATAAAGAACCACCCAAAGGACCATGATCCCTGACTCCACCGCCATGTCTACTGAGTCTGGGAACTCTGCAAGTGACAGAATTCACATGCAGTCCTTTATTAATCAGTTCATTTTTATTCAACAACGATGTATAAAGCCCCTACTATGTAGCAAACGGTGTTAAGTGCTTAGAGCTTTCAGTCTAGTGGGCTCTGACCATTTGGTTTACAAACTACGTATTAGTCCCAAGTCATTCACACTGAAAGGGCATACACAAGGGGCTGCTGAGCAACCTACCCTTTTCTAAAAAATAAGCACACTTCAGGGTTTATTGCTTCTTACTCTCTTGCCTTAAAGCTTTGGGTTTAGGTTTTCGTTTTTTTTTTTTTTTTCCTCTCTCGAGACAGAGTCTCCTTCTGTCACCCAGGCTGGATTTAAGTGATATGATCTCAGCTCACTGCAACCTCCACCTCCCAGATTCAAGCAATTCATCCTGCCTCAGCCTCCTGGGTAGCTGGGATTACAGGTGCCCACCACCATGCCCAGCTAATTTTTGTATTTTTAGTAGATACTGGGTTTCATCATGTTGGCCAGGCTGGTCTTGAACTCCTGGCCTCAGGTGATCTGCCCACCTTGGCCCCCAAAGTGCTGGGATTACATGTGTGAGCCACCACGCCCATACCATAGGCTTTTCTTTTTAAGACCTCCAACACCTCCCTAAGTGAACCTGAATAGCATTTCCCACTTTCTGCATTCAGTATATAATTCAAGCTAAGACATAGCTGTAGCTGTAGTAGTACCTACCAATACATGGTCTACCTAAGAAGGGCTGATAATCTCACTGCTATTATTTCTGTACCTGATGTACTTCAGGGTAAACTAGAACATTACAGTGTTCAAAGGGCTTAGCTCTTCGCTACCCCTGACTTATTGGTCTAGCACATTCCCCACTTCCACTCAGTTTTCTGCCTTATACTTCAGTTTCTTCTTCAAGCAGGAGTGCTCTCTTGAATTCCAACCCATTTGCCTAGGGTCCTAATACCCTTCCAAGCTCTAACCAACTTCATCCACAGGAAAGCATTTGATATTTACTCTTATTCTCCCCCTTATTTACCAGAGTGAGTTCTTCCTTCGACGGACCACTCTGAAATACCACTATTCAGCTCACCACCTGCTCCTACCCACCTGATTTCAGGTACTCCCACCATCTGTGGCCCTGCTGCTATGCCAAGCCATCAGTTCTGCATTTTACCAAGCCCTGGCATACCTCCAGCAACAATTATTATGCACAGGTAGTTCAAGGGTAGATTGAGACTGCCATCTTTCTTATGATATTTCTTTCCATAGGACAGCTAGAAAATTCAAAATTAAGCAGTAGTACAATGAGTTGAAATAATTTACAGATATTTTTAATGCTGGAGAAAAAATAATGATCCAATTAAATCTTCCCCTAAGAAATCATTATTCTATTGAGTCCATCCAAACAGCAGGGTGTGATTTTAATTATTATAATTGAACATAATTGTCACTAAACTGAGGAGTTAATTATTCTGAAAATAATTGTGTCATTCTTCTACAAATAAAATGATACAAAAATGTATTTTGTGGCTCCGAGTTTTGAATAATACCAACACAGCCAATATATTTACTCATGTGAAACTTAAGCAACAATCACTTGTGATTCACCCAATTTTCTCCCAAGAGTTGGATTTGCAATTTTAAACTTGCAAATTATATGGAAACTTCATTATTTCTCTAATGGGAAACACAAGATTCTTACAGAAGTGCCTCAGAATTGGCATTTGCCATCTATCTTAAATGCCACCATCCCGTTGGAGTGTTGTTATAGGTCTCACTGAGACTGTCTAGTTGTTTGTCTTTTCTATATTATAACTCTTGATCCATGGGTTAATTTTCAGACAATACAGCAGAGACCGAAAGACATGAAATTATCAGACATTATATTATCCTGAAATGAAGGCCAAAATTGTATCCCTGGAGAAAAACAGTCAGTATTCTCAAGGTTAAGATTGAATGGTGGCCCTCAGGGCATAATCGAAGAAGAGTCTTAGGCAAAAATAATGGAGTAGAAATATTTGGTAGCATAACTTATTTTCCTTATCTGGGACTTACTTAAGTTAAGCATCATTTCATACTGTGTTTCTAGATTTCTATTTGTTGGTATATCTGAACTTGCCTGCCTTTTCCATCGTACCACCCATCTCACAGCCCATATTCTGGGGCCTTGGGGCCCTTTATCTGTAATATTAATGGTTTAATTAGAGTCTTATTCTCTCACAAAACCTGTCCTGTAAGTACTTGAATCAATTGGAACCATTAGTATGATTTGCTATCATAAAAGTCTTTTGGCTTTAAAATTATTCTTCAACTGACAGATGTCATAAAGTCAAGAGGGAGGGAGCTACATAATTTGGAACTGGCCCCAACAGATGTGTCAGTGATCAGAGGGGCATATGGACATGGTAGAATTTAAGCTTTAGGTGAGGGAGAGTCAATTAAAGATTAAGTGAATACAAAGTTTCCATTGGGCCCCTCTGATATCAATTGCTATCATGGAAAACTAAGACTATACTCAGAATTCAAAAACAAGACTATTTTTTTTTAAGAACTAGAATTCAGGAAGGAAGAGGGGCTGGGAGCAGCACACACTAAATCCTTACTACATCAAAATTATAGAGTTTCATTTATTAATTAATATAGGTTGTATTCTAATATTTGCATGGTGGTTAGCATGAAGTAAGAACCTCATGACACTCAGGTAGTAAAGATGAGAAAATGTAGCACTGAAATGGGCAGTGTGAGTGGCCAGAAAGAGAAAGAAAAAAATATGTAGGAAGAGGTTTTTCATGGAAACTCAGGAAGTATTTAGTTGGTGCAAAAGTGACTGCAGTTTTTGCCATGATTTTCAAGACAAAAACCATGATTAGTTTTGCGCCAACTTAATAGAATGTTTCCACAGACAGAGAGGTCAATTGTATCGGAGGTTTTTGAGAATCAAATAAACTGAGAAGAGAAAAATGCTCATTGAATTTAACAATCTACATGTTATGGGTTACTTTAACAAGATGATTTTGTGGAAAGATGAGGATAGTAACTAGATTGGAAGACTGAGAGGTAAGTGGCATGAATGCTGACAATGATTATAGACAACCAAAGGGGAGATAGAAGATATGGGGAGAGGGTAAGAAGAAAGATTTGTTTATTTTTGTTTTCGTGTTAATTGGGAGGAACTCCAGTGTGTTTAGAAACAATTCAGCTGAGAGGAAGTAAATGAATATGCAACAGAAAGAGAAGGGATTAAGCAGTACAGCATGGTGTCTGATCAGGCTAGCATTCACGAGACCAAAGCAGAAATTCAATATGAGGATTGGCCCCAGATTATAGGAGGAGCAGTTCCCGCCTCTGTCATTAACTCCTAAGAGCAACGCTAGAGGTTGGTAATTCCATTTTCTCAGTTAAGATCTGCTACTCTCTTCGTGAAATACCAGCAGCATATTTGAGGTTTCATTCCTGAGAGCCTTTTCCAATTTGAGATGAGGATTACATTATTTTTACAATGATGAGAAGCCTGAAACTCCACCTGCTTCCAGATAGGAAAGCAAACTTAAGACAATACTGCAAATGTGAGGCACACTCCCTCTGGGGTGTCCCTAACCACCAGTGACAGCTTCTGGTTATGTTGCTTATAGATCCTAATCCTGGGAGCAGAGACTTGAGTTACTTGTTAATGGAGAATGGAAAAAAGCAAGGTTGAGGTATATTCTAAGTGTCATTTCTAAAATGTAGTTTTTAAAAAAGATTAAAAAGGGGAAATAAATTTACTTTTGCTCTGCTTGTGGTTCATGTCATACCGTTGGCACAATCAATGGCCCTGCATGGTTATTCTGAGATTGTGGAGTCCAACAGAATAAAGTAAGCTGAAAGGGGAAGAGCCTGCCACTGGCCCAGAACTGGGTTCCATAAACTAAGCCCACAGACCCTACATACATTTTATTTCTATAAAAATAAATAAATAAATTCAAACAGTTATGCCTAGTAATTTATGTATCCTCCATGGCTGTGTTTGTGCAACAGTGGAAAAGTCGAACAGTTGTTACAGAGACCGTATGACTCTCATAGACTGAGATAATTATTCAGTCCTTTTTCAGAAAAGAATTGGAGCACTCTTGGCCTTGAGGAAGGGAAGAGCTATGCCATGTCTCAGGCTATTGAAAGAGAAGGATGTGAGACTTCCCACTTTTCCGTGGAGGAGATGCTTTCAGACAGATCTAACAGGCAGAATCCACAGACCCAAATAGAGGGCTGGATAGTAGAGGCAGTGCCCAAGTCCTCATAAGTGTTCAGAGGCCAAGGTCCTTTCTTTTATTGGAGGACTGCAATTCCAAGGGGACTTTGCTTATGGAAGCAATGCAAAACCCAAGAATCAAGGCAGCAACAGAAGGCTAAGTTAGAAGCCATCTAACACTGGCTTTGGGTCACTTACCTTCAAGAGTCTGTGGTACTGACTCTAAGGCAGAAGAGTCTGGGCAAAGAGTGATGGTCACTGTGTTGAAACAGAAGCCAGTAGACAAGATCCGTAGCAGTTGTAAATTCTTCATAAATTAAAATGATAAAGCCTGGCCTTGACTTCATTAGTAATAATAATAGCTTAGCTAACATTTGTCGAGAGCTTTGTAAGCTCTCATAATTACACCTTATACTAACATGCACAGCACACTATTAAGTTATTTTTTTTTATATATTTTAAGTTCTGGGATACATATGCAGAACATGCAGGTTTGTTACATAGCTATACGTGTGCCATGGTGATTTGCTGTACCTATGAACCCGTCATCTAGGTTTTAAGTCCCACATACATTAGGTATTTATCCTAATGCTCTCCCTCCCCTTGCCCCCACCCCCCGACAGACCCCGGTGTATGATGTTCCCCTCCCTGTGTCCATGTGTTCTCATTGTTCAACTCCCACTTATGAGTGAAAACATATGGTGTCTGGTTTTCTGTTCCTGTGTTAGTTTGCTGAGAATGATGGCTTCCAGCTTCATCCATGTCCCTGCAATCAACATGATCTCATTCTTTTTTATGGCTGCATAGTATTTCATGGTGTGTATGTACCACATATTCTTTATCCAGTCTATATTGATGGGCATTTAGGTTGGTTCCAAGTCTTTGCTATTGTGAATAGTGCTGTAATAAACATATGTGTGCATGTGTCTTTATAGCAGAATGATTTATAATCCTTTGGGTATATACCCACTAATGGGATTGGTGGGTCATATGGTATTTCTGGTTCTAGATTCTTGAGGAATTGTCACACTGTTTTCCACAATGGTCGAAATAATTTACACTCCCACCAACAGCGTAAGTGTTCTATTTCTTCACAGCCCCACCAGCATCTGTTGTCTCCTGACTTTTTAATGATCACCATTCTGACTGACCTGAGATGGTGTCTCATTGTGGTTTTCATTTGCATTTCTCTAATGACCAGGGATGTTACCTTTTTTTCATGTGTTTCTTGGCCACATAAATGTCTTCCTTTGAGAAGTGTCTGTTCATATCCTTTGCCCACTTTTTGATGGGGTTGTTTTTTTCTTGTAAATTTAAGTTTCTTATAGATTATGAATATTAGAACTTTGTCAAATGGGTAGATTGTAAACATTTTCGCCCATTTTGTAGGTTGCCTGTTCACTCTGATGCTAGTTTATTTTGCTGTGCAAAAGCTCTTTAGTTTAATTAGATCTAATTTGTCAATTCTGGCTTCTGCTGGAATTGCTTTTGGTGTTTAAATCATAAAGTCTTTGTCCATGCCCTTTTGCTAGCCCTGAATGGTATTGCCTAGGTTTTCTTCTAGAGTTTTTATGGTTTTGAATTTTACATCTCAGTCTTTAATCCATTTTGAGTTAATTTTTGTGTAAGATATAGGAAGAGGTCCAATTTCTGTTTTCTGCATATGGCTAGCCACTTTTCCCAACACCATTTATTAAATAGGGAATCCTTTCCCCATTGCTTGTTTTTGTCAGGTTTGTCGAAGATCAGATGGTCATAGATGGGTGGGGTTATTTCTGAGGCCTTTGTTCTGTTCCATTTGTCTATATATCTGTTTTGGTACCAGTACCATGCTGTTTTGGTTACTGTAGCATTGTAGTATAGTTTGAAGTCAGGTAGTGTGATGCCTCCAGCTTTGTTCTTTTTATTTAGAATTGTCTGGGCTATGCAGGTTCTTTTTTGTTCCACATGAAATTTAAAATAGTTATTTTCTAATTCTGTGAAGAAAGTCACTGGTAGCTTGATGGGAATAGCATTGAATCTACAAATTACTTTGGGCAGTGTGGCCATTTTCACGATATTGATTCTTCCTATCCATGAGCATGGAATGTTCTTCCATTTATTTGTATCCTCTTTTATTTCATTGAGTAGAGTGGTTCGTAGTTCTCCTTGAAGAGGTCCTTCACGTTTTATTCCTAAGTACTTTATTTTCTGCTAGCTTTTGAATTCGTTTGCTCTTGCTTCTCTAGTTCTTTAACTGTGATGTTAGGATGTCAGTTTAAGATCTTTCTAGCTTTCTGATGTGGGCATTAAGTGCTATAAATTTACCTCTTAACACTGCCTTAGCTGTGTCCCAGTGATTCTGGTACGTTGTCTCTTTGTTCTCATTGGTTTCAAATAACTTATTTATTTCTGCCTTAATTTCATTATTTACCCAGGAGTCTTTCAGGAGCAGGTTGTTTGATTTTCATGTAGTTGTTCAGTTTTGAGTGAGTTTCTGAATCCTGAGTTCTAATTTAATTGCACTGTGGTCTGAGAGACTGTTATGAATTCTGTTCTTTTGCATTTGCTGAGAAGTGTTTTACTTCCAATTATGTGGTCAATTTTAGAATAAGTGCCATGTGGTGCTAAGAAGAATGTGTATTCTGTTATTTGGGTTAAAGAGTTAGATGTCTATTAGGTCTACTAGATCCAGAGCTGAGTTCAAGTCCTGAATATCCTGTTACTTTTCTGTCTCATTGCTGTGTCTAATATTGACAGTGGGGTAGTAAAGTTTCCCACTATTATTGTATGGGAATCTAATTCTCTTTGTAGGTTTCTAAGAACTTGTTTTATGAGTTTGGGTGCTCCTGTATTGGGTGCATATATATTTAGGATAGTTAGCTCTTCCTTGTTGCATTGATCCCTTTACCATTAATGCCCTTCTTTGTCTTTGTTGATCTTTGTCGGTTTAAAGTCTGTTTTATCAGAAACTTGGATTGCAACCCCTGCTTTTTTTTGCTTGCCATTTGCTTGGTAAATATTCTTTCATCCCTTTATTTTGAGCCTATGTGTGCGTTTGCGTGAGATGGGTCTGCTGAATACAGCACACCAGTGGGTCTTGACTATCCAATTTGCCAGTCTGTGTCTTTTAATTGGTGGGATTTAGCCCATTTACATTTAAGTTTAATATTGCTGTATGTGAATTTGATCCTGTCATCATGATGCTAGCTTGTTATCTGGCACATTGGTTGATGCAGTTTCTTCACAGTGTCATTGGTCTTTACATTTTGGTGTGTTTTTGCAGTGGCTGGTACCAGTTTTTTTTCTTTCCATATTTAGTGCTCCCTTCAGGAGCTCTGGCAAGCCAGGCCTGGTGGTGACAAAGTCCCTCAGCATTTGCTTGTCTGGAAAGGATTTTATTTTTCCTTCACTTATAAAGCTTAGATTGGCTGGATATGAAATTCTGGGTTGCAAATCCTTTTCTTTTAGAATGTTGAATATTGGCCCCTACTTTCTTCTGGCTTGTAGGTTTTCTGCAGAGAGATCTGCTATTAGTCTGATGGCTTCCCTTCATAGGTGACCTGACCTTTCTCTCTGGCTGCCCTTAACATTTTTTCCTTCATTTCAACCTTGGAGAATCTGATGATTATGTGTCTGGGGTTGATTTTCTCATGGAGTATCTTAGTGGTGCTCTCTGTATTTCCCAAATTTGAATGTTGGCCTGTCTTGCTAGATTAGAGAAGTTCTCCTGGATAATATCCTAAAATGTGTTTTCCAACTTGATTCCATTCTCCCCATCACTATCAGGTACACCAATCAATTGTAGGTTTGATCTTTTCACATAGTCCCATAATTCTTAGAGGCTTTGTTCATTCCTTTTCATGCTTTTTTCTCTAATCTTGTTTTCATGCCTTATTTCAGCAAGGTGGTCTCCAATCTCTGATATTTTTTCTTCTTCTTGATCAATTCAGCTATTGTTACTTGTGTATGCTTCACGAAGTTCTCATGCTGTGTTTTTCAGCTCCATCAGGTCATTTATATTCCTCTCTAAACTGATTATTCTAGTTAGCAGTTCTTTTAACCTTTTATCAAGATTCTTAGCTTCCTTGAGTTGGGTTAGACATCCTCCTTTAGCTCAGAGGAGTTTGTTATTATCCACCTTCTGAAGCCTACTTTTGTCAATTCACCAATCTCATTCTCTGTCTAGCTTTTTGCCCTTGCCGGAGAGGAGTTGTAATCATTTGGAGGAGAAGACGCATTCTGGCTTTTGGAATTTTCAGCGTTTTTGCACTGGTTTTTTCTCATCTTCGTGGATTTATCTACCTTTGGTCTTTGAGGCTGATGACCTTTTGATGGGGTTTTTGTGTGGGGGTCTTTTTTGTTGATGTTGTTGTTGCTTTCTGCTTGTTAGTTTTCTTCTAACAGTAAGACCCCCCTTCTGCAGGTCTGCTGCAGTGTGCTGGAGGTCCACTTCAGACCCTGTTGACCTGGGTATCACCAGTGATGGCTGTAGAACAGCAAAGATTTCTGACTGCTCCTTCTTCAAGAAGCTTTGTCCCAGAGGGGCACTGGCCTGATGGAAACCAGATGGCCTGATGGCATCTCTCCTGTATGAGATGCCTGTTGACCCCTGTTGGGAGGTCTGTCCTGTCAGGAGCCACAGGGGTCAGAGACCCGCTTGAGGAGGCAGTCTGTCCCTTTGCAGAGCTGGTGCACTGTGCTGAGAGAATCCCCCTTGTCAGGATCAGTGGCTCTCTTCAGAGCTGGCAGGCAGGAAAGGTTAAGTTTACTGAAGCTGCACCCACAGCCACCCCTCCCCCCAGGTGCTCTGTACCAGGGAGATGAGAGTTTTATCTGTAAGCCCCTGCCTAGGGCTGCTGCATTTCCTTCAGAGATGCCCTGCCCAGTGAGGGTGAACTTAGAGAAGAAGTCAGGCCACAGCTGCATTGCCTCGCTGTTGGTTTCAGTAGATTTATTTAACTTACTGTTAAATACTTACTGTGGTGAATTCTGCTGTTGGTTTCAGGTAGATTTATTTAACTTACTGTTAAATACTTACCGTGGTGAATTCCGCCCAGTCCAAACCTCCCAGTCTCCTAAGCACTGTCAAGGGAAAACCACCTTCTAAAGCCTCTGTCATGGTGGATGCCCCTCCCCTGACCAAGCTGGATCTTCTCAGGTAGACTCCAGACTGCTGTACTGGCAGTGAGAATTTCAAGCCAGTGGTTCTTGGTTGGCTGGGCTCCATGGGAGTGGGACCTGCTGAGTGAGACCACTTGGCTCCTTGGCTTCAGTCCCCTTTCCAGGGGAGTGAACAGTTCTCCTGTGTCACTGGGGTTCCAGGCACCACTGGGGTACAAAAAAATCTCCTGCAGTTAGCTCAGTGTCTGCCCAAATAGCCACCCAGTTTTGTACTTGAAACCCAGGGCCCTGGTGGTGTAGGCTTATGAGGGAATCTCCTGATCTGAGGATTGCAAAAATCTGTGGGAAATGCCTAGTACCAGGGTGAGTAGCACAGTCCCTCATGGCTTCCCTTGGCTGGGGGAGGGAGGTCCCTGGCTCCTTGCACTTCCCAGGTGAAGCAACACCCCACTGTACTTCTGCTCACTCTCTGTGGGTTGCACCCACTGCCTAACCAATGAGATAAACTGGATACCTCAGTTGGAAATGCAGAAATCACCCACCTTCTGTGTTGGTCTCACTGGGAGCTGCAAACTGGAACTATTTCTATTCAGCCATCTTGGCCCCTCCCTGATAAGATCAGTATTAAGTTCTTTAAATGAATTTTTAAGATGTAATTCTTATAGCAATCCTATAAGTGTAGTTATGCCCAAGGCCACATAGCAAATATCTGAGCTATGATATAAATCCAGGCAGTCTGAATTGAAAGTTTATATTTCTAACCACTAATTTTTTAAATATGTCATAGGTCAAAATCTAATGTAATTACCATGCTAGAAAATACTCCCTTAAATAGGAGCTACAACTATGCAACTGCCCAATGGGTTCATTTTGCCCACTATTCTGATAGAGCCAATTGATCAAGACAGGGGAATTGCAATAGAGAAATAGTTTAATTCATTCAGAGCTGGCTAAGCAGACCAGCTTTTATTATTACTGAAATCAGCCTCCCCCAAAATTTGGAGGCTAGAGTTGTTCAAGGATTGTTTGGTAGGCCAGGGAATTGGTGTTGCTGAGTGGTTGAGGATGCTAGAGTAGTGGAAAATGGTCCTTGTGTGGGCTGAGTCCACTGTTGAGTGGGGCACAGAAATGGTTGTTGGATCCAGCTGGAGCCATCAGTGGTCAGAAATGCAAAAATCTGAAAAGATATTTCCACTTTTACATTCTATAATAGTGATTTTATCTGTAGGAGTAATTAGGGAAGTTGCAAATCTTGTGACCTCTAGAATAATGTCTGGTTATCATTCCACCTAGTCCTTAGCAGAATTCAGGCACCTTCCATACTCTTAACCTAGGGCATTTTCTTAGCTTTACAAAAGTGGTTAAGTTTTGGGGAAGGGCTATTATAATTTAAACTATAAACTAAATGTCTCACAAAACTAGCTTGACCCAAGCCCAAGAATGTTTAAGGGCAGTTTGGCAATTCAAGGCAAGATGGGAGTTGGTTAGATTAGACCTCTTTCACTATCATAATTTTTTCACTGTTATAACTTTTGCAAAGTTGGTTTCAAGTAGATTTATTTAACTTACAAAATGAACTTCCTATTTACCTTATGTAGATTCCTAGGTTAACCTCACTAATAAACTTTGGTGTTATTTTTCCTATTTAATTTTACTGTTGTCCTTCTTTTGCATACCACTGTTTGTCTTGGTAAAGACATCATTTTGAAGATAGAAATGTCAAAGAAAAAAATTCTCAAGCTATAAACAGAACAGAATATAACATGCATATTATTGAGAGGATTTTGAATTCTTAGAAGCAGAACTTATTAGAGAAACACATTGTGTCAACATACCATTCATATTGATCTCAATAAATTCAAAAAAATCTCCACTAGAGTTTCTCCTTTGAGTTAAAATATTATTTACATAAAGGGAATTACAACCTGAGAATTTCCACTCTATTATACCTGGGTAGATGCTGATGCCTTTTTAGAAAAAAAAAATAAAGTTTTTTTTTTTGTCTTTTGGTTTTTAATTTATTTAATTTTTCTGGGTACATAGTAGGTATATACATTTATGGGGTACATAAGATATTTTGATACAGGCATACAATGCAGAATTATCACATCACAGAGAATGGGGTATCCTTCACCTCAAGCATTTAACCTTTGTGTTACAAGCAATTCATTACACTCTTTTACTTATTTTAAAATGTACAACTAAGTTATTGACTGTAGTCACTCTGCTGTGTTACCAAATAGTAGGGCTTATTAACACTTTTAATTACCTTTTTTGGTACCCATTAGCCATCCCCACCTTCTCCCCCCAACCCCCATCCTCTGGTAACAATCCTTCCATACTCTATATCCCATCGTCCATTGTGTATATGCACCAATGGATACCATTGTACCAATAGTATTTCATTGTGTATATGTACCAATGGATATCAATGGATTAATGAATAAAGAAAATGGATAAAATATTTACACATTCGTCTGTTGATGGACACTTGGGTTGCTTCCAAATTTTGGCTATTGTGAACAGTGCTGCAACAAACACGGGAGTGCAAATATCTCTTCAATATACTGATTTCCTTTCTTTTGGGTATATACCCAGCAGTGGAATTGCTGAGTCATACGGTAGCTCAATTTTTAGTTTTTTGAGGAACCTCCGAACTGTTCTCCCTAGTGGTTTTATTAACTTACATACCCAACAACAGTGTAAGAGTGTTCCCTTTTCTCCACACCTACACTAGCATTCGTTATTGCCTATATTTTGGATATAAGCCATTTTAGCTGGGGTAACATGTCTTATTGTAGTTTTTATTTGCATTTCCCTGATGACTCATGATGTTGAGCACCTTTTCCTATGTGTTTGCTATTTGTGTCTTTTGTGAAATGTCTATTCAAAAATTTTGCCCATTTCTTGATCAGACTGTTAGATTTTTTTCCTATAGAGTTGTTTGAGTTCCTTATATATTCTGGTTGTTAACTTATTCTTAGATGGGCAGTTTGCAAATATTTTCTTCCATTCTGTGGGTTGTCTCTTCACTTTGATTATTTCCTTTGCTGTGCAGAAGCTTTTTAACTAGATGCGATCCCATTTTTCCATTTTTGTTTTGGTGGCCTGGCTTGTGGGGTATTATTGCTCAAGAAATTTTTGCACAGACCAACGTCCTGGAGAGCTTCCCCAATGTTTTTTGTTTGTTTGTTTCTTTGTTTCTTTGTTTTGAGACAGAGTCTCGCTCTGTCACCCAGGCTGGACTGCAGTGGCGCGATCTCAGCTCACTGCAAGCTCCGCCTCCCGGGTTCATGCCATTCTCCTGCCTCAGCCTCCCAAGTAGCTGAGACTACAGGTGCCTGCCACCACGCCCGGCTAATTTTTTGTATATTTAGTAGAGACGAGGTTTCACCATGTTGGCCAGGATGATCTCAATCTCTTGACCTCATGATCCACCCACCTCAGCCTCCCAAAGTGCTGGGATTACAGGTGTGAGCCACCTCGCACGGCCCCCCAAAGTTTTCTTATAGTCGTTTTATGGTTTGAGATCTTAGATTTAAATCTTTAATCCATTTTGATTTGATTTTTGTATATAGTGACAGAGAGGGGTCTAGTTTCATTCTTCTGCATATGAATATCCAGTTTTCTTAGCACCATTTATTGAAGAGACTGCCTTTTCCTCAGTGTTAAGTTCTTACAAACTTTGTCAAAAATTAGTTCACTGTAGATGTTTAGATTTATTTCTGGGTTATCTATTTTGTTCTGTTGGTCTATGTGTCTGTTTTTATCCCTGTACCATGTATTTTTGCTTATTGTAGTTCTGTAGTGTAATTGGAAGTCATGTAATGTAATTCCTCCAATTTTGTTCTTCTTGATTAGTATAGCTTGGGCTATTATAGGTCTCTTGTGGGTCTGTATACATTTTAAGATAATTTTTTTCTATTTCTGTGAAGAACGTCACTGGTTCATTGGTATTTTCATAGGTATTTCATTGAAACTGAAGATTTCTTTGGGTAGTGTGAACATTTTAACAATATTGATTCTTTCAATCCATGAATATGGAATATTTTTCCTTTTTGTTTCCTCTTGAATTTCTTTCATCAGTGTTTTCTAGTTTTTATCATAGAGATCTTTCACTTCCTTCATTGATTTCTAGATATTTTATTTACAGCTATAATAAATGGGATTGCTTTTTAAATTTTCTTTTCAGATTGTTCACAGTTGACATATAGAAATGCTACTGATTTTTGTATGTTAATTTTGTATCCTGCAACTTTTAAAAATTTATTTAGAAGTTCTCATGGTTTCTTTATGGAGTCTTTAGGTTTTCCCAAATATAAGATTATATCATCTGCAAACGAGGATAATTTGACTTCTTCCACTTCAATTTGGATGTCCTTTATTTCTTTCTCTTCTCTGACTGCTGTAGCTAGGACTTCCACTACTATATTTAAAAACGGTGGTGAAAGTGGGCATTCTTTTCATGTTCCAGATCTTAGAGGAAAGGATTTCAGTTTTTCCTCTTTCAGTATGATATTAGCTTTGGGTCTGTTGTATATGACTTTTATTATGTTGAGGTATGTTTCTTCTATACCCAGTTTTTTGAGGGTATGCAGTATGAAGGCATGTTGAATTTTATCAAATGCTTTTTCAGCATCAATTGAAGTGATTATGTAATTTTTTACATTTCATTCTGTTGATATGATGTATCACATTGGTTGATTTGCATATGTTAAACCATCCTTGCATATCAGGGATAAATCCCACTTGGTCATGATGAATGATCTTTCTAATGTATTGTTGAATTTGGTTTGTGATATGGTTTGGCTGTGTCCCCACCAAAATCTCATCTTGAATTTCCAAGTGTTGTAGGAGGGAACAAGTTGGGGGTAGTTGAATCATAGGGGCAGGTTTTTCTCATGTTGTACTCATTATAGTGAATCAGTCTCCCCAGATCTGATGGTTTTTTAAGGGTGAGTTTCCCTGGACAATCTCTCTTTTTGCCTGCTGCCATCCATGTAAGATGTACTTGCTACTCCTTGCCTTCCTCCATGATTGTGAGGCCTCCCAAGCCACGTGTAATTGCAAGTCCATTACACCTCTTTTTATTCCCAGTCTCAGGTATGTCTTTATCAGCAGCATGAAAACAGACTAATACAGTAAATTGGTACTAGTAGAGTGGAGCACTGCTGACAAGATACCCTAAAATTTGGAAGCAACTTTAGAACTGGGTAACAGGAAGAGGCTGGAACAGTTTGGAGGGCTCAGAAGAAGACAGGAAAATGTGGGAATGTTTGGAACTCTCTAGAGACTTGAGTGCCTTTGACGAAAATGTCTTTATCAGCAGTGTGAAAATGGACTAATACGGTTTGCTAGTATTTTGCTGAAGATTTTTGCATCAAAAATGGACATTTTAACAATATTGATTATTCTAATCCGTGAACATGGAATATTTTTCCATTTTTTGGTGTTCTCTTCAATTTCTTTAATCAGTGTTTTATAGTTTTTATTATAGAGTCTATATTTCTCAGGGATATTTGTCTGTGGTTTTCTTTTTTGATGTGTCTTTGTCTGGTTTTGGTATCAGGGTAATACTGGCTTTGTAGAATGAGTTTGAAAGTAGTTACTCTTCCTCTGTTCAGAATTTGAGTTTGAATAGGATTGGTGTTATTCCTTCCTTAAATCTTTGGTAGAATTCAGCAGTGAAGCTGTTGGGTCTTGGGCTTTTCTTTACTGGAAGATTTTTATTATTGTTTTAATCTTGTTACTTGTTATTGGTCTGTTCAGGTTTTGGATTTCTTCCTGGTTCAATCTTGGTAGGTTGGATGTGTCTACGTATTTGTCCCATTTCTTCTAGATTTTCCAATTTATTGGCATATAGTTGCTCATAGTAGCCAGTAATGAGTCTTTGAATTTCTTCAGTATCGCTTGTAATGTCTCTTTTTTTCTGATTTTATTTATTAGTATCTTCTATATGGTTTTCTTAGTCTGGCTAAAGGTTTGTCAATTTTTGTTTATTCTTGCAAAACACCAACTTTTTGTTTTATTGATCTTTTGTATTGTTTTCTTTATTTTAATTTCATTGACTTCTGCTCTGATCTGTATTGTTTCTTCTAATTTTCAGGTTGGTTTACTCATGATTTTTTAGTTCTTTAGCATACCTCATTGGATTGTTTATTTGAAGCTTTTTTTTTAATATAGGCACTTATAGCTATAAACTTTCCTCTTAGTAGTGCTTTTACTGTATCCCATAGGTTTTGGTATGTTGTTTTCCCACTACAATTTGTTTCAAGAAATTTCCTTCTTAATTTCTTCATTGACCCTGCTGGTGAATCAGGAGCACACTGTTTAATTTCTGTGTATTTGTGTAGTTTTCAAAATCCATCTTGTTAATTTCTTGTTGTATTCTATTGTGATCAGAGAAGATGCTTGATATTATTTCAGTTTTTCTGAATGTTTTTAGATTTGTTTTGTGACCTTGTCTATCCTTGAGAATGACCCATGTGCTGACGAAAAGAATGTGTAATCTGCAACCATTGGATTAAGTATTCTGTAAATATTTATTAGATCCATTTGGTCTATAGTGCAGTTAAGTCTGATGTTTCTTCATTGCTTTTCTACTTGGAAAATCTGTCCAATGCTGAAAGTGTTGTCTTGAAGTCTCCAGCTATTATTGTATTGGGGCCTTTCTCTTTAGCTCTAATAATATTGCTTTATGTACCTGGATGGTCCACTGTTGGGTGCATGTATATTTAAAATTGTTATATCCTCTTGCTGAATTGATCCCTTTAACATTATATCGTGACTTCCTTGTTTCTACTTATAGTTTTTATCTTGAAATCTATTTGTCTCATATATGTATAGCTACTCTTGCTTTTCTGGTTTCACTTGCAAGGAATATCTTTCTATATCCTTTTATTTTCTATGTGACTCTTTAGGTGAAGTGTGTTCCTTGTAAGCAACAGATCAATGGGTCTTTTTTTGCTCATCCATTCAGCCACTCTGCCTTTTGACTGGAGAGTTTCCTCTATTTACATTCAATTTTATTATTAAGTAATGACTTGCTCCTACCATTTTCTTATTTATTTTTCTGATGATTTTGTTGTCTACCTTTTTTCTTCCTGTCTTCCTTTAGTGAAGGTGATTTTTTTTACTTGTGATTAAAAAAAACGAATAAAAAATGAAAACTAAAATATAAAATGTTTCTTGCTTTTAATTTTATGTCTCTCTTGTAAGTTTTTTGAGTTGGAGATTATCATGAGGTTTGCAAATATTATCTTATAACCCATTATTTTAACCTGATAACAACAACCTTATTTGCATAAACAAACAAAAAGAAAACAAATAAAAACTCTGCACCTTACTTTTGCTCCCAGGCTTTTAAACTTTGCATTTTTTTCTATTTATATCTTATTGTGCTATCAATGTCTTAAAATGTTGTTGTAGTTATTTTTTAGTGGTTCATTGCTTATTCTTCCTACTTAAGATAAAAGTAGTTACACATCACAGTTATCATTTTATAAAATTCTGTGTTTTTCTGTGTACTCACTACTACCAATGAATTTTTTACCTTCGGGTGATTACTTGTCACTCATTCATGTTCTTTTCCTTTTGATTGAAGTACCCCATTTAGCATTAGGACAGGTATGGTATTAATAAAATCCTTCAGCTTTTGTTTGTCAGGAAAGTCTTTATTTCTCCTTCATGCTTGATGCATATTTTTGGCAGATATACTATTCTAGGGTAAAAGTTTTTATCCTTCAGCACTTTCAATGTGTCATGCCACTTTCTCCTGGCCTATAAGGTTTTCACTGAAAATTCTGCTGCCAGGCATATTTGAACTCCGTTGCATGTTATTTGCTTCTTTTCTGTTACTGCTTTTAGAGTCCTTTCTTTATCCTTGATCTTTGGGAGGTTGATTATTAAATGCCTTGAGGTAGTCTTCTTTAGGTTAAATCTGCTTGGTGTTCTATAACCTTCTTGTACTTGGATATTGATATCTTTCTCTAGGTTTGGGAAGTTCTTTGTTATTATTCCTTTGAATAAATGCTCTACCTTGATCTCTCTCTCTCCCTACCTCTAAGGCCAAGGCTAATCATCTTGGATCTGTTTTTTGTTTTGTTTTGTTTTGTTTTGTTTTGTTTTGTTTGAGACTATTTTCTAGGTCCTGTAGGCATGTTTCATTGTTTTTTTATTCTTTTTTCTTTTGTCTCCTCTGACTATATATTTTCAAATGCCTGCCTTCAAGCTCACTAATTCTTTCTTCTGCTTGATCAGTTCTACTATTAAAAGACTATGATGCATTTTTCAGTATACTAATTAGATTTTTCAGCTCCAGAATTTCTGTTTGATTCTATTTAATTATTTCAATTTACTTGTTAAATTTATCTGATGGAACTTTGAGTTTCTTCTCTGTGTTCTCCTGTATTTATTTGAGTTTCCTCAACACAGTTATTTTGAATTCTCTACCTGAAATGTCACATATCTCAGTTTTTCCAGGATTGGTCCCTGGTGTCTTATTCAGTTCATTTGGTGAGGTCATATTTTCCTGGATGGTGCTGGTGCTGGTAGGTGTAATTCAGTGTCAAGGCATTGAATAGTTAGATAGTTACTGTAGTCTTCACTCTCTGGGCTTGTTTGTGCCCGTCCTTATTGAGAAGGCTTTGCAGGTATTTGAAAGGACTTAGGTGTTGTGATCTAAACTGTATCTGCTTTATGGGGCACCTCAAGCCCAGTAACAATGTGATTCTTGCAGATTTGTAGAAGTACTGCCTTGACAGTCTTGGACAATATCTGGGAGAATTCTCTGGATTACCAGACAGATACTTGTTCTCTTCCCTTAGTTTCTCCCAAACAAACAGTTCCTTTCTCTGTTCTGAGCCACCTAAATCTGGAAGTAGATTGACACAAGCATGCCTGTGGTCACCACCACTATGACTGTGGTGGATCAGACCTGAAGCCAGCACAGCACTGGGTCTTGCCCATGGCTAGCTGTTACCACTCCCTGGCTACTGCCTATGTTTGTTCAAGGCCCTAAGGGTCTACAGTCAGCACTTGGCAAGGCCAGCCAGGCCTATGTTCTTCTATTTAGGTTGGTGAGTTCCCACAGGCCCTAAGTGGGTCCAGAGGTGCTGTCCAGGATGCAGGCACTAGTATCAAAACCTTAGAAGTCTACCTAGTGTTCTGTTCTACTGTGGCTGAGCTGGCACTTAAACCACAGTCATTTCTACTCTTCCATTCTCTTTCCAAATGCAGAGGAAACTTACCCCATAGCCACCACTATCACAGGCCATGGGGAGTACTGCCAGACTACCGCTGATATTTCTTTAAGGCCCAAGAACTCTTAAGTCAGCTATGGTGAATGCTGCCTGGCCTGGGATTCGCCCTTTAGGGGAGTGGGCTTGCCTCTGGCCTGGGGCAGGTCCAGAAATGCCAGTTAAGAGGCAAGTTCTGGAATCAGGGACCCTAGGAGCCCACTTGGTGCTCTACCCTCCTGTGTCCATGATGGTACCAGAAGCCAGCAAGTCTCAGAGGTTCACCCAAGGTCCTCAATATAGTACCTGGGTATTGTTGCTGGTTATTCAGGGCTGAAGGGCTCTTCAGTTGGCATTTGATGAATGCTGCCAGGACTGGGTCCTTCCCTTCAAGGAAAAGCATTCTCTTCTGGCCCAGGGTGTGTCTAGAAATGTAATCTGTTAGCTAGAACCTGGAACAGAGGCCTCACAACTCTGACCATGCCCTATCCTGCTGTGGCTGAGCTGGTATCCAAGATACAAGAGAAGATTCTCCCCATTCTTCCTTCTCCTCTCCTCAAGCTGAAAGAAGGGGTCTCTCTTGAAGCTGTGAGCTGTACAGCCTGGAGTTAGGGGAGGGAGTTAGAGAGTCACTACTTTCTTAGTCACCCCAGCTGGCATCTTAGTATATTGTGTGTACTGCTCCTGTCCACTGTCTTTGGGTCCAGCTCAGCACCAGAACTTACCTAAGAGTTGCAGTCATTATGGCCCAGACTGCCTTTCAAGTTTACTTAGAAACCCAGAGCACTTTAGCCCTCAGTGATGAGGTTTGTGGGAACTTACGTTTGGACCCCTGGGATCTGTGGTTCCCCTCTAGCTAGGGCTGCTTTAAATGCTACCTCCATGGGTGGGCATCAACTGACTTTGTTCTGATTTTTGTTTCTGCACTAGCAGGACAGCACTGAGTTCAATGCCTCACAAATGCTGTGCTCTTCTTACCTCAGTACCCAGAGACACTTTCCACACTAGGCAGCTGCTGCTGGGTGGGGGGTGGGGGGGTGTAGAGGAGGGGTGGTGTCAGCTATTCCAGGCTATTTTTTTCTGTCTCTTTAGTGCCTCTTTCAGTGAAACAATGTTAAAACCAGATTATATGAGGGTTCACCTGATTTTTTGTTTTATGAGGTGTTTCTTCTGTATAGACAGTTGTTAAGTTGGTGTCCTTGCAGGAATTGGGGGGTGGGGATGACTGGTGGAGATTTCCATTCTACCATTTTGCTCTGCCTACATCCTCTGAAGACTTTTTTATACTTTACTTTTGCACAAACATCAATACAATTGCTTTCTAATATCCTCCTAAAATATATCAACTTCTTTCCCTGGCTTTCAAAGCAATCTCCAAATAGATCCCATCTACATCTCTAAACTTGTTTTTTTTCTAAACCAGCTACTCTCTTTGTGTTTATTTTCTCATCATCCAAGTATAAATCTCTGCCTTTTCTGCATTTTCCAACATGTTGGGGTACCTCCCCTGGGCTCTCTCTCTTCACTACCGTGTAGACCTCTACCCAAAGAACAATAGAATCCTCCATTGAAACCTACCCGTCCCTATCCCTTTTCTTAAACTTCATCATGAATCTATTAATACATTTATCATTTTGCCAGTACAGTTTTTTCCTAAATTATATTATCTTCAATTTTTGTATGTAAGTACTGTCTTCTTAATTAGATTATTATTTCCATAAAATTAGGAAATTTTCCACTTTCTTTTCTATGTTTTCAACCTAGACCTGTCCTGGGTGACAAGTTTACTACTCACTTAATATCAAATGGTCATGAATTTGAATTCTGGCTTCTGTAAATTCAGCTATTTGAGCTTGAATAAGCTGTTTTATAAGCCTCAGTCCTCACCTGTATCAGAGTGATGAGCATATTTTTTTTCAAAATATTGTTATAAGTACCCTTAAATCAAGAATATTGTCGTCTGGTTCACTACTGCATACTAGCACACACAAGATATAGTACTTGAAAAACAGGGATTGATAAATATTTAAATAAATGTAAAGATAATGTAAAATGATACTTATCAAGTTTATAACTGGCACAAAGAAACTCAATAAATGCCCAAACCTTAGAATTATTCATTTGTCAATTGGCTTTATGAATGAGCTTAGCCGAGAATCAGTGATTGAAACCTTTTTTTTCACTGTACTGGGGATAACAACAGCTTCCTTGCTGAACATCACAAGACGTTTGGAAGATGAGAACAGTCATGGGGCTCACAAGAAAGCTGCTAGCAAGGTCATCAAAATGCTGTACAAATAAGAGATGTGACTTATCTATAAAGATGATGTGTAGATCTCAGTGTCAAGTGTCACCTCACCTCATAGAACTCATGATTTATGAGATTTTCACATTCAAAAAAATATTTAACAACTTATTTTAAGTCCTTGGAGTTTTGTTCTAATTTCTGCATTTGGGATTTAGAAGTGTTACAATGTTTTTATTGGCCTAGGTACAGCGGTAGAATCACAACAAGCCCTATGAAGTGCAGAATGCAGCATAACCAGACTTCTTGGATGTTGTCCAAAGTGAATTATTAATAAAGTTTAAGAAAATGTTTTTTGGCCCTCCTATTACTATTTAATTCTTAAATGTCTCACTGACATTGCAGGGCATAAATGATTCTCCAGCAGTTTAGTATTTATTGTAGGTTGAGAAAGAGACAGTTGGAGTTGTGATAACATTAAAGCATCTTTAGAGGTTTCCAGGACATGATAGAAAAGGTGACATAATATAAAAAGCCTGAGCTTTGGCACCAGACTAGATTGTATTCAAATACTGGCCTTTCAGAAATTTGCTGTATGATTTTGAAAAACCACTTAACTCTTTGTGCCTCCTTGTCTTCATCTGTAGAATAAGGATAAATAACAGCTGCGTTTTAGGTTTGTTGTTGAAATAACATGGAATGAAAATGATTGTGATATTTTACTTTGAATTTCAAAATCCCTCTCACTGAGGGTCAAGTACCTTCTGTGAAGAAGATTACAGAGAAGGGAAAAACAAAATCTTAGAAAGCAACATGGAGTGTAATGTATAACAGGGCTAAGTGGCATATAAATTAGGGTAATATTTGCTTCTGTAGTAGATAAATCCCCAGAAATCATAGTGATTTACCATAATAAAAATTACTGTCTTGCTGACAATTCAATGAGCATGGTCAGGAGATGAACTATCACAGGGTGATTTAGGGGCCCAGTCTTTTCCATCTCATGACCCCACCATCTTTCAGGACTTCTAAGTCCTTCACTGTCAGCCAGTGGTCGGAAAGAGTAAGGGTGGTCTAAGAGGTTTTTATAGGCCAGGTCTGAAAGAGACGGCCATCACTTCCACCACATTTCAATGTCCTCAGTCTTGTGGTCACACTAAACTGTGAGAGAGGCTGCGAAATACAACCTAGCTCTGTGTCCAGAAGGAAAAGGGAATGATTGTGGTAAACAGTTAACAATTTATACCACTGGTAGTAAATACCAATCAGCAAAGGAATCTATTACATGAAAAAGGGATGCAGACATCAAACATGTAAACTATTAAACTTAGAGAAAAAAAACTGTGCTAGTTATTGAGACCTTAAGAGAAAGTAAATTCTTATGAAGAGAGAAAAACAAAATGGTAATAGACAATACGCAGAACTTGAATGGATGTGTATTACTTTAACCACAAAAGTGAAGGTAATCAAGAACCAGAAGAAATGTGATCAACTAGAATTTAAGGTCTCATTCCATGCTTTAATTTAGAATATCAACATTCCAGTAAAAATCCATACATACAGTAAAATTAATTAGTGGCAAGGCCTTAATGTTACCTAGTTAGTTTCACTTGAGAAGAATTTTTTATTAAAAAGAAAAGAATTAAGGAAGATTGTATTCCACAGATTAAAAAAAAAGAAAGAAAAGATTGCATCATAATGAAGAAAATTAAATCTCAGGGATTAAAGGTTATTAAAGGTTAAATGAGTATCAAACGCCTCAGATAATTTTTGCTGATTTTAATCACAGTTAATATTCACTGCTATAATATATGGCTTCAATCCACCTTGTTTTGCCTGGTCTAGGCTGGCATAGCTGTTAGGAAGGAAATCCCCTATAACATGAATCCTGACTAGGAAACTGACACTCAGTATCCCCATGTTTTGGAGTGGTTTCACAATCTGCTGCTTGAATTGCTTTCCCCACCTTAACAGTGGAGGGTCAAGCTAACTCAGAGCAGCAAGTCTGTAAAAATGAGAAAGAATTGAATGTTGATCCTCTTCCTCAGCTGACTTTTCTTCCTGCTCAGAGGATTTTACTTTTAACAGTGGAGGCTCAGGGGGCATTAAATTGGCTCTGTTGCTTATTTCTTGATTATGCCAGTGGCTATTTTGTCCATAATAAATAAGAAAGTCTCATTGTGTCGGGAAGATCCTAGGTTTGACCCAACTCTCCCTGGCTCCTAAGAAAGAACCAGAGGGATGTTTTAATTTATCTGATATTGTCTCCATCCTTGGTTCACCCCCATCCTCGCCATAATGCTCTGACCAAACATCTCATTTGCTTTATCTTTTTGTCTCCAATCCGTCTCCACTGTCTCTTGGTTTTACATCTCTACCAAACCAATAATAAAGTCAATTAAAAATTCAAGTAAGATAGAGCCAGGTATCAAAGGGTTCTTGGATGGAGAAACCTTTGGAGCTTATGAGTAATCTAGGTCAGCAAACTGCAGCCTATGGACCAAATCCAGCCTTCTGTGTATTCTGTACAGCCCGTGACCACAGCCATCCTAGTCCACTCAGTACTGTCCATGGCTGCTTTCCCACAATGGCAGAGTTGAGTAGTTGCTACAGAGAGCGTATGTGGATTCCTGGGCCCCAGAGACTAGAATGTTTACCATCTAGGCCTTTGTAAAAAATGTTGCTGAATCCTTACCTAGATTGTCATAGATGCAATTGAAGGATATACCAGGTATTAAGGAATAGAGATGTTGTGACAGAGAGGCAAATATGAGCAAGTTATGCACAATAAGCAGTAAGTAGATTATACATTATACTAAGTAAGCATTAAAAACTACACACACACATAGGTACAGAATAAATAGGTGAAGAGAAGCATTTACTCTTTGAGAATAACAATCTTACGTTTTACATTTTTTTATTTTTAATCCTTCCCACTACTTAAAGCTAGTCTAAGAACACAGGAAGTAACAACATTGCTAGTTTACCAAATGCATTTAGCTTCAAAAAGCTTTCCGACTGCCCACGTCTCTATCTCTAGGCACTTATCTCTCTTGTCAGTTTGTCTCGGCCAATATTGGCTGTTTTAAAATGGAAATTCCTAGAGGAACTTGCATTTACCCCTGCTCAGTTAATGAATAGATGACATTCTCTATTCTTCTTCAGGGTCACTAAACTGGAACTTGTCTTGAGAATTAAATGTACTTTAATTAAAGCTTCAATCTAACAAGAATTTTGCCACTTTACATATTTTTCTTGTGGCCAGGCATCAGTGATAATGAGACTAAGGTCACAGACTTGATTCCCATGTAGCCTACTTAACTCTGGTCTATTCCAAGTTAACAAACATTATGAAGCTTCTACAGTGTGCCAGGCACTGTGCATGTCATTAAGACTATGAAATTGATAAGGTACAGCTGCTTTCTTGAAGAATCCTAGAGCTTAGCAGAAAAGATTGGATAGTCTTGTGCCTAAGTGACTGGAGTTACAAGTAATATTGTAAGAAATACAGATAAATTGCTTTGCTACAATCACTTAAAAAAGTAGAAAACAGGATTATGAAAAAACCTGGAAAGAACCTGTGTTTGCAGTATGCTTTAAAGGTATATACCATTTTTTAAGGTAAGAGTATGATGACAAGGAGCCTTCTCGATATAAAGTATGTACACAACACTGAAAAAATGTGTAATATATTTAGTAAACACTACTAGATTCCAATTTACTCAGAATACAGGACATACATATGGGAATAAGGAGATTAAATGTTTGTGGAAAGTCTGGAAATTCAAACTGAAAAATGCTGGTTTTATTTGCTAAACTAAGACGAGCCCTGGTGGATTTTAAGCAGTGAATAATTGGAGAATGGCTAAGAAGGGCAGACTGGCTGTCTGCATAGAATCAATTGGAATTTGAAAACTCGAATTGGAGGTGAGAGAAGAGTTAAAGATCTATTGCAGCAATTCTAGGAGGGACATCAATGAGCCCTAAGTAGAATGCTGGTGGTGAAGATGGAAAAGAGATAGACTTGAGCAACAGTACAGAGACTAAATCTAGAAGACTTTGGTTATAATTTGCATGTTAATAGAGAAATAGGAATAAAAAGACCCTTCATTTTCAAGCCTAGAATGCTCTTAAAAAAAAAAAAAACTATTAAATGGAAAATAAAGTCAAAGGAAAAGATAGTTTGTGAGGACTTAAGGGGAACTATGAAAATTCTATACTTAACATGTTTATTTAAGGTTCAGGAGAAGCCTTAATAAAGTTATGTGGTAGGATGGGATTTGGAAGAGAGATTCAGGATAAACAGAAAGATCTGAAATTTTCTTAAACAGAAGTTTTTTACACAGATGTTATTGTAATGGGCACAATTTGAGAAGATGCACATGTAGAAAAAGAAGTGATGAGGCCTAAGAATAAAACCCTGGGCCATGGCTATGTTTGAGAAAAAAGTGAAGTCATCCATTAAAAAAAAATTAGTGAAGTGGTGCAAGTATAGTTCTGTGTCCAGGCAGGAGGGCCACATTTCAGGAAATCTTATCACAAATAGGCAATAAAGAAGCCTGAGAATCTACATAAAAGCTTCTATGGTAAAACGTGCAGCCAAGATAACATACTACATGATGGCAACATGTGGGTATAAATGTGCATAGCAAAAATGTGGAAATGGGCTGGGTGCAATAGCACATGCCTGTAATCCCAGCACTTTGGGATTACAAGCTGATGCGGGAGGACCGCTTGAGCTCAGGAGTTCAAGACCAGCCTGGGCAACATAGCGAGACCTTATCTCTACAATTTTTCTTTCTTTCTTTCTTTCTTTTTTTTTTAATTAGTTGAGTATGGTGGCACATGCCTGTAGTCCCAGCTACTCAGGAGGCTGAGGTGGTAGGGACACTTGTGCTCGGAAGTTTGAGGTTGCAGTGAGCTACGATCACCCCCACTGCACTCCAGTCTGGGCAACAGTGTAAGATCCTCTCTCTCTCTCAAAAAAAAAAAAAAAAAAAAAAAAAAAAAGGGTGAAAACCTTACCCTAAGTATTAGCCAGAAATCAAAGGCTGAGGAACTTTAGGGGCTTATGTTGCCATTTAAGTGTTCTTGGTTTTGTTTCAAGAGAATATATTTGGGTCAATCTATCTAATCTAATTGTAGTAAATGGGAAAAACTAACCAAATCATAATCCGTTGTTGTATACCCTATCTAAAAGAGGACTATGCTGGCCAGGCGCGGTGACTCACGCCTGTAATCCCAGCACTTTGGGAGGCTGAGATGGGCGGATCACCAGTTCAGGAGATCGAGACCATCCTGGCTAACACGGTGAAGCCCCATCTCTACTTAAAAAAAAAAAAAAAAAAAAAAAAAAGCTGGGCATAGTGGAAGGCGCCTGTAGTCCCAGCTACTCGGGAGGCTGAGGCAGGAGAATGGCGTGAACCCGGGAGGCGGAGCTTGCAGTGAGTCGAGATTGCACCACTGCACTCCAGCCTGGGCAACAGAGCAAGACTCTGTCAAAAAAGAAAAAAAAAGAAAAAAAGGACTATGCTAACTAATGGGAGCATGTAGCATAAAGCCTTTAAAAAATATATCAGATGACTTGAATTTATCAATGTATGTCCAGCAACCCTCTAGACAGGGTTTTCAAAGGAGCTGATAAGCATATTCTCCCCTCCTTATCTGGCTTATCCAATTTAGGTGCCTTTAAGAATATAGGGCTAATTCCTCGTGTTGGATTCCATGAAACGTTTTGATGACATGTTGACCAAGTAGCTTGAGGGCCACAGGGTAAATGTGCTGACTAGGATATATTCTGGGTCATTTGGGATAATATATTAGTATATTAGCACTCTGAGTTATTAGACTATTATCTCTAAATGTATTGATAAATGTATCTAGACTTGCCTTCATGAGAAGACATTAATATACTACCCTCTGTTTTCTACAGATTTCTATAAATTTCATTTCATCTCACCTCTTAGCTGCAAGTCAGCCTTTATACCTAGAGGTACTATTCACATCGTATTGCTTCTGGGTTTAAAGCATTGTTTTGGTTACCCGTTAGTGATTAACCACCCCTAAACTTAAGCAGCTTAAAACAACGACTTACTATTTCTCACAAATCTGCAGTAGGAGCTGGGCTTAACTGGGTTGTGCTGTTCCACGTGGCACCTGAGGGGGTTGAAACTCTGTTATGAATGGCAATTGCTTCTTCTTTGACATGTCTGGGGATGGTTAGAGCCACTATGGACATGACAAGCTTCTCCCTCTTCTTCATGTGACCTCTCCATATGTCTGGCTTGGGCTTTCTCACAGTACATGGGGTCTCAATGTAGCTGAACATCTTACATAGAAACTGGGTTCCACGGCAGGGAGCGGAAGCTGACAGTTATCTTAAAAGCTGGGAGGGGCCAGGCACGGTGGCTCACGCCTATAATCCCAGCACTTTGGGAGGCCCAGGCGGGTGGATCACGAGGTCAGGAGATCGAGACCATCCTGGCTAACATGGTGAAACCCCGTCTCTACTAAAAAAATACAAAAAAATTAGCTGGGCATGGTGGCGGGCGCCTGTAGTCCCAGCTACTAGGGAGGCTGAGGCAGGAGAATGGCGTGAACCCAGGAGGTGGAGCTTGCAGTGAGCCGAGATCGCGCCACTGCACTCCAGCCTGGGCGACAGAGTGAGACTTCATCTCAAAAAAAATATATATATACATATATATAAAAAGCTGGGAGGAAACTGGCACATCATTTTTTCTGCTACATTTTATTTGCAAAAGGAAGTCTAACCAGATTCAAGGGAAAGTTAATAGACACCAGCCCTTGATTTGAGAAGTGACATGCACATATAGGTGGAGAAGAAATTGATGACTGTTATTTTATAAATATAGGGCAGGAGGCACACAATAGACAATGATTGTTGAATAAATATGAATAAATTAATGAATGAATTGATTATAACTAAAGAACTCCTCTCCTTAAATAAGATCTAATATTGTTTCTTTAAATTTATGCCTACCTCGAGGAGCCTTATTTTGTTATTAAGTAGAGTTGAAAATTTAGTTTTTCTAGATAGCAGTATTTGTTTTGGTTATTCATAAGAAATTCAAGAGAAAGATCTTCAGAGTAACTTTGAAAATAAAATATTAATAATAGATAATACATATAAGGCTTTCTATGGACTGGGCATTCTTATAACTCTTTCACATTTAATAATTACAAAATTTTACTTTATAGATGAGGAAACCAAGACACAAGCAGCTAAATATCTGGCCCCAAATCACTGGGAATTTGTAATCCTGCCCAAAATTGCTGGTAAATTGTAGAGCCTATATTTAAACCCAGATTTTAACCATTATATTTCTGTACCACTTCTCCTGCTTAAAGGAAATAGTGGATTTTACATGGGAATAAATTTCCTTCTTCCATTCATCTGCATTATCTTTGTATCCTTGCCCTTTATCTTCTTTGTCCCTAGTAAAGTTAGAATTTTCATTATTATATAATAGTGAAAATAGGGATAAATAGTGTTCACATGGTTCTTCAAATATACGAAAGCAGGCTTACTAATTACACCTCTATATAACTGAGAGTATTTGATTTGGGAATAGGACCCCATTAGTCACCCGTAGCACCACTTTGGAGAACAAGGCATGGAAATGGAACATTTTAATGAGAAACAGTTGGGATTTCTGTACTAAAAATATATTTACAACACTTTGTAAATAATACTTTTTATTTGGGACTTCTGATCCTAAATTCTGCAGGCAACACAAGACATCTAAAAAGAATCATACAGAGAAAAAACCCAGAAACCTTTACATTTCATAAGGATTTCTTCTTCAAATTTGAATTTAATTCATAATTATATAAGCAGTTATTTTAACGAATATGTCCAGCCAAATCAAACAACTATTTTATTAGAGTTCTTGTTTATATGTATAATACAAGGCAATGTGAGAAACAAACGTTTATATTGATTGAGCAAAGTGGCTTTATAACTTTATAACATAGGTTTTAATCCTGAATCCTGACTCTTCTGTAACTGGTTAAGTGAATTTGAGAATACTAGTTAATATCTCGCAGATTTGTTTTCCATCAATAAAATGAACAAATCTATACTTACCTTATTGTTCCCTAAAGAGAATTAAAAGAATCATTTTACATATCTATTTCTATGCGTGGCATACAGTGTGAGTACTTTGTAAATGGTCATTTTCTTACTTTAATTTCAAACTGTTACATATCAAATTACTTTCTATTAAAATGTTTTGAAATATAAATATTTTGGAATCTTTTGTATTAGATGTTAAAAAATTACATAGTCGATTACAATGATAATACTATCATATTTTTTATGGGCTTTGCAGTTTAAAAATGATTTTATACTTCCTGGAGTGTTCACAACATGCAGTTGAACACCAATAATTAGTATCCCTATTTTCAGGTGGAGAATATGGAGGGTGCCAAGATTTAGTTATTTGTCCAGAATTCAAGACTTTTTCCAGGATTCAACCACATATATAGTAGATGGCCTTTAGGAATGCTTTGGGAAAAATCAAACAAAAATCTTTTATGATGAATGTGTTATTGAGAAATTTTACTTAAGAAGTGGGTTTTTGAATCTCACTTCAACCCTCAAGCTACTGTCCCATCTGTCTCCTTTCTTCAAATAATATTCTCAAAATAGTTGTCACTACTCAACGGCCTCCACTGCTGCCTCCTTCTCATTCCCTACTCACTTTGTGCCAATCTTGTCCTGTTGCCACCACAGTAACAAACCTCTGACATAAAAATTTAATTTCCAATGATCCCAGTCCAGCAGGACTTTTCTCAGCCCCAATCTTCTTTGATTTTTCTATTACAATTGACACTAATGATCAGTCACTCTAAAATTCCTCCTTGTGTTCATCCTTTCTTTCTGACTGCTCTTTTCCTGTCTTAATTTCTCTTTCCACTGAAGGATGGACAGACAGTCCTTATGGCTTTTCTTTCTCTTTTATTATATTCTCTTATTATATTCTATTTCTCTCTTATTATATTCTCCAGGTGAACTCACTCATGCATTGCCTCAACCCTGACTCTTGTATTGATTGCACAGAAGTCTACATTTTTAGTCCAAATTCTTTCATGTAGCTTAATTTCCATAGTGTCAGCTGCTTCTTGCCCACTCCCACCAGGATGGTCAATTGGAAGAGAGATTTGAACGCTACTCAGAAACCTTTAGTGACTCTACGAGGGCAGTATTTGACGCCAAAGGGTTGAGGGGTATGAGCATGTGTGAAACATAGAGATGAATATCTTATTTTGGCTGGGGAATAAAGCACAGGAAGGTAAGAAATTAAAGTAGCTCTAGCTACTTGGCAGAAGTAGCTAGAGTAAAATTCTGATAACACTCTAGATTTTAGACTTGTTTCTGCAGAAAACTGGTAGAAACTTCTTTTTCAGCTTTCTTTCCTACCTATTTCTAACCTGTCTCTCTGCTTTTAAATCCATCAGACTATCTGTATATAGGGTGACCAGCACACAATAAGAATAAATGTATGGCACCTTAGCTTTGTTATTTAATTATGTCCCAAATAATTTAGGATCATGCTGCATTGTACGATATTCACCAAGTGTTCTAATCTTTTCAACTCTTGATCTCTTGTTTCTATTCCTTCCTATACCCTATACCTGTAATGCAATACTGCCTCTCTAACATTGTCCTTGGATAGTCATGCTCAGGAGCAAACAGTTATTAGGCTATTAGACCACACTTTGTTGACCTCAATGTACATAGGAGCCGAATAATCACCTGATTGTTTCCCCTAATTCCTGTAAGCAAGTTCCTGTTGGGTCATCTGAAACCAACAAACCAAAGTATTTTGCTGAACAAAAAAAGATTCTGCTTCCTGTATAAGTAAGCACAGCATCTCATGAAAATTACTTTTTGAATAAAGCCAGAGAATATTTCACTTGCAAACCTATCTGGTCTCTACTCTAAAGTGTGTGTTTGTGCATAATCTGAAGTCAGCCTCTTCAAGACTAAGACTTTGCCCAGCCCTTAGTCTCAACTTCTTTAGATGCAAACCAAAAAACCCCTGTAAAGTGAGAACTCCTTTTCAAAGAGCTCTGTAACCCAGAGATGTCAGTACAAGGGAAGAACTGAATGTTATTATGGATTCCAACCCCTGTTCTTTTCTCCTATTAGTCTTTTGAATCTGCAGCAGGAAAATCAGGACTTTGAGCCTTATTACCTATCCAGACAAACTTTTCACCTGGCTATCATCAGTTCTAGGGCCTGACATGCCTTTATTGAATAAGATATTGAATGAGATATTTTGCTTTGAGCAAATAAAAATACCTGAAATATTTAAATAAAACATTAAATTAGTTTCTCCTGCTTTCCTCAAATGCCACTGGAGTCTTGGAGAAAACAGAAGGAAACGACAGATCTATTTCTGCCTTTTGCAAAATGCATCTGTGTATACAAACCATTCTGAATATCCTCTTGATGAATTAACCCTCTGGGTTACTAAGATGCTACCTTCTACAGCTGAACAAGAGCAATTTTTGCCACTTGTTGCCCTTGTATCAACTCTTTTCTTTGATAGGAAAGGTTACTATTTTAACAAGCATTCCTGAATAATAAATATCAGAAAACGAACCACTTCTGAGTTCTACCCTTTAGCTATCTCTCTCAGGCTTGGAAAGGGAAGCTTTGCTGAAAAAAAAAAAAAAAAAGCTAGTTTATGACTGGAAACAAATCTAATATTTTGGAGAGATCTTAATACATAAAAGCCAAAAATTTAAACCCAAGGGCAAATAAACCATCAAGGAGGATCGTTTGAGCTGATCCAAGAAGGCCATTTGGAATCTCAAAGGCAGACAGATGCACTAAATGTTCTTGATTGGGGAAAGAAAGTCCCAGAGGCATGAAAGAACATGGCACATTCAGGAATTCCCCCACTCTGGCCCAAATTTTATTCACTGAGGGGAGCAGTGAGGAATGAAGCTGCAAAGATTAATCCCAGACTGATTTATTTGGGCAGAGAAAGGGTGAGGGTGGGCAGGCCACAGGTGCAGATCAGGGACATGAACCTTAGGCAAGGCAACTCTGAAACTTATCAGTCGAAATCCTGAAAATGACTGCTGTCATTGGTGATGGGAGAAAACAAAAATATCTTCTCATTTGATGTTCTATTTCTAAAGAGAGAACATAGTAATTGTAAGACACAGTATTGGCTGGAATTAAAGCCTATTAGTCATGCACATACTTTTGCTGACCCCATCCCTGATTTGAAATCTACAAAAACTTTTAAAATTATAACAGTTGCTATTTGTGACACTTTACATATTTTTAAGAAAGTACTTCCATAGTGGTAGTAATAATATTAAATATCATTTATTGAAGCTACTGTGTGCCAGGCATTTTATATTGTTCTCATTGGAGTATTAACAATTACTTTGCAAACTAAATATTATTATCCTAATTTATAGGAGAGAAAACTGAGTAAATATTTAAAAGCTTTAGTATTTTACCCCAAGACACAAAGCTAGTATGTAATAAAACTACAATTTAATCAAGAGTGCTGGTGACACCAAAGTCTATCCATTATAACATGCTGGTTGAGAGAATCCACGGTGCTGAAGAGTTCAGACATTCAGGTTGCTAAGTTGTAAGTCTGGAAATGTCAGCACTTTATAAATTTTTAATTTTTTCGGTGAAATTCTTTGAAAATATGCAAGCTCTGTGGCTTTACCTTGTATAGCAGGGTTTTGAACATATAAAGACTTTTCTTTATGAACTTTCAGGAACCTTTTAATGGCCAAATATGTCAAACAATAGTCACCCTTCCTCTTCCTTGACATCTTTTAAAAACTCCGCACACTTGACTATTTCACCTTCTTGAAAATCCCTTCTCCATTGGTCTTGGTTATACCCCCACATCACAGTTCCCTCCAACTTTTCTTATCACTTTTTTTCATGATCTTATATTAAAGACTCTTTCTCCTATTGCTCATTAAAGGTTAATGTTCTCCAAATCACCTTCTCTTTTCTTTTTATTAGTCTACACACTCTCTTTGTGTAGTGTTATAGTTTCACAGTTTCAATTGCCTGCAACACAAAGATATTCATATCCTAGTGCCCCAAACCTATTAATGTATAGCCTTACATAGCAAAAGAGACTTTTCAGATATGATTGAGTGAAAGATCTTGACATAGGAAGATTATCCTGGATTATCTAGGTGGACCCCCTGTAATCCCAAGAGCCTCATGGAAGGCAAGATGGTCAAGAAAGAGAAGATACAAGAACAGAATCAGAAACCAGAAAGAAGAGTAGATGCTATGCTGCTGGCATGAAAGAGAGAAAGGGGACCACAAGCTAAAGTATATAGGCACCCTTTGAAGCTGGACAATTTAAGGAAGACGGATTCTCCTCCAGAGCCTCCAGGAAAAAAAAAAAGGCCTGTCAACACCTTTAGTCCAAAGAAACTGATTTCAAACTTCTGATCTCCAGAACTGTAAGATAGTAAATTCATATTGTTTTAAGCTACTGTATATGGTAATTTGTTATAGCAACAATAGGAATTAACATATCTTCAATATATTAAGAACTTTCAAGCATTGAGTCTTGTCCACATATCTCTCTTGAATTCCAGAATTACATAGAAGACTACTTGTTGATTACCTCAAACTAAACATCCCACAAATATATAGTTGAACCGAGCCCAACCATCACCCCACCCACCTACTGAATTAGCAAGAATCACTCTTGACCACTCCATCTTTGCCAATCTCATAGCAAAGCTTTGTCACAAAAGGAGGTCATGATCTACCCCAACAGAAGTAAATGACAGAATAACTCACAGCTTCGCATCACATATTTATCATGACATTCATTAAAACTTGTCTTGCCAGGTATTGACCAAAGACATTAAAATGTCTCAGTAAGGCACAGATAAAAGACTTTGGCTGTAAGACTTGTACTTATTGGTGATCTTTGAAATATGAGCTGACTTCAGTGGAAAAGGAGAAAAAAATCCAGAGCCATTCACACCAAGTGTAGAAGAAAGGAAAATAAACAGTGGTAAATATAATTTTCTAAAGAGTGCTACCACAAGGTGACTAAAGAAATTCGGATCTTAGAAATGTCAGTCAAATCCACACTTTATTCTTCATCTGATACCTAGAAAATTATATTCAGTCCTTGATAATATTTTTTGAGTGATATTAGATTACCTGGAGCTCATCTAGAGAATGACCAGAAAGGATAAAAAAATTTTATACGAGGAACTATAAAAAAAATTAAATATTCAATACTGAAGTGCTGACATGGTGTGATTAAAACCAATGCCTGAAGTACTGTGACTCACTAGAAAAAATAATTACTACTAATAACATAACAATAAGCTAATTATTTACATGGAATGATATTACATAAAATAAAGCAGTACATTTGACATTATTATTAGCAATTAAGAATAAGCTGAGTAAGCATTTAGTACCAAAACTGTAGTATGGAATATGCAGTAGGAACCAATGGGCTACAAAGAAGGAAAGAAAAAAAGAAAAAGCCTTGATTTGCATCCAGACTTTGCAATTGCTTTGTTGGCATGTGAACATTTCATCTTTCTCAGTCTCATTTTTTTCTATATATGTTACAAATAATCTTTTAAATCATTGAATTTTTTGTAAGGATATGTTAAATAATGCATGAAAGCAGTTAGCAAACTGGCACACATCAATTTTCCGTAAATAGTGATATTACTAGAAGTAGGAGAATTCAAACACTGGATAATGCATTAGTCTAGATGACCTCTGAGACATTTCTAAAATCTGTTTTCAACAATATAGCCAAATAGTTAATAAGAATAAAACAACTTTTCTCTACAGAGAATTGTAATGTTTTGAAGAAATACTACTAACATACTTTAAGATATAGATCTGAGGAAATAGGAAAGCTAGGGAAATTTCAAATTACCAGACCCTGAAGGAGAACTGAGTCTAGAGTGGGTAGGCTAAGGCTCTGGCTGCCCTAACGACATATACTTATCTTATTAACCAAGAGGTGTGAATTTAAATGACATCAAAATGATAGGAGGTAAATGTTAGGCTCATATGGAATGTGACAATAGAAGTGAGATCCTGATAGAAAGCCAGATTCCTTGATGCACAAAATGAAAAATGCAGGGTCACCATAGAGAGGAAAAAAGGAAGCTTAAAGATCTTAACCCAGACTCTAATTTAAAAAAAAAATTAAGGGGTGTTTTTTTTTTTCCCAGAGAAGTTATAAACTCAGCCCTGAACCCACTAGGGCTTGTACATGATTCAGAATCCGCCACACTGAGTATTCACATAAAAAGAGGCCCAAACAACCTGGGCAGAAGCAAAGACCAATCAGTCAGGTCACACTTTGAATTGAGCTCAAAGTACAAAATTAATAACTCATAAGGAAACAAATTACCATGAATTATTGCGGGTAATATTATATCTGGAAAAAATCATTGACAATATAATATTGGATAAAAATATAATTATGTTTGCAATTTAATAAAGAACAAAGTGTAATATGAGGAAAAAATGATCTACCATTAAAGAGATAAGACATACTTTGAAAATAACCTAATACAATTTATGTAAATAAAAACTAAGGTTATTGAAATTTTAAAATATCAGTGGATTCCTTTATTTATTTATTTATTTATTTTTTTGAGAGGATCTCGGCTCACTGCAACGTCCACCTCTGGGTTCAAGCAATTCTCCTGTCTCAGCCTCCCAAGTAGCTGGGATTACAGGCGCCTGCCACCACACCCAGCTAATTTTTGTATTTTTAGTAGAGACGAGGTTTCACCATGTTGGCCAGGCTGGTCTCGATCTCCTAACCTCATGATCCACCCGCCTCCCAAAGTGCTGGAATTACAGGCGTGAGCTACCGCGCCCGGCCTGGATTCTGGGAATAATGCATCAGCACAGTTAAAGATAGATTTAATAAGCTGGAGATTAAATTTAAAGAATGTACACAGAATAAGTCACAGAATGATAAAGCTAGGAAAATACATCAAGAGGTAGAGAGAATATAAGAAGAATATAATGACCGCATTTTTTTCAGACTTTATGAAAACTAAAAATCCTGAGGTATGGGAAATATATTATGTTCCAAGTAAAATAAATAAAACCAGATTCACACATAGGCATGTTATAGTGAAACTGCAGTGTGCCATTAAAAAAGATTTTCAAAGTTGCAAGAAAGAACATGTAATATACTAATTTTCTTTTTTTTTCTTTCTTTTTTTTTTTTTTCTCGAGACGGAGTCTTGTTCTGTCTCCCAGGCTGGAGTGCAATGGCGCAATCTCAGATCACTGCAACATCTGCCTCCTGGGTTCAAGGGATTCTCCTGCCTCAGCCTCCTGAGTAGCTGGCATTACAGGTGTGCATCACCACCCCTGGCTAATTTTTTGTATTTTTAATTTTTTGTAATTTTTTTTGTATTAGTAGAGACAGGGTTCACCATATTGGGCAGGCTGCTCTCGAACTCCTGACGTCGTGATCTGCCCACCTCGGCCTCTCAAAGTGCTGGGATTACAGGTGTGAGCCACTGCGCCCAGCCATATATTAGTTTTCTATTGCTAACAAACTACTAGAAACTTGGTGCTTCTAGACAAATTCATTATCTCATGGCTTCCATGGTGTGTCTGAGCACATCATAACTACATCCTTTGGTCAGAAATCACAGGGATGCAATCAAGTTGTCAGCCAGGTGCTTTTCCCATCTGGATCTTGAGGGCCTCTTTCAGATTGCTGGCAGAATTCAGTTCCTTGCAGTTGTTAGGACTAAAGTCCCCAGCTTCCACAGGCCTGTCCTCATTGTAGGCAGTTCACAGCATAAATTTTTGTTTAAGGGCAATAGAAGAGTACCTCTCTGTTTAGAAAGGTCCGTGTCCATCTTTTAAGAATTTTTACCTGTATTCACTATGTCTACGAGTTGAATTGTTTTGACTTTTAGATCCCACAAATAAGTGAGAACATGTTTTCCTTTCTGTGTCTGCCTTATTTCATGTATCATAATGATCTCTATTTCTATCCATGTTGTTGCAAATGACAGGATCTCGTTAATTTTTATAACAGAGTAGTACTCCATTGTTTATATGTACCACATTTTCTTTATCCATTAATCTGTTGATAGATTCTTAGGTTGCTTTTAAATGTTAGCTATTGTGAACAGTACTTCAAAACACACAGGAGTGTACATCTCTTCAATATACAGATTTCCTTTGTTTTAGGCATATATCCAGTAGTGTGATTGCTGGATCATATGGACGCTAAATTTTTAGTTTTTTGAGGAACTTCCAAACTGTTTTCCACAGTGGTTGTATGCTTGAGGGGGTGAATACCCCATTCTCCACAATGAGATTATTTCACATTGCACACCTATATCAAAACATCTCATCTACTCCATAAATATATACACCTACTATGTATTCACAAAAGTTTAAAAAACAGTTTTCACCTCATTATGTGAGTTTCATTCAAGATCATTCCCCTTTTGCTTACTTTAAAGTCAACTTGCTTGACATTTAATTACATTTGCGAAATCTCTTCTACTTTGCCCAATAAAGTAACCAGTCATGGGAGTGTTATCCCACCTCTCCCATGTGTGGAGGGAGAGGATTATAAAGGGTGAGTACAGGAGGATTAGAACTTAGAGACCAATTTAGGGTTTTGTGTATAATATATAGATTTTTCTGGAATGGAATTTCCATTATACTAATAGCGGGTATCTCTATATCAACCACAGAAGCTATCAGACAATGAAATAATATTTGAAAATATTGAGATAAAATTACTGTGAATATAAATTTATTAGAAAAATATGAAGCGTTTTTATCTCTTCTCACCAAAGTAAATTATAAAAATATATTTTGATACAGAAATTAAACACTGAAGGAAGAGTTAAAATATAAGAAGCTGCCGGGTGTGGTCCTATAATTCCAACACTTCAGGAGGCTAAAACGGGCAGATCACGAGGTCAGGAGTTTGAGACCAGCCTCGCCAATATGGTGAAACGCCATCCCTACTAAAAACACAAAAATCAGCTGGGTGTAGTGGCGCATGCCTGTAGTCCCAGCTACTCAGGAGGCTGAGGCAGGAGAATCGCTTGAACCTGGGAGGCAAAGTTTGCAGCGAGCCAAGATCGTGCCACTGCACTCCAGCCTGGGCGACAGAGGGAGACTCCATCCCAAATAAAAGACAAAACCAAAAAAAAAAAAAAAAAAAAGCAGCAAGGAGGAGTTAAAAATTACAAAATGTGTGGGTAAATCTAAGAAATTATTGATGGCAATAATACATAAGACAGGGGAGTGTTAGAATAAAATCCATGTTTCTTTCTGAGTTAAGGTCAAAAGAGGTAATGTTGATTAATTTTAATCTTATTAAAATTATGTATGCATGTTAAAATTATCAACCTCTTCACTAATAGACCTTGATTGCATTATATCCAAAAAAGTAAAAGCAGAAAAATAAGTGAGAGAAGATAAATAATCCTAAAGAAGACATTAAATGAGGGGGTAGGAAAAAATATAGAAAAAGCCATGTAAATAAAACCCACAAAATAACATCCAATGCCTAGAACCAGCTTACTCACTGATTTGCAGGAATTCTGTAAAAACAAAGATAAGCAGCCGGGAGCGGTGGCTTACGCCTGTAATCCCAGCACTTTGGGAGGCCCAGGCGGGTGGATCACGAGGTCAGGAGATTGAGACCATCCTGGCTAACATGGTGAAACCCCGTCTCTACTAAAAAAATACAAAAAATTAACCAGGCGTGATGGCAGGCACCTGTAGTCCCAGCTACTCGGGAGGCTGAGGCAGGAGAATGGCATGAACCCAGGAAGCGGAGGTTGCAGTGAGCCGAGATTGCGCCACTGCACTCCAGCCTAGGCGACAGAGCGAGACTCTGTCAAAAAAAAAAAAAAAAAAAAAAAAACGATAAGCAGGCATAGATTCTTGGTTAAGGATTTTTCAGTAAAGATCTATCCTGTAGAAAGTTACCAGCTGCTTTGGAGAAAAGCAGCAACATCAATAGATAACTGGACTTGGAATTCTCTGTGATCATAGAGTTTGATAATACACCAGGAGATTTTCCTCCCACTGGACACTCCAAAAGATCCTAATGCAAATAAATTTAGGAGACTGGTTTCTTCACTATAGGATTTCTCAGAACTTTTAGTAAACTGATGGAAATTATAAATCCCTAAGAAAGAAGAATATAAAATGCAGTGCTTCCCAAAGTTACTTGCCCATCTCTTCCATTTGGAAGTGTTTTGTGTATTCATTTTTGCCAAGTATGTCATGGGTCTATTGCACCACTGAATACTCGTCTACACAAATGCAAGTGAAATGGGAAAAGTTCCCTTGTCCCTCTCACAGGGCATGTGATGGGGGTGTGACTCATTTCTTCAGTGCCCTGCTGCTCAAACCTCTAGGGGAGCACAGGGAAGGGCAGGCTGTGGAGCTCTGACCCCATGGCAGTGTCTAGGGGTGACTGTTTACAGCTGAAATCCCAGTGAGCGTGTGTTACAGGACGCTCTTTTAGTTTAGCCATCCATGTGTGGCTTGTGTTAGTCAGCTCAATTAGATCCCTGCCTTATCACAAGGACAGAGGGCATTCTGTATCCTGGGGTTCTTGCCTTGGTGTACCAGAAGAATCAGATCACACATTGCTTGGAGAATGACTGCAAGGTTTTATTGAGTGGAAGTAGCTCTCAGGAGTTAGGGGAGCCAGAAGGAAGATGGTTTTCCCCTTGAGTCGAGCCACTTGTTGGCCTTGGCTCTCCTACAACTGCCCCGGCCAAACTGCCTTGGTTTGCTGCCTGATGGCCTGTCTGCGTGCCAGTGTGATCCTACACTGGTGCCTTCCTCTCGATGTCCAGCCGCCTGTGCAGCAAAAATCCCTGTCCTCACCTAGGTCCATGGGCAAAGGCCTGGGGGTGGAGCCCTAGCCAGGGACCACTCCCTCCTCTACCCAGCACTTCCCTTCCCCCTTCCCTATCATTTAAAGGGACCACACCCTTCCCTTCCCAGCATTTCCCTTCCATATCACAAGGACCAGTCAGAAAGCTCAATTAATTATCGCGGGAAATGCATTGACACCATTATGACATGAGACCACAAAGAGAAATCATGCTATTTAATGCCCCAAGGAAACATCATCCATCCCCCTGAAAAACCACTTCAAGACCACGTAACTTTTTTTGGAACCGTATAGTTTCCATCCACCAGTAACAGGCCTTCTAAGAATAAAAACACTGAAAAATGAATATTCATAATTTATTTAAATAAATATTCAAATCAGCAAAGGTATCAGTTACCTTTATATTATTTCTTCTTCATCTTGGAATGATTGTGTCTTAGTTTACTTCTCCCTCAATCAAATATCTACATCCCATATGGCCCTCTTCTCTGGTAAGCGCTTTGGCAAACTGATCCCTGCTGATGTGTTAGTGAGGACTTTCTTTAATCATAAATAAAATGTTTGCATTTTCACATGAGCCTTTGGAGAACAATGTTTTAACTTCCTGGAGATGGCTCACTTCTCAGACCTCCTACTGCTTTAGAAATATGAAGAAGTTAGCATTGTGCCTAGCACATAATAAGCCATGATAAATATTGCCATTATTTGTATTCTTCTTGGCAGCTGAATTAACTTGGAAACCCTTTGGACCTCAGCTCTTCTATCTATAAAAAGGGGGTAATAATAATAAGTCTCTGACTGTGTCACTGCAATGATTAAATAGGATATGCACAAACTCCTGGTGTTGTGTCTGCTATAGAAGTTATTCCTTTCTTTCTGTGCAGAGGCCTAGCATAACTTTAGCTGCAGTTCATTAGTCTTGAGATTAGCCTGTGATCACAGAATCTGAGACAGAATACGGAAAACATAAGCCATAGGCTCGTAAATGAACAAACTGGGTTCAACTGCTATCTCCAACATTCTTGGAGTGACCTTGAGCAAATCACTAATCTTCAGGACCTTTACCTGTAAAATGAAGATTGAAATTATATGTATTATATACGTGTGTATGTGTGTGTCTGTATACACACACAGATACATATAGATCTAAAGTGTTTAATAAATGAAAATTATTGTCATTATTATTACCATGAGTCTACCCTTAGGAATCACTCCATTTGGGTTTCTCTTGATGTCACGTATGCCCAGGGTTTATTCTGATGACACTACTGACAAGAATTTTAACCCATGTGAGCCACTTTCTAAAAAGACACAAGAGGAAAAGAATATCCTTTCCTACCTAGTCAACCTGAGGCCACATCTCCTCTATGACAGGGTCCATTCTTCTGCTTCTCCTTTTGCTTCCCCAAAATGAACATTATGTAGAGCACAGTGCATCGGTGTAGGAGAGGTGGCTGTGGTGGGAGGGAGTGGCCCTGTGTCCTTGGTTTCAGGCTGCCCCTCTTGTCCTGTGTGACCATGGACAAGTCACCCTCAGTGGAGAGGATGAATGGACTGGGGCCACTCCTTTCTCCTGCTGGTTGTTTTCTCCTGAGGAGTCTCTCCAGTATTGGTTGCCTTCTTCCTTGTGTACGCTTTAGAGAACAGAAAAAAGAGAAAGGGAACATGAGAGACAGCAAAGGCAAACCCTCAGTGCAGACAGAAGTTGTGATATGTTCACGATGCAGTGGAGAGAGGACTCCTAAAGGTCCTCCAGTCACATCTGCCCCCAGTTCCCTACCCTGAGGTTAGGTATGAGGGCAAGTAGGGATAGGCATTGCTTATTTAACACACTTGGGGGAAGGTAAATAAACATGGTACATATCATCAAAACTGGTATAATTGACAGAATTCTTGAATATCCTCTTGCCTAAAATTATCTTCCTTACCAGAATCATAGGCTGCCTAAAATTCAATCCTTACAGAGTTAGTCCTTTGGCTTCAAATAGCAGGCATGCAAGTTCCCAGGTAGGGTGCAAATGGGGGAAAATAGCCTATTATAATTATTATTCACTAATGTTCAAAACGGATTATTGTTATTTTGAGACAGAGTTTTGTTCTTGTCACCCAGGCTGGAGTGCAATCACGTGATCTCGGGTCACTGCAACCTCCTTCTCCCAGGTACAAGTGATTCTCCTGTCTAAGCCTCCCGAGTAGCTGGGATTACAGGTGCCCACCACCATGCCCAGCTAATTTTTGTATTTTTAGTACAGATGGGGTTTCACCATGTTGGCCAGGCTGGTCTCGAACTCCTGACCTCAGGTGATTCACCAGCCTTGGCCTCCCAAAGTAGAGGGATTCCAGGCATGAGCCACTGCGCCTGGCCCCAAACAGATTATTAAACCTTCTTTGAGTTTGCAGATAAGAGAGCACTGATTTAGAAACAACAGGGCTAGGGAGAAGGAGAATGTGGCAAGGGAGTCATGACTATGAGAACTTGGACAGCAGAGGAGAGAGTGCTGAGCAGATAGCTGCCAAGGATCAGTCAGTTACGAAGCTGGCCATGGAGAGAAGGGAAAGTGAGGAGGGTGTGGCTAAGGGTTTGTAATCACTAGGAAACCAGAGGGGAGGCAAACCATGAAGAACAGACACAAAAAGATAAACTGCTTTATCTTGGAATATAAAGCATGGAACTACTGTACTACCCTCCTTCAAAGCTGTGACCTTCCCAGAACCCTGTAATTTATACTAATTTTAACAATTGTAATATGCTTACTTGGCTGTCTCCAAGATGTGAGGCCTAAGACAGACTCCAGGAAGAAGGGGCTCACAGAAATTCACACTAGGCGTACACGCACAACTTTATTTGATCAGAGGAAGTCAGGTACTAGTTAGCACCAAGAACAGAGAGAAAGACATTCTAGACATTCCAGAAGTGCTCCAACCTCCTTCCTCTCTTCCAGGAAAGGCATGGAAGGAATGCCCTGTCCACCGTAGATAAAACTGGGAGACCCTAATGGACTTAAGTATGTGCTGGTTTGATTTTGTTTTTCTTTTTTTTTGTTTGTTTTATTTTGTTTTGTTCCCCCCAATTGGCTTTAGATGAAAAAAATTTCTCCTCCTCTTCCTCCCCACAGACTCCCTAGCTACTTCCAAGTCACTGTCTATTTCTTTATCTCTACTTTGGTTTTAAATAATCAGTCTCTCAGGATAACTTTGTGGGTGGCCTCTTCCACCCCTTCTTGAGCAGATTATTATGGCAGATTACTGGATTAGTGGTTAGACCACTAATGATGGCATACGACCATTTCCCAGCTCTGTGAACATTGACTACTCTGTCAAACAAGAATCTTTAAAGTCTTTTTCAGTTTCATTGTTTTGTAATTCACCTAAGACTATTCTTTACTCTCAAAATTCTCCAAAGAAAATGATATACTATACCCTCAGAATAAACCTGCCCTAAATCTCCACCTTAGGATTTTACTTCTTTCTTTATTTCTATTCTAGATAAAGCTATATTTATATTTGTATCTGTATCTATATATTAATGTATTTATTTATGTCTCAATATAAATTTCCTATCCCTATTTTTACACTCACACCAGAATCATTCATTTACCTGCAGGGCACATTCAATCAAATATCTTTCTTTCTCCTCACTGTTCTCAACCTTTTGTCCCTTTGTTAAAGGACAGAATGTTTTCTGCCCAAGGCTTGAACCAGTCATTGTCTCTTTAGTGAAGAAACCTGAAGAGTCAGTTTTCTCACATGATGATGGGCTATTAAAGGATTTGGAGGCCTCTTTTAATTATGGGATCTGATACCTTGCTACCTGCCACCTCCAAGGGACCAGTAGCTAAGAGCTTCCTCAGGAATAGCTGTAGGGTCTATAGGATTTCATGAGAGATGAAACTATTTATCTGATGATAAACCAATATCCTTCTCAAAAAGGTTTCTTAAAAATTCAACAAAATGAAGGTGATTTTTTTTCCTTGATCCATTTTCCTTTCAAATCTTTTTTTGCTTATAGCAGACCTGATATTAAAAAAGAAATGTAGAGGTATGTGTGTCTAAGCATGTGCATGTGTGTGTGGATGACGATGTGTAAGAGCATGTGTGAATGTATATACTTGTGTGTGAGTGGAGAACACTGTGCTGTGTATTTCTGAATCTATGAGTATATTTTCTGGCTCTAAAATATATTCCAAATATCCTGTTCCCTTCTGCCCTACACAGCCTAGTGACCCTCCTGCAAATATTTTTACCTGTCAACCACAAATGTGCACATACAAAGCAAATCTTTGCCTTCCAAGGGCAAAGGAAATTCATAATAGGGAATGTGATTTTTGTACACTTTTATGGCATACAATGCAAGGCCAGGCCATGAAAGGTCATAGAAGCCTTCCTCTATGTCTCTAAGATGGTCTCCCTGTCACATAACCTGAAGTTAGAGAACATTATGTAATAATGATTACCTGACCCAGGTCTTTTTTATTTTGTGAACAAAAAGGGGAAATGATAATCTACATTGTTTGTTCTATTCTTTATACAAGGTGATTAGTGAAACTCATCCCTTTGGAAGACATTCACATTCCCACAACCACTCTTATCTAAGCCCACTTTAACTGCCTGATTCTTTTTTTTATTGATATATATGTACATATTTATGGGGTACATATCATTATTTTTACATGCATAGAATGTGTAATGATCAAACGGCCTCTCTTCCAACTTCCCTCTAATCTACCATTCCCGGGTTTGCCAGGCAATAACCTAGTGCTCTTTAATAGCACTGAATTCTCTCAAACAATGCACAGACTCCTTTGCCTGAAATTCAAGGGCCTCCACAATCCAGCCCCAACACCACTCATCTAGCCGTATCTGCGTATATCAGTAATCCTCAGTTCTTGTTCTCCTAGCCCAGAATAAGTAAGTCACAACATCTGCAGAAGGTACAAGGACCAACCATCCCTCTGTTTTTAGAACTAAGTTTCCCTGATATGCAGGACTCTCAGTCCTCAAACCAGGAAAGTCTTGAACAAATTGGCGAGTTTGATGGACTTGAGCCCTCCATCAAACATGGTTTTCCCATTATTCCTGAGACTCACCAAAGGTATTTTTACATGGTACAATCATTCTGCCAGTCTTTTGTCACCTTCATCTGTTGACTCTACCCTAAGGTGCTATTTTCTCAGAGCCTTTTGCACATTGTTCATCTTCCCATGACTTGTCTAATACGAAGTGTTATCTCTCTGCCTGGATTAACTGCAAGTTTTCTCCGCAGTTAATAGCAGAGCACACAGGCCCTCACCTTCATATTTGAGGCCTCTGCTTTGCTTTCAAACTGCCTCCATAGGAGAAATGAAAGCCCTGCTCTCTAACACCCACATAGAGAATCAAACAGCCTCCTCACACAAAGGAGTGCAGCTTTCATCACTGAGGAGTCCTTTATATTTATAAAAAGAATAGTTAACATTCTAGACTGAAGGATTCATATTTGGCATCATTCCACCATGTAGAGTCTTCACCATGAACAATGAATAAAATATGTGTCATATATTGGAGTGACTACATAGTGATTCTGTTGGCTATTCCAAAACAAAACAAAAAGGTATATTTCAAAGTAACTTGCTTTCTTTATCTATAGAAACTGTTCAAAACATTTAAATTTAGGTCTCTTGAAAAGTCTATGTCTAGTTACCTCATCACAAATACATACCTGGTATATATGAGTGTTTATTTGTATATCGATGTTTTGACTTCTATCTACTTATAGTGGGGTATAATATGGATTTTATAAATGTGTGTGTCTTCTCTCTCCATTTTTTCTTATTTTACCTATTTCCCATTTATTTTGCCAGAGTTTTCCAAGTAATATCCCAGCAAAGAGAGAAAATAAAGCAGAGAGAACAAAATAATTCTTCACTTTCAAAATTTCAACATAGATATTTGAAACTCACAAAGAGGACAGGATTTGAAGTACCTGGATATATTTTAGTTTGAAGAGTTTAACATTTGAAGGACTAAGTTTTATCCATAAAAATAACTTAAGGAAGACGAGAACGGGAGTCAGCTCACCCTGTCCTCAGGTTAGAAAACGACTCCATAGTCTGGAAAAAAATGATGAAAGAGGAGAGGAGAGCCAGAAAGGGTAAAGGGGCTCTGATACTGAGAGATCCTGTACAGGAGCCCATATGGACTAACCATACAGGCCAGGGCCACATCTGAAAGAGGATGCTAAAGAAACCCAGGTGTGTATGGGCAGGCCAGAACAAAGGGAGCATGTTAAATACAACTCCAATAGTTAGAAATTTTTGTAGGGAAGTCTCTGTCATCCCATCGTAGTTCAGGAGTAGAGAAATAGAAGTGACTGTAACAAGTAAGCACAGAGGGCATGAAGCACCAGCAAGTCCTTTCTAGTTTTAGATTTGTTCAATAGAATAGCCAGAGATTTCACCTGAAACTAGAAAGAATCAAAGAAGTGGCCCTCAAGGTAGGACCAAAAGAACATATATGCTATCTTTATGGTGTATGTTATTATGGATTATGTTCATTGGAAACCAAACATGAATTTAGATGCTTTAGGGGAATACCTAACAGTGACCTGTAACCAGATGTCCCTTCCTCCCAGGTTCTGAGACTTTTTCTCTCAAATAATTTAAATGCATCCTCAGGTATAGTGGGTAAATATAAGACTCTAAATTTTTTAAAAAATTAATTTTTGTGATTAACATTTTCTATTGAAACCATCCTATGAATTACCTATTATTTACACATTTTACAGTGAGGGTAACTCAAACCCATAGAGGGTATGTAATTTATTAGTGGTCAAAGACTTAGAAAGATGTAGAAATCAGACACAAACTCACATTCTTGAGCTCTGAGCCTCAAGCACTTTCCACCATACTGCACTTCTCTCCCAACCTTTTTCTTGTTGTTGTTGGGTTTTTTTTTGTTTGTTTTTGTTTTGTTTTTGTTTTGTTTTTGAATCATGTATCTCTATCTCTGTCTCCTCCAGGTCCCAGTAAGAATAAATCCAGATATCCCTGGTAGGTTGTAAAACGGTTTGTTGGTCAGAAGCAATGTTGTGGGGGATACTATGACAGTAAACAAGGCATCTGGTAAATCCCCGGGGCCAAAACTTAGAGAATGCAAGAAAGGCAAATCCATATTCTCGCAGAGTACAAAAATTAATATCTATTCCAGTGACAATAAATCACTTTCTTCTCTGTGGACAAAAACGAATCTCATGTAATTGACCTGCCATGAGTTGCCAGTTATTGCCCTGGGGTTTGAGCCTGCTGTGATGTAACATTAATTTCTACTGCTGGCAGATGGAGTTCTCAGCAGTGACAGTTACCTGAGCAATCTAGTAAGAAATCCGTGTTTTTGACCCTATGCCTAACTTTCCTCACTGTCATCATAGCCACCTTTATTCATGAGTCCCGTGAGCAAATATGGAATGTCAGGGAAGAGAGGCTGAATAATACCAACAGTGATGATTACTTTTTTCATGTGATTAATGTGGCCACAATAATCATGGGAGCAGCCACTTGGGGGTACAAATGTGATATGGTTTGTCTCTGTGTCCCCACCCAAATCTCATCTTGAATTTTAATCCCCATAATCCCCACGTGTCAAGTGAGGAGCCTGGTGGGAGGTGATTGGATCACGGGGGTGGTTTCTTCCATTCTGTTGTTATGATAGTGAGTGCTCACAAACTCTGATGATTTTATAAGGGGCTTTTCCCCCTTCCCACGCTCTCTCTAGCCTGCTGCCAAGTAAGACATGCCTGTTTTCCCTTCTACCATGATTGTAAGTTTCCTGAGGTCTCCCCAGCCATGCAGAACTGTGAGTGAATTAAATCTCCTTTGTTTATAAATTACCCAGTCTCCAGCGGTATCTTTACAGCAGAAAATGGACTAATACAAAATGCCCTTACGTTCTGGACAACTTTAAGAAATTCATTCGTGAATCGATCACCAAAACTGCCTTGTTAATCATCTTCTGATATTTCTTTAATTCCAAGTTTCTAACCATCTTTCCAAACCATGATCGGCTCCTACCCATGGAATTGATGTATATCTAAAGCCTCAGTCATCTCTTTTTTCAAACAAAGTGATCATCATATTTAGTTTTTACATTTTGCCCAATAGATGTGTTATCATAGCTATTGTTATTCAGGAGTATCCCTGAGTGAGACAATACACTTTTGGCTGATGTCAACATATTAGATTGAGTCATTTATAAATAAAGCTTACTTGTTTTTCCTCAGTCAATTGATACTAGAGGAACTCTTTATGAAGTCATAGTTTGGCTAGAAAAAGTGACAGTGAACCCACAGAACTGGGCACATTGGGAGTGTTAGTAATCTGATTATGTAACATGTTGAGACCTTTTGAACATGCTTAGGCCCAATCCTGTTTATCTTATTTCCTATTGATGTTGGTGTCCTACTGAGCACATGCAGCTCTGTGGTTTACAAGTTCAGGATAGCAGTTCAAATAGCACATATAATGACTTGTTGACCCATTGGATCAGTCAAAGTTCTATCAGAGAATCAGAACTAATACTATATTTGATGCTCCTCAATATCATACGAAGTGGACATTTTCATTCTCATCTTTGTGTACATGTTTAAGTACAGGTGAGCCACTGGCATTTGATAAGACCATGCCATCTTTTTAAGCTCTTTGCATTTATTATACAGAACTAAGGAATTTCTGATATCTTAACTTCACTTAACATAAGACACTGTTATATTTAGTTTTCAGTAAACAAGTCCTAGATATTTGCTAATACAAATTAGCAAACAGCTTCTCCTCCTGGACTTGAATCTCTTTTTGGTCCTGTGAGTCAAACTGAGGTATGTTTGAGATCATACAGATGGTAGGGTGGGATATGGAGAGTATAGGTGTTCTCTTGCAAAAGCACTGATTACAAGGTCTTCAAATAAAACAGGAAGAATCTCATCAGCCCTGTACGGGTGGTGGGGAGTAGCTGCTAGTGCTGTCTGAGAGAATCAGTAAAGTTTGGAGGTTCAGAATACTCAAAATCAACTAAGTCACCTCAAATACCTAAGAATTTTTAGGCTTAACTTTTTTTCAGCCAATACTCTTATGTGTTTAGTCAAGGCCTGGCAAGACTCTAAATTGTCTCTATTTTATTTCATCAACTCAGAATCAGTCTCTGGATTTGATGTTTAGTTACATAAACCCAAAGGAATACAAGATTCTTTTGAGGGCACTCATAGAAACGCTCTAGTTCTTTTTTCAGGACTTGAATCAGGATTTTAAAACATGACTCCATTACTTTCTTGCTTTGTGCTCTTCAGTTCAGTTGGAAGCAACAGCCTGGCCTATTGTCATTATATTCTTCACACCTATCAACATGGCCTACTTAAGCATAGCCATTACCTTTAATAGGTGCATCTTTCCCAGTAACAAAAGGCAATAATTTAATAATTCTTCCATCAGTAGATGCTACAAATTACCAGCATTCCAATCTCTACTGCTAACTAGTCTACCCTACCTTCAACCCAGTAGGTAAGACAAACAACTCCAACATCCATGTCCTTCATCTGTCTCACCTGAAATCATTCTGATACTATTATACCTTTCTGAATTTCTTAGTTGCAGATGCCATAGTCTCCTGCAGCTATACTAGGCAGACAAGGGTTCATTTCAGAATTTCTAGTAAGCTAGATGATAGAGGCAAGAGAAAAGGCTTTTAGTAAAACAGGACTCTTGTAACAAAACCCACAGTCACTTCCACTTTATGATGACACCTGTGCCATTCTGCATTATCCAAAGAGTCAGTCTCCATGCTGCCCCTTCACATTGTCAAATTCCTCTTTCCCTGTCTCAGGTGGTGGCTTTGCTTGTGGAATTTAGGTCATACACAGAAGGCTGCTGAAATTTTTTTACCTTTCCAGCTTCTAAAAGATAGGGAGATACACTAAAGAGGAGTTGGAGTTGGCATTGAGTGAGCCAATCTGCACAGTGTAGCCAAGTGCTTTGTACTTTAAAGGGGTTTTGAAGGCAAAAGTCTGTCAGTCAATTACACTTGTATTACTATTAATAAATATTGTTGAATGGAACTCCTCTGAGAAGTTCTCTCAATACCTTAGATGCTTGCATTTAATTTATTACTATGCTATGTGCTATCTTACATTAGTATCCAACTCTTCTATATGTATAAGTATAGAATTTTCCTTCTCTCCCATTAATGCAAACTCTTCAAGGACTGTGGGATGGACTCCTTTTATGCCCCACCCACTATTAGGAGAGAGCACATCAGAAACATGATGAGGAATATGGCTGTGACCTCATACATCAAGATGAAGTCCCAACATATGCCTGTCAGTAGATGTGTCACCTTAAGTATCCACCACTCTGATTTTATTTTTTGTACCCTGGAAAGTGGAACCTTTTAAACAAAACAATATTTTAAAGCAATTAGTACAATTATAGAAATTATAAGATATTATATGATCAGGTGCCCTGCCAGAGGATGCACTGCTAAAGAATTCATTTTTGTTTGTCTTTTTTAGATTTTGTATTTTCTTTTTTCCCCTCTTCTCATGCTAGAGAAATGCTACATTTCATATTATAATCTATGTATAATTTTTTTAAAATTATTGAGAGATGCCACCCTTAAATAGTAGGTTTTGTTTGAGCAAATCCTACACTAGCCAATTGTTCATAGAGAGGAATATAACAAGATCCATTGATTTGCGGGGATTAAAAAAAAATGTACCACAACCTGGGAGAGGTGGTCAGTAGAAGGAAAAATTGATGATTTTTCCAGATGTTGGAGGGCGCAGACAGAGGCACGAGTCCAGATCCAATACTTTGAGGCTGGGGCTAGGTGTACAAATTTAAATGGATGATTATTAAGAGCTATGATCCTGGGAACCTGAGGAATGATGACACTTGCCCTGGAAGCTAGGGGATCCTTCTCTTTCAAAAACTACTGCGGTTTCTGGAGAACCTCAACAAGCAGTAACACCATCAGAAGAGTGGGCTGACCTGACCATCAGCCTGTAAGTTACCAGTCATCAGCTGTCACACTATAGCAGTGAGAAAGAGTGGCAACCTGGTTTCAATGGTGGAGAAACTCCTACAGAATGAAAAACTCCCTAGGATTCTGTTACAATTAAATAGAAAAGGAATTAGACACTGAAATTCTTGATGTTAAGCGGGTGAGAGATTGAGCAGTTTATTTGAAAAAATAAGAGACCTGAGTATGCTAGATACCCTCAGGCCTGTACAGCAATTCATACCATTTACATTTAGTTTGCCTTTCTTTCTATTCAGAATTTCTGCCCTAACTTTTCCAATAAATATCTGAGCTTCAGGGATGTCATCAAAAATTGAGGACTAATACTAAGTAATGTGTTATAATTATCACATTATGATGCTCTATGCTTATTTTTTCTTTGGGAGGATTGGAGGTAAAAATCACTTATATGGAGAAAAAACTTTTATTTTGAAATCACTCTGTTAACACCTTCCAAGCTCAAGCCTATGGTTATTTCTTTGTGTATCACAGTTATTTGAAACATTTTAGAAATATCAGCAAAATAAAAAACACCATGGACTTTCAAGGCTGGCTATATTGTACCTGATATTGTGCTCAGCATGTAGCACTCTTAGGTAATTAATGGGGTTGGCTGGTTAAAAAAAAAAAAAAAACATAAAGCTGTTCACAGTTTTCTGAGTCTGTATACAAGTCGTGGGAGTCTTCAAAGCAATGGATACCATAAGACTTTAATGAATTTTATATACAAAATGAGGACATTGCCTCCTTCTCACACTCAATGGATTGTTCAATGGATTTGCATATATAGATAAGTCATTTGTACATGTCTGTTATTCAGTGGTCCTTTCTCTCTGTGTGAACTCATAGCACTTATTGCTTGCACTGTTCATTAGGTGAAAAAGTATTCTAAATGCCTTGAGACATTATGTTATAGAGCCTTGATTGCTTCTCTCTTAATTGAGTACATTCTCAAAGAAGGCAAGTACCTGAAGCAAAAGGCTAAATTTTGGGGAAAAAATACAATGACTTGCCCACTGCAGCAGCCCTCTAAGATGTGAATGTCACTAAATGATGTCAAAATTCTGTGGTGTTCAATCTACAGATGTAATTATTATCCCTTATCATGCCCACTGATGCCTCCTTCTCTTATTCATTCCCTTTCTGTGACTAATCTTCTGGCTAGGATTAACTCTACTCCTGTTTCTGCCTCGCTTAATCATGTGGCAGCTTTCTTCATTGCCATTTCATGGTTTCACGATGATTATAAAGTGACTTTTATCATTCTGCTTAGCAATTAGGACTGGTAATGCTAGATTCATTCTCTGGGTTCTAAGTTCAAAACAAGCATTGAGACTCCCATTTTCTACCTCCCATATGTGGCAATTAAGAAAGAATAGAATTAAAGGTGACAATTTGCCAAAATTTAGGGTGTACGAGAGGCCTCCTACATAGATGATTTGATTCTAATTAACCTGCCAACTTAAAGAAAAGGGAGTATCCTTGACTCAACATATAAATATAGTCATCTCTCTCCATCTGAAATACTTTCTTTCCTTTATGGTCCCCATTCAACTTACAACCTGTGTCTTTACATAACTAAATATCTTCCATGAGTGGCCTGTATGTGTTGTCTCTACTCTCTTACATTCAATTAACTCCTAAAATCACTTCCTCCACCCTATCTGCCTGAGTGCCAATAAGAAACGCATCATCTCAAGTTAGAATGATTTAAGAAAATATTATTTACAAAGATAATATTTACAAGAGATGGTGCAATAACCCAGGGTAAGTATTATATGAGCCATGAGAGCCACCACTAGGCCCAAGAAGATAAGAAAATGAAGTACTTACTGGAACCCAGAAGGAAAAAGACATAGACAGGACACCTTAGAAGCATGGTGATTCCAGGACCATACCAACCCAAAGTGACCTTACAGGGAGAAGCTGGGAAACAGATATCCTGACTTTTGTCTCCTTCCTCCTTCTATTCTTCTTGGCATTCCCCTTTGGAAAAACCCAATAAAAGCCAGACAATAAGGGAAAACATTGATGAAATATGCAGGTCAGCTTTTTGAGGCTTGAGGCAAGTAAAGAAGGGTGGTGAAAGTGAATATGGAGTTGGAAGACACGAAGACACATTTCACCTCAATGTTCCATTGGAACTATACCTCCAAAAAGTCAACTCCTCTCTAGTTTTCATACCAAATGGCCTATTTTTATTTACTTGTCACCTCATTCCTTTGCCTCTTTGCTTCTGGATTCCATGACACCCTTCACCCCTAATCTTTTGCTAGACCTTGGCTTGTCTTTTATTTTCTGTTTGCATACCTATTTTTCCTTTTCCTGCCTTTCCCAGGAGAAACATCTGATATACTTTCTGAGTATAATCTGTCTACTAAGTCATCCAGCATACTAATACCAGCTTCATATCACTAAAACACAATTCTCATCATGACATTTTTCTTACTAAACTGCTTTGATAGCTCCTTTATGACCATAAGATAGATTATAAAGACGTTTCTTAATCTAGCACCTGCTTCTCTTTCCACACCCAGTTTCTGCTCTCTTCTCCCATGTCTTGTGTTCAGCCAGACTCTCCAATTCCTTAAGCATGTTCATGCCACTAAGATTTGAGAATACTGCCCGCTCTGTTTTAGATTACTTTTGCTCCTTTTCTGCCTAATGCACTATTTTATCCTTCCAGAGCTAGTTCAAATATGTTGTGATCCAATAAAAGAAAGAGAATTTTAGACCAATATCCCTGATGAACATCGATGCAAAAATCCTCAATAAAATACTGGCAAACTAAATCCAGCAGCATATCAAAAAGCTTATCCACCATGATCAAGTGGGCTTCACCCCTGGGATGCAAGGCTGGTTCGACATACACAAATCAATAAATGTAATCCAGCATATAAACAGAACCAAAGACAAAAACCACGTGATTATCTCAATAGATGCAGGACAGGCCTTTGACAAAATTCAACAGCCCTTCATGCTAAAAACTCTCAATAAATTAGGTATTGATGGGACATATCTCAAAAGAATAAGAGCTATCTATGACAAACCCACAGCCAATATCATACTGAATGGGCAAATACTGGAAGCATTCCCTTTGAAAACTGGCACAAGACAGGGATGCCCTCTCTCACCACTTCTATTCAACATAGTGTTGGAAGTTCTGGCCAGGGCAATCAGGCAGGAGAAATAAATAAAGGCTATTCAATTAGGAAAAGAGGAAGTCAAATTGTCTCTGTTTGCAGATGACATGACTGTATATCTAGAAAACCCCATCGTCTCAGCCCAAAATCTCCTTAAACTGATAAGCAACTTCAGCAAAGTCTCAGGATACAAAATCAATGTGCAAAAATCACAAGCATTCTTATGCAACAATAACAGACAAACAGAGAGCCAAATCATGAGTGAACTTCCATTCACAGTTGCTTCAAAGAGAATAAAATACCTAGGAATCCAACTTACAAGGGATGCGAAGGATGTCTTCAAGGAGAACTACAAACCACTGCTCAACGAAATAAAAGAAGACACAAACAAATGGAAGAACATTCCATGCTCATGGATAGGAAGAATCAATATCGTGAAAATGGCCATACTGCTTAAGGTAATTTATAGATTCAATGCCATCCCCATCAAGCTAAAATGACTTTCTTCACAGAATTGGAAAAAACTACTTTAAAGTTCATATGGAACCAAAAAAGAGTCTTCATTGCCAAGTCAGTCCTAAGCCAAAAGAACAAAGCTGGAGGCATCACGCTACCTGACTTCAAACTATACTACAAGGCTACAGTAACCAAAACAGCATGGTACTGGTATCAAAACAGAGATATAGACCAATGGAACAGAACAGAGCCCTCAGAAATAATACCACACGTCCACAACTATCTGATCTTTGACAAACCTGACCAAAACAAGAAATGGGGAAAGGATTCCCTATTTAATAAATGGTGCTGGGAAAACTGGCTAGGCATATGTAGAAAGCTGAAACTGGATCCCTTCCTTATGTCTTATACAAAACTTAATTCAAGATGGATTAAAGACTTAAATGTTAGACCTAAAAGCATAAAAACCCTAGAAGACAACGTAGGCAATACCATTCAGGACATAGGCATGGGCAAGGACTTCATGTCTAAAACACCAAAAGCAATGGCAACAAAAGCCAAAATTGACAAATGGGATCTAATTAAACTAAAGAGCTTCTGCACAGCAAAATAAACTACTGTCGGAGTGAACAGACACCCTGCAGAATAAGAGAAAATTTTTGCAATCTACTCATCTGACAAAAGGCTAATATCCAGAATCTACAAAGAACTCAAACAAATTTACAAGAAAAAAACAACCCCATCAAAAAGTGGGCAAAGGATATGAACAGACACTTCTCAAAAGAAGACATTTATGCAGCCAACAGACACATGAAAAATGCTCATCATCACTGGCCATCAGAGAAATGCAAATCAAAATCACAATGAGATACCACCTCACACCAGTTAGAATGGCGATCATTAAAAAGTCAGGAAACAACAGGTGCTGGAGAGGATGTGGAGGAATAGGAATACTTTTACATCATTGGTGGGAGTGTAAATTAATTCAACCATTGTGGAAGACAGTGTGGCGATTCCTCAGGGATCTAGAACTAGAAATACCATTTGACCCAGTGATCCCATTACTAGGTGTATACCCCAAAGATTATAAATCATGCTGCTATAAAGACACATGCACATGTATGTTAATTGAGGCACTATTCACAATAGCAAAGACTTGGAACCAACCCAAATGTCCATCAATGATAGACTGGATTAAGGAAATGTGGCACATATACACCATGGAATACTATGCATCCATAAAAAGGATGAATTCATGTCCTTTGTAGGGACACGGATGAAGTTGGAAACCATCATTCTCAGCAAACTATCGCAAGGACAAAAAACCAAACACCGCATGTTCTCACTCATAGGTGGGAACTGAACAATGAGAACACTTGGACACAGGAAGGGGAACATCACACACCGGGGCCTGTCATGGGGTTGGGGGAGAGGGGAGGGATAGCATTAGGAGATATACCTAATGTAAATGATGAGTTAATGGGGGCAGCACACCAACACGGCACATGTATACATATGTAACAAACCTGCACTTTGTGCACATGTACCCTAGAACTTAAAGTATAATAAAAAAAATTTTTAAAATATGTTGCAATCTATGATTTCCCTTTTTGCCTCTTCCCAAGAAGAATGGATCCCCTTCCCTCTGCTGTGTCCCAGGGAGAAACTTTCGTGGCCCTTTGGCCTAATTTCCATTTTGGCACTGAACATAAAAGCTGTAATTAATTCCTCCCAGTTAAACAGTGCTTGAGGTAGGAACACACAGTGCTTCATCTATCACCAATAATATATCAGGGTGCTTGGCACATGGAAAGTTTCCTAACATATCTTCTAAATAAATGAAAGGTGACTAGCCTGGTATATTAATACCACCTTCTACCTGGTACCTGCAGAGCAATCCTCTTGTGCATTAACAAGCATCTTCATATGTAACATGAACTGTGGTCAGGTGGAGCCCAGGAATAGCCATGGGATCCAGCCAAGCATCCCACCTATGGGGTAGATAACAGGTGAGGAGCTGGTTCAGATGAGGCAGAGTTCTTATCTGCATTGGGACGAGTATACACTGGTGTCAACCCTGTCTACTGAACATGGAAATTTCTCTTTTGTATTGAAGCTGCCCAATCAACTGGCAGAAAATTCCCTCTTGTAGGGCTCCTGAATATTCAAAGTGTCCTTCACATACCCCTTATACAGGTCCACTAACTGGTCATGTAGAAGGATAGACGCCTTTCTATTGGACCAGTACCAGCAGCCTGCTTTCTGGGCCCCACCTGGTGACCCCAGTGTCATGTTCCTCTATCCTCCTACGTTCCTGCCCTTCTTTCTTCTTTCATTCTTTCTCTTCTTACCAAACTCCCAACTATAATGTTCATCTTTTCCTTTTACAGAAAACTCTGGTGGCCCATTAAAGTGGCACTCAAATAATCAGTGAATGGAAAGTCAATCCCCTTTTCATCCACATTAAACATAAATAGGCAGTTGCCAAAAAATAACAAGAGTGAGAACAAATGTGTTCTTTCTTTCTAAGGTGGTAAATACAATGAAATAAAACAAAAGGTGTTACCATTTTAAACCAGGTTGAAAGTTCTGATCCAGTCGTGATAGTTTTACCTAAGGTTAAAAGTTCTGAATGCCTGTCATTGAGCTACCCACTCCCTATGTGGTGACAAGCTACCACCTCCATATGGTTGACAAGATCATCCCTCACTCTGCACAGCCTAATTTCCATCTAAAGAAATGACTCTATATGTACCAGTAGAGTTCTCATTTAAGTCTTTAATGCTTTCAAAAGCATTAATTTATATGCAAATTCTTCTGATGTGGCAGTCACCTTAACTGGGCAATACCCTAATCGATGGTTAATACTGTCCTTTAGTTTACAACCCTCTGAATGCAAAATATATAAAACAAGAGACCAAGAAAAAGCATCTACTAGTCATTTGTATGTTGAAAGGAGAGCTGTTGAGTGGGGTTAAAGAGTTTCAGAAACTTTAACAACTTCACTATTTTGCTAAATGGCAAGGCTAAGCGTGAATTTATTTATTTTTTTTAACCTGATCACTGCCAAATGTGTTTTTCTCTTTCTCTCCCATCACTGCACATCTTTTACTAACTGGAAACCTAGAAGTGTAAGAACTTTTATTTATGTTGCCTTAAGCATTGGATAATTATTTGGGCCAATTTTGTTCATGCAGGAATTATAATACTCTAGGCAGTGGCACAGGTTTCAGTTGGTGTATAATAGCTAAGAAAGTGTCTCATTATTTCAAAAATAGCTGGTGTTTTCTTTTTCTCAATTCCAAACTATTTTGAACATGTATCAATTAGGAAGTTCCCATAGGTATAGCAGTGACGGTCTCAATTGAACAGAACAGTTGTCCCAATTCTTTATATTTTATAGGCCAGTAGTAGAATTCCAGGCTTTCTGAGCCATGATATATTATAAAAGCAGTCTACCAAAGAGAAAATTTCCTGACAGGATTACAGGATGATTCTTCTCCTATTGGTTTTAGACCAGGACAAAAAGCACATCATCCAAATCACTCCTCATTTCTCTTTTTCTCTAAAATTGTGAGTAGTTACCACAACCCCATCTTTTCTAGAACACAATGGACACAGAAAAACATAGAATCCTTGCAGGGAAAATCAAGAAAGTGGCCAAACATTAGTGTGTCAAAAGGATAGCCCAGTTCGTTTCTAGCTACATGTCAGAAATGATGAAAAGGAAAAAATGTTTTTCTGTTGTATTATATCCACTTGATCACATTTTAGAAGTCATCAGAGAAGACTGCTAGATTTAGAGGCAGAAAATCTAAATCTAATTCTACCACTTCTAATAATTTAATTGTTAACAATTAAATATAACCTATTAAATTTCAGTTTTGTAAATTACATTGTGTGATGTTATTAATGTGGTCAGTTCGTGTTAGGCAACAGCAGGGCAACACCCCCGGAGTTGGAGGTGAATTAGCTCTCTGAGAATCTAATAAGAAAGTAGCAAAAGCCAGACCCAGATAATAATTAACTGATAGTTTGCGAGAAACACCCTAAATCTTTCTAAATGCTCATGTGTAAAATAGTAATATACCTACTGGATGATTTTTGTGGGTATTACATGACTTGATTCCTCAGAGACTGGATCTCTAGGTGCTCAACAAAGCTTAGTCCCTTCTCTTCCCTTCCTATACAATAGACTTGGGAAGGCATGAGAGCAGTAAGACATCAACAGTGCATGGTATTAACATGTCACTAGAATGTGGTATTGAAAAGTGAAAGGAAAACAGGGAGGAGAAAGTGGTAAATGGTTTTTGCAAAAACTCTAAAGAGGATTCCCCCAGTGCCTTAGGGTCCTTAAGCTATGGGAGCCAGTCATTTGACAACCATTCTTTCATGGCCTGAATGCATATTTACTATACAAGGCTTTTATGACAATTTGCTTTCTATATAAATCTTTTCTTAGGGATGATAACACAAATTAGTGATTTTGAATATTCCAGGCTTTTTGGCAATCTTATTTTATACGCTAAACTAATAGTTTAAATTTCAAGCCAATTCTTTAGACTTTTAAAAATGTTAGTTGGCATAAGAAAAACCACGGAGCAACAATAATCACTTTCCTGAGTACTTAAAATTTGGAGTATCTGAGTCTACTCCTCTCCAGAACAAACTTATATCATGGTCTCCTAATCAAAATACTGCATGTAGGCCGGTTGTGGTGGCTCATTCCTGTAATCCCAACCCTTTGTCCAGTTGAGGTGGGAGGATTGCTTGAGCTCAGGAGTTCAAGACCAGCCTGAGCAACATAGCGAGACCTGATCTCTACTAAAAATAAAAATTTAAAAATCAACTGGGTGTGATGGCACATGCCTGTAGTCTCAGCTACTCAGAAGGCTAAGGCAAGAGGATCGCTTGAGTCTGGGAGATCAAGGCTGCAGTGAGCTGTGATTGCACCACTGCACTCCAGCCTAGGCAATAGAGTGAGACCCTGTCTTAACAACGACAAAAATTCTGTATCTTACCTCAGTATCATGGCTTTCTAAGTATAATAGCTATGCTTCATCAAGATTTTTTTCATAATTTAAAATTTTTAAAATAATTATAGATTCATATGCAGTTATAAGAAATAATACAGAGAGATCTGGTATACCCTTTAGAGTTTCCCTCAATGGTGACATCTTGAAAAACTCTAATACAGTATCAGATGAGATACTGTCATTGATACACTTAAGATACAAAATACTGGACTCCCATTATGCTAACAATCCCTCTTGTTGCCTTTTTATAGCCACACTCACACCTATCTCTTAACCCTTGGTAACTACTAATCTGTTATCCATTTCTATAATTTTGGCCTTTCTTTATGTAAGGCTTATGTGGCTTCCCCTGACACCCAAGTGAAAGGCTCCGCATTACTCTCAGTTGGGGTGGGAGTCTTGGCTCCCACTAGGCCTCCGCTGCCATCTCCCTGGCTGAGAGAGGTAGGAATGCCTCTTTATTATGCCCCTCAAGGCTTCCACTGACACCGTAATGGGAGGTAGGTGGTACGCTTGGTTACCATGGGAGTGGTGAAAGTCATGACTTCATTAAGCCTCCTTTGACCCTCTAAGAGAACCCCAAAGGAGAGACAGGCATTGCTTCATTACGGATACTTGTGGGGACGGAAGTGGTCTCTGCTGACACCACATGGAGCAGGAGGACTCGTGGTCTCCGCTGACACTACAGGGGGCAGGAGGACCTTGCTATAATCCAGTGGGGATGAAAAGTCCTGGGTCTCCACTCAACCGTCTCTGCCAATTCTCTGGTGGAGGTCTGGGGGCACCTCACAATAGCCTCTGAAGCAGGAGGGTCTAGGCTCCCCACTTTGCCCTTCGTGGTATGGGTGTGGGTGGAGGCCACAGTTTATCTGTCATGTTTAGTTGGAATAGAGTGATTACTGTCTAAAAGTTTTATTTTTCCTAGTCTATTCCCTTTCTGGAACAAGCTTTCATTCAGACTTTTGGTTGTTGTTTTGGCATTTCTGGGTTACCAGCTTCTTCAGCTTCCGGTTGGGATATAAGGGGCAAAAAGAAACACAAAGAACTCAACACTATGTTTTTGCTTGAATCCTGAGGTCCTGAGCTAGTCTGCCTTTTCTCTTCACTTTTCAGAGGCTTCTTTCACATAGGAAGAAAACAAATATATTTATGTGTAATGACTGGGGGTTTTAGTCATCTCATCAAGTTTTTTTGTTTGTTGGTTTTAATATGTGAATATACCTAACACAATCCCCCAGCCCAGAGTAAGACAGCAATGTACATTACTGAAGTTAATATTTAGAATTACAAAAATTCTCTAATTATAGATCTTGATATTCTTCCAGGGTACAATTCAATATCCAAAACTGAATTAAAATGTCCCTAAGTACTCCAACCCATTGTGATTTATTCCTCCTCAAACTCCCAACACTGAATTCCTATTATACTTGTTCAGCAAAATTTATGTGTCATGAGATAACTCACCATTTATTTACTGTGTTATATCATGCAAGGTACTTAAACATCCTCATGTTCTTTATCTATAAAATATTGTTAATAATAAGAAATGGCACGGATAGGACTCCACCCCTGTATAAGTCTATAACTCCATTATAAAACACATTAAAAAATTGATAGATTGGATTCAAATTAGGAGATCAGTTCTTTCTACTTTTTATTTTAATATCTTTTAATCTTATAGAGATGGGTTCTCACTATGTTGCCCAGGCTTGTCTCAAACTCCTGAGCTCAAGCATTCTCCCACTTCAGCCTCCCAAAGTGTTAGGATCACAGGTATGAGCCACCACACTCAGTCCCAGAGTTTTCTTTATGTAGCTGGTTTAGTACGCAGATGGTTACTCTCAGAATACATTTTTAATTGCAGTTGTTACTGTTGTTGATTTTAAACATGACACTTCAAAATAGAGCTGTAGGACTATCATCCCCCAAGAGGCAGTATAGCATAGTGACTAACACAATAGGTTTTGAACCTGTGGCAGGCAGAATAATGATCCCCAAAAAGTTGTCCAAATCCTAATGGCTGGACCTAGTGAATGTTTTACCTTACATTGCAAAGGGGACTTTGCAGATAAGATTAAGTTAAATACCTTGAGATGGGGAAATTATTTTGGGTTAGCTGTGTGAACCCACTCTAGTGACAAGGGTCTTTATAAGTAAAAGAGTGAGGCAGGGTAGTCAGAGTCAGAGAGAGATTTGAAGATGCTAAGGTGCTAGTTTTGAAAATGGAGGAAGGGGCCACACCCAAAGATGGCAGGTGGCCTTACTGGCTGAAAAGGATAAGGAGATGGATTCTTCCCTAGACCCTCCGGAAAGAATTCAGCCTTGCCAACACTTTTGTTTTAGAAAGACCCATTTTGAACCAACATAAGACGATACGTTTCTCTTGTTTTGGGCCACCAAGTTTGTGGTAATTTGTTGCAGCCACAGAAAGAATCTAATACTGGAACCAAATGTTCCAGATCTGTCATTTTTAATATATCTGATCTTAAATAAGAAATTTAGTACTGGACCTTTAACTGTTTCATCTTTAAAATGGGTAGAAGCATTTTACCCAACTGCAATTAAAAATGCATTCTGAAAGTAACTATCTGTCTACTAAACCAGCTATATAAAGAACTCTGGGGCCCAGTGTGGTAGCTCATGCCTGTACTCCTAGCGATAGATCCTACCTCATAGAAAGGAATAAGTACATAAAAATTAATAAACATTATTAGGCAAATAGTAAGTGCTCAGTACCTGTTACCATAGTATCACAGTAGTGGTAGTAATTATTCATATATTCAAAGAATGTGATTGAAAAGACAATGAGTACTTTACAAAGATGATATTGTAAATGCAGTCTCCTATGTCAGGAGTCCCCTGTCCCCGGGCTATGGACCAGGACCTACCAGTCCATGGCCTGTTAGGAACTAGGCTGCACAACACAGGGGGTGAGCCTTGAGTGAGCATTACCGCCTGAGCTCCACCTCCTGTCAGATCAGTGGTGGCATGAGATTCTCATAGGAGCGTGAACCCTATTGTGAACTGCACATGCAAGGGATCTAGGTTGCACGCTCCTTATGAGAATCTGTAACTAATGCCTGATGATCTAAGGTAGAACAGTTTCATTCCAAAACCATACCCACCCCCTCACCACCCATTCCATGGAAAAAATTGTCTTCCACGAAACCAGTCCTTGGTGCCAAAATGGTTGGGACCACTTTCTCTAACCTGTTTTGTTTCAAATACTTATATCTAAGGAGGAGGCCATGTGTTAGGATGTAGGAGAAGCCTAAAGACAGTTTCAAACAATGTATGAATGTTCCAGTTCTTAAATTGGGTGATAAGTTTATGGCTGTTTGCTGCATTTTTATACTTATTAGCGTACATATGGAATCAGCCCTGGATCCACAGGTTCTGCTTCCATGAATTCAACAAACCGTGGATCAAAAATGTAGTTAAGCCTATGATAGTTGTATTAGGTATTATAAATAATCTAGAGATGACTTAAAGTTTACAGGAGGATGTATATAGGTTATATGCAAATACTACACCATCTTATAAAAGTGTCTTGAAAATCTGTAGATTTTGGTATTTTGGGAGGGTCCTGGAACAAATCCTCTACAGATACCAAGGGATGACTGAACAATTCATATATATTTCCTTTGTATCAAGTGCTAAATAACACAATTTTTTCTAAAAGCTATGAATAACACTTGAGAAACTTCTCAGATCTTTATTCATTATAATTCAGCTAAGAAAACTCCATTATGCTGTGGTAACGAATAGCTCCAAAAAATTTCATGGGCTTACCAAAGCAGATGTCTATTCCCTACCCAATGGTATGTGCTCACCACAGATCAGCAGAAAGCTCTGCTCCTCTTGATTTCTCACATCCCCAAACTGACCAAGGCTTCATCTTGCCAAGAGTTTTTGAATCACTGAAGTGATGGGAAGGGAAAAAGTGGGTAATTGTGCACTGGCTTTTAATGTTCACCTCTCAGAAGTAACACTTCTGTACAGGTTTCATTGGACAGAGCAAATCACATGTCCTTAGCAATGTTAGAAGAGGGCATGGATGTTTAATTGTTGCATGTGATTATAAGGCACACGTCACACTGTTTTGTGAAAAGCATTAATGATTTTCACAGTTCATTTTTCTGGGCACCAAATTGTTGTATTTTGTCCAACAGTATCCAGACTTTAACACAGGCCCTAATATACGGTGTATATAAATTAAAAAAATATGTAGGGCAGCAACTAGAGGTCTTGTGAAATTTAAATAACAGTTCTAAAAAATAGATGAAATATTAAAATAGACATGGTAATACCTTTTCAGGGCCCAAAAAAGATATGACAAGTCTAGAATCAAGTACTATTTGGTAGTTAGAATAAATGTGTGAGTTGATATTAGTGTGTGAAAAGCTTGATTTAATTTATAACGGATTGGCTATCATGACAATAAAATTATATACCAGTTATGCTTGAGCCAGTATTTTAAATTTTATTGGATGAAATATGTACATGGAAATAGAATTTAAGTCCTAATACCATACCACAGGACAAAGATCCACAGTTTTAAACTCAATTATGATTTCTCCCCCCAATACAAAGTCAAATACAATTTCAAAAGAACAATATTTATAATAGCATGGAACAGAATGCATCAATCTGGACGCTTAGCCTGACAAACTTCCGTTCTCTCCCCACCTGCTTATTCTACCACCGGCAGCTCCCCACAGATTTTGACACGTCGCAATACGAAACCCCTCTGAAAGCTGGACAGGGGCTTGCTTCCTATCATTTCTCCTCAATGTACTGACTAGTCTTAGGCAATCCTTGGGAAGTTGCATGTCAATTTGGTGTAGGGAAGACGAGATGACGGAAGCATAGAGTGGAAAAAGTTGTTAATAATGTGCAGATTAACAGGAATCAATGCTGAAAGTCAGAAGAGGGGCAAGAGAAACAGTCTGGAAATGGGTTGATAGTGGGCCTGCCATGCTTGTACCCCCTTCTCACCTCTCTTTACCCTGTGTTGTTGTCAACACTCTTTGTTGATCCACCATCTTAGGCTTCTGGAAAATGCCCTTCGCTTGATGGGAACAAAATAATGTAAATCATCTCTCATCTACATTATCTTGATTTCATGTTACTGCTTTGCTTCAAGACAATCCCTGATTGCTTCATTCATTATAATTCTTTTCATATGCACAGCATTTGTATTGTAAAAAGAACGTATAACATTTGAGAACATTTTGAAGAAAAAAATTTCCATAATTCTATCGCTTGGAAACAACTATTTTGATTTCCGTGTATTCTCATGCAGACTTTGTCCAAATGTATACCTATTTTTATAGTTGTAATTTGGATGATTCTGTTCATTCCCTCCCCACTGCTTGAAACAAGACTCACCTCTTGGTAATAATCATATTTTGATTAGAGAAGAACACAATATATGTTTTTTAATTAACCTGTGTTAATAGCCAGTTCCTATACATAGTCTCAGGCTGCTTGTTCCTCCACCTCAGCATTGTGGAAAACACAATGACTAAATACGCTTCATTCCAGAATACCTTGAATGGGAAGGAAAGAAAAAGAGTAAACTCAGTGTGCCCTCATGGCAGGCATTTTCCATGTATGTTCTTTCAAGCCCTGCAAAAAATATGTATATTGTTATATTTTGTTGTTAGAAATAAGACAGCTTCTGTGCAAGAAGGTGGGTGACTACTCACCTAATCAGTAGCATAATCTGGTTTTAAATTTAGATCTCTATGATAGCAAAGTCTACATTCTTATGAGCTCCAATTTCTATAAAGCCCAAACAACTCTTTTGGCGGTAAAGCATAATTACAAATGTTAAAATGGCTCTCATTGCTTGGGATCGTTTGAATTCCAGATTATGTATGGATTTTCTTTCCCCTGTAAGAGAACATGGGCCATTTCACTGAAGTGGATAAATGGAGAATCCCCAGACCTAAGACATAAAAATGCCAAATGAAAGTAGATACCATTTAAAGGTACACTCAATCCTCATTATTCACTGATTCTGTATTTACCAATTCATCTATTTGCCAAAATTTGTTTGTAACTCACAAATCAATACTTGAACACCTTCATGGTCGTTGACAGACATGCACATGCAGAGAGTCACAAAAAATTTGAGTCACCAAAGTGCACATTCCCAGCAGCAGTCCAACGAGACAATGCTCTGTCTTCTTGTTTAAGTTCTAGTACAGTAAATAATTCTTTTCGCAGTCTGTTTGGTGACATATTTTTTGTATTTTTGTAATTTATGTTGGTAATTTTGCTATTTAAAATGATCCCCAGGCAGAGAGCTGAAGTGATGCCTAGTGACATAAAGCACAAGAAGACTTTGATGTGCTTTACAGAGAAATTGCATATGTTAGAAAAGCTTCATTCAGGCACAAGAAATAGTGCAGTTGGCTGTGCATGTGATGTTAATGAATCAACAATATACAATATAATGTCTGAACAGAAACATCCATTAAACAGGATTATGTATTGAATGGTTGCAGAAAATGTTGTGCATAGTAGCTCTCAGAAACCTAATCCTGTATCTACCCTAGGAGCAATGATTTAGTATTCACTAATTCAATGTTTGCATTGATTTTACAGAATATCACTACCATAAACAATAAGAATCTACTGTATCTTTCAGTATGCTTCCAAATAATACATTCCATTTCTATGTCATCTGCTAGGGATAAGAAGAGGTGGTATAGAAAAGTGTAATAGCAGCAGAACCAAGATGGAGGGGGTCGAATCAGGAAGGTGACTCTTCATGACCTCGGCTATCATGGACTCTGTGCCATTGACTGAGTAGACACAGCTGGAATCATTAGGGTCCCCAAATCATGACAACAGCCACATTCTTACCCAACCCCAACAAGTGATCTGATTAAAGTTGAAACTTACTGGAAAGCCAAACTTGCCCTTTAGCCCAGTAAATGCTGTATTTCAGCACAACTTTTTTAACATTTTATAATTTCTGGTGGAGAAAAAGCCAATGCTGTAGTCAATCAGCAAAGGTTTATTGAGTACATCCTTGGTTGGTGTACTATTGGTGTGTATAAAAGAGACACAATACTTGGTTCTAAGGAAAGCATGGTCTTGGGGAGATGAGACTTTCATCAACCCCATGGTGAGAAGCCTGATGGACAGGCTGAAGGACAGGCTGAACTGGAATAGAGACAGCTTGCTGAAGACAGCTAAGGGCCCACAGGGCTGGTGGGATACAATCTTGAGAAAGAGGTATAATTTAAGAAGAGGCACAAAATATAAAAGGCATAAGACTCAGATGAGAACAGAGAAGATAATGTGAAAATGCCTTCCCTTAGCACAGAAACATCACAAATAGGGTAAGGAAGGGTTGATTGTAATTCGTGTGATCCAGGCCTAGCTGTTGCATCCATTGTTCACAAAGGCGTCCCACAGCTTTCTGAACCAATGAGTCCTTTGGTTATAGGTAAATGAAAAATTTTAACTTTAGAGAACTTAGGTTTTTTTTTCTTTTCATTAATTCTCGAATAGTTAGCACAAAAGGTAATGTCCCGGGTAACCTGAGTTAGTCCCAGAGAAATTTTGATATTAGGCAAGTCAATTAATATTTCTGAGTGACTCTTCCTTGTTTCTGAAGAGATACTCCTATTCTTTCCCCATTCTACTCCTCTGAAATCTCTTTTTGCTGAAGGATTCCACAAATTCTGAACTGACTCATTAAGGGTTACTTCTTTATTTATATTTTTTCCCAAATGAAAGCCAGCTGGCCGGGACTGACATCTATTTAACTTAGCAGGATATGTAGTTACCTAAACAGGTCACAGATGACATTTTACTGAAGCTTCTTCCTTTCATGCAACACTTCCTAACTACTTAGCTGACCTACACTCTGACGGTGGTTTCCTGTCCCCCACGTTTTCAGCTGTATTTATTGCTTCTCCTCTAGGTCCTTTAAAATCACTCTTTCTCTGCCCTCTATGTCTCTTGAAATTGACTTCGACCACTTAAATAAACACTGACAGTGAAATGTTATTCTGCTTCTAAGGGTCTGCTCTGTTCTTGTAGCACAGGACAGAGGCTTCTACCGGTCTCTGTATCCCTTAACTATTTCCAAACATAGGACGAAGTCTTCAGAATTTTAGTAGAGTTGTTAAAGCACAAATTTTGTGTCACATGCCTGTGTTCAAATCCAAGATCTGCTACTTAGTATCTATAGGACCTTTATACCAAGTCACTGAGATGAAAAAACAAAACCGGCTATTTCAAAGAGAGTTGATTTAAAAACTATATAGACAACGTATATAAGATATTCAGCATGTATTACACACGTGGCAGATGCTAAGTAAATTATGCTGTTATAATAGCTGTAGTGTTCTTATTATTCAGAATGTGTTCAAGAAACTGAATGAGTAGGCAGGGGTGTAGAGGTTCTATTATCTAGGAGTTTTCTATCTAGGGGTCCAAGGTGCTTGCTACCCACCCCAATAGAGAAGGTAGGCATGAAAGTATTTTGAAAAGTTAAAAGTAACTCACAAATGTAGGTAGGAAGCTAGAGCTATTCTCATCCCTGCAAATATCTCCTTTGTGATCTACTGCCCAGAATTTCTTTTCCAGCTTCCTTCACCCCATCCAGGCTAGGGCAGTAATAAGTAAGATTTGAAAGCATGAATGTGAAGGAGCAAAGCTCCCAGTATGGTGGAATTTAATAATGCAGCAAGTCTTTTTTGAATAGGAAATAACTGTTAAAAGATTTCTTTTCATGTAATTCCAGGCTCAGTTCAACGAGATCCCCTTGCAATCTCTTGAATTTGTCTTGCTTCTCCTTACAGGCTCCCTGGGTTTGTGCTATTTGGCTCCACAGCATGGCTGAGAAAATACAGTTCTCGGTGTCCCTACAGAGAATATATATGGTCAAGAGACAGCCTGAAAACCACAGAGAATAAATATAATAATAGCAATAATAACTCTCCTTTAATTAGATCTTTATAGTAGCTAAATTTATTTAATACATTTGGTCAGATACTCTAATTATAAATATTATCCCCATTTAATTGTACATCACTGTGAGGCAGCTACAATTATCCCCATTTTACAAATGAGGAAACTGAGGCTTACAGTGGTTTAATGACTTGCTCATTGCCTTACAATTGGTAAATGGTGATCCAGATTTAAATCAAAGCCAGAATTAAAGGCATTCTCTGTTCCTTCCCTTGTGTGCAAGCAGAAAGAGCCTCCTACATAGGTCTTTGGCACCAGAAAATCTTATTTTTATTACATAGTTTCAGTCAAATAGGGAATTACTTCCAGTTACCTTAAAAAGTATCTGCACTGAGCATCCGTAGACATTTGCATCTCTAAGCCAATGATGAGTCAGATTATATCCAGATGCTATGTTTTATTATGGAAAAAGTGGGGAATTTAAAAACCACATGGCCTTTAGCTTTATGTCTGGGGAAAGAGAGTTTGCCACAAGGTGTCCTGGGAATATAAAAACCTTGTTTCCCCAATAACATTTACCAGGAGCAAATCTTAATGTTAAAGTTAACCATGGACTATTGTAAGGGGTAAGGATTAAATCCTCCATTCCTCTATAGCATCTTTGGCATTCTCTGGTTGAAACATATCATGCCCACTGGGAATGGAGACTTTAATCCTTACCCCTTACGGTAAAGTATGGGCAAGATCTGCTCTCCAGATAATCTCTGAACCTAATTTATTGGCTTAGTTTCCAAAGAACCATAGTTTAAAGGGGGATTTCTGCATAGGAAAGGAAACTAAATCACATGAGTTCCAAAGTTCCTTGCAAGTAAGACGGTTTGCCCTTCTATGAATGTCTTGGTCTAGAAATAACAGACTCTATATCCAGGGCAACTTGCTGGTATTTTTGCCTGAATCTACGTAACTCATGTCTTTTATATATCTGGGATGATGCTACTTTTACTTAGCCCGTATAATAAACATTTCTCACACTGTCAAGAATAAGAATAAACAATATACAGTGGATACTTCCTTTGTGCCAGATCCTTTTTGCATTATACATTATCTCTACTTTTTAAAATATACCTTTGTTAACCTGTTTTTCAGATAAAGAAACTGAGGCACAGAAATGATTTTAATGATTTTTTTAGTAACATTGGCAGTGGTTCTCAATCTTACATAGATCTAGACATAGACATAGATCCTAAGAATATTTTTTTCCTGTGGCATTTTTAAATGTGGCAGAGGTTTTCAAGATTTTATACATACACACCCACATATATGCATACAAACACACGCACAAAAAATCTAGAAATATTTTAAAATATATACATATATAGGCCACTTGACCAACATATCTTGGGGGTAAGAAAGTAGGAATTAGAAAAGTATGAGTGTTCTGCAAACAACAAACAACCCAGAGCAATATTTATTCAGAGCAAAAATGAGATTTCCCCTGCAGTCTGCCATGACACCTCTAATTGAATAGATGGGGAGAAGAGTTTCGATGTTTTGTTGTTGATGTTGTTTTGACATTTGTTTGTTGGTTTGGTGTTAAGAATATGTTGCAGGTGGCAATAACAAGATGGCTTGATGGCTCTAAGAGACGTGCTGAGATATTTGGAATGAACTCTGTTCCTGAAGTTTCAACCACAGGCCTGATATCTTGTACGGAGGGAGTGTAGAGTGGGGCTACCATAAAGGTGACAGTCTTTTCAGGCTACCATTTAGCTTGAGGGCTGTCTCCAGATGAAAGAATGAAGCTAGAGCCCTTTGGAGGGCATGAGAATTACTCCCATACCTAGCTATGGAACTGATGCAAACATCTGGCCTTGGACACTTAACCTAAAAAAACTACTCATTAATTATCATTAATTAATTAACATTAATGCAAATTGCTTCCTTGAGCAAAGTGCTTTCACCACACTTGTCATTAAAATGAGAGTCAGTACTTCATTGTGCTGGGAAAATCAAACCTAAAAGTTCTCCAAGTATCCCCTCCACTGGCCCTCCTCAGAATCCACAAATCTTTATGGAGTGCCTGCTATGCTAGGAATTCTCATAAGCATTATGTAATTTAACTTTCACAATAATCATCTGAGGTATCTATAGTTATTTCAGTTTTGAGATGAAAAAATAAAAAAAACATTTGAAGGTAAAGTCTCCTGCCTCAAATTACAGTGGTCATTTGTGGTAAAACAAGAATTCAACCCAGGCCATACTCATTGCCTTCCAGATTAAACATTATTTCTCAGCTTTACCCTACCTGATTTTCTAATATTAGGAGCAGATTTTCATAAGAAAACAAGTATTCAGTATGTCTGTAGATACATGTAGAAAAAGATTCACAACAACAGCAAAAGCATTTTGTTAAAATAGTTATGAAAAGGTTTCCTTCTTGAATTTCACAGCAGTCTAGGAGGAATATTAGACTCTTTAAAGATGCCTGTAATCTCATGCCTGTAATCCCAGCACTTTGGGAGGCCGAGGTGGGCAGATCATGAGGTCAGGAGATCAAAACCAGCCTGGCTCACATGGTGAAGCCCCGTCTCTACTAAAAATACAAAAATTAGCCAGGCATGGTGGCGGGCGCCTGTAGTCCCAGCTACTCAGGAGGCTGAGGCAGGAGAATAGCTTGAACCCGGGAGGCGGAGCTTGCAGTGAGCTGAGATCGTGCCACTGCACTCCAGCCTGGGCAACAGATCGAGACTCCATCTCAAAAAAAAAAATATGGATGGATGGATGGATAGATAGATAGATAGATAGATAGATGATAGATAGATAGATGGATGAAAGCTCCGAAAGGACGCGTGCTCACCAATTTGAGTCTGCCTTCTCATTCCCTACCGCTGAAGAGTGAAAGGAGTGCATAAAATTACCAGGTATGAATGGCTAGAAGGGATTCACAAGTAATCCAGAGTAATCCAGAGAAGGAAACTGATACAAAGATATATGTGCCGCACCTTTTAGGAGACAACGTCAATTGTGGACTAAGCAAGGGACATATCAACAAATTTAGTTTTCAGTTGAAATCTATGATCTTGTTTTGGTCCATCTTTTGACTTTTCTTTCTTCAGAATGGAGACTGATACCAGGTATGTTATGATATTCAGTGATTGAAATGTTATCGTAGACAAAATGTTCTTATCTCACTTGAGCCTATTGGACTATGGCTCACTGATTCTGGCCATACTTGTTACTTCATCTCAAGGATAAATATCATTTCTCTTTCATATGGTCTTGTGGGGAGTTCAAATATCCTGAAATTATAATGAACGAATACTTTAATTAATTTAAATGAAACAAAACAGATATATTTGGAGCTAGAAAGGTTTAAAATTTCTACACACTGAGTGGTTTGAAGAAGATATGACTTGCAGTCAGAGTCTAAGATTTTCATCTCCCTCAACAACCATCCCATATATGATACTGAATAACATTAAAACCAGAAATATTTCTCCTAAATTAGCCCACTATTTCTAGTTATCTAGTATCAAGTGCTATTCCAGGCCTTACAAATATAAGATGGTTCATTTAAAAAATAACAAATTATTCCTTATTTTTCATGTTACAAGAAAGTATCACACCTACAGAATTTCATAGTTGGTAGATCATATATCTTTCTGAACATATTTTTTTTGGAAAAGAGAACAGGCCATTAGGCTTTGCCAGGAACAATGTCATTACCTTTTGTCTAATTTTGAAGACAGTGGTTGAAATATACCACTGCAGCTGAGATATACTGAGTGAAAATGAATACACTCCATCTACATGCAATAACATGGATGAAGCCTGGTTACATGATGTGAAGTAAGTTATGGGAACTATATACAGCATGGTGCCTTTTTCATGAAGTTCAAGAATAATAACATTAAATATCTTTTAGCTTAGATTATATATATGATAGAATTATTTTAAAATATTTGTGGAATAAACATAAAATTAAGCATGGTATTTACTGTGGGTGAAAACAGGGAGGGAGAATATAGGTCTATTTAGATTACTGTCAATGTTCTTAATAGATTGAGCGATAGATTCACAGTGTTAAGTATATTATTCAAAATAAACCTGTAAATAAAGGGAAAGATTACAGATGTGGAACCATGATGTGAGTCAGGCCTAAATTGAGAATTCTGATTTATCTAATGCTGTGTACCTAAGGTCCATTTGGAGAGGAGATAGAGAAGGAGAGAGAGAGAAGACGTTGAGACCCAAAAGGGGGCAATAAGCTGTGGAGGCTGGGAAAATAAAGGATTTGAAAGAAAGGAGAAATGAGAATAGGAAAATCTTATTTCACTAACTTTAAAATGTATATCTGACTCTGGTTAAGCTTCCCCAAATCATACTACTTATCCCTCCTTGTCTTCCATTAATTTAATAAATATTTATTAAGTACCTACTTATTTCCAGAAGGCATGCTAGAAATGTTCCCTGCTTTTATGAGAAGGGCAGTTCTGTGGCTAAAGAACAGGTGCAAAACAAATAATTAGGAATATTTAATTATGCTAATAAAATAACTGATATGTAGGAGTTAAAGACATCATAAATCATAAATAACTACCCATTGATTGCATCTATAGAAAAACTCACAGAGGATTTCTATTTTATGTTTTTTTCTCTCTTTTTGAAGTTTTTGTTTGTTTGTTTGTTTTGTTTTTTGAGACGGAGTCTCGCTCTGTCGCCCAGGCTGGAGTGCAATAGCACAGTCTCGGCTAGGCTCACTGCAACCTCCGCCTCCCAGATTTGAACAATTCTCCTGCCTCAGCCTCCCCAGTAGCTGGAAATACAGGTGCATGCTACCACACTTGGCTAATTTTTGTATTTTTAGCAGAGACGGGGTTTCACTATGTTGGCCAGGCTTGTTTCAAACTCCAGACCTTGTGATCTGCCCGCCTAGGCCTCCCAAAGTGCTGGGATTACAGGCATGAACCACCTCACCTGGCCTCTTTTTGAAGTTTTTAAAATGAAACCAGATTGTAAAAAATTTGGAAGATATTTTTTGAAAAGAAGAAAATAAGTGCCTAAAATTTCACTACCTTGAGATAAACATTATTATCATTTTGATATATTTCCTTCCAGTCATTTTTCTACTGGTATTCACATTATGAAATTCTGAGCAAGCTTCATGTTCAACTCTGGTTCCTAAAAGTGAGAGTTAGCCTTTGTCATATACACTAAATTGAGTATGGACTCCCATTAAATATTGGCAGTGCTTTTAGTTGCCAGAACTGAGGAGGGACTACATTGATACATCCATATTCTCTGACTCAGCCAGAATAGTAAAGACTTGGATTACAAAGATTCACCTCAGAAAGAATGTGTAAGTTTTAATGAAACAGAAGATCTCATACTACCTAAGAAAAACTTTAAAACAGTGATTTAGGGCAGTGTCTCTCAAACTTTAGTGTGCATGCAAAACATATGGGAATTTTTTTAAAAATAGAGATTCTGACGCATTTGTTCTAGGTTTAGGATTAAGATTTTGCTTTTCTAACATGCTCTGAGGTAATGCAGATATTGCTGGCCCATATATCACACTTTGAGTAACAGGGGTTTGGGGAATAATGAAAACCTCTCTAATTTGTCTTGTCCTAATAGAGAATACAAAGCAACTCTTTTATGAATAAGTCCCATAATCTCAAAGGAAATTCTTACCAGTGCCAGGAACCTTTTTTTTTCAGTAGCTGTGCCATTTTAGTGTTGCCATGAAAGTAGATAAACATGATTATGCCCAAAACTTTTAGATTTTATTGTTATCATGTTGCCTACCAAGCAGCACCACTGTGCTGAGAGAGAAAATTAGCCTCAACTTTCTGTAGAAGAGTTGGGCGGGAAAAACATTAAAAGATGTTTTGTCCTTCAAATTATGACACTCAACATAGCTCAGACCCTTTCTGAAGATGTTTCAGTGGTGTGCTTGAACTGACTCCTAATGACTTAGAAGAGCCAGTTATGTGCTTCTCATCTCCATTTTTGCATTCACTGATGCCATGTGATAGCTTGAAATTAGGCTTGATAGGAATATTTGCACAAGGGAAATTAAAAAACACTAAAAACTGCATGTTTGTTTTTTCCAGACAGTTGATTGTTGAGCATTTACTAGTGTACCACTTCCTTTTACACGTCAGCAGAAACGACGTAAGTTCTTTGCCTTCTCATTGCATTATCAGAGCCTGGTCCAATGATGGTCACATAAGCCAGCTTCCCAGAAGTATCAGAATTTTGTGTTTCCATTTCTTGAAGCTTCCTAGGATAGTAAGACTGTGAAGTTTTTTTAATGGTTTGATACTTGTACCAAGGTAAGAGTGGGAAAAAGTATAGTTCTTTATGCCTCAGGATTCATGCCTACTACAATATGAGACAAAACTTTTTTAAATTTTTTTTTTAGGAAATTGATCAACTGACTTAAATATTTTTCTCTTCAATGATTTGGAAGCCATTATGGATATGATGAACAGTTATCTTTTGTTTAAAAGAAATCAGGAGAGAGCCATGTAGAAAATCATGAATAGAAGAATTCACAATATCTAGAAAGGTTTTTATATTTCTAACTTTAAGAAGTTAGCCTATACCCAATTTTATACACACACACATCCAACATATTTTTAAGGAAGGGTGTATAATAACAGCTGATAGAGCCACAAAGATTTCCTCCATTGTCAAGATAATAGATGATTAAGTTTATATATTTGTCTACATTGTGTTTTTGTGATTGCCTATGTGTATGCATGTGTAGTATATAATTTTGTTTCTGTTATTGTTGTTTACCTAAATGATTTCAATCAGAGCAGAATTTCCCACTTGGCTTTTGTCAAGGAAAAAGACACTAAGTAACACTGTGTTTTGTTTTTTTTTTTTTTTTTTTCTGCCTGACTACTCTATTTTTAAAGTGCTAGCAATGTTGCAGCTTCCTTTTTTCCCCATAGGGTCTGTGTGGGAAAAAGAAAAAAATTACCTGTTGGCTGCTACGGAGGTAGGGATTGACTTACAAATGGAAACAGACAAGTTCAGGGACCTGCATTGTCATGAAGAGCCAATAAAAAGCCTGCTAGTGATCAGGCATTGCTGCTAGGAGGATCCCTGAGCTGAGCAAACACTCCTTCAAAGGATGTTTTAAGAGCCAAATTAAATAAAAATCCATTGAAGGATACCAAAGTAGCAGTAGGTGTCTGGATCGAAACAAACACAGCATATTCTCTGCCAAGGGCATTCCTTCTATTTCTGACACTTCGGGTTATTAGAGGTGGAATCTTTATAGTTCTTGAGAAAGTTCGCATCTGGAATGCATCATCTTTATGGTTTGCACTCTATCTTCAAAGACAGTAAGTGATGCTGCTCACAATGATAGAGCTTGGATAATTGCCATCTTCATTGTCGCTGCTAGGCATCAATCCCAGCCTTGATTGGGACAATTGTACCAGTCGTTATATGGTGGAGGTATTCTCCTGCATTAGACTGAATTGTTCTCCTGCATAAGACTGAATTATACTAACATAGAGAATATCTGTGAAGGTTAAAAATTTGTAGAGGGGAAGTGTCAAAATGTAGAAAAATTGACTTCAATGCTTATTTTATAAAACTGGAATAAGTAGGTAGATTTTTTAATTTAGAAAAGTTAAAATACAAAATAAATTTTCTTATATTGTAAATAGCAAAAAACTTCTCTTTTCAGAAAAGAAAGGAAGGAGGAAATAAAAATTGATACTGTATCTTCCAACTGGATATTTACTCCTGATTTTGCTATTTCTGTTAAAGGACCTACTTAATGTCCACTCTCTCTCATTTCTCACACTCAGGAACCAAGATCTGTTGCTTATATTTCAAAAATATCATCACATATGAATAATCTCAATCACATACCAATTACATAATTTCTTCAGAGTAGGGAATACCTTGTATCAAAATTTTCTTAATTTAAAACTTTATAACTTGTTTAATACCTAGCAAAGAATTGTTAATAAATGACTGTAATGGTCTTGTATCATTCTCTTTAACCTCCACTTGTCAGGGTGTGGTGGCTCATGCCTGTAATCCCAGCACTTTGAGAGGCCGAGGGGGGTGGATCATGAGGTCAAGCAATCGAGACCATCCTGGCCAACATGGTGAAACCTGTCTCTACTTAAAAAAAAAAAAAAAAAAATTAGCTGGGCGTGGTTGGCGCATGCCTGTAGTCCCAGGTCCTTAGGAGGCTGAGGCAGGAGAATCACTTGAACCCGGGAGGCAGAGGTGGCAGTGAGCCAAGACCGTGCCATTGCAAGCCAGCCTGGGCAACAAGAATGAGACTCCATCTCAAAAATAAATAAATAACCTCTGCTCAACATCCTTCCATAATGCTAGGATTAGGTTAATAATCTCAAAGCTGCTTTATGTCGCTTGCCTTCTCAAAACTCTCAGTAGTCCCTTATTACCCTTAGTAGTAATTATTAACATTTGGAGAATCTTTGATCACTTTGAAAATATAAGCAAAATAATGAATTCTCTCACCATAGAGAAAAAATCATCAGTATCAGCTTTCAGCATCATCACTACCAATGCTGACATCTTCATGGACATTGCCATCATCACCACCATCAGCACAAATATTAGAAGAGGACTTTTATGTGTCATGGCTGTTGACGCATTTAATATACACCACTTAATAAGGCATATATCCCCCATTTTACAAATAGAAAAACTAAGAGCCCCTTTAAGGAGAAATATCAAGTTGAAAGTCATAAAACTAAATCTATATGGTAGTCATAATTTGAACCCTGTCTCACTGAGAGGTGATAGTCCTAATTAGTATGTCAAATAAAAATCACATCCAGGCTGGGTGCAGTGGCTCACGCCTGTAATCCCAGCACTTTGGGAGGACAAGGCGGGTGGATCACCTGAGGTCAGGGGTTTGAAACCAGTCTGGCCAACATGATGAAACCCCATCTCTACAAAAAATACAAAATTAGCTGGGCATGGTGGCTCATGCCTGTAATCCCAGCTACTTGGGAAGCTGAGGCATGAGAATTGCTTGAACCTGGGAGGTGGAGGTTGCAGTGAGACGAGATCATGCCATTGCACCCAGCCTGAGCAATAAGAGTGAGACTCCATCTAAAAAAAAAAAAAAAAAAAATCATGTCCATAGATTTTATATTACAATATGAATCTTACAATAAAGTCTAATATGGTAAATCATATACTTAAGGTTCTAATTTGTCAGTATTCAAAGATTGTTGCTCAAACCCTGTATTAGTCAGGGTTCTCTAGAGGGGCAGAACTATTAGGATAGATGAATATAGGAAGGGGACTTTGCTAGGTGAATTGACTCACATGATCAAAATGTGAAGTCCCATAATAGGCCTTCTGCAAGCTAAGGAGTCAAGAAGCCAGTCCCAAGTCCCAAACACTCAAAAGTAGGGAAGCCAACAGTGCAGCCTTCAGTCTGTGGCTGAAGGCCCAAGAGCCCCTGGCAAATCACTGGTGTATACCCAGGAGTCCAAATGATGAAGAACTTGGAGTCTGATGTTTGAGGGCAAGAAGCATACAGAACAGAAGAAAGATGGAGGCCAGAAGACTTAGCCAGTCCAGTCTTTCCACATTCTTCTGCCTGCTTTTATTCTGGCCAAACTGGCAGCTGATTAGATTGTGCCCACCCAGAATGAGGGTGGGTCTGCCTTTCCAAGTGCACTGACTCAAAGGTTAATCTTTGACAGCACCCTCACAGACGCACCCAGGAACGATAGTTTGCATTCTTCAATCAAGTTAAGTTGACACTCAATATCAAACATGACAAACCCATACCCATAACTTTTACACTCTGCTCTGAACTGCTGGACTGGAGTAATAGGAAAAAATAACCCTACATTTCCCAGATTAATATAACTTTTATATATGTGTTTAAATTTGGCCAGTGGGAAGCACTGGTAGGAGATTAGAAGGCAGGAGGAAGGGAGAAGGTCTCTCTTCCTGGCTCCCACAAAGTGTCTCACCCTGTTACAGCAGGAGGGGCAAAGTGACTGCAAACTCCAGAAACCCTGAGCTCATCAGCAACTCTTCAGGAACTCTTCCAGGTCCAGGAACTATAGTACTTCCAAAAATAAATAAGGCAGTCTTATGGGTAACAGCCCAGGGAATTTACCACTTGAGCTGAGTGTTACACACAGATATTCTTTCTTTCTCATCTTCTAATACCCCTTCTTATTTTGCCCCTCTGGTCCTTCCAACATATTTGTAAACCATTGTTAATATAAAAGATACTCTCTTTGTAATACCCAGAATGGATACGTTTTCCTGATGGGATCCAAACTAAAACAGGAATGGTTCCAGTTAACTGCCTCTAAGATTTTGGAAAATAGAATTGGTTATCTTACCTGATTAGACTTGTAAGCTGAAGTGAGCTCGTTGATATTGGTAAATGGGATTCTGATAATCCATGGAAAGTACTTAAATTATCAGTGGTGGCTTGGAGTAAAGTACATAAGGCATTTGGAGACCAAGTGCTAATGAACTTGACCATTATGGTAGTAATGGTTACACTAAGAATCATGCAATTGGCTGGCTATTTCTTACTGCACTGAAGAGTTTAGAGAAGGAAATTACAGGCTGAGGGCACTAAACTCTCAGTCCAAGATACAGAACTGGATATATTCTATGATGGACCCCCCAAAATAATTCTTTTAATAGACACGGGATTAATACAGTTTAAAATAAATACTAAGTTTGATGCTGCATTGTAAGTTGAGTTTACATCTTTGTCAAGCCTCTTATGTTTAATTTCAAGCATTGAATGACAAGGAACGAGAACTAACATTTGGGGTAGAGGAATTTAGTTGCACTTAGGGGACGTGATAACCTTCAATCCCCAAATCCCACTGAGTCTCTCTTTCCAGAGAAATTCAATCCTCCTTTTCTGTCTGAAAAGAGTAGCCTTTCCTGTTTAAAGGCAAGTAATTATCACATCTGAGGCCATCGTCTCAAATGTAGATGCCAAATCTCTTCATAACTACTCCTTATTGTCTTTAGACTGAAAACTAGAGAAAGAGCTCATCATCATCCTGGGAGTAAAAGGGCAAAGTCTAACCCAGGAGACAATAATTCACATGATTAGAGAATTGCAGGTTCTTGCTAAGTGATATGAGAAAAACACATGGCATATATGTAGAAATTAATTCTAAAATCCATAGGTCAAAGAGGACGGGAATAATGTTGGTTTGAAGCTATGTGGATGCATCCATGTACTTAGAGATGATGGTTCAATACATTAGCCTGAACAGTTAGAAGTTGTTCTAGCAATTTTCTTGATTGGTTGAAAAAACCCTAAAGCCAATGTTGATTTAAAGTTAATGAAATTTACATCCCAGAACTTCCCTGGTGAAAGAAATAAATCCCAAAATTTAAGGAGACAGAAATATTGGAGTTGATTTTTCTTGCAGCAACCTTCCTACCTTCTTTTCCTTTCTCCAGAATGTCTCCTTATAGGGCTAAAATGATATTTATTTTGCTAAGACATCCAAAAGTGCTTTAATTCAGGAAACAAATCCTTGAGGATTTCCTCTGTATGCTGGAATGATGGTAGAAGCTGCTGATATTGATATAGATTTTCTGATTTCAGTGGGGTTAATGGAATCCCAGACTGGCAGAGAGGTATCCCTGCTTAATTATCAGATATCAGGTAAGGACAGTTACTGTAAGGTTAGAGCAGGGCCTCAGTAATCATCACCTTTAAAGTTATTTTGTGTTGGCTAACATATCATGATGTCACTAAGAATAAAACACACAGGCATCTTACCAAAGTATTACTTGATCTTTAAGATCTGAAAGTATTTAGGTATAATGTGTAGAGAAAAGACTTGAATTCCACAATGGAATGTCACCCAGAGCTGACCCATTTCAGACTTGCATCACCTCAATGAAGATGAAGCTGGGGAAGGACCCCTGAGGAAGGATCCTGCCATATTTATATATGTAAATCTTCCTCCAAAGTCTCTCAAAAGGGACCTGTGTCTTAAACAGGATATCTGAGCACAGACCAAAAAGAAATTACCAAATATTTCAGCAGTTACTACACATGGCCTCTTGGTTAATACTAATTATGGAGCTATTATAGAGCTATTAAAATAGCACCGGGCTCCCCTAGTTAGAGTAGAGGCTCATGAGGATCTGGTAAACAATAGAGATATAATCTAAAGCTATCTCTCAGTGGGTGCAGTAATTCTACAGACCCACCCTGTGATTTTTTTGTCCCCCCAGTTTGCTTGCTTGCTTGCTTGCTTTCCTTCTTTTTCTTTGTCTTTTTTTTTTTTTTTTTTTTTCGAGTTGCACTCTGTTACCCAGGCTGGAGTGCAATGGTACAACTTTGGCTTACTGCAAACTTTGCCTCCCAAGTTCAAGGGATTCTCTTGCCTCAGCCATCCGAGTAGCTGGGATTACATGCATGCACCACCAAGCCTGGCTAATTTTTGTATTTTTAGTAGAGACAGGGTTTCACCACGTTGGCCAGGTTGGTCTTGAACTCCTGACCTCAAGTGATCCACCTGCCTCAGCCTCCCAAAGTGGTGGGATTACAGGCATGAGCCACAGTGCCCCGTCCCCTCCAGCTTCTTAATGCACAGGTAGAATAAACATACCCTAACACTGACTGAATTCCCACCTGGGCTCACTGAAATAGGCTCACACATAGGCTATGAAATAGCATTTCATAGGTGTGGGACATAATAGAGAAGGAAAAATACCAGGTCAGAACCCTAGAAACTTCCCCTCTGTTTCATAATAGCAAATCATGTGCAACAATACAACCCTGGAAAAAGTAAGACATTAATATCACCATTAAAACCTTGAAAGATGCAGTGGTCTTAATTACTATCACATTTTTCTTTAACTTACCTGTTTGGCCTTCAAAGAAGATTAATGGACCATAGAGAGTGACTTTGAATTATAAATTGAATCATATAATAACTTCAGTCTTACAGAGGTAAAAAATTAAGGCTCAAAAAGGATTGGATCCATAGTTAGTGAATAAGGTGGTAAGGATTGAAGCCACATCTGTCAAATGATGGAACAGGTTTCCAGTCAGTATAATTTGTCTGAATCCCACTGGTAGATGCCAGGAAATCTACACAAAAATTCTATCCTGTTAAATGTCATATTTAAGACCTGGTAAAACTAGAATGACAGAATTATTTCTCTCTCCTCTCTCTCTCACAAACATACACTCCCAAACCCACACACACTCAAACCATTTTTCTATGACTCAGTTTAAATCTACTCTTTATTATGTTTTCCCACCACCACAACCCACTGAAATCATATGGTCCATATTTTGTGTAATGTTTATTTCCTGCTTAAACACATATATTTTGTAGCATCTTTTTCATTGTTATTTAACTTCTCTTATTATTTGGTTTTTCATGCTTTGTTTTTTTTTACTTAGTCTGTGATTACAGTGTATAGTCTTTGGATGTTATGAACCTCAAGGGGAGATAAGGAGCATATGGAAAGAAGGCAGAGATCTGAGATATCACAGACTTAAATTTGCATCTTGGCTTGTAGTTAATTAGCTAAGTTGCTAAGCCTCTAAGACCCGGCTTCATTGTCTGTAAAATGGTGTTATTAATAACTCCTCTCAGGTTCAGGCTGGAGATGTACATGACATTGTAAGCGAAAGTGCCTCACATATAGAATGTGTTTCTTAATTTTTGATTCTTCTCCGGTTCTTCTATTCTGTGTATCTGCTCTTCATCCTTTAGCACTGAAAAGCAGTCATTTTAATGTGTGGAATAATAAAGCTCAAAGAGATGCAGAGACTTATCTAAGGCTAGGTAATGGTGCAGGAAAACAAGAATACAGGTAACCTGGCACTCAGCATCACATTAGAGTGGAATTTCAAAGGGCAATCACTTTCCAAGTAAGGGAACAGAATCACATAAAGGATTAGGAGGATTCTTTGAAGAGCAAGCATCCTTCAAGGTATACCAGAATTACTGCCCACAAGAGAAATGGAGCACAGGATAGAGTTGTCCTTGAGTCGTGCAAAACAGGAAATATGAATCTTCATGGTCCAGGTGAACAACAACCTTGTTACCTCCTTCACTCAGAGAACTTGAGCACCAGGTTCCCACAGGGCTTTTCTAAGAGTGTGCCATAACTGTTGAGTCTTGAACAACCTCTCTCAATAGCAGACTGTAGTTTTCTCTTTACCTGTCTATCATCATGCAATTATAAGCTTCCTGAGAACCAGTTGTGCATCGTTCATCTCTATTTTGCCAGCACTTAAAGCAGTGCTTGGCACAAATGTGGCATTCAGTGAATAACTGCTGAATGAATTAGTGATCCTAAGTTTAGAGATCACATCAAACATCATTTTCCTTTTATGAGTTACTTCATATTCTTAAAGGGACATCAGAAGAAGAAAAGCTCTCAAAGTGAAAACATAAAATCATTATTTGCTAAGTGTTCATTTTCAGGAGAACTTATGGGAGGAAGAAGCCGTAGGGGTTGGCAAACCATGGCCTGTGTTCTAAACTGCTAACAGTTGTGTAAGTAAAGTTGTGTTGAAACACAGCTATGCTTATTTGTGTGTTGTCTATGGCTATTCTTGTACAACAGCAGAATTGAAGAGCTGCAATCTGGCCATCTATTCATATGGCCAAGAAAGCTGAAAATATTTGCTACCTGGCCTTTTACAGAAAAAGTTTGCTAAATCCTATTTTAGATCATGCAAACTGCTTTCACATATTTTTATCTCATGTAAGGTATTAAAATCCCTGCATTGCCTTTTGAGGTAACTATAGAATACAATTCTATATATTATATATAGAATTCTATATATTCAGAAACTGCCTCTGAAAATTGTGACTGGAACATAAGAGATTCTAAATAAATATTTCAGAAAGAATAAAATTTCTAGGTACTGTTAATAAATTGAGAGACAATGTATTCTGGTCTGATATGAATAATTGATTCAGACTAAAAGGATAATAACATTCTGTTAAATCTCAGTTCCATGTTTTGAGAATAAATGTTATATAGTAATGGACAGTGTCTTTCCCACTCACTCCCATGTACATTCATGCCAGGAGGGCTTTAGCTTGTTCTTCCTTCATATACACCATCCCTCCTTCTTTGTATCACACAGCACTGAGGACGCTTATACTTTCACCCTCTCTCTACTCAGCACAGAAGCATGGAGGTATGAAAGGATTCAGGTGTATTTTCTTTTCTGTGGTTGTTTATCCCCTTTCTGTTCATTTGTGCAATAAAGCTGACTCTTCTTTGCATCTTATTGCACCATCAATACTGGATTGATTCACAACACTAGCTGACCCCAAATATAAGATGAGCTAGTGTTAACCCAGTGTTGGACTTCCCATTTCCCCATAATCTATTACTTGAACACATATTTTCGTGTTTCTTTTCACAAATACCCCCAGATAATTAGTTTTTCAGGATTATTGTCTTTGTCAGTATAATCCCATCTTCTGGCATTCCTGAGAATATCACTACTGCAAAAGAGGAGACATAGTTTGCTCCATCTTCTAGCTAGGACTCCTACAACAGGCATTTGAAACAGATGCTTATGAAAATGGATAACAATAATATATATTACCTGTGGGCTCATAAATGTGTATAAGTGTTAAGAAAAACACATGACTCATTATAAGTCACATTAGTGGATGCCTCTGAGAAAGAAAGGAGCACACATGGACCAGATTACGAGTAAAAGGGAAGGGAGCTTGAGCTTAATCTGTAATGGTCTAAGTATTTTTTTTTTTTTTTTGAGATGGAGTCTCACTCTGTCACCCAGTCTGGAGTGCAGTGGCATGATCTTGGCTCACTGCAACCTCCACTTCCCAGGTTCAAGCAATTATCCTGCCTCAGTCTCTTGAGTAGCTGGGATTACAGGTGCCCGCCACCACTCTCGTCTAATTTTTGTATTTTTAGTAGAGACGGGGTTTCATCATGTGGGCTGGTCTTGAACTACTGACCTCAGGTGATCTGCCCTCCTCAGCCTCCCAAAGTGCTTGGATTACAGGCATGAGCCACTGCGTCTGGTTGGTCTAAGTATTTTTTTAAAAAAAGATTTTATATATGGCTCGTGTAACTGACAGGCAGTCTTCTCCTCCAAAGAATTCTTATTAACCATAAGCAACATATAGTAAAAGTTTAATCAGGTACATAGGAGTCAGATGAGGTTATTTTCCCTATGCCACCAAATTCCAAGCTTTCAGCTGTCCTATACCCCACTCTTCATGACAGAAATGTGTGTATGTGTTGGGAGAGTTAGGATGTCTTCCAGAGCTGTTCATCTCTGAACTCTGTCACATGATTGTGACCTCATGCTCTAACCCATCTATGATTATGTGCTTTTGTAGGTTTTCTCTCTCCCAAATTTTATGCAGACTCATTTATATGAAAAATTAGAAAATGTGCAGAACACCATGCCTACTCCTATGACAGAGCCTGCAGAGCAGATATCTTAGGACCCCATAGCATATCTCTTCAGCATCTGTCTGATCTAATCAACAGTTGTGGTAGATGGTTTTATATGAGTGACTTCATGATGACAAATCCCATCTCAAATGTGTGCTATGCATCTATTTCTGTCTCTCCAATTAGTCTTCCCCAATTTGTCTGGAACCCTCTTTGATTAACATACAAGCTCAGCCCAGATGTGTGGGACAGTTAACGTCCCTGGGATTGTTGTAGATAAATGCTCCAGCATGCAGTCATTCTGGTGGACAGTTCTAAGAGGAATACTGAATATTTTTTCTGGTAGAATGGAATGTTGACATTGTAGTCACTAAAGTAATAAACGGGAGCCTGGGAAGGGAACATATACACAAACAGCTCTGAGCAGCTTAAGCATGACTGTCTTCTGTAGGCCATATTTGTTGGTAGGAGATGATTCTATGAAAAGGGGCTTCCTAAAGTCAATAGGGATAGAATTCCAGAAAGGCACATGCCAGGTGGAAGCATTTAACCACCAGAAGCAGGGTAAATGCAATTACTTTAATGAACAACTGGCATGATAATCCAGGAGCCTCAACTACAGGGATAGTTGGAAATGCCTATTAAACAAAGGGTTGCTAGAGACAAGAGAGATGGGCAGAATCAAGGTATTAACTGTCAGTTGAGGTGCTGTTTGATGTGTATATTCAATAAGATTAAGAACACGTGAGTGGGAGACTAAGGTCAGCACCATAATAGAAAATCACAGTCTTTTACCTAATTTGTAAACAGATTAAGTTCTTAGTTCCAGGAGCAGGGTCCGATTGAGGAGGAACCTCGGTGCAAGTATACTGTATATAATATTCCCTGATTCTTCCCCAAAGGGACTTGGGTCCACTTACTAGATAATTCACCTACTAAATTGTATAGTAGGGTACACAAATGAATAGGAGGTATTGAGCTGACACTGATACCCAGGGACCTAAATACCATCACATTTCCAATTGCAGCAACCATGGCTTAATAAAAATAAGGTTAGGCCAGGTGCGGTGGCTCACGCCTGTAATCCCAGCACTCTGGGAGGCCAAGGCAGGCAGATCACCTGAGGTCAGGAGTTCAAGACCAGCCTTAACATGGAGAAACCCCGTCTCTTCTAAAAATACAAAATTAGCCGGGTGTGGTGGTGCATGCCTGTAATCCCAGCTACTCAGGAGGCTGAGTCAGGAGAATTGCTTGAACCTAGGAAGGGGAGGTTGTGGTGAGCCAAGATCGCACCATTGCACTCCAGCCTGGGCAACAAGAGTGAAACTCCATCTCAAAAAAATTAAAATTAAAATTAAAAAAAGATTATCAGAGTCCATATCTTTCTTGGATGAAGATTTCAGTCATACACTGGGCAGTGGAAGAAGGAGGTAACAAATGCCAGTTGTGGACTAGAGAAAAGGTGCAGCAATGGAAATTAAAGTTTATCATTAGGTTAAATCTTTCATAGATATTTTGGCTAAATATCATCTTGAGTTGGTGATGGGGTATATCTAAGAGTAACAAGTTTATCAGAGTAGTGCAAGGAGTGGCCTGTAGCAAAAGCTCTCTTTCTCATCTTCAAGTCCTCTTGGCCTACTTTTGATTTAGCCACAACTCTGTAGCTCTTTATGACCTCATATTCCCTTTGTGCTGAGAGTCCTTCTACAAGCACATGCAGCTTCTCCTGATCCAAGGCCTTCCCTGATGCCATGTGAGATAAAATGATTGAAGTAAGGATGCTTTACAGGGAGATTCAGCAGAACTGAGTTTCCCACCAGTACGAGTGACAATGAGAAAGCATCTTATGTTGGAATTTTCTCTTTGCCTGACTCTATCTTGACATTCCTGAGCCCTCACTCCTACTTCTTGGGATCAACATTCAAATAAATAATCTTCATCCAAATTCTTGTTTCAGGCTCTGTTTTCACAGCAATTTAAACTAAGACAGCTTCTGTTCCAAAACATTCAGTCTGTCGTTTCATGCCTCATACACTCAGTGCAAATACACTTCTCAACTGCATTTAATCTAGGAATCAGACCATCTTCAGTCCTTCAAATAATTAACTAGCTTTCTAGTTGAAATCTAGGCTTGACTTGGTAAAATTTACTTTGTACCCTGGTTCCTGCCTGATTTTGATTCCTGGCTCTGAATGTAATTTTTTTATGTATATATCTTATGGTGATAAGACAGTAAACTCAATTTAGATGTAAATATTCTTCCAAAATATTCTCATTCACTGAAGAGTTATAGTTAATTACTTTTAAATGACCATCATCGTTAAAACCCTCCCCAAATTTGTGAGGTTTTGCTCACACTGTGAAGCAAATCCTTCCGTAAGTAACAGTGTAGATAATTTTACTAGTTACCTCAGAGAAAAACCATGAACAAGTTCAAAAACACAGATTGAAGCTTTCCAGTGCCCCAGGAGGGTTCTAATTTCATAGGTATGAGTTTAAACTAGAAATGGGAAGTGGTTTTTGTTAAAGAGGGCATAATACCTGAAACATCTGGCACTGCTAAGAGCATCAGTAGCACTGGTATTTTAATTTTTAATTGTGGTAAGATAGACATAAAATGTACTATCTTACAATTTTCGAATTTACCATTTAGTGCTGTCAATTATACTCATTGTTGTGCAACCATCACTGCCGTCTATCTCCAGGACTCTTTTTATGTTGTAAAACTGAAACTCTGTATCCATTAAAAGAGTGGTCCCCAATCTTTTTGGTACCAGGAACTGGTTTCATGTAAGACAATTTTTCCATGGATAGGATGGTGGGGGATGGTTTCGGGATAATTCAAGCACATTACATTTAATGTGCACTTTATTATTATTACATACTTACCATAATGTAGAGTCAGTGGGAGTCCTGAGCTTGTTTTCCTGTAATTAAATGGTCCCATCTGGGGATGATGGGAGATAGTGACACACTATCAGGCATTGGATTCTTATAAGGAGCATGCAGCCTAAATCCCTCGCATGTGCAGTTTACAGTAGGGTTCCTGTTCCTGTAAGAATCTAATGCCCCTGCTGATCTGACAAGAGGTGGAACTTAGGCAGTAATGCTTGCTCACCACCTGCTGTGTGGCCTGGTTTCTAACAGGCCATTGACCAGTACAGGGGGCGGGGAAGAGGAGAGGGAGTTGAGGACTCCTGCTCTATCTCCTCAGAATCATTGTTCTACTTTCTGTCTCTATGAATTTGACTAGTCTCGGGTACATTATACCAGTGGAATCATACAGTATTTGTCATTTTGTGACTGATTTATTTCACCTAACATAATTTTCTCAAGGTTTATCCATGCTATAGCACGGGTCAGATTTCTTTTTGTTTTTTTAACTTTTAGTTTAAGTGCTGGGGTACAACTGCAGGTTTGTTGTATATGGTAAACTTGTGTCGTGGGGGTTTGTTGTACAGATTATTTCATCAACCAGGTATTAAGCCTAGTACCCATAAGTTATTTTTCCTGATCCTCTCCCTCCTCCTACCCTCTATTCTCCATGGTTTTCTGTTCCTGCATTAGTTTGCTAAGGATAATGGCCTCCAGCTCCATCTGTGTCCCTGTAAAGGAAATGATCTCATTCTTTCTTATGGCTTCATGGTATTCCATGGTATATACATACCACATTTTATTTATCCAATCTATCACTGATGGGCATTTAGGTTGATTCCATGTCTTTGCCATTGTGATTTTATTCCTTTTCAAGACTGAATAATGCATTACATATATGTACCACATTTTGTTTCTCCATTCATCTATCAGCAGCCATTTTGAATGCTTTCACCTTTCAGCAGTTGTAAAGCTGCTATGAATATGGGTTTACAAACATTTCTTTTGAGAATCTACTTTTAATTTTTTTGTGTATTTTCCATAGCAGCTGCACCATTTTGCATTCTCACCAACAGTGCAAAAGGGTGCCAATTTCTCCACATCTTTGCCAACACTTTTTATTTTCTATTTTGCTTTTTTGGTTTTATTTTGCTTTTTCTTTCCTTTTTATGGTAACCATCCTAAAGGATGTAAAGTGGTATCTTATTGTGGTTTTGATTTACATGTCCCTAATGATTAGTATTGTTTAACATCTTTTCACATGCTTATTGGCCATTTGTATATTCTCTTTGGAGAAATGTCTATTCTAGTCCTTTACCAATTTTTTTTAAAATTCAGTGTTTTCTTGTTAAGTTGTAGAAGTCCTTTATATATTAAGAGGATATTAATTCCTTTTCAGACTATATGATTTGCAAATATTTTCTACCATTTCATGTTTGTTTGTTTGTTTGTTTTGCTTTGTTTCATTGTGTTTTTAGTGACAGGGTTTTGGTCTGTCTCCCAGGCTGGAATGCAGTGACATGATCATAGCTCACTGCAACCTCAAACTCCTGGGTTGAAGCAATCCTCCCACTTCAGTCTCCCAAGTAGCTGGGACTACAGGTACCTACCACCATACCTAGCTAGTTTTAAAAATTTTTGTACAGATGAGGACTCACTGTGTTGCTCAGGCAGGTCTCGTACTCCTGGCTTCAAGTGATTCTCCTGCTTCAGCCTCCTAAGGCTGGGATTACAAGCATGAGCCACTGCACCTAGTCCATGCGTTGACTTTTTACTATCTGTTGATAGTGTCCTTTGGTGTAAAAAAGTTTTTTAGTGTTTAGTTAATGTGTGTATATATATATGTGTGTGTGTGTGTAGATATATACTGTATATTATATTACATTTATTAATTTCCTATCAGATACTTGATTTGCAAATATTTTATTTCTTTCCATATGTTGCCTTTCTACTCTGTTGATTATGCCTTTTGATACATACTTTTAGTGTTTTCACATATCCAGTTTATTTATTTTTGATTCTTGCGCTTTTGGTGTCATGTCCAAGAAATCATTGCCAAATCCAATGTTATAAAGCTTTTGGTTGTTTTCTTCTAAGGGTTTTATAGTTTTATGTATTATATGTAGGTGTTTCTTTCATTTTGACTTAATTTTTATAAATGCTGTAAGGTTTAAATTTATTTTTATACATATAAATAGCCAGTTTTTCCAGAGCTATTTGTTGAAAAGACTATCCTTTCTTCATTAAATGCTCTTGGCACTTTCGTTAAAATCATTTGATGATATTTGTGAGGATTTGTTTCTGGGCTCTCTATGCTATTCAACTGGTCTCTATGTCTGTCTTTATGCCAGTACTACACTGTTTTGATTACTGTAGCTTTATATTGTACCAGTATTATATCTGTCTTTATGCCAGTACTACATTGTTTTGACTACTGCAGCTTTACATTTTGAAACCAGAAAGTGTGAAGCCTGAAACTTTGTTTTTGTTTTAGGATTGCTTTGGCTATTTGGGGTATATTGAAATTCCTTATGAATTTTAGAATGAATTTTTGTATTTTGGCAAAATACACTGTTGGGATTTTGGCATGGATTGTTCTGTAGATGTATTGAGACCTTAATATTAAATCTTCTTATTTGTGTGCTTGGGATATCTTTTCACTTATTTGTGTTTTCCTAATTTATTTCTGCAACATTTTGAATTTTCAGTGTGCAAGTCTTTCACTTCCTTGGTCAAGGTTATTTCTAAGTATTCTTTCTGATGCTCCTCTAAATTGTTTATTGTTAGTGTCTAGAAACAACTGACTTTTGTATGTTGATCTTGTGTTCTGTAACTTTCCTACATTTGTTTATTGGTTCTAACAGTTTGTGAAATCTTTAGAATTTTCTATTATGTTGTCTGCAGTTAATTTTACTTCTTTCTTTTCAATTAGAATTATTTTCTTTTATTTCTTAATTGCTTTGGCTAGAATATCTAGTACAGTGTTGAAAAGAAATGGTGAGAGTGAGTGCCCTTGTCTTGTTATTAATCTCAGATGAAAAGTCTTGTCTTTGACCATAACTATAATGTCAGCTATGGGATGTTCATATATGATATTTATTATTTTGAGGTAATTTCCTTCTATTTATAGTTTGTTCAAGATGTTTTTGATTATAAAAAGGTGTTGAATTTTGTCAAATACTTTTATTCATGAATTCAGATCATCATGTGATGTTTTCTTCATTCTGTTAATGTTGTATTTACATTGCTTGATTTTAAGATGTTGAACCATCCTTGCATTCCAGCAAAAAATTACACTTGGCCATGGTGTGTAATCCTGTTAATGTGCTATTGTATTCTGTTTCCTGGTATTTTACTAAGGATTTTTGAATTAGTACTTACCAGGGATATTAGTCTATAGTTTTCTTATAGTATCTTTGGCTGGCTTGATTATCAGGGTAGTGATAAGTCTAATTGAATTAGTTGGAATTTTAAACTTTCTGGAAGAGTTTGAGGAATATTAAAGTTAAGTCTTTATTAAATAAATGATTTGTAGAATTCACTAATGAAGACTTCTAGGACTTAGTCTTTTTCTGTTGTTGAGAAGATTTTGATTACTGATTCAATCTCCTTACTAGTTTAAAATCTGCTCAGATTTCTTTGATATTCAGTGTTGTTAGTTTATGAGTTTCTGGAATTTATCAATTTCATCTAGGTTTCCAATTCATTGGTATATATTTGTTCAAAGCATATTTATGATTTTTTTACTTCTGTAAAATTGATAGGAATATTCCCTTTCATTTATAATTTTAGTGATTTGAGTCATCTCCCTTTTTTCTTAGTCAATCTTGCCAGACATTTATTCATTTTGTTGATTTTTTTTAAGAACCAACTTTGAATTTTGTTGATTTTTCTTTATTGTTTTTTCTATTACTTTTGATTGTTTATCTCTGACTTGATTTTTATTTTCTTTTTCTGTATCAGTCAGGGTTCTCCAGACAGAATAAAGCCAATAGAAAGAAAGTAAAAGAGAGAGAAAGAGAAAGAGAGAGAGAAAGGAAGGAAGAAAGAAAGAAAGAAAGAAAGAAAGAAAGAAAGAAAGAAAGGAAGAAAAAGAAAGAAAGAAGAAAAAAGAAAAGAAAACATTTATTATGAGAAATTATGAGCTATAAGTCTCATGATCTGCCATCTGCAAGCTGGAGACCTGGGACAGCCAGTTGTATAGTTCCAGCCCAAGTTTGTTATGGCTTGAGAACAAGGGAGTCAATGGTTTAAATCCCAGTCTGAGTCTGAAGGCCAAAGAACCAGGAGCACAAATGTATAAAGAAAAAATTAAATAACTTAGCTCAAGTAAAGAAGGTGAATGTGCTCTTCTGCCTTTGTGTTCCATTTGGTCTCTCAATGGATTCCATGATGTCCCCCAAATTTGGTGAGGACAATCTTTTTTATTTAGTCTATCAATTCAAATGCTAATCTCATCTGGACACACTCTCATAGACATTGGAAGAAATAATATTTTACCAGCTATCTGGACATCCTTTAGCCCATTAAAGTTAACACATAAAATTAACCTTTACATTTTCCTTCTGCTAGCTTTGGGTTTAGTTTTTAATTGTTTTCTGCCTCTTTGAGATAGAAATTCAGATTTTTGAGACTTTCTTCCTTTTTAATGTAAGCACCTGTGGCTATAATTTTCCCTTTTAGCACTGTTTTCACTTTATCCCATAAGTTTTGGTATATTTTGCTTTTATTGCCTTAAGATTTTTCTAATTTTTTGAAAATTTTTTTCCTTGACCCATTGTTTAAGAGTGTGTTGCTTAACTTCCGTGTGGAATTTGTGGATTTTCCTGTGTTCCATTTGCTTTTGATTTCTAGTTTCAATCCATTATGATTGAAAAATATAATTTGTATAATTTTAACATTTAAAAGTTTATTAAGACTAACTTTGTGACCTAATATATGGTCTAACTTGGAAAACAACCCATGTGCACTTGAGAAAAGTATGTGATCTGCTATTGTTGGTGGGTTGTTCTGTATATGTCTGTTGGGTCCAATTGGTCTGTAGTGTAGTTCAAGTCCTCTAACTCCTTATTACTCTTCAGTCTGGTTGTTCTGTCTATTCTTGAAGATGTAGTATTGAAGTCTTATACTATTATTCTAGAATTATCTATTTCTTCCTTTAATTGGGTCAGTGTTTACTTCATATATTTAAGTGCTCTGGTGCTTGATGCATATATTTTTTATAAGTTGATACATAGTGTACATATTAGGTGCATAATGACTTTTGATACATACAATGCATAGTGATCAAATCAAGGTAATCAGCATATCCATCATTTCAAACACTTATATTTGTGTCGGGAACAATCAGAATCTCTTCAAACTTTGAAAATATATAATAAATTATTATTGACCATAGTCACTCTACAGTGCTGTAAAACACTAGAACTTATTTCTTCTATCTAGCTGTAATTTTGTATCCTTTAACCAATCCTTCCTTATTCTCTTTCTTTCCTACCTACCGTTACTAGCCTCTAGTAACCACTATTCTACTCTCAACTTCTATGAGGTCATCTCTTTTAGCTTTCGCATGTGAGTGAGAACAAGTGCACTTGTTCTTATTATGATGACATTTTCTTGGTGCAGGGACACTTTTATTATATAGAGCCCTTATTTATCTTTTGTAACAGTTTTGACTTAAAGTCCATTTTGTCAGATATTAATATAGCCACCTCTGTTCCCTTTCAGTTACTATTTTTATGGAATATCTTTCTTATTATTTCACTTTCAATCTAATGCAGTTCTTAAATCCAAAGTGAGTCTCTTGTAGACACATATACTTGAACATTTGAAAAAACAGCTACCTATGCCAATTTTGTGGATTGGCTCATCCAAGGGAAGACATTCACTCATCAGCATGGTGTGAAATCTTATGCCTTTTCAGGTCATCTCTAAACATATGTATTTACTGAGCCTCTGTGTGTTCTTCTTCCTTCTCCCAAGTCCCGGTATACACAGCTGCTTTTAAATATCCTATTTTCCTTAAGAGCCTTACTTCTGATTCTTTTCAGGACCTTAAGTCTTCTATTGTATTCCTCGGCCTCTACTCTGTTGCGTCCAGGACCCCATAGGTCTTGAATTCCCCAAAGCTTTAATGTGTTGTTGAGCCTATTGCGGCTTTCAGTGGCCTGAAACCTGATTTTCAAACTGTATCATCATTCCCAATTACTCTCTGAGTTAGGGGAGAAAGAAACTATTCCTCTAGGAAGCCACAAAACAAGGCAGAAGTTCTACTCTTTTTCTTCCATTGTAAAGGAGGAACTCATGATAGAGACAGGAGACAGCCAAGGGTCCCTGGAGAAACCCTGATTTCAAGCCTAAAACAGCCTGAAAGCTGAAAACACTGGACTGCTGGTTGTGGATGACACCCACACTTTCTCAACTAATTCTTTCTGAATAATGCCCACCTGCACACTGGGAGGATGGGGTGGAGCCTCGGAATTCGTGCCCTTTGCATGGGGGAGGAGCGTGGCCTTGCCTGTTCCTATGTGGTGACCTGGGATTCAATCAGTGAGGCAAGAAACCTGCTAGCAGGACTCTCTCTGGCTTTGCTTAGTTGCTCTTGCCTTTTTTTTCACCCAGTGCACTCTGCCCTACTCACCCTACAATGTGTCCACGTGCCTAAATTTTCCTGGTCGTGTGACAAGAACCTGGTCTCTTCTATAACACTAGGAATTGAGTGGCTTCCCTCCTGAACATGCCAAGGAGGGGGTGGGGGCACAAGTGAGCAGAAATGACCCCAAATTTCCTACCATGTTGAGTGTGGCTTTCTCTTGATGGACATTATCTTGGTTGCTGCAAATCCTTAACTGTTTCTAAAGTTTCCATAAAGCTATTGTGGTTAATATGTTGTTTACTTTGTGTTTCCATGAAGGAACAAGGACCTGGAGCTTCCTAGTCCACCATCTTTCTGATATTACTCCACTACTCTAGTATATTTTTACTGACATTTTTCTATAATTTTTTTCCCTCTCATTACCTCTAAATGATGCCACAATCTTCAAGAGTAAGCACTGGCCTTTTAAATTGGATTAATATGTGATGACACAGCAATAAAAGTCAAATCACTTATGACCTATGACCAGCACATTTAGGAATTGTAATTTATCAATTTGAATGACAATATTTTGGTATGCTTATTTAGCTTAGGTATTCTGCTATACACCTTATTTTATAGATCTTTATGCCTCGAGTGAATAAAAGGTGTCCTATACATAACTAATGCCCCAAAATTGATGACCATCATGATGGCATTTGTATAGTCTATTTCCCCATGGGCCCAAATCATAACCAATTGCTTACAGAGTTGACTTCTAAGAATCAAGTTGACTTCATGGTTTTCAATACTTAATGGAAAAAAAACTATAAATCTTCTGTAGATCTCTTATGATTTCCTGGATACTTTGTGTCCTTAGAAGAATATAACAGTTTTGGCTTCCAAAACATCCATCTTAGAATAGCGGGCATAGGAAACAGATTTATTTAGTTTCCTCCCATCAGGAGGATCCATCCTGCTGCAGCCAAAAATGCTTCTTTAGAAAATACCCACAAGTATTTGCTTAGGATTCTATGTTCCTCAAATATACCCTTCCAGCCCATCTTAAAATATCACTTTTTAATTATTCCTATTTTCTATTCTTTAATCTCCTTGAAGAAAGCATATACTGTAATAATTCTTTCCCCATATATAGTTATTCAAGAAGTCACTGAAAGTCATTCTGACGTTTCTATCATATATGCCTCTTCTAACTCTCAGCCCCTTTCAGCTCTCATCTCCCCACACATCATTAATTTCAGTGTCATCATCCCTCTTAAAAACTCCACCTTTCCTATTGGGTAATGGTCACCCTCCTTTATGACCTCCATAGTTTAGTTTCAAACTACATCTCATCTCCACATTTATACCCCTTAATCCCCTTGATAAATCCTGTGTTCCCTCTGACTACACTTGTCTTCACATATTTAAAGTAAGCTGTTCTTCCTTGAATGTCCAATCATCACCCCTCTTGCCAAATTTGCTGATTTATAATTTTCATTCATTCAGAATGTATTTATTTTCTCATTTCCAAGTCCTGCTTCTTCCATTATTCTTACCCAGCTACTTTAGTCTTCAATGGGTTTGACTTCACTAGCACCACACAGTAATTTCTCTACCATATTCATGTGGTACTTTTGAGTACGATTTCTTGGCACATTTTTTTTGTCTATGTAATATGTTCTCAATTAGACTGTATTTTTCTTGAGGACAAGAAATTTACCAACTTCTTTATTGCTTTAATGGTTTCAACTAAGTGTCTATATTTATCTTTCTGAATAGTTACTGTTTTCCTTGATCACAAAAGCAATGATGGAAAGGATAGTGATGATGCTTACTCAGTAAGCACTGAAATCAACACACACACACACATAAACACTGTTCATAAGCATGCATTGAAACATTTAACGTTTTATAGGTCAAAGTCAAGGGCATTCTCTATATATTCCTCTGATACCTACTGGCAATTTTTCAGGATTTGCCAAGAAACTTTTAAAATTCAAAAGCTTCTTGGCTGGTCTGCAAAATATTTGACCCAATAAATAATAATGTATGAATCCAGAAAGTTAATTATGCTAATTACATTTCCTCTGGGGACTTCTGAATGGCATTGTGTTGACTCTTTCTATAGGATCATCATCACTAGGTTGATGTACTTTTCTTTCCTGTCTTTAACCCCTTAATATTTCTATTATTTCCCTAGATCCTGTGAAGAAGGGGGGCTAAAGAGATCTTTCCATTTCTAAAGCATCTGTTAGGGAGGAGAAAAACAGAATGAGTGGCTCTTGTCAGGAAAAACTTCTCAAAAGGGTATTTTTATTGCTGTTTGGGAGAAACTCAGATTCCTTAGATCAAAAATATGCTGCCAAGAACAAGCTGTCTTTCTTTGTTCTTCAGGTCAGTGGGCAAAAATGGCATGCTGGTTTCTTGTTATGTCATGGTTATATGCTAACAGGAAAGTCACCCATACATTTAACTAGTGGTGCGCTCAGCCTAGAACCTGGCTCAGTTAAGGCCTTCCTTAAATATCTTTGAGTGTGTGTCAGTGGCACCCTCTGAATGTTTATGGAAATTAATGAAGCAGGCTAGTTATCTGTGATCTAATGATTAGTGTTGAAAATCAGTGTACGGCTTCCGTGGTGTCTCCTCTACTGAAATGTTCTCAGTCTTGGTGGTGTTATTTTCCAGTAGTAGTAAGCAGGGGTTTGAGCAGAATCATTTCTAAATAAGATTTTAGATTAAGCTTTTTCTCCTTCCACGACTCCCTTATAGCTCCTTCCCTTTGGGATCTTGCACATAAGCTTAGGTGTTCATGACTCCCATTGTGTTATCATCACTTTGCTAAGAAAGAAACATGCATATTTACTAGAAGCCTTTTGGAGACATGGTAATGTGATAACTTGCAGGAATCATTCCAATGAGAGGAGTTTGGAGAATTCAGGTGACTATTTGGGGGCTTTTCCCCCATTTCTCAGTTCATAGCTGAAATACTATTGCCACTTTTTAGTAATGGGACAGAGGTCCTGTTTTTCCAACTTACTTAAAAGGAAAAAGTCTAAAATGAGTAAAATATTTTTAAATTAATTGGCTCTTCTATTACAAAGACTGTCATTTTCAATGCAGAATGAAAGTGAATGAAAACAAGTGGAAAAACAAACCACAAAATAAATATGTGAACTCTAAAAATGACGATTATTTGGATATCATCTATTTTATTACTGATCTCTAAAAACCAAAATATAATGCATTTTTAATGAATTTTCAGGAAGATGCTCTAATCTTTATTAAGTACATACTTAAAAAATTAAAAAAAGAAAACATACTTGAGATGTCAAGATTAAATGTGTTTATTTTGAGTTAGTGAATACAATGGTATATTAGATACCAGCACTCCAAGCTACACCTATGTATTTGCCTCTAACTTTCACACGTTGTCAGTTTCCTTCCCTCTAATATTCCACCACTGGGCCTTCTATTTCTAGCAAAATCATAGTTCAAATTAAAAAAAAAAAAAATGAAAGCAAGATTGGTCACCGTATTGTGCTTCCAGTGCCCCCAGAAGGATTTTCATTGTCTCAAATAGATGTTTATTGTTTTCATTAAAGGGGGGAAAAAACATGATCACTAGTAATGGCACAACTAGAAGAGAGAAACAGAATGCAGATTAAAAGAAGCATTTTAGGCTGGACTAGTTAATTTCCCCTCAGTTAAAAATCGACATAATATCACGGATATAGACTTCAAGGTTAAATTGTTCAATTCGTGGGCCACACACTTAAGCGTATTGGCTAGTACATTTTTGCACTGAAACAGAAGCAATACAAGTTTTATGTTCTACCATTACACTTCCAGATTTTTCACTTATGAATATACCTGCCAACCTAATGATTCTTGCATGCATTAGAGTTTGCTTTTGTAGAGTTAAGTTTATTTTCCCCATCCCTCCCACTCCCATAAATATTGCGCCAATGCGAACTCTGTGCCCAATTTTATGAGAATGTTGCAAAGGACAGCTCTGTGCCACCTTAGTACAGGAATGTCCTGTCTCCTTCCCAGGCTACAGATGGATCAGTAGTATTGATCTCATCTCATCTTACATGCAAACAGACACTGTTCCCTTAATTTCCCCATGCCAGAGGCATACGAGCCGGCAGGTATGCATACAAAAAAATGGAATTAAAAAGAAAAAGAAAGAAAGAAAAGAAAGAAAAAGCTTTCTTGTTAAAACCTATCGTCCTAGAAAGAATCCATTGCTTTGAATTCACTTAAAGCCTGTACAGGCGAAATGTGTTTCTTCTGAGAACCTCGTCGAACTCGTGTCTGGAATTCTTCAGGCTTTTCTCTCTTCACAAGGGGCTTCTTCTCTGGGGCCTTCATCTTCCAAGACACAACAGGTGAGTTGACAGCTGCTGTCCCATAGACCTTCTGGTATTTGGTTGAGGCCACATAGGATGCTTTCACCGTGAGGACAACAGCATTCATCAGGTTTTTAGCTGCCTGGATAAGCGATGTGGCACTGTCCAGCTAGAGTAGGAAAAGAATGAGATACATGTGGGTTAATGGAGGCCCCAAATTCACAAAATGGTGATGTACTTTCACAGTTAAAATAATGTTTTCCTTGTGCAAATAAACAGTATTGCTGAAAAGGAGCAAATTATCACAAGTTAAGGTTTTTAAAATCTCAATACAGCTAATGGCAAAGCCCTCATCTTAGCAGGTAGGAATTCCAAGGTAACAAAAGTTTTCCAAAGTAGAACATCTCATATTATTACATTAGGGTAATTAGCAATGGTGACATTTACTCAAATGTTGGACAAGCATTTGGCAGACACTAAAGAAAAAAAGTTATAAGGGGTTACCTCTCACTTTTATGGCCCAAGAAATGGAAGTATCTATCTATAGGCTATTTCTGTATCTTGAACTCAGGGTTGGTGAGGATACAGTCATTTAGGCAGAAGAACAATCCATGGGTGTTCTTGCTTCTATGAGGTGTTAATTGAGCTCGGAGTATCAATTTAACTATTAACAGGTCCTCAGTATACCTTCTATATAAATACTGATACTTATGTCAGGATCTCATAGCATTCAGTGAGACCTTCTCATCCATGCATTAATGAAATATTCAGTATTTACTATGTGCCAAATACTATTATGAGAAATTTGTATTTTCCCACTTAGCTCTTGTTAACAAGCCTATAATATAGGCATTATCGTCATGCCCTTTTAGAATGAGAGAGCTGATACATGCAGAGGTCCAGTAACTAGCACAGGTTTTAGTCTTTAAAGATACTACTCATCTGTACTGTCACCTTGTTGGATAGGATGGCTTTTAAAAATGCCAAGACAAGTCACAACTTGAGAATAGGTTTAGAGGCCCATCACCAGACTTTCAGGCCAGGAATATTTTGGGTTACCTTTTTTCTGTCTTTAAGTAGTTAGTGTGGTATGTACTGTATACTAGATCATTCAATATCTTCTTCAACCTTCTTGCTTCACTGCCCGCATCACAGATGCTGGGGTTACGTCTCAATGTTATAGCCCAACCAATGGAAGTACCTATTTATCTATACACTATTTCTATATCCTGAGCTCAGGATTGGTGAGGCTCAAAAATGCATTTCCTAGACTCTCCATCAGCCAGGATTCTACATGTGAGCTAGTGAAAGAAAAGAATTAACAGCTGAACTGCAAATATCATTCCAGCCTCAGAGATGTTTGAGCATAGTCTGATCTTTCATCAAACTTCTTGTAACATCAACTAATGAAATATATCAATTACAGTTAACTGAAGGAAGCAAAGATGTTCCTAAGTATGCTGTTCCTAGTTGTAGAGATTATTTGTTGTGTAGCCTGTAATTCATGAACTTCATGAACTGTAGCTGCATTAAGCCTTCTGGTGGCTAGGTGACTAAGAAAGTGTTTAAACTGAGAGACTGTAAATCTTATGGTTCTTCCATCTGACGTGACTGGCATTCACTTTAGCTTCGTGTCATTTCTTATTAACAAAATATGTCCCATGCAGTATTGAGGTTATCAGAAGTTGTATCTAACACAACTGTGATACTGTTCCTTTGGCTGCTTTTTGTTCCATATCCCTTATTTAAGCTAAATTAATGTTGCGCTGTGTTTTTTAAAATGTCAATCAAATGAGCTCAATTTTTCCATCACCAGAAAAGCTTGTAGTCTGACCATTGGGGAAAACAATGGAAGATGTTTTATATAATTGCTTTGTGAATTAACTCAACCAAATGGATGGAGTAACCCACTTACTTGATCACTTCTATTATGCCATACAAAATGCACGTATACCAAAATCACTGCTGAACCCCATACTCTTTTGTTTATACAGCCCAAATTTCTAAAGATAGCCAAGGAAAAGCAAACTCTAGGTTATTCATGTTAACAAGAGAGAAGCCAAGCATGAATTAGTGGGGTGATTCTCAAAGCCTAGTCCCTGAGGTGCAACAGCATCAGCATCACCCGGGAATCTGTTAGAAATCGCATTTATCAGGCCCAATCCAAAACTTACTGAATCAAAACCTTGCAATCTTTGTTTTAACTAGCTAGCCATCCAGGAGGTTCTGATACTTGCCAAAGTTTGAGAACCACTGGATTAATGAAACCTAAAGACTGTCTTGATGGTTTACTTTATCCAGTGATTTCAGGACTTCCGTCATACACAAGTTTGGTAATATCATAGCCAGTTATCTCACAGGAATTTTACTTTTTCGTCTTTCCCATCTTACCCCCAGGTAGAAGTGTAAATAATGAAGGACAGAGATGAGACAGCAAAATGTTGGGAACAATCAGGAACAGATAAGTCACGGTTTCTTTAGAAGCTAAATACCTAACACCTTTGGCCAATGCACAGTTCTCTGTAAGTCTGTCAGGTTTCAAAAGTGAGTAATGTTAATTCATAAAATTAGTTAATTCTATCGCATGCTATGAGTAAATAAAGGGTAAAATATGACAGGGACGTTTCATTGATTTGCTTTGGGCAACAGAATTAGTAGAAATAGAACAAGATGATATTGCTATTGTATTATTAAATGGTCCCCAAAGAGTGAGTCTTGGGAGAATTGAGTTGATCTGAAGAGAAGGGATTACAAGTAAATTTGGAGATTTTTACCACAGATTCCATTTTCAAATAGATGGTGTTTAATTCTGCAGCAAAAATATGAGAGCCTGTCTCTTCTTCAGAACCCCTTTGCCTTTCAAACCTGATGCAGGAATCCTGTAAATAAACTTAATACACTGTTTGAGAGTGAGATAGCTTTGAAATATAAAGCCAAGAATTTTATTCAAGCCACCTGCTAAGGCAGATCTTGAATTTGCAGCAAGGTAAAGTGAGGAGGTGAGAGATCCAGCCAACTGAACTGGAACAAATATTTCCACAAACAATAAGCCCAATTTAAAGTTAATACAAAATTTGACTTTTTAAAAAAGTTGAATTTCCAGAGGTTACATTTTGCCCTTTTCTGTAGATGCACTTTCATGATTTAGATCATTATCAGCACAATCACAATTCTTTCCAATTTAAAAATGGGTTTCTTTATGCCTTTCCAAGATGGTGCCAAAACTCTGCTTTCCAATTGGCAAGGTTGGCTAAAACTTCACTTCCTAAAGAAAAGATATTAGAATAAAGCTGCATGGCAAGAGTTTTTAAATACCAAGTTTAGGAACATTTATTTAACATAGTTGCATTCTATTTTGTGACTTATTGTAATGATGGCGTTTTCAACAAGATAGGTAAGTGAATATGTATAAGTGAAGTTTTCATATAATCAAAGTTCAGTGAGCACTTACTAGACGCCTGACATTGAGTCCTTTTAATTGTGTGATTTAATTTTCAAAAATTCTCGAAGTAGGAATGATTATTACTCCCCATTTAATAAGTGAGGAAGTTGAAGCTTAGGGAGGTAACATAAGTTGTTGTCCCTGCAGTCATTGGCAAAGAAAGTAGGGATTAGGACCAGTACTATCTCTCTCCAAAGCCCACTCATCTGAACCCCACCATGGAGCAATGTTCCCCCGAAGCATCACTTGATCTCTTAGGTCTTGTATTTTAGTTATTGCCTATCCAAAATGAACTCTTTTCTACTAATGAACAGGCTGGAAGCCTGTCCCCTAAACCTGGCAACATCCTTTTAACATCATGGCTATGTCTGATAAGTGCTTCATCTCTCACAATCTGTGATTCTTAGTCTCATCCTCATAGCCCAAATCCTTGCTGACTATAGCCTCTGGCCTCAGGTATGTTGCTGCCCAGAGCTCAGCCCTTCCTTGTTCTTCCTGGCCTTGAGTCACCCTTATGGAAATAAATAGACACTGGAAACTGATCTCTGCTAATTTGTCTTGGATTTGCTCCATTATTCTGAAGCACATTTATACTAGGCAGGGCTCAGCTACTCTTATTAGTCATCTAATCCTTTACCTGGTCCAGTCTTGCTAGTTTTAAAATGGCCTCAAAAATCAACCACCTCTCAGCCCTTCCTCAAGCTGACCTGAATTACAGTGACAGGCCTTTTCAGCAGAAAGACATATCCATCTTTTCCTGGTTAAGGGCCTTTTACATTCCTATAGGATATCCCATTAAGTTCCTGTATCTAACCTAAGAGAAACTGCTTATTTTCAGCTAGTTTAAAAACAAGGGCATACATTTAACAAATTAGACCATGTGCTGTTTTCTGAACTAGTTCCCTGAGTTTTGTTTATTTCATTCTATCTCACAACCAGCCCTGAGACAAGGCTTGACCAATTGAGACTTAGAAGCAAATAGCTTGCCCATTATCACACTGCTAACCTGTGGTGAAGCCAAGATGTAAACCCAGGCCATCTAACCACTGAGCCCATGATCTTACCATTCCTCCATGCTATTTCCCAGAGCCATCCAGAGCAGATGAATCCTCAGCCCTCAAAATCTACCAAGATCTGCTACACTCATTCTGCCTATTCCATCCCATAGGTATCTGCTGTCCCTAACCACAGGAAATTAGACTTCTGCTAATTATTATGATTCTTTTAAAACATCAAAATACTATGTTTAAAAGAAAACAGATGTTTCCTCCCATCTTGTGCTATTATAGTCCATGAAAAGCAAATAGGGGCAGGAGAGCTGTTTTATAGGCCTTTCTATAGGACATTGTCTTTTTTTCCCCTGCCTCTATTCCTACTCTTCTTAATACCACTCAACTTCTAAAAGATTTCTGTTCCCTATACTCTCCTCATTTTGTGTTCTGAATGGGCAGAAAGACTGGAGCAAAGACTTATCTGAATTGTGATTCTTCCATTTATCGATATTTGTGCAGCCTAATTCCTTATATCACCAAAGCTGAAGAACATCGTAATAAGTATTTGAAATGACTCTTGCTACAGCTTATGTTATCAACTGAATATTTCTGAAAGCCTATGTCCTTAGCTGCATGCTACTTCATTCAAACAGGACTTATGCTGCGACAGGTGTTCAGTTTCAACAGAAACAGAATTCGACTGCAGAAGTCAACCACATTCTTTCAAAGGAAAGTGCAACTACACCTCTTGAAATGTTGAATTATCACTGACTTTTTATCCTCCAGTCTATCCCTACATTTTTCCATCTACACATCATCCAAGTATTTCTTCAGACACCTATTGAATACTTTCTGCCAACTACTGTGCTTAAGTGTTGGCTATAGAAACACAAATAGACATAAGCACTGAAACACAAGAGCTCACAATACAATGAGAAAAATAGACACAAACTAAAGGTTTTAACACTGTATGACAGTGTTTTAGTAGGATGCGAGATGCTAAATGAACAAAAGGAATAGCAATTTACCTTGAGTCAAGTAGGGATAGGAGAGGGGAAACAGCTTCATTGTGGGCATGATATCTAAACACTCTTTAATAAGAGGTTGTTGGTGACTGAATGGTTAACAGTGACGAGGAAGGACAATTCTCAAATACCTAACTAGTCCAACTTAGTATACATCAATGCTCTCAACCTAGATTGCGGAAATAAAAAGGATGTTGAAGTGCTACAATGCTGAGTATAACTTTGGACATACTGAGTTTGAGGTGTGTATGTTACATCTAGGTGATTTATCAGAGGTCCAGTTGTATTTATCGGAGTAAATATTTAAAAAATCATGTTTTGCTTATATTGATCTTCCCAATTGTTTCATGTAGGGTGATGTTCTGCATACTGTAGGTGTATAACATGTTTGATTTTGTCCTTTCCTATTCCTTACTGTTTTTACAAAGATTAAATCCATACACAAAAGTTCAATAAATTTACCAAAAAATTTCTCAGAATAAGACCTTTAAAATCAATATTAATATCCTTTTAATAATCTAAGATATAACATCATCAACAAGTATTTTACTTGAATAGAAAATAACCTTCCTTGGTTAAGTAGGGAATAGTTAAGTAATTAGCAATCTTTTACCCTTCAGGATGGTGAACTTCCTGAGGTAAGATAGAAATAAAATAAATGCTATTTTGTAACAGCTTGCTTTAAAAACAAATAATAGTATTGTCAAAAGTGAAAAATAATATGAAACAAGTAGGGGACACATTGCAGATGACATGACATAGAAAATGTCTTAGAATGTTAACTTGTGGAGGCCGGGCATACGATTAAAGAAGAGAATTAGGATTTGACTGTGTGTTCTGAATTCATATATTTACAATATGCATGGAGAGAGAGAGAGATCAATTTTCACATTGTATGTCTTTTTTCAAAAAAGCTGATCATCTACTAACAAAAATTAATGAAACATAAATGGCAGTTCATGAAAATCCAAAGCACAAAGCAATCTGTCATTGGATTAAAAATAATGCAAATGTCATGGGACTGCTGGCTAAGCTAAATAGAATAAAATAAGCCAAATCCATTTGGAAGGTGATTTTGAAATAAAAGAACTGAGATGTTTGCTTTGATTACTTCAAATGGCTTAGAAATGCCTGGAAGAAGGAACCAGTTCCATTTGGGCCTTGCTATTTTATTTTCATTATTGTAAGTCAGAGCCAATAACACTAATGAGTTTGATAATGCTAAAATATTTCCCTAAATATGTGTAAGGTCCACTTTAGCCTTTTGTAATATTTTAAAATGGGAATAACATAGCTTTAACATATAAGAACAAGAACGATTTTAAGGGGGTTGTTCTGAACATGTTCAGACCTAGAGTAGGTTTTCAGGGGGGGAAGTTGTGATGGGAGAATTGGCAATAAATTGAAAGCAAACACCTCGAGGAAACTGGAATCTTTCCACTGGAGCTGGTCATTTATTTATATTTAAACTGTTATCTCCCTCAAAGGAGTCACATATTGCTTGCAAGGAAAAAAAAATTTTGCTACAAGTCAGCTTTGCTGTTAATGAATTAGAGGTTAGAAACCCAGAGCATTGGAGCCTATTATCCTCCAAGAAGAACATTTCATGTTTTAAAAATCCATGAGGCTTTGAAGAGCTATTTGATGTCCTTAGAAACTGTGACACGTTTGAAATACCTTGAAATATCTGCGTACATTTTCCAGAGTCTATATCAATAACACTTTTTAAAAACCTCTAGAAAGTCCAGGGTAATAAATAACTCAAGCAAACAAAGACATGGTGAAAAGGTTCAGCCTAATCGCATCTTTTCCCACTTAAGTTATCTCAGAATGTTTATATGTTCACAGAAAGACATTTCCTTGATAGCAAGCTCTCATTTCTGTGTTGGAGTCTACTCACTCTTTCTCATCAAACAAATTCTCATCCATAGTGTCCATGGCAGGCATTATTAATCACTCAGGCTCCTTGCTCCTTCAGAATCTGCTAAGTAGTGTGGGAAAGGAAACTTATTTACCTCCCAAGAGCAGACATTTTAACAGGGTTGTCCAAAAAAACTTGATTCTGTTTATGGCACAGATATATCATCCATTGTATCACGACTTCTGTATTTGAATTGTTTGATTTCTATTGTTTGTTAGCTATCAAATATTGTCTGATACTGACTTTTTTGTTTTTTTGGTTTTCTTGAGATGTTATCTCACTGTCACCCAGGCTGGAGTGCAGTGGCACAATCTCGGCTCACTGCAACCTCCGCCTACCGGGTTCAAGCGATTCTCCTGCCTCAGCCTCCTGAGTAGCTGGGATTACAGATGTGTGCCACCATGCCTGGCTAATTTGTGTATTTTTAGTAGAGATGGGGGTTTCACCATGTTGGTCAGACTGGTCTTGAACTCCTGACCTCATCTGCCCACCTCGACCTCCCAAAGTGCTGGAATTACAGGCATGAGCCACCGCCCCCGGCCGACAAATATTTTTATCTAAAGGATGTTGCATTTACGCTTTTATTTCCACAGCTGATTTTACAGACATATTGTGCACTTTTTTGTACTAATACCATATTATGAGTTGCTAGTTAATGAAATCATTAAGGAGAAGATTTAAGTATTAACAGAAATGCAAAACATTTTGGGGATGATTTTAAATCAGGTGATAAAAATTGGTTGCATATTTTAACAAGGAAGGATGGTGTTAGAGGTGAAAGTGACCATCACAGATATGTTGTATTTATTGTTAAACACACACACACATATCAAGGCTGGGCATGGTGGTTCATGCCTATAATCCCAGCATTTTAGGAGGTCGAGGTGGGTGGGTCACTTGAGGTCAGGAGATCGAGACCAGTCTGGCCAACATGGTGAAACCCCATCTCTACCAAAAATACAAAAATTAGCCAGGCATGGTGGCAGGTGCCTGTAATCCCAACTACTGGGGAGGCTGAGGCAGGAGAATCACTTGAACCCAGGAGGCGGAGGTTGTAGTGAGCTGAGATGGAGCCACTGCACTCCACCCTGGGTGACAGAAAGAGACTGTGTCTCAAAACAAACAAAACCACATTAAAAGAGTTAATATTACAACACATACTGATCCTTGATAAGTGAAATTCTGTGCGATAACTCCTAAAGAGTTTCAAATTCCATTTGATAACAGGATCTTGTAAAGCAAATATTTTACAGCTCTAAGTAGTGGATCAATTACACAGAAAAGAGGACAAGAGGTCTGTTATCTTTTCTTCAGGGCTTCCTTAAGTAATGCCAGAGAACCAGCCAGTGCTGAAGGCCAGTTGTGAGGAAATCTGTATGGAATGGCTCAAGATTAAATTGGCAAAGACCTTGGCAGAAAGGCTAAGAAAAAATTCTCCACAGCCTTGCTGAGAAATTTACCACTTGGCTCTTTGGTAACTTTCTCAACTGGACATATTTGTGTCTTCATTTTTAATTCATTTAGGTAGGTAGTAGTGCTTCATAGTCGGCCAGTCCACTGATTAACTGTCTTCATTTGCATTTTTTCAATTATGGGTAAGTAAACCTTGGGGACGCCCATGAAATCTTAATTATAGTCAACAAATTTCCTAAATATGGCTTAGAGCCATTTTTTTTTCTGACCAATAAAGGTGAAACAAACAGTTTTTGCTCAACCCAAAACAAGGCATTCTTTCTAACATGGAAATCTCAAAGATAAGTGGGAGTACTGACAGGTTGGCCCTTGGAAAGTTAGGAACAGGGCCACCTGTTTATCCAGGTAGTCCCCACCTTCTTTTCCTATACTTACTCTTTCCTTGCCTTCCTTTCAGCACCCTCCCTTATCCCAACCCTTCAGGATCTCCTGCCAGAGACCTCTAAGTTATTGGTTTCCACGTAACAAAAAAATCATGAGGAATTATGCAACAAAGAGAAGAGCCAATGGGCTTTCAGGCACCCCCCCATAATTGGGAAATATTCTTGGGCAGACAGTCCTTATGTCACATGAATACATAAGGCATTAACTGTTGATCTTGTCTCTGATTCTGTGCATCAGCATGTCTTGACCACCCAAGGTTTATGTCTCATAAATAATTATGCAAGGAGCTAAGCCTCCTTTTTGCCTTACCGATAGGAGAGCCAGCTAGCAGAGCATCACTACCTTTGATCCCTCTATTTCTACCCTTCTCCATCCCTAGGTGGTATCATCATGACCAGAAGACAAATGTAAGAGGAACAATTATCTAGGAACCCATGAGAAATATGTTTTCATAAAATGGATCAAAGTCACTAAATGACCCCACCCTTTCTGAACTGCCTAACCTTGTATGAACATGGTATCTGCTGCTAAGTACTGAAGACCATTTAATAACTTGCAAAATGGCTCCTACCCTCCAGCATGCAATGCATAATCACTGAGAGAAAAGTAGACTAGAAGAGTCAAAGGCTGCGGTTTGGGTGCAGGTTGGTGGAGTACTATGCCTGGAAAATTAGCAAAATCTGAAGATCTGGAACGATCCTTCCTCATTCTTTCACTTCTCTTCTCATCTAAGCCCTAGGAGCTATGTCCTAATGTGGCATTATTCATATGTTGGGGGAAGTAAACACCCATGCAGCCTGTGATCCTCTCCTCATCAGGTGTATGGAAATAACTAGTCAAAGGCTCTGTTGCTACCGAGGTCCAGGATGAGGAGAGAGCAGAGAGATTCCGTTCCCAGTGAATGTTTGCTGCCTCTCCTTGGGACCCCAGCCCCTTTTGTTCATGTGATCACCTCTTCCCCACCTCTTTCTTCCTCTCCTGTGCACTCTCTGTCACTGGTAATTCATTCTTACATGCATGTTTTCATCTCTCCTACTGAGGGAAACCTGGACTCTAGACTTAAAGCCTAATAAGTTCAAACCTTGACTGGATGGATCACTAACTACACGATCCTGAACAACCACTAAACTTACCTCTACCTCATAAAAGTTCTTTAAAATTAAAAATGAAAACAGCACTTTCTAGTATTATAAAGCATTAAATAAGATAATGCCACTGAAGTTGAGTGCCTGGCACATGGTAAGCCCTTAATACATCTCAGCTTTTATTATTACTATGACCCATCTTTCCTTAAATCACCAGGTGAGTCCAAATATGGTCTTATAAAATTTATGTTTCTCTTTTCCTACATCTTCATCCTTCTTTTCCTTTCAAAGTTTCCCCCATTCAGCATTTTAGACTTCTTTAAACTCTCTTCTTACTGAAGCTACCACCATCTTGGCTTGGTCTCAGTGCCTGAATATTACAGTTTTAGGGATAAGGAATGGAGAAGTTCATGAGGGGAATAGGAAAATACCAACACTTATGTATCTTTTCTAGCACTATTGAATCCTTTAGATGGAATAAAGGGGTAGTCAAGACTGAGTGCAAGAAAACATACGAATTTTATGTAAAAATGTGACACCTAAAATATCTAAGAACATTTAGGACTTGGTAAGGAATATTGATAATAGAGAGTCAAGGTGGCTCTAATAGAAGGTGGAGAAAAGGCAATCTAGCCTGGGAAGCTGATGTTTAAACATGTAATTTGGGAAGCATCAAAATAAATAGTCTATATAAAATATTTTAAATAGTCTATATAAAATATTTTATATGACCACTTCAAGGACCTTAAATTCCCCAAATTCCAGCTATTCATTTTGGTTAAGAATATCATTTATAAATATCTCATATTAAAAACCAAATAGTGTTACCTGGTAAAGGATGACACCACCTTACCTCATTCGATTCTGAGGTATACATTGTTAGACCCCAGCTGAGATCCCTCACTACCCCTAAAAGGGAGCCCCTTCTTGTTTGGAAGTGCCTACCAAACACTGAAGGCCAAATCTCCCAAAGCTCTGTGTTTATCTCCTTTGAAACACAAACACTTGGGTTCTCTAGCATTGTTTCCTAAATCTCTAACTGTATTTTGTTACAAAGTGGGTTATAAATGCATAATTTTTAATCTTTTATTCGGTCTTAAACCACTGAAGCCAGCACCTGCCATCTCCAACTAAGACTGACCTTATCTCAGCATCTAAGTCTACCAATAAATTCCCAGTTTCGAATCTACATATTCTTTAGGATTACTTGAAAATCTTATCCAACTAGCTTTCCAGAACATAAGCACAACAATCTTGCTGCCTTTGGTCCTGCTCTGCACACATTTACTAACCAAATAAAGTAGCAAATGGCAGGTTATATGAAAAGACCTTCCAAAGAACAAATCCAAGGTTATTGAAAAGGACAGTGCCTGGGCTAATGGGTGTAAAAGCCAGGAAAAGGAAAGAAGATATATGTAAAAAAAAAAAAATAGCAATGGGCATCCTTAAGACAACCCATACTTGTCAATGCTCTAAGCCCTTTCTAGAACCAATAAAACAAGGATGATTAGTGTGTGACACATTTACTGTCATTTCTTCATTGGTATCCTTAACAGATATGCCCAATCAATCAGGTCCTTTTTTTCTACTGATCCTAGCCATGGTCTTAGCATTCTTCGCAACACATAGCTCAGTCAAACACTAGCAATTGATGAGAGTTAGCAATCAACATAAAACCATTTACCATATCCAGTGTGGGCCTTCTAACTAACAGAAGTGCACAGGAGAGGGCTATGATTTGACTCATGTCACCTGTGCAATCATTGCTCCAATTAAGTGTATATTAATATCACTTCTACCTCTAATATAATTTCTCCTCACATAATTCATAAAGAATGAGCTCTTAACTATAGCACAGAAAATTGAAGTAAAATGTTAGACACATATGTAGCTATATAAAATAATTCACTACATTGACCTAAAATTTCAACTCTTTTTTCATTACAGAAATTAGAATTAAGAGGAAATGCTATCATCATTTAAGGGCTCATAAGAGGTCTTTAGTATAATAGTTTAAAAATCAGTAATTTTAACTAGATTAGTTTCAAATTTGAGCAGTTGATCCATGGATTTTTAATAATTGAACTTTTTTTTTCTGTCTTCTTTAAAATATTTTTTTGAGTTGACACAGAATAATGCCCTCCAAATCATTTTCTTTTTTCCTGGTCACTGCTTTTTCCATTGTGAGCTGTAAATCCACCACTAACATTAACACACATTCAAATAATTTTCAAATGATTACTGTGTACACGATCACAGATGCAGGCAGGGGTTTTCTATTACTTTTAACAATGAGTTGTAACCATTCTATTATCTATCTTCCATCTAAATTATACTTCAGGTTCTTGCAAGAGTTATCTTCACAAAGACCACCTCTTGACATGAAGAGAATGATCTAAGCATCTGTAAGCCTTTTCTTGTAGACTGTTCCCAACCTTCCAGAGACAGTGAGAGCTCTATGATTAACTCCACCCTTGCCCCTAACCTGACCCTCGTGCATGCCTCTTCATCTCAGTTATTGGCAACACAGTTCTTCCCAATGCTTTGGTTAAACACCCAGAATCTTATGCTACACCTGTTTTCTCCAACTCAACATCTAATCTGCCATCATGTCCTGTCAGCAATATTTTCAAAACATATCTATTACTTGACCTCTTTTCATCTTCTTCACTCTTATCCACTTGGCCAACTTATCAGAACCTCTTACTGGCTTGTTACAAAAGCTTCCCATAACTAGTTTCCTTGCTTCCCACCCTTTACCCCGTTTATTCTCAAATGGAAGCCAGAACTATCCTGTTACATGAACTCAACATCACTTATCTTATCAACAACCTTGAGTGGCTTCCCAATCACAGACTGAGTTAAATCCAAATCTATCAAAATGGTCTTCACATGGGGCCCAATACTTCTGATTTTGCTCTCATTAACTCAATTCCTAAATACTGGTTTCTTGTTTACTGCTCAGAAAGACCAGTCATGTTTGCAATGTAAGGCCTTAGCGCTATTTCTTCTGCCTAGAAAACTCTTCCCCACCTGAGATACCTGTAAGGCTTGCTCCCTCACATCCATCTGAACTTTATCCAAATATCAGCATCTTGGTGAAAACTACCCAAGCCATACTTTTCAAATTGCAGCTCCATTTACATCCTCATGCCTTAATTTGCCATTCTCTATTTTAATATTCTTATACACTCATATTTTTATGTTTCTTGCTCACCACCTCCCATTATATCCCAAACATCTAAAACAGTGCCTAGCATATGAGTCCTCCATAAATATTTGCCGAGATGTTGAAGCATTGTAATTTTATGGGTGGGGAAATAGGACGTGAAAGGCTTGTCCAAAGACACAAAGCTAGGGCACAATGCCTAGTTCAGTATCCATTCTTACTACCTATTCATTCTTGCAAATACATGAGATTGACAGGAGAGTAAAATTTGGAGAAATAAAAGAGAAAGTAAACTTTAGCCAAATTGCAATACGTATCTATGTCCTCTTCCTCTTACTGTACCTTGCATGTAAGCATTTCAAGATCAGTCTTTGCTCAAAAGACAGCCACAATTTAAAAACCATCTCCTCCATTAATAGCACCAGCATCTAAGAGGCACAGAATTATATGTTTGCTAGGTATAGTGCTGGTGCCTTAATAAATTAATCTTCATAACATGTACAAGTTGAATACCATCATTCCTGCTTTATATATGAGAAAACCGAAATAGAGAAAAGTTAATTTTTTTTGGTCTACTTGAAGGCTCATAAAATTCATTTCTGGGTAGAACATGCAGTCTTCTTTGACCAGGCAGATCTACCATAGGCTTTTCCTGCCCTAAGTCTTTATTCCTGGCTATTGATGCCATTTATGTGGAGGGAAACATGCCTTATGATGTGTTTTAACTGTTCACAAGCGTGAGTCGTGTGACGAAGCAGTAATGAGGTGAACTTCCTTAAGCCATAAGGGGAGAAAAGTTGTACAAACTCCCAATCTTGCAATCAGGATTCACCTGAGATATGAATTAGTCAAATTGCAGGGAACATCATCTTCCACTTTTTCATTTTCTTGCCAGCAACCAAAAAAGCTGTCTACATGTTCACAGAAAACTTGATTAAATACAACTTCTAATTCTCCTTATCCCTAAACGTTATATACCACTTATTTATCAAAAAATTTAAAAACTTTTACAACATAATCTTTTAATGTGTCATGCAGCACACACCACGAAATGATGTGAGGCTGATAATATAATTTATAAGAACCTAATACATATTACCTGTTATCATCTATACCATCTGAAACATGCTATTCCCTGTATTTCTTGTTCAACCACTAGTCTACAGAGCACAGAGATACCAGCACCATCCTTACACTGCACAAAGCACAAGATAATACATTAGAGAAACTGGCTCTAAGTCTTGGCTGTCCCACTTACTGGCTGTGAAAGTTTGGACACTCTGTAATCTCTTTGAGTTTCTATTTTTTCAACTGTAAAAGGGGGTTAATAACAATATACTTTTGTGAGTTATTCTGAGGTCCAAGTGAGAAAATAAAATACTTGTTAAATTTTAGAGAAGTCTGTGACTATAAAAGATTATTACATCACCTCTGGGTACCTTTGGGAAGTTCTTTTGGGATCTTCATTTTAATTTATTATAACTCCTTGGTGCCTCAGTCCCAGGGTCTTGGCTCCACAGGAGAGGGTATTCCAACACATGACCAGCATAGCATGAGGGCATGATAAGCCCTAGCAAAACAAGAGAAAAGTACTTCTAAAAGAAGTTTTCTTCTTCTACCTGAAGTAGTCGTGGGGTAGCCTAGTTACGATCTTATTTTTTTCCAGTTACAGAGAATGGTCAGGAAATACAGTTTCCAAACTACAGAACACAGGAAACATGCTTGGGGCCCTTAAATTTGGCTTTGGAGTGCAGCACAAAAAGACAAAGAAATTCAACCAAAAAATGAAGGTAGACCATTCTTACAATAGGAGCTGTCAGCTCATTGATGAGACTGTCCTTGGTGATTCCACCTTAAATCTGGTTGCCATTTATTCTGGAATCAAATCTTTAGTTACTTATTTACTGCATTGTCCTCCAAGACTTTGTGTGCGTGTGTTGGGGTTGGGGGGGGGGGTCATGTTGCCATAGCTAGATTTCTGAGTCTTTATGAATAAGTAGCTTCTTGCCCCCCTTTACTGGTATGCTGGTATGTTCTCCACTAAGGCTAGAACCACATAAATCATGCTGGGATTCGCTGTACAAATGGAGATTATGGATGGTCTGTTCTGTGAAGGATTCTCTTATGTTTCCTTGGTGCAGGCTGCCCCTGAACATCAATTATTTATCAGTCAGCTGGTCTTATGCATCAATTTAATAATCAATAAAAGTTGATTAGCACTTCTCTATTGGTTAATATACTTTATTTTTTTTCCAGATTCAAAACATATTGACCCTCCCAACCAATTAGATCTCTCCTATATGCTACTATCACTTAATTCTCAACAACAACAACAAAAAAAAGTACTACATCACTTTAGGCACATCATTCTACAGATAGGAAACTGAGGCTTAGGGAGGAAGAACTTGCTAGCTAATAGACAATTACCAGGGATTCAAGCGCATGACCTGTGTCCTCAGGTATAGTGCATTTATCAATATACCACAGTTCCAACTGCCTTTAAATAAAAGATGAAATAAAGGGCATTTAAGGTGGTTCTCCTAATAAGCCAGGATACTTCTCCATATAGGTGCCTGCCAGGGCTTGGCCTAATTGGAACCTTCTAGTCTGTTTCTCCTGGAGTGAATGTACTTCAGGGAAAATTCAGCAAAAGCGCCAAAGGGTTCCCTTCAATCTAAAACTGGAAATATCATCTCTTTGGTCCAACAAAGAGCCTCCATGGATGGACAACATATTGTCTGTTCCCTTGCAACGAGGCTGAGTTATACAAGAAACTTTCAAAACAACAGATTAAAGGAATCGAATCCTCAGCGGACTGGAAATGCATAATAGTGTTGCTAAAAAAAAATAAGAAAAAATTAGTGGTTTCTTTGAAAGAAAGCCTCAAGTTCATGCAATTGGAAAACTTCTTTGAAAAAAAAGTACTACCTTTAACTTCCAATAAGATGACAACTTTTAACCAAGGAACAAAGATAAACATTAAAGGGCTGGAGATGGTATGATACAGTATCTTGTACCTACTAAAAATCATGCTTAATATTAAGATGAAAGTTTCCTCATGGCACAATTGCTATCTTAGAGTCCCTGTGAATCTAGCCTTTGACAAAGTTAAATCACCTCCATATTTATTACAAGACGTAAAGGTTGCATCATTCTTCCTTTACCTGATACATTAAAAAATGCCAGGAAAAATTCTTCAATTATGCCAAAGATATATCTTTGAAAGAAAGCATGATTTCTGTTATATCTGAAGTCACTGCCTGTTACAGTTCTCCAATTTTCTTTTAAAAAACGAATGCTAAGCCATGCAACTTCTTCAGCTTCTACCTACAACTTGCTTGGTTTTAAGGGCTCACCCAGCACTAATTTCAACATGGCAGAGTTACTCATCATCATAATATATATTAACAAACACAGAAGCAATTTGAATCTCAAGGGGATCCTTAGCCTTATGTTCTTAACATTATTAAAATGATTATTTTAACTATCACTTTAGTTTTTTCTTATTTTTTAAAATGTAGTTACTCATTCTCTCACCATGTAAAAATTTTATTTTAACTAATTATTTTTATTTATTTATTTTTGAGACGGAGTCTTGCTCCGTTGCCAGGCTGGAGCGTAGCGGCGCAATCTCGGCTCACTGCAACCTCCACCTCTTGGGTTCAAGCGATTCTCCTGCCTCAGTCTCCCAAGTAGCTGGGATTACAGGCATGCCCCACCATGCCCAGCTAATTTTTTTATTTTTAGTAGAGACGGGGTTTTACCATGTTGGCCAGTATGGTCTTGATCTCTTGAGTTTGTGATCCACCCGCCTCGGCCTCCCAAAGTGCTGGGATTACAGGCATGAGCAAAAATTTTAAAATGTACAGAGAGACTAGGTAAATATGTAATGACATATGAAAAGGTTTTCTAAAAAAGCGGTATGAAAACAATTGTTTTAACTTCAATACTCTTGTTTGTAAAAAGTAAGAAGTGAAAGCCATTTTACCTTGTTTAAACTTTTATTTCAGATAATATTTTCACTGAAACCCTTAATTACCGTTGGGAATAGAAATACATAAGCTCTAAGACAGGAAGATTTGGGGATAACCAGGCAAAGAGGTAGATCTAGACCTTTGTACTTTGTAGGAAGGTTATGTCTAGAGGATTACTGTGGTGGGCTCTCAGGGGCCTGACTTTTAGAGAAGTGTACCTCCACCCACTGACACCTGGCTGGAAACGAGGTTGGCAGCTAAATCTGGAACTATCTTATCTGCCATCTTCCACCCTTCCAGAGGGAAGACTTGAAAGGCTCCATTTAAAGCAGTATGTTTATCCTAGGTGAAAGGTCAAGATTTCAACAGTCCTATGGTTCTCATCTAGGGGTAATTTTGCCACCCACTCCAGGATACGTTCAGCAAAGTTTGGAGATGTTTGTGATTATCACTACTGGAGAAAAAAAGTTGCTACAGGCATCTAGTTGGGAGAAGCCAAAGATGTTCTTAAACATCCTACAGTGGATAACTACAACAAGCTCCCTATAGTAAAGAATTATCCAAACGAGGCTAGACTGAACCAGCCTAAAGAAGCAAACCCAGTTTTCCTAGAAAAGGGACTAGGAAAGGGATTAAACTGTCTGGAGAAATTCTCACTATAGCCTATAGGTTTCTCTTTCCTCCACTTCCTAGACCAGTGTTTTTTAAAAGTGTGATCCATGAATCATCTGTATCAGAAAGATTTAGGAATAAAATACAGATTCCTGATCCCTTCTCAGAGCTGAGTTTCAGAACTGTGGATTTCAGGAATCTCCATTTTGGTTGGCTACCCATGAGATTCATTTTACAGAGTGAAATGTGACAATCACTATTTCACTTCTATTGAGGTTATTCCTTTCTGTATTTTCAACTATCCCCTCTCTGTCGGTGATTCCTCAAGGACTCCCAGTGACAAAAGAATGCAATCTTGATGACAGCAGAGACCTTGATTCCTTGGTTGCTCACTGCTGTTATGTCCAGCACCTTCCTTGGGGTAGACATGATATAAGAACCGGAGGGCACCAATATTATCCAAAAGACTATATAGTCTTTTGTGGGGAGAGAAGATAACAAAAAATACCTACTCATTTATTTAGTACACCTACATTCTGGACCCTGTGCTAAATGTATGGTGCACATCAATACCATTAATCCTAACAATAACTCAATGAAGTAGATACTAATATCATTTTCACTTTACAGCTGAGAAGATGGGGCTCAGAGAAGTGAGGCAACTTGCTCAGGTCATATAGCCAGCTATTGAAAGTCAGCATTCAGTTCTTGTTCCACTCAATGGAGGGCATACACTTGCAAGAACTGCACCCCAAGCCTAACTCTTCCCAGTGCTTTTCAGACTCCTCATACGATGGGGATCATCGTGCCACTCAAAGCCTTCATTGGCAGCTTCTATCTGCCAGTATAACTCAGCAAGGGAAGGCTACTGGGAAACAAAGCCCTCCACCTCCCAGAAAAGCTGGTATGCTGTAGGCAGGAGTTATCTATCTTAATTCCCTAAAAAATGTAGAAAAAAAAGCCTTTTAAACTGTTTGCGGAACAACTAAATATGAGTATTGAGTTTCAAAAAACTACAAATAGGTTTTGTATAAGGTGTAAGAATAGGTTTTGTATAAGGTGTAAGAATAGGTTTTGTATAAGGTGTAAGGAAGGGATCCAATTTCAGCTTTCTGCATATGGTTAGCCAGTTTTCCCAACACTATTTATTAATAAATAGTGTTGGGAAAACTGGTTGTAGATGTGTGGTGTTATTTCTGAGGCCTCTGTTCTGTTCCATTGGTCTATATCTCTGGTTTGGTACCAGTACCATGCTGTTTTTGTTACTGTAGCCTTGTAGTAGTTTGAAGTCAGGTAACGTGATGCCCCCAGCTTTGTTCTTTTTGCTTAGGATTGTCTTGGCTATGTGGGCTCTTTTTTGGTTCCACATGAAATTTAAAGTGTTTTTTTTTTTTCCAATTCTGTGAAGAAAGTCAATGGTAGCTTGATGGGGATAGCATTGAATCTACAAATTACCTTGGGCAGGATGGCCATTTTCACGATATTGATCCTTCCTATCCATGAGCATGGAATGCTTTTCCATTTGTTTGTGTCCTCTCTTGTTTCCTTGAGCAGTGGTTTGTAGTTCTCCTTGAAGAGGTCCTTTATATCCCTTGCAAGTTGTATTGCTAGGTATTTTATTCTCTTTGTAGCAATTGTGAATGGGAGTTCACTCATGATTTGGCTCTCTGTTTGTCTGTTATTGGTATATAGGAATGCTTGCAATTTTTGCACATTGATTTTGTACCCTGAGACTTTGCTGAAGTTGCTTATCAGCTTAAGGAGATTTGGGGCTGAGACAATGGACTAAAGACTTAAATATAGGACTTAAAAATCATAAAAACCCTAGAGGAAAACCTAGGCAATACCATTCAGGACACAGGCATGGACAAAAACTTTATGACTAAAACACAAAAAGCAAAGGCAACAAAAGCCAAAATAGATAAATGGGATCTAATTAAACTAATGAGCCTCTGCACAGCAAAGGAAACTATCATCAGAGTGAACATGCAACCTACAAAATGGGAGAAAATTTTTGCAATCTATCCATCTGACAAAGGGCTAATATTCAGAATCTACAAAGAACTTAAATTTACAAGAAAAAAAAAACCATCAAAAAGTGGGCAAAGGATATGAACAGACACTTCTCAAAAGAAGACATTTATGCAGCCAACAAACATATGAAATAATGCTCATCATCACTGATCATTAGAGAAATGCAAATCAAAGCCACAATGAGATACCATCTCACACCAGTTAGAATGGCGATCATTAAAAAGTCAGGAAACAACAGATGCTGGAGAGGATGTGGAGAAATAGGAACGCTTTTACAATGTTGGTGGAACTATAAACTAATTCAACCATTGTGGAAGACAGTGTGGCGATTCTTCAAGGATCTAGAACTAGAAATACCATTTGACCCAGCCATCCCATTACTGGGTAAATGCCCAAAGGATTATAAATCATTCTACTATAAAGACACACACACACGTATGTTTATTGCAGCACTGTTCACAATAGCAAAGACTTGGAACCAACCCAAATGCCCATCAATGATAGACTGGGCTAAGAAAATGTGGCACATATACACCATGGAATACTATGCAGCCATAAACAAAGAATGAGTTCATGTCCTTTACAGGGACATGGATGAAGCTGGAAACCATCATTCTCAGCAAACTAACACAAGAACAGAAAACCAAACACCACACATTCTCACTCATAAGTGGGAGTTGAACAATGAGAACACATGGACACAGGGAAGGGAACATCACACACTGGGGCCTGTCAGGGGGTAGGGGGCTCGGGGAGGGATAGCATTAGGAGAAATACCTAAAGTAGATGACAGGTTGATGGGCGCAGCAAACCACCATGGCATATGTATACCTATGTAACAAACCTGTACGTTCTGCACATGTACCCCAGAACTTAAAATATAATAATTAAAAAAAAGGATAGATTTTGATTTCCATTCCCCAAATTCTTGCTTACTTCGAATTGAATCTTATAAGGGTAATTTAATTCTTATTCTTAGCATCCTGTCTTGGTTGCTCATCTAATATTCATTTGTCCTTCTCTTTATTTAGTGGCATCTCAATCTTAATCAGAGCAGCAATGTGCTGAGCTAAAACATTGTGTTTACCAGTCTCTCTTGCAGCAAACCATATGTATGGTGATGAAAGTGGAAATTGAAGAAGGGCAGAGGGGTGGAAGTTTCCAGGAAGCCTCCTTAGAGGGTACTAACATAGCTAGGAAGCACCTGGTTTAACCCTCTCACCTCTTCTTCCTACATGAAAATTGGAAAGGTGGAACACTAGCAGTCATCTTAGACCAAAAGATGAACTTGAGAATAGATGGGCCATAAAGTTAGGAGGTGTCAAAGTCCTTGATGACTCTGTGTTCACTCTACTCTCCCTGAACTACAGACAGATGTATTCCATGTGAGAGAGAAACAACTCTACTTGTATGTTTCATCATTTGTAGTTAAAACTATATACAAATTTTTAATACAATAGTGGGCATTAAATATTTAGTAGACTTAAGTTAAAATATTTCATATTTATATATAATTATATGACAATTTGTGTGTCATAACCTTTGCATAAGGGGGCAAATGAAATCAACCATGTTACTTTCAAATTTCTTTTTACAATAAATTACTAATTTGATTCATTCAGCTTTTTGGGAAAAAATTCTGTAGGTTTCTATGGCATAATCTTTTCTTAAAAAGGGTTTAATATATCTGAAAATTTAACAGAGTAAATTATAAAGAAATTAAGTTAACTAGAAAAATAATTGCATTTAATTACTTGATTTTTGGCCCCAAATCCTAGTTAAAGAGTGCATTTCGAAATCTAGCATTTGAAGTCAGATGCTTTCACATAGAAATAAATGAATAAAAGTATGAATGACTGAGAGACTTCAAAATCAATTATTGGGACTTTTTGGGTGTGATAACTCACTACAATGGAAGAAGGGACGGTAAAGAAGCTAATGTGCTAAGCATAGATTATGTGTTCATTATGCAGGGAACCAGGGAATAATTGAGCATTCAAACATATTCCCTGTTATAACTAGCTTACAGACTAGTTGAGAGAAATATAATGACATTAAAGTGTCATACAAAAAATGACAGAAAGAGTACACCATGCTGTTGGAGAATATCAAAGAAGTCTTCCTGAAGCACTACTATGTACCAAACACTGACTTTGTGACCTCCAGGAAGTTTCTGAACTCCTCTGAACCTCATTATTCTAATATTTTCAATGGGGATGGTAGTATTTCCTCTAGAGCACAATTGAAAAAACATATTTCATAGTGCATTTTAAATGCTTCATACAATGCCTGGCACATACTAATCCTTCAGTTTATGTTAATGTAACTGTTGATATTTTGATATTTACCATGGGCAATTATCCCTCTGAGTAGCTATTGCTATTCTGATAAAAAGCAAAAGCCCAGGGAGGTTAAGAATGTTGCCCAGTTTCATCAATTGTACAAGAGAGTTGGTTTCTAAATTCACACCTAATAGCAATATCACTCTTATAATTTTAACATTATTTAACTTATATTCTTCAGATCTGTAACAATCAAAACCACATAGCTGTTGCTGTTCTCTGCTTGGCATTTATTTAGGTAAAAGAATAGGCCTTGAAGTAAATAATTTTGCCTGGAACATCTTTTTAGAACCACCCAAGGTTGTATTTGCTTTAGTTGGTGTAACAAGGGCAATGACAGAGCCACAGATCATTGGCAAGAGATATCTGTAAGAACTAAAATTAACTACATATATCTATATCTAGATACCTAGATATAGATATATATATCCTTAGGTCGTCAACCTTAGTTTGTTCACTTAATGGCAGGCACTGCCTCCTACCAGTCAACTGATTCTAGAAAGTGACAGTATCTATACCAAGAGAAGACACTGAAATTAACGGCAGAAAACAATTAAAAATAGGGTTCCCCATCAATCCTCGACTTCCAAACAAAGCTATTCTCAAATAAAAAAAAAATAAATACAGAAGATTCTGGCAATCTGTAAATGATACGTTGTATGCAAAGCAATTAGGGGGCTAAATTAGAATCAATCCTTGTTGCTGTGAACTAAGGCTCACTTTCTTCTCAACCAGGGCTCATTTTCATGTCTCAGTAAAATGTAAAATTCCTTTCTAGTATCTCCCTCTCCTTAGGTCTTTTACCACTTCTCTAACTTTCTACACAGATTGATGGGTGTAAGGTAACAGCTGTTGTTCATGAAAAAAAGAAAAACAAACAACAAAGAATTTAGCACTTGTAAGTGACTATTGATTTAAACATATATAATTAACATTTTCAACATAGACCATATAGGTCATATACTGCATGGGCATGAAAGTTCAGTTCTTCCAGTCATGATGAGAATGCTGACATACACTTTTTTTTCCCAAGGAAGTTCACTTAATTAAAGAAGTCAAATGGCCCTACAAAAGAATACCATCCCAAAACAAATGTTACTCTGGATTATTGCCCCTATCTCTTCTCTTGGCACAACTTGGAAGATGTAGAACAACTTAGCTTCAATCTTCATTAACTCCTTGTATTGGAGCATGACAAAGAAAAATGAAGGATGGTCTCTTGAATGTTTACAGTTTCTTGTCTCACTTTCAAGGAGATTCAATAGCATCACTGATTATTTATATTTAATAACCATCTTTCTTAGTTCTCATGCTTAACCACAATTTAAACCAATTTTCTTGAGAATATGCTTATATTACCCTAAACTATTTTTCCCAAAATCTTTTAATAACATGATACTTTAATTTTTTACTCTGAAACTGCTTCTAACAACATAGAAACAGAATGAGTCAGTTCTGTTGCCTTGCAGGGATTCTAAAACTTTGGTGTGAAAATGAATCACCTGTTGTGTGTTGGGGAGTGGGATGGGGTAGTTAATTACAGACTCCAAGAACCTACTCCCTACCATTCCTGATTCAAGAAGTTTTTGCAACATGGCCCAGGATCGTGCATTTTAGTAGTCTCCCCCAAACCCCTTGCTTAGCTGGCATGCAGATAATCCTGATCATTTTCAATGCTACTCATTAAACTCAGCATGGTCAGAAGAATTTCTTTGATGTCCAACACCAGCCTCACATCTTTTACTTTTCTCCATCTTTCCAGCCCTCTCTGACATTTTCAGCTTCAGTTATCCTGGAATACTTATATACCTCAATGTTATGGATGTTTCGTTTCTTTTCTGAGATATTCCTCCCTCTCCTTCCACCTGGAAAACTCCTATTCAGTTATGTGTGAAGGCTCAAAAAAAAATTACACCCCTTTATCCTTTTCTACAAAAATGGTCATAATATGTCTTTTAAAATGATTACTATCATCATAGTTACTAGTTCACGTGCTTGTTTTCCATGCTAATTCTATGAATGCATCATACGTAGAACAGGGAATATCCCATATTACATACTCAATGAATTTGTTGAATTATAGCTCTGACTGATGCTTTATTTCTAAAATGACCTCCAGAGACACTTAGGAGGAAGAAAGGAGAACAGTTGTCATCCTCATCATTTTTCTCTTGAAACAAACATAATCTAACTTCTGCTTGAACTTTTTTTTTTTTTTAGAAACTAGCGCTAGTAGTCTTGCTTTGTTAAACTACCTTTGATCATACTACTTCACCATCCCCAAACAGAAAAATTTAGCCTTTGAAAGTGATTTCCTGAGAAAACAAATTCTAGAAGCTAATTCTGATGTCACAATAGGAAATTAGAAGCCATGTCACTGGGTGATCTAAACTGAGTCCTTGTTTACTTACTAAGTTCTTATAATCTGGTAAAGGGGCTAGGTAACAAAGCAGTTCTAATCGTGGAATTCCAGTCTTTTAGAATGGCCAAGGTAATAACTTGGAAGAGACTCGAATGGCAAGAAATACAAAAACAGTTTTCCCTACGTGAGGCAAAATATCCACCGCAAATCTTCTGCAAATCTACAGCAACAGAGAGGCTTTCAAATTAAGTGTTCTTCGTCAGTGTGAATAAATCATACCCAAATCAATAACCTATTTCCAAGAGTATATGGGAAGGAGACTTGCATAATCATGTTCAGTTTTACTTAGTGTTAAAATCTTGTCAATATTGGCTGTTAAAGGATGGAGAAACTGATGTTATTCTTGCTTAGTGCCCAAGGAAATTGTTTGCTTTATAAAGTCATCTTGGTTACATGGATTCTCATTAGCTGATGGACATTTCCATCACCATCTGACATTTCTAAATCTGTTAATGATACCCCCAAATGATGATCTCTTTCCACTTTTATCACAATACCAGAATATCTCCAAGCTAGAGTCTTCCTCTTTCCTTCCTCTGCCTGTTATGTATTTCTCTTCCATAGTTGTGGCTGTGAGTGATCATGTGGGTTTTGTGTAACTGACCAAATGCCTGCCTGATTATATCTTTATAATTACTCAATTCACTCACTTGCTGCCTCCTAAATTCTTCCAAAGACATGTATCTCCTCTAGTACAGTCAGCATATGATTTAGGGGAAAGGGGTTCAGAAAAAGTATGAGGTTGAACTGTAAGCAATACATTTTGATTTTGACACGTCATGTCTGAACACAAGATATATCTTCAGCTCTATTTACAATTCTGTGGTCTTGAAGACCTGGAACACTTCCCTGTCCTTTTTATATACAATAACACAAACATCTAAACCATTCTGTTCTCAGCTAGCTAAAAGTATCAGCTTTTTATAAGACTCCCCAGTGCAATCCAGCCCACCCAGGCCACAGGGATATTTATTTTGGCACTTACTGTATTCACTTCCAAGTTGGCACTTGGCACATGTACAGACTCCTCAAAGAGGTTGCACATTCCTCAAATTCAGGAGCAAGGCTTTACACTTTATCCCCCATAGTACATAGTTCCATACTCACCAATTCCCTACTTATCAACCCTTCCAAAACCACCTGGGATTTCCTGCAATATTACATAGGTAATTTTAAACTTTGAAGCCCCAGTAAGATCAGCTACATCTATTACCTAGTAAATGTTTTTTACATCCCCAATAATTAGAATAACACAAAGGTATGGAGTTAAAACATGAATCGGTCTTCCAAAATCATTATGTAGCTACCTATCATGGATTCTGCCTCTCTTCAGGTATCAATTTATATATAACTTTCTAAGTGGTTTAGATTTAGCAGATTAATCAAATGACGTTGTCTATTTAAAAGAAATGGCTCAGCCACATATATTATTAACCAAATAGCAGTATATCAGGTAGGCAGCACATTTTAAAACCTTGTTTAAACTGAATGTTTTTTCTGGATTTAATAATTGTATGTACAAAATAAAAACTGTATTTCATCAACTATTCAATCATTTTCCCATAAACCATTTCTTCAATAATATACCATAAAACCATAGATTTTTAGAGCAGGGATGCATTAGAATATCTCTTTTTGATCATCTACCATCATTTTACAGATGAGAAAAACTGAGGCCCGAGAGATCTAAGTAATTTGCTTTGAGTTACCTAACAAGTCAAGCACAGAGATAGAACTAGCATAGCAAGTGTTCAGACCCCAAATTAATGCAACCTCCACTCCATTTCACTGTCTCCTTTAGAGCACAATATATGTATGTATTTTAAAATTAAACTTTTAATACACACGAAATGAATTTAAAAAACACTGAACATCACTATAAATGAAACATGCACATGAAGATAAATAAGTGCATGCACAATGCATTCCATGATAGACTCTCTGAATTTGCACAAGCGCACAACACAACCGTTCTTAACTCACGAAGTTTAAAGATGATTGTGTCCCAAGGGTTTGAAAATATGAGCATTTCTTACCTGGCAGCTGTATGAGGGGTTGATAAAAGACATTAAAAACTTGAGCTATGATTAGACATCAGATTTTTCTGTCACTGAAGGTTTGCTTCTACCTGGGTTTCAGGGGTCTAGTACTTTTAATGGAAGGTAGGTCAGAGACTTAAGAGGGATAAACCAACATATAAGACTCTGGCATTATTGCCCACATTGCAATATTAAGTTGCCTGCAGGGGACTGTCATCAAAATCTTCCTATTGGCCAGTTATGGCCCTACCTTTCTTTATCAGGCCTGAAATCTTTACTGTTATAGTCACTTATTTAGGTTAGAAAACTTAGGTATCAAATAACTTCAAAACCCATTCCCCAACCCCAGGGTACTAAAGAGGGCAGTATCAGCTGTAGTGCTTTTAAATATAAAAGTGTATAACTTTGGGGGTCAGGGATTTATGCATAACAAAGAAGCTGTTGACGAGACAGAAAGGACTCTTCATTTTAAACCGAAACCAATTCTCCAACACAAATGTTCATCATGGCTAGCCAACCAGGGATGTATATTTAGAAAAAAAAAAGGGATGATACCCTCTTTATATATTTTATAATACTCATAATCCACACCAGGATGCTTTCATCCCACCCTAAGAAAAAAACAGGGTTTCACATTCTGGTGGTCAAACCCTTCTAAGAACACCCACCCAAGTGCTTTGATATCCCTTAAAGAGTCAACCACCCCCATGAACTCCCTTTACCCTTTTATACAAAAGCTTGCATCTTGACAGTTTTAATAGGTACCCAGGAGAAAACGAGGAAAGAAGTGGAGAAAAGTGCCCGCTCCAGTTGATCTTTTCTTTCTAAATACTAAGGCATATAAAAGAACTAATCAGCAATATATAGAAACCCAAATGTAACAATAGCAGCTTTTCATGCCTCTTAACTAGCAAGAGACCCTATGAAACAGCATCAGTGTTAGGACGTGCAACAACAAAAATGGGTAGTAAATCTGGCTGTGACACCTTGAAATGGCTGTGACCTTAAACTTGCAGGAGTTGTAACTTTTTTCAAAAAATGAACATTTTAGTCACTGCATTAGAAAGCTTTTATTTGTTAACACCCAAAGCATTTGTTGATAATCCTCATGTATCATCCTCATGTACATTTTAACCTCCACAATTTTAGAAGGGCCCACTGATTCTCATGGCAAACACGAGTAAAGGATATTTCATGACCCTGAAATCTTCCAAACAAAGAAGAATACATCCTTCTGACTAGCCTTCCTTAGTGAAGCTCACAAAGAGACTATAGAATGGATTCATTCCACATATGCCATGACTTTCAGTCCCAATGGGAAGAAAGACTGAGAAATAAAGAAATAAAAATACCTTTTTCACTTCTCAAGTTTAGACCACAATTGAAGATATATCTGTGCTGTGGAATTTCTGACCCACATAAAGAATAAATAAGTCCTTTGCCCAAAGTTGGTTAATATTAAGAGGCCTTAAGTGGGCACATTTTTATTTCCCTAACATCCAATCCCCCCTGCCTTCAGAATTCATGATTACAATGAAAGACATTAGATTAGAAAGTCAATTTACTCACCATGGAGGAATCACTGCTTCCACTCCCGATCGGAGCTCCCTCAGCACAGGTTGGGAGGTGGGTAGAAAGTTGACTAGCCCTGCCCCCATCTATGACATCACAATCTACCTCATAAAAGGTAGTGAAAGTGCTCTGAACTCCTGTCTGATTTCCGAGAGATACAGAAAAGAGAGAATGAGAGAGAGAGCAAAAGAAAAAAAAAAAAAAGTACCCTACTTGGGAAGGGATTAGGGAGTGGAAGAGGGAATGGGTAATTGGGAAAAAAGAGATATATGAAGGAATTACGTGCTGAAAGAGATATACATATGGGCTTTCTTGACATTAAGCGGCCTGGCCATTTGGATTTCTCATTGGCTCTTGAACAGATAAAGGAACCATGTGGGAGGAGAATGAAGATGCACCCTGCCTTGTCAGGCACTGAAAGGGACAACTATAGTGGGGCTCAAAGCGGGTGAATCCCCTATTTAAAGTGTTGAAGATCACCAAGAGAGAAGGCAAGGGCTGCAGCTCTTAAAGCCTGGAACGGTATGTGGGGATCCCTGATGTCTTTCTTGGAAGTTCCATCGCCCTGCTGTGTGACCTTCCTTAAGCCTTTGGCCTCTGCACATCCAACCTCTGTACATGGTCCTCTACTAAGGGGATACTTACCTCTTTCATTGGGATCACTGAAGGACTAATGCATTCATTCTTGCTACAATTGCAACTCTTTTGACTGTTCCTTTTAACCCAAGGGTGGATTGTGTGAGGGGCATAATTTAAAGGATAAGCCAATAACCAATGCCCTTTTCTACCTTTAGAATCTTTTCTAAAGATTATTTCAATATAAAATGTTACAATCTTGACTTTTTCTGTGTGTATCAAATATACAACTAAAAGGAGTAGTTAGAGTTCGTCTTCAGAACTGTAGAAAAAATCAAATGGCAAGTTTTCTGCAATCATAAAAAAATGCACTGTCACTCTCAGAGGTCAAGTTACATGACCCAGTGATGCCAACTGACCAAAATGTTTTTGTCATGGACGATTTCTGCTCTAGTCATAGCTTTATTTACCAAGTCTAGTTTTCGTAGAAAAACAAGAAAAGGCATGAGAATAGTATGTAGACCACTAAAATATTTTTTTTCAATGAAAATTTAGGAGTTTAAAATAGACTACTCAAAGTTATTGATTATGGCAAAACAAAAGTAACAGACACTATTGAAGAGCAGGCACATCCTGAAACCATCCACATAAAAGGCCTTCATCTGCCTAGTGGAATACATGAAAAGTGAAACCATCTCTTTCCACAGAAAAAAATTTAGGAAACCTAGACATTCAAAACAATAGCTTGCAAATTATGGCATCATAAATGGCTAAAAACCAAAGCCTGTTTCTATATACAGATAAACAAAAATCTTAATTTGGGATTTTTCTGTTTTAAGCCAATATAATTCTATTTCTAAGCCCGTCATTCTTAGCGTACTAAATACATAAGTGTATTACAATAATTGCAATTTAAAATTAAGCAAAATTGGCAGATGAGAGAGCAGTTTGAAACACAGAAGCTACTAAATTCAAACTGATTATGGATTTGGCAACATCATGTCCATTTTTCACTTCAAAATAAATGTTAGAGACATTTAAAGAATGTCTTTAAAGAATTAAAGTAAATAGAAAAGAAAAAAAGTCTTGCATATAAAAGGGTGTTTTGCCTATATTTGACTTTTTCTGTACTTAACAGAAGAGGCAATGATACTCTGCATATATTTTCCTTGCTGTATCATTTGTTATTTTTATTTTCAACAATTCTAAGTCTAAATTCAAATTATATATTCAACAGCTTTTTGTGTGTGTGAGATTTTTGCAATTAATGGCCCTATGAAGTTTTATTTTCTGTCCACTTTTACATATTGGATCATTGACTAGTTGGCTTATCTTTGACTTTTTTATAACAATCTCATTTGGTTTTATAAGTTAGGGATCTTCTGATTTTTCCCATTGTAGGAAATAAATTAGTCATTTAGCACAATTTCTCAGTTTTAAAAATTATTACGTATTAGAAACTTACTTGGATCATCTCATAAAAAATTTAAAGTTCATTAAGATTAATGATGCAATTGTCCATTCTTCCAATAAACACCTTAAGTTTTTACTACCCAATACAGATGGTACAATTCTCCCAGCATTAAGATATTCAAATAAAAATGGAGTTAAACACTTTTAAAATATTGAAATAAAACAAACTGAACTTAGATTGTCTATTGGCATTTCTTATAATTGCCCATTGTCTCTTTGGAAATGGAACATGACTTCAGGAACCCAATGCAAAACTAGGCTGCATCAAAAGGATGCAGAGTGGTGAACTGTGCTGACTTCTTAGGTGAATTTAGTATGATTGATTGTGATATTATAATAATGCCTTTATATATGATATTAGTTAAAATAATAAAACTGCCTTTGATACAGGATGCAATGCCAGGATCAGATAATTTCCAAATCTCAGGATCTAGCCTCTTGACATTTTTCATGAAACCTAAGCTCTACTCCAACTGTAGATTAGCTGTATACTTCCCATGATATTTCAGAAATGGGTAAGTAGCCCTTTAAGACAAGATATGAAGTGTTTGCAAGATTTCAGTAGTCAAGACTCCATTATTATAGTCACGGTTGTAATTTCATTCTGACCAGACAGATGTAGGGCTGGTCTCAAATCTTTGTTTGAGGTTAATAAAAAGTTGTTTAGCTTCTTAGCACAAAAGATTGAGAAAAGTCAGGTGGAATAATATGCGCATTCCAAAAGAACAGTCTGCAGATGCATTCATCATGGAAGACAAGGTCAGGCATTTTTTTCATGTTAAGTTGATCAAAATGTTATAATTGAAGAGAAATACCTCAATAAGAGGGGCTCCAATAAATGTGGATAGCAGCAGATTCAAATTGGAAGTTCTCGGATAAAGAGATGTTTTGATTTTGTTTTATGGTAGCGTCTCACATACAGAAATTTGGGCTGACAAACGTACATGGTTCTTAAAAGACGATGTTGACCATAACTTCTCCAGGATATTCTCAGTTGCAAAAGAGATTTGCCAAAGAAAATGGACGAAAGAGGTCAAGAGACAGGTTGTTCCGATTTGACAGGACATCTAGCCAGAGTTCCAGTCAATTTCATTATCAGCAAGGCATCTGCACAGATGAAGGTGTTCAGAGAAAACTAATAAAACAAGATACAGTATTGATGATAAAAGAAAAGATTAAAAGTCTAAATTAAGAAAGCTTGCCTTCAAGAAAATAGAATTAGGATGAAGTATTTGAGATATATTTATAGCCCAGAAGGAAAATTACTATTTAAGATAGAGTAAGACAATGTGTTCCGATGCAGTAAAAGAAATCTGAATGAAGAAACTCCACATTGCCCATCCGGAAACTTTCTTATTTGTAAGGTACATGGGCCATAAACATAAAGTGGCACATATTTCTCTTCTAAGGGCTGCACTCAAAGCCATATTTTATAAATGATTTAACTTAGGCTGGAAAAAGCACTTGACAAAATAATCTGCAGGGACAGAATGTAGACGACAGTAAGTTAAACACACTTTTATTTCTAGAATATAGTAAACCAAGAAAACAATGAATGCACAGAGATAGCCATCAACAGATACTCTGCTATTCTAGCTGAAAACCCTATTTCAGTAAGCTGAGAAACTAAATGGAAAAAAAATAAACATAGACTACACAGTCTAATAAAAACACAAGGGACAGAAAAATTTATCCTTTTCATGAAAATTATTTGGTATTAGAGATAAAGAGACTTTAAATTCCCCAACTCAATCAAAATATATCACCGTGCCTTTTACATAGTAGGGATGCAATGGAAATGTTGAATTCAGTGAATCAGAAAATATTCTTATGTGAACAAGAAATAAATGCAGCTCTTTGAATCTCTGATTGTTTGCCATTGGAAATTAGAAACAACTTATGGAAACTGATGTATTTTAAGAAAAATATTATTGTCAAAATATTATCAAATCCAGTACTGAATAAAAAAATCCTGACTCAGTTTTGCTATGGATTCTATCTTATTTTTAACCAGCTAAGGTAATGGAAAGATGTGTAAAATCAATGACAAAATCCCCAGATAATCTTTAGCATATGATTTCAATATCCCTTCTCTTTTGCCTATTCATATTATATCACCTTGTTCACATATCAACTTTTTTCTTCAACAGACTTCAGTCCAGGAATTCCTGGGGTAACCCCAGTAGAAACAAGAAAAAAAAATCACAATGCATTTAAGTAACCAATTCTAAATAATCTGTTTCTTGACTAGAGCTGAGAACTGAAAAATTCAAGTGTTTACAGGGGCTGAATTTACAGACACCATTTCTAAATAAAGGTCTTCACTCAACACTTTGGCTTCCCATAATTATTTGGTTCAATGTAAGGAAACATTACATTGAATGTATTTGGATTTGCTCTTACAGATCCAAAACTGGTTCAAAACTTGGGAGAGGGTAGCTTTTAAGACACTTCTCAAAGCAATAATAATTTGAAACATTATTTGAAGTATTTTTAAATTATTTTTTTAAAAATCTTGGAATGAAATCAGACCATTCTCATATATGAACAAGTAATCAAAATTAGGATATGTCTTATGGGGAAGCTTTATAAAATAATACTTCTTAAATAGGTTTGTCTGGGTTTTACACATATCCCAAGATACAGTCATCCCTTGGTATCCATGGGGGATTGGTTCTAGGACCCTAGCAGATATCAGAATTCAAGGATGCTCAAGTCTCTGATATAAAATGGCATAGTATTTACATGTAACCTACACACATCCTCCCGTATACTTTAAATCCTCTCCAGATTACTTATACCTATTATGATGCAAATGTTACATAAATATTATATAAATACTACATTGTGTTTTATCTGTACTATTTTTATTGCTGTATTGTTACTTTTATTTTTTTCCAAATATTTTCAATCCCAGGTTGGTTGCATTCTCAGATATAGAACTCACAGATACAGAAGGCCAACTGTATATGCAATCACCTCCCCTCATCCAGGTACCTCCCATGTGTCCAATTTCCAAGTTTTCAAAAAGTATTACTGCTAATTGGCTACTAAATCATTCTCAGAATATCAACTGAAATCTAAGGCATTAATTGATAATAAATTAAGTTGTCAATTATTTACCTTTCTTCTTTTAATTAGAACATCTCAAAACTTGAAAAAATTCTAAGACCCAAAGGAATGAAATTTTACTGATTGAATGACAAGTAATAGCACTGATATCTCAGGGGACACTATTCTTAAAGCTATAACTCCTGCTGTTACAAGCAGTAATGCCCTCAAACTAAAATAGAAATTACTCGTCAGCCCACAAGTTTAGGTGACACAATCAAATCCATCCACAGAGTAGTAGATCGAATTAAGGTCAATCCATGTCTCCAGTTAAGGTAAGAAGAGTTATTTGCTTGATTTGCATCCTAGCTTTGCCACAACACAGTATGTTTTCTTATTTTAAAATGAGTATATTGGAACATAGTATTTCCCTATGCATTAAACAATTCAGTTAGATAACCAACTGCTTTAGTTCCATCAATGAATAACTGATTTTTTTAATGGCCATAACTGATTATATTGGTAAGTTTAGGGTGACCATCACAGAAAATGTAACTGAAGAGTCACTTTCTATAGTGGAGCAGTATACCAGACTCCTTCGTACAAGACTGTCTGAATTCAGAGAACAGACACAGGTGCAGTGCAAAAGACACAAAGCTTTCTATGATGCCCAGCACCCAAAGAAATTTTTACTTTCTCATTAAAATTCCTATTAACTTCCCATTTCTTCCAAAAATAAGTCTTGAATTGGTAAACTGTCACTTTTAACACTCTGGGGGAATGAATGTTCAGTGAAAAAACCATAGAAAGGTTATTTCCCTCTGAGGGTGTCTATAATTTGGGTTGTGCAGAAATCAATGACCATTCATACTGGTATGAATGTAACTAAGGAAGACAATGCAGGAATCAGAATTTAAATGGTTATAGTTTCACTATCAACAGATTGGGGAATGGGTTTTGGGGAAAATATGGAATCATGCAACAACTCATTTTACTAGCAAAGTATATGCAAAGAACTACTGCCATTTACTCTGTAAAAGGTAACTACTCATTTCATTTGTCACAATTTCTCCACTATGCCTAACATCCAGATTTACAATCTGAAGTTTGTTTTTATCTTACTCTCTCTAGGTTTGGACACTGCAACTTTTCCTACATAAGGGAAGGTCCTTTAAGCATGGAAGGTCTGGATAAAATTATTTTGAACTGCTATGAATTCCTAGAACATCTACCCTTTTGTTCAAATGAAACACTAACATGCATTCCAAACCCAAATTGAAATAGCTAGCACTTTAGATTTTTTTCATTACTGTTATACTTTGATCCGTGGAGATCATGAAGAATTGACTATAGACAAAATAGAAGATATAAAAATTAAGAAAAAAAGGTTGCTTAATGTACAGGTCTACACAATTAGATGCAATTCTTGTTTCAATGGCTGTTTTAGCTCATTACAAAATACTGGCACTTTTTAAAAATAAAAGGAACACACTGCTCTTCAAATACAATGCAATTCTCATCTCAACAAACCATATATGTATTATTGTAGAAAATATATCCCACATTTTCTTTTCCCTAATTTGTATTGGATCAGATAGTTTATACTTATCAATCTTGTTCAGTTCCTGACCACTTCACTAAGGTTTATTGAGGGTGTAAGAGTAAATATCAAATCAATTGTGTGCTCTGTGTTTGTATGTTTGTATGCACATATGCATCTTTGAATATATGCCAGTGTCAGGTAGAATTGATTTGAATATTATCAGTTTCCAATATTTTTAGGAATGTATATTACCTATATCATGAATATTCATGTTGATTGTAATTAGAGTCCAATTTTTTAAAATAATGTGAAACGTGGGCAATAAGAATTACTGTAATTGACCCCTCAGTCTCCAATCTTCTCTTTACCAGTTCAAATCCTACCAGTGTCACAAGTTAAACTTGCTCACCTTGTCAAACCTCTCCCCTAAACCCAATTGAGAGGCATTCAGATTTGGAAAAGAGATATTTAAATGGCAAAGAACAAAAGTACGTATTAGGGCAGGCTTCTCAATCTCTCAGGAATAGGTCAGTAATCCATTCATTCAGCCCAAGGACTTAAGCAACTAGCATTCCTCACCTCCAAACTTGACTCAAATATTTTGTTAATACAGAGACATTTATATGTAATAAAATCTATTAAAATTTGTACCATTTTTGTGTACATTTGGCCATAAATTACATCCTTGTCTCTCCTGAACATCGAATTCCTGATCAAAGTAGGGTTATTGCTGTTATGTTCTGACTTCATTGTTATAATGAGGCTCCTGTTATCTTTTAACTTTAAAAAAACAGTTTAGGTAGGCTTTATTAGGTTTATCAGAATGTTTGATATTCAGTATGCTAATTTAAAAGTCCTACATTAGTATTTCTAATATTGTTCAGAATCATACGCTATGTATAAATCTTTGGGTAGCTAAAAAATATTGAAGGTCATGGCATGATTTTTATTTTTCCAGATCCATGTATACATCTCCATTTTTAACTTTAAAGGTGCTGATTAAACCCTGTGAAACCTAGCAAACAAAAATTAGTCAAAAACATGATAATTAAATATACAGGTAATACCCCTATTATGATACTGGAACATATTTGTATTCAAAATAGTATTTACATACTAAAAAATATATGGCTTAACTTTTCTCCCATAAGATAATGCTGTCACATTTAATGGACATTACTTGCGCTAAACTAATTCAAGGCATGTTATCTTTAACTTTCTCTTTCTTTTTTCTTTTCTTCTACCTTCTTCCTTTATGCCTCTTCTCTTCTACCCTCCCCTCCCCTCCTTATCTTTCTTTCTGCTTTCAATATTCTTTTTTTCAAAAAAGCCTGTAAACTGGCTTAAGAATTCAAGCAAACATTAAACTAAGCAAATAAATAAAGCCAATTTATAGACGGTTTAATCTTCTGAAACTCAGTTTCCTCTACTTTCACTTTAACAATTCTATCATATTTTTTCTTTTCCATTACTCCCTTAGTAACCAGGTTAAGCTGAATTGGCTCACGAATGCATTTTCTACTTTGAGATTTAATAAGAATGTCACTTTTTGGTTGAGACAGGTTTAAGCCAATGACAAAAAAAAACCTAATTGCCAGGTAGGAAACCAATGGTATTTCTTAGATAGCAGTTGTGTGGATGAGCATACACAGAAACACATCCTGGACTGCTTTATTTCTCCAGATCGCCGTCATGATGCCTGGAGAGCTTTTGTATCCATTCTCCTCCGTGACCTGTTGAATTATCTGTCCCCACCTCTCAAGCCAAAAGCAGACACAACACAAGAGGCCTTTCTCAGTTTGTATACATAGAATCACATAAAACAAAAACACGCTGACATAAGACACAATTGTGCATTTTGCTTAACATATGTTCATCATGCCAGCATAAGACTAAAAACGCGGCTCTCTGTTTTGACATCAAAATCATTTTTCCTGGCAAAATGGAAATAATATGTCCAAATCTCTTCTGTTTGGGTAGAGAGGTTGACTTCTAACAAATGTAACTTTCCTGGGGGCTTTCATATATTTCAGAGAAGCCGTGGCTTTGAATCCCATGTGTATAAACACAGGGAAAAAAGAAAGAAGATTTAGGTATTTCTTTTTGGATTGTACATTAAACTATGATGGCTTCTTCTGAAAAAAAACAGCAACTTTGCCATGCCACATGACAGAATAAATGGGTGTAATTTTCTTGGCAAAATCATTGAAAATGTGTGTGTATGGGGTCTCACATTCTTGACTCTTTCAGAACTTTGAAAGCAGTCATTTGTGGCTATTTTGCACAGTGAGCATATTCATTTTTTTTTCTCCATTGGCCATCAGTGAAGGAGCATGAAGAATAAGATGGAGGCAGAATTGGCAAAGACAGCAGACTATAGATGTAGGTGTGGCACCAAACAGCAATCAAGCTTGGAATAAATCATGAGGAAGCCAAGAGCAGGCCCATGACAGAGCATATATAGCAAATTTTTATAATGCATTTGCCTCAGAATAATTATCAAGTTGAACAACATTCTTCTAAAAGAAGCCTTCTCCCATGCAAGGATTTATGAACTTTGCCAACAAGACTCAAAGAAGGGAACAGGCTTCTTGATGGTGTTCCCAATCTCAAACACCTCTATAAAAGCCAACAGTGCAAGTGATAAAAGCCAGTGATGGTTTGGACTACATCTAAATGAGGAAAAGACAATGGAAATGAAGCTTTGGAGGCAGTGACAAACAATGGGTACTGAGAGGATGATGGAGAGCGGCTCTGCTAGTAAAAATTGCCCAGATGAGGTTGTGGAGTCTGAGATCCACAAAGATGCTTTGCGCATCCACGTAAATAATAAGATTGGAAAGTAACAAATGAAAGCACACAAGGCAAGCTGAACAAAAAGCACTCAGTTCCACAGGGGCTATATACAGATGGACATGAAAGCTGAGTGGTATGGGAAACTATACCATCAAGGCTGAAGATAAGAAAGGCAGCAAGGAAGATGCAATGATTTGATCACTTCTTGGCGAGAGAATCTTGGTAATTACCAGCTTGGCAGAAAGGACACATTGCAAGACAGATTGCTCTTGGTTGTTGAAGAATGTTGAAGCAGGATCATTTTGGAAATGCAAAGAGGTGACTGTGCTTTGGGAAGAGGCACAAAATAGCCAATTTACTGGGATCTAGGTGGGACTGCATGAAACAGGCTTTCCAGATGGTGTCTCTATGCAAGCCAGATCAGTTCTTTTCCCAGCTATGTTTTATGCAACTCAAACAATATGGGAACAAAAACAGGTGGGTTCAAGAATGATTTGTTCACATGTTTTTACCAAATGGCCAAACTTCTAAATTTCCAAAAATGGCTTCAGGAAGAACTGAGCTTTGTGACTAGTCTGATTTTCATAAGGTATTCACCACGCTGATAATATTACGTGCCTGGTAATTACTCACTTGAAATGGTAGCATCATCATGTCTGACTGGGAAAAGAACTAAGGTGTCAGAGCCACATTTCTGGACTTGCAAATAATTTGCAACAAATGGCACCCTGTGTTGAGAGAAAGGGGTTGAGGGAGGAGAAGAAGCCAAGGTGAAGAACCTCAACACATATTTGGAAATCTTGCCAAGAAATTGTGATTCTTCTAAATATTCATTGAAGTTATTTCTATGCATTTGCTAAAAATGGACTAGATAATTATATTTTCATGAGAAAGGAAACACTGGAGTGATTGAGCAAAGAATATATAATTGTTAGTGTTCGACAATTATGTTAGTTTTTGGCAACAGCACATCAACCTGTATTCAATTCAAACATCTTCTGGCTTTCAAGGGTTACTGATAACCTAGTATGCATTGGAACCTGATGAATGAATTCCTATTGTTTTCATCATCTCTAACATGTGAACACAATCCACACATAGAGAGGCTGGCTCCTGAACAGAGAATGAAAATTACTAGGACTAACAGAAGGAAGTAGACTCACAATGAGTAAATATACAAAAGCCCCAAATAATTATAATAGTCACAGCTTGGCAATGAGTTTCCAGACTACAAAATTAGTTTTCTTGTGAAGAATGGAGATTTTACAAGGCTAGAATAAACACAGGGTAATTGGAAAATCAAATTGCTCTTTGTGAGTTATTGTAAGGTCTGGAATAATGGTGATAACATTTATTTTAAAAAATCCCTCCCTATAAATCACTGTAGTTTGGTGTTTTTAGCAGTACTGTTGCCAAGAATGTTTGCCTTGGAAGTGCAACGGTGGGAATTTTACATTGTGAAGCCCAAGTCCAGCTTACCCCTGACACAATGAGCTCTCCTCCCAGATTCTGCACTTCTGCCTTCACCTTGCTGCAGATATTAAGCTGATGGCAATACAAGGCAATTCGTTGAAGGTAGGCTAATAAATCCTGCTTACATGCTGAATCAGGACACTATAAAACATTAAAAGAGTGATCTTGATTAGTAAGTACTCTTCAGTTTCTAACATTTGTTATAGAAAAGCTGCAGGAAGAAAAGTTTTCAGTGTCATATACCTTAATTACATTCATTTAACTTAACTTTTTCACAGTGCATTTTAGAAAGGCCACAGACTGTAGTTTAGAATGGTTGGCTCTACTTTAATAAAATTTTATCAGAAGAAAATTGAAGATATTCCAGAAAGTCTTATCGGGACTTCTTTACATGTTTATGAGTATTTTTACCTCCTGTCTTCTAAACTCTAAAGAAACCTAAATATTTTACAGTTTTCTTCAACTTTCACTATGTGAAATGTTATTTTAATGCAGAGGACCAAAGGATGCTAAAAGTAAATCATTTTGTGTGGCACTCTCTGCCAAGCATAAGGGACAGTTTCAATCCAGTTAGTTGGGGGAAGAAAATCAATTTGTTTCCTTTGTTCTCTAATAAATGTATCATTCACTTATAAAAAATCTATTACATTTTTTGGAATTTAATATTTATCAAAATGTAAGCAACATAATAACCTGCCTTTAAATGAGAGACTGAAATGGTTCATGACTACTGTAAGAAAAACAGATTTGACAGAATGTATCTGAAGCCAGCTGAAAGAAGTTCATAAGAGTAGCAACAGAGTCCTTTGATGGACGCACCGGAGTCAACTCTGGCTAAGGAGTTTGGATTTTCATTATGACCGAAGTAGGTGGGTGTCCATCAAGCACACACAGAGCTTGGCTGAACACTTCTAGAGACATTGACATGACTCCTGAAAACATTTCTGAGGCTTCATTGCCAATGGCTACCGAGGAATTGAGATGCCTATATATTTCTTTTGCTATCAAAGGTTCAGCTTGAGCTACTTCCAGGCCATTTAATTGTTCTGTATCAATTTGGTACTTGTAAAGGACATAAAATCACCAGATCCTTAATACTATAAGAAATAAGTACCTACAGCCAGAACTGAAGTATCTTATTTAGAATGAGAGGATGGAAGAAAGACTCTGAGCTAAGTTTCCCTCAAGCTCAAGAAAGGAAATTCTTTTATCAATACTGTAAAGCCAGTGATTACATATAACCATCTATTGAATAAATGATAAAGGGATATTTTTTATATTTAACACTTACCATTGTGGTATTTTTTCACTAACTGCATTTATCAAGAAAGAATTCCACAGAGACTGTTTTTAGCTTCTTACAAGTACTTCATACTGTAATATTTATCCTACTCTAGGGACCCATACACGGAAAGGGATTAACTTTAAAATGATATCTCCCCAGAGGGCTGACAAGGCTTTTGATACAAATACCTTGCAGCAAATTAAACTGAAAGTTCTATCCCAATGGAACAGTAATTAAAAATGCAACAGTCCATAAAAAGTTTATATGGCACGCATATCTCAAATCTTTATAAAATATTTTCCGGCAAAATAAATGTAACCAATCCAGTCCTTGATAATACTCATTCTATTCTATTATTTAAACAAAAGCAGTTAAAATACACATTTAAAAAGGCATGATGAATCAAGGAAAATAACTCCTAAATCATGGAAATAGGTGCAGAATTTGATAACTTTTTTTCTGAAGATTTCTTTATCAAAAATTGCAAGTTATTTCACAGCTAATGACAATACTAATGCCACAAAGAGGATTAGGTTTAAACTTAATCTGTTTATTTTGAGTCACTGTGAAATAGTAGCATTTAAATACTCTGTCACTGAATCTCAAAATAAATGTAGTATCCTGGGGTGTGTGTGTGTGTGTGTGTGTGTGTGTTTGATGTGTTTTTCACATATCAACTGTTTTGAGTTATGCTTTAGGTTGCATAGTTGAAAATAAAAGCCCAAAAAGGTAAAATCAAAAACAAAAGTCACAACCAAAACTATTGAACTTGAAGGGCCTAAAGATGCCGAGAAATACTTTTGACCATTGAGATTTAAAGTATAATGAAACAGCCATTCAAACTCCGCTCATTTTCACTCCCAAGAAGTCCTTCCTAACAAATTGGTGGATGGCCAATTTCTGGTCACTCTACACATCCCAACTCTTCTCAACATCTGCAGAAAAAGAATGTGGCCTTTTCTAGTTGGTAATTTTTTTGTATGCATATTTTCAAGTAAATTCATTGTCTCTTCCCTCCTCTACATGAACTTTCTGGAATACTTATGGAAGTCTGTCAAAAAAAAACCCTCAGTTTATGCTGTGAAGCCTCATGGTTGATATTGCCCTGAAATTAGGCAATAGCAATGGGTTAACACTCAACACCTACAAATTGTGAGCAGTTCTCAAATTCTCATAGTACTTGAGTTATCTCAACCAATAAGCATTTCTCCAAAAGTCAAAAGTTAAAAAATTTTCTTGGATTAGCCATCTTAAATGTAAAATAAAATTAAAATGAGAATTCGTTGACTCTTGACTCTTAAGTGCAATCCTGATAGTAAAATCATGTGGGGTTTTGTTTGTTTTGTTTTTTCAGCCTTTAAAGGTGTGTGAATTTGGTATGGACTTGAATGAAGGATGTTAGAGCCTGGGATGCTGAGGCAGTAAGTATTTAGAGGAGCAACCCTTATATATAGGAATGAGGGAGGAAAACTACAATAAGCAACACAAAGACTCAAAAATCATCAGATCATCAGAGACTAGAGCCATATATGGAGAAGGATGCAATTCTCTTTCAGTATCTCCAGCTTGCATCAATGTACTGCAGTATACTAGGCAAATTCATGTTAATATTTCCATGTAGATAGTAGCATATATAATATTTTATTTCCAAAACTTATATTTTGTGATACAATCCATCCAAAGTGGTTCAAACTGTAAATCACTATTGCTTATAGGGATAATTGTTAGTTACCTGGAAAAGTCTACTACCTAAAAGCACTGTTCAAAGAAATGGACCATAATTGCAACAAAACATTTAGAACAGGATTTTAAAGTTCCAATTCAAGCCAAATAAAATGAAAAGTATGGAAATAAACATTCAAGGTGAGAACTCTTTTAATGTATATCCTAGTTTGGTTTGAAAGCATTAAGAGATACTCTGGGGACTGTGGTGGGGAGGGGGGAGGGGGGAGGGATAGCATTGGGAGATATACCTAATGCTAGATGACGAGTTAGTGGGTGCAGCGCACCAGCATGGCACATGAATACATAAGTAACTAACCTGCACAATGTGCACATGTACCCTAAAACTTAAAGTATAATTAAAAAAAAAAAAAAAAAAAAGAGATACTCTGAGAATTTCATTTATCTCTGATGCCTCTGAGTCTGGGTTAGAATAAAGCTGAAATCTGAAGGTTCTTGATCATGTGGAATAATCCCATTTATGGTGGAGCATAAGTTATTATGAAGAATATCATTAGAGTGAGAGCCATATTAAATAAGAAAAGGTGAAGTTCTAGTTTCTTATTTCTACATTTAAAAACATGATGTTCTCCCAGATTCCGCAACCTGTTTCTGCCCTTTGGTCTCCAAATGCCCCTGACTGTCCTACCCCCAGTTTCCATTCTAGTCCTGGTAGAGTCCGCGACAACTTTTTAAAGAAACCATCAAATCATGACCCATCACATCCCTAAAGCTCTGCTAATTCAGTTCCCTGACCACAAGGCAGGTTGCTCTTTTCTCTCCTTTATTCATTCTGTCAGGCAGTTAAAATGTGCAACCTAAATTTCCTGGGGGCAACAGAAAAAAAAAGTAAAGCAATAATAAATATATATTTTTTAAATGTGATAAGCACCATGAAGTAAACAAAAGAGGGCATTAGGTAGGAATCTCTGAAAATATATTTAAACCAAGAGCCTAACAATGAAAATTTAAAAACCTGCTTTTCCCCCCTTCATTATGCAGTATAGTTGCCTTTCTGAATGGGGAAGGCTGGGACAATCCGTGACTCTTCAGGGGCTGATGTCTCCTAAGTAGTATGTTCTTCTTTCTCAAGGAATTTTGGTCAGAAGCCTTAGCATTCTCTCCTGAGCTAAATCTACGTTTGCCACCAGCACAGTGTCAGGAGAGGCAGATACCAGTGTGTAAAATATCAGTGATCCTCCCCTCTGATTCATTCTTCAGAGGCATTTTATAGGGTGCGTAAAACTAGTTACAAAACCCAAGTGCTAATTAATGACTCCACTCAGCATGTGCCCACCCTTCCCTCTTCTATTACCTGATCAGCCACAGCACGAGCTAATTTGTCCATTCTAGAACCTGCTTCGGCAATTTTCTTGGCAGCATTAATGACATCAGATGTATTTTTCAATGGGCCTTTGCCTCTGAAACAACATATACAACATAATTAGAAATCCACTTAATGACGGGAAAGAGACCAACCTACCATATCCTTTGTCCAGGAGTCTAGTGTTGTATTTTATTTGGCACTGGCCACATTAGTTGAATTTTGAATATTTTCCTGCTTAACTCCAGTTTCTATATTAGTAGTCGTTTTTGGAAATATTTTCCCATATTTTTATGTGCATGTTCACATTTTATCTTTTACATTAAGTTCTATATTTCTCAACAATGGCCAGTTATAAAAGATCATCACAAGAGAAATGAAAATTTTATAGTTGCTTACCGTGTACCAAAAGCTGTTGTACAGACTACCTCATTCTGACTTTATAACAACTCTACAAAGTAGGTATCATCACTCCCATTTAGAAAATAAAATGAGCCCAAAATGATCTAGTAACTTATCCAAGCTTATACAGGTCATAAGTAAAAAATTCAAAATTTTAAGCAGACTCTAGCCAAAATAAATGCATATGCATTATCTTCCTACTCATGTCCAGCATATTTATATTCTATTATTTAAATTTTAAGTCCAGTTTGGCACTTTGAGAAGCAATTATCTCTTGCACATAACTGGCAACTGTTTGGCCAGAATTTCAGAGTTTTGTTGGCCTGTGTGCTTCTGATACTGATTTATGAAAGAACGTACAAAGCACTGAGTGACAGTAAATGTTTTTGTGCTTCCAAACCATCATCCTAATATTTTCATATAAGGTTTGCAATTAGGTGAAGTGTTTAATATTATATGTCTTTTAAATATTTATTATAAGGGAAATGGAAATTATGCTGCATCATAAATCTTTAAACAAAATATAGCATGTAATAACTTTTCTTTCCCTTATTGTGAGAGGTAAAGAATAAATTATGTTTATCATTTTTAGCATCGTTAATTAACCTGGTCTCTTTATGTGCATAAAAATCAATGTGTTTTTTAAGGCTGGAAGATTACATTCCTGTAGTTAGAAATGTGGTGAGCTGTACAGAAAAACTATTCAGAAGGGATTTATTCAGACCGTGTAGGGTTATACAGAGAGGGCAATGATTGCTATTGTTACATAATAACATTTTATAAAATAGAAGACAAAATGTCTTTCAGTAAACTAATGTAAATGAATGGTATTTTGTTCCATTTCTCTACTAATTCACCTTCTTGGATTTTTCTACATTAGTCAGTATAAGTTAAATATACTGGGTTTCTATTGATGTTTAAATACAGAGACAGACACACAACTTAAGGTATTTCATTTTGTTGTAGTGACGTTAACTCTTCCACAAAGTACTTTGATTTTGCAGTTGCTACTTAGATTTTAAAATGTAGACAGTAATTTCACTTGTGAATTTTATGTAATATGGATGAGTTAAAGATTCTGTGACAATCTGTTTGCTATTCCCTAACATATTTTTATTAGCGCAAAATAAATGGTTTTTATTTTTTAAGGAACACTTGGATACAGAATCTGTCAATGTTTAATAATATTCTCATTATTGCATATTTCTTTGTAACTTCTAGACCTTAGAAAATCTATTTTCTGATGTTTACTCTGACATAATATTTGTTTTAACTTCATCTTAACCCATTCAATAAGACTGCATTCTGTTTGATTCTGCATTGCTAACAATTGTGTATTTCAACAATTTCAAAGGATCTTGGAAAATGCTTCCTCGTGAACGTTCCATAATAACTTCCACCAGCTGATTGATTCTGACAAAATGTTCCAAGTTAATGAAGAATGTCTATATAGATCCTGAATCTGCTTGATGCTCAGGCCCCCATATTGTAGACAAAGAATGAAAAGCAGCATGTCTTTTTGATTACACCGGAGACTACAGTTCATAGACTTACTAGTATGTTAGGAAAAAAAAAGTTTGAGACTTTAGAATTCATGTTGTAGACTCAGTTCAAATTACTGGAGTGGCAACATGGGTATGAGGGTATATTTCATAAAATTAGAGAGCAAAATAGAAGTTCTGAGGTCAAATATTTTCTCATTTTCCAGTTGGGGAAGCTGAAATCTAGGGAGGAAGACAAAGTAACATGCCCAAATGACACTGCTACGCACAGAGAGAAACAGGATGGAAGTCTGTGTGTCCTGAATCACAATTTAGTACACTTTTTTTCTAAATATGATTCATTCTTAACAGCTAAGGTAACGTGCTCAGAGAAAAACAAGTAGCCTTAACTACATACATTAATACACACGAAGTTACAAAAAACACTAAATAGATGGCTCAAGAATTCAGAAAGAAGAGGTTGGAAAAAAACTAATAAAATTACAAACAGAGATTAATGTGTCAGAAAACAAAACACTAGAAATTATGAATAAATCCTAAAACTAGCTCTAAACCAAAAAGATATAGAAAATATATTTAGAATGCTATCAAGAAAAAATAGGAGAAAAATATCCAAAAGTAAAAAAGATAAGACAGCAATAACCTTAGAAAACAAAAAAATGTATCACAAAGCTGCTTTCTCAAATATATGTAAGTAAATGTGAAAACAGATGAAATAAGTTTCTAGGAGAAAAATGTAATAAATTATCAAAACAGACCAGAAAGGAGATTCTGAAAAATCAAAACAGTCTGATTTCCATGGAAGAAACAAAGTTGTCAGATAGAACTCATCAAAAAAAAAAAAAAAAAAGAAAAAAGAAAAAAGTCAGTAAATCCAGGTGGTTTCTTACAGGAGTTAACTAAACCTTTAAAGAGAAGATAATCTCAATGCTATTTAAACTCTTCCAGAATATCAGAAGGAAAGTAATTTCATTCAGTTACATAATATTGATATTCCCAGAAGCAACTAAAACAAAACTATTTAAAGATGCTCACTTAGGTGGTACACACACACACAAAAAAGAAGAAAAAACCCAAAGAAATGACAGAATTGACATGAGTGCTGGAGTAGGCTTATACAACGAGAATTATTTGTTAGGTTTTTAGGAACTGGGCAAGCCAGTTGAAATGTTGGGAGCTTGAAATCTGCCATAATGGGAATATTTACTTCCTGGACATCAGCAAATGCTACAAAGTTCAGGGCTTTTTCCCCTGTAGACCGTCATCAGATCTTGAAAAAGCTCAAGGTAATAGTTACAACTAGTCGAGAATAAAGGTATTGGGACTTAGAAAAGGTTTATGAAGGTTTCTTGAGCTGGGTGATAGTTGTACAAGTTACTTTAATTAAAGTCGTATACTGACAGGTGCCTCACACCCGTAATCCCAGCACTTTGGGAGGCAGAGGCTGGTAGATCACTTACAGGGGCTCAAGACCATCCTATAGTCCCAGCTACTCGGAGGCTGATGTGAGAGGTTTGCTTGAGCCCAGAAGGAGGCAGAAAGTGGCATATTTATTTTTCTGTAGATATGTTCAGTCATTTAGAGGTTAAAATGTACTCACTTTTTCTTGTCAAGCTGATGGTTATTAAAAAATTAATTTTCATTTCTGTTATGACAGAGGAGACTGAGTCTCTTCATCATTTATTGATCATTATTAATGATTTATATATTTTCTCTGAGTTGTCTTTTCAAATCTTTTGCATATGTTTCTATTGACTCTTTTTCTAAATTGCTTATCTAAGCTCTTCAGATATTTTGGATTCCGATCTTTTGTTATACTGCAAATTACTTCTAGTCTTGGTCTATATGTTAGGTTTCTTTTTTTACAGTTTTTAAAATATATATTTTAATTTTATTGTAGTCAAATGTATTCATCATTTACACTACAGTTTGTGCTTTTCATACATTCTTTAAGAAGCTCTTCCTTATCCCAAGGTAATTGAAAATATCCTTCCATTTTATTCTAAAATTTTAAAGTTTCCTTTTTATATTTAGATATTAAATCCACCTACAGTTTATGCCTTTCATGTAGGGTGAGATAGGAATCACACTCTTTATTTTTCCAACCAGTAACCAATTGTCCGTGGACAATACATTGAAAAGTTAATCCTTTCCCAATTTTATTTTTAAATTTTATTCCCTTTTATCTTTAAATTCTGTATAAGTAAATGTATTACTATAAAATATAAACACAGAATGCAAAGATACCCAGAAAAATAACATGAGAAAAACTGTCAACTGCCAAATTCAATTGTCTAAATATTCATAAAAATTTGAACTACTTGGGGTGGGGGGAGGGGGGAGGGATAGCATTAGGAGATATACCTAATGCTAAATGACGAGTTAATGGGTGCAGCACACCAGCACGGCACATGTATACATATGTAAGTAATCGGCACATTGTGCACATGTACCCTAAAACAAAGTATAATAATAATAAAAAATAAAAATTAAAAAAAAAATTTGAACTACTAAAATGCAGTTAAAGTCATGTGTAAAATAAAGAAAATTATTTGAATCATCTGGGAAATCCTGAATATCTCATATGTGGTTCTGAGCATGATGCAACACCCTTCTAAGAAAGTTTCAAGGCCCAGGTTTCTTTAAATGAGCACAAAGTTAGTGACATGACCCAGTTTCCCCACATCATGAACAGAAGAGAAGGGAAATAGAAAAAAAAATAGTTGTGCCATTTCTGGAGGTAGGGGACCAAAGTTACTCATTTCCTTTTGCTTACATAACAGATTGTGTGGCTGCCCTTACTGGTAGCTGAAGAATAACTGTGGAATAATAACCATATCTTTAAAAGAGAAGACCTTGAATTTGGCTTATGTAGCAAGGGTAGCATGTTCTTTTAGTGCTATCATCGCATAGGTTTCAAGTGGATTCTAAAGCTCCTTCAGACATCCGAGTGTCTATAGCAATTTTAACAATTTCTGTAACGATGTTCATTCTATAATTCTGCACTATCCAATATGGAGTCACTAGCCACATGTAATTATAGAACACTTAAAATATGGCTAGTGTGGCTGAGGAACTAAGTTTAATTTTATTTAAGTTTGTCTTCTATTTTTAACTTTTTATTTTGAAATATTACCGATTCTGTGGAAATTCAGAGATATGTATAGAAATGTCCTATTCACTCTTCTCCCAGCCTTTCTCATGTTAATATCTTATATGACTGCAGTACAATAGCAAAACCAGGAAATTGATACCGGTAAAATCCATAGGGAATATTCATCTTTCACTATTTTTTATGCACTTGTGTAAGTATAGCTTCATGTAACTACTACAATTGAGACACAGACCTGTACTATTACCAGAAGTTTCTCTCATACTGTTTATACCGTTTAACCCACCCCTAACATACTCCTAATCATGAATCTCTTCTCCACCTCTACAAGTTTGTTATGTCAGGAATGCCATCTAAATGGAATCATACAGTATGAAATATTTGAGATAACTGTTTTTCACTCAGCATAATTATCTAAAGGTTTATCCAAATCATTGCATGCATTTTTATTGCTGAGTAGTAGTCTGTGGCATAGATGTAACATAGTTTGCTTAACCATTTAACCATTTGCCCAATGAAGGACATTTGAGTAGTTTCCAGTGTGGGACTATTACAAATAAACCTGACGTAAATGTTTATGTATAGGGTTTGGGGTGAATACAAGTTTTTACGTCTCTGGATAAATGTCTGAGAGCAAAATATCTGGGTCATGTAGTAAATCCCTTTTTTAGTTTTTTGAGTTTTTTTTTTTTTTACTTTAAGTTCTACGCTATGTGTGCAGAATGTACAGGTTATGTGTGCAGAATGTACAGAATGTACAGGTTACATAGGTTTATATGTGGCATGGTAGTTTGCAGCACCTATCAACCTGTCATCTAGGTTTTAAGCCCCGCATGTGTTAGGTATTTGTCCTAATGCTCTTCCTTCCCTTGCTCCCCAACCCTTGACAGGCCCCAGTGTGTGTTGTTCCCCTCCCTGTGTCCATGTGTTTTCATTGTTCAATGCCTACTTATGAGTGAGAACATGTGGTGTTTTTTTGTTCCTTTGTTAGTTTGCTGAGAATGATGGCTTCCAGCTTCATCCATGTCCCTGCAATTAATATGATCTCATTCTTCTTTATGGCTGGATACTATTCCATGGTGTATATGTGCCAGATTTTCTTTATCCAGTCTATCATTGATGGGCATTTGAGTTGGTTCCAAGTCGATGCTATTGTAAATAGTGCTGCAATAAACATACATATGCATGTGTCTTTGTAGTAGGATGATTTATAATCCTTTGGGTATATGTCCAGTAATGGTATTATTTCTGGGTCTAGATCTTTGAGTAATCGCCACACTGTCTTCCACAATGGTTCAACTAATTTACACTCCCACCAACAGTGTAAAAACATTCCTATTTCACCACAGCCTTGCCAGCATCTATTGTTTCCTGACTTTTTAATGATCGCCATTCTGACTGGCATGAGATGGTATCTCATTGTGGTTTTGAATTGCATTTCTCTAATGATCAGTGATGATGAGCTTTTTTTATGTTTGTTGGCCACATAAATGTCTTCTTTTGACAAGTGTCTGTTCATATCCTTTGCCCACTTTTTGAAGGTGGTGTTTTTTTTCTTGTAAATGTGTTTAAGTTTCTTGTAGATTCTGGATATTAGACCCTTGTCAGATGGGTAATTTATAAAAAATTTATCCCATTCTGTAGGTTGCCTGTTCACTCTGATGCTAGTTTCTTTTGCTGTGGAGAAGCTCTTTAGATTAATTCGATCCCATTTGTCAATTTTGGTTTTTGTTACAATTGCTTTTGGTGTTTTAGTCATGAAGTCTTTGCCCACGCCTATGTCCTGAATAGTTGTGCCTAGGTTTTCTTCTAGGGTTTTTGTTTGTTTGTTTGGTTGGTTTTGGGTTTTACATTTAAGTCTGTAGTCCATGTTGAGTTAATTTTTGTATAAGGTGTAAGGAAGGGATCCAGTTTCAGTTTTCTGCATATGGCTAGCCAGTTTTCCCAGCACCCATTTATTAAATAGGGAATCCTTTCCACATTGCTTGTTTTTGTCTGGTTTGTCAAAGATCAGATGGTTGTCGAGGCCGATATCCCTGATGAACATTGATGCAAAAATCCTCAATTAAATGCTGGCAAACCGAATCCAACAGCACATCAAAAAGCTTATCTACCATGATCAAGTTGAGTTCATCCCTGGGATGCAAGGTTGGTTCAACACAAGCAAATCAATAAATGTAATTAATCACATAAACAGAACCAGTGACAAAAACCATGATTATCTTAATAGAAGCAGAAAAGGCCTTCGATAACATTCAACATCACTTCATGTTGAAAACTCTTAACAAACTAGGCACTGATGGAACATACCTCAAAATAGTGAGAGCTATTTATGAAAAACCCATACCCAATATCAAACTGAATGGGCAAAAGCTGGAAGTATTCCCTTTGAAAATGGACACAAGACAAGGATGCCCTTTCTCATCACTCCTATTCAACATAGTATTGGAAGTTCTGGCCAGGGCAATCAGGCAACAAAAATAAATAAAGTGTATTCAAATAGAAAGAAAAGAAGTCAAATTGTCTCTGTTTACAGATGACATGATTGTGTACTTAGAAAAACCCCTTGTTGGCCTGGTGCGGTGGCTCAGGCCTGTAATCCCAGCACTTTGAGAGGCCAAGGTGGGCAGATCACGAGGTCAGGAGATCAAGACCATTCTGGTGAACACGGTGAAGCCCCGTCTCTACTAAAAATACAAAAATAAATTAGCCGGGCATGGTGGCGGGCACCTGTAGTCCCAGCTACTTGGGAGGCTGAGGCAGGAGAATGGCATGAACCCGGGAGGTGGAGCTTGCAGTGAGCCGAGATCACGCCACTGCACTCCAGCCTGGGCAAGAGAGCAAGACTTCGTCTCAAAAAAAAAAAACAAAAAAAAAACAACCTTGTCTCAGCCCAAAAAAAACTCCTTAAGTCAATAAGCAACTTCAGTAAAGTCTCAGGATACAAAATCAATGTGCAAAAATCACAGGCATTCCTATACATCAACAGTAGACAAGCAGAGAGCCAAATCATGAGTGAACTTCCATTCACAATTACTACAAAGATAATAAAATAACTAGGGATACAACTTATAAGTAATGTGAAGAACCTCTTCTAGGAGAACTACAAACCACTGCTCAAGGAAATAAGAGAGGACACAAACAAATGGAAAAACATGCCATGCTCATGGATAGGAAGAATCAATATTGTGACAATGGCCACACTGCCCAAAGTAATTTATAGATTCAATGCTATTCCCATCAAGCTTCCATTGACTTTCTTCACAGAATTAGAAAAAACTACTTTAAATTTCATATGGAACAAAAAAAGCCTGTATAGCCAAGAAGATCCTAAGCAAAAAGGACAAAGCTGGAGGCATCATGCTACCTGACTTCAAACTAAACTACAAAGCTACAGTAACCAAAACGGCATGGTACTGGTACCAAAACACACATATACACCAATAGAACATAACAGAGACCTCAGAAATAACACCACACATGTTTTTAGCTTTAAAAAAAACTGTCAAACAATGTTTCAGTTTTATTTCATCTTAATGAAAATTTTAAAACCCACCGCTTACTTTATTCATACTCAATGGTGAATAATAAAAGCTTTACCTCTAAGACCAGGATCAAAGCAAGGATGCCTGCTCTTGCCACTCCTATTCAACATAGTACCGGAAATCCCAGCCAGTGCAATCAGGCAAGTTAAAGAACTAAAAGGCATTCAAATTGGAAAGGAAGAAGCAAAATTATCTCTGTTAACAGGTGACATGATCTTACATGTAGAAAATGCTTAAGATTCTTAAAAAAAAGTCCTGGTAAAACTAATAATTGAATTCAGGCAAGTTGCAGGATACAAAATGTTTCTAGACACTAGTAATAAAAAAATCCTAAAAGAAAATGAAGCAAATAACTCCATTTAGAACAGTATCAAAAAAATTAAATGTTTAGGAATAAGCTTAACCAAGGAGTCAGAAGACTTGCATGCTGAAAACTACAGAATATTGTTGAAATTACAAAAATAAATGGAAAGTCATTCAATAAATGTGGATTGGAAGACTTAAGATGTCAATACTACTGAAAGAGATCTACAGATTCACTGTAATCCCTATCAAAACCCAAAGGCATTTTGGCCAAAATTTAAAAATCCATCCTAAAATTCACATGGACTCTCAAGGCAACACAAATAGCCAAAGCAATCTTGAAAAGAACAAAAATTGGAGGCCTCACAATTTCTGATTTTAAAACTTACAATAATCAAAATAGTGTCATACTGGCATACAGACAGACATAGAGACCAATGGAATAGAATGGAGTTCAGAAATAGACCCTTATATATATAAGGTCAAATGATTTTCCACAAAGGTACTAAGATTTTTGCTAAGATTTGGGTCTTGGAAAAGGGCAGTGTTTTCAATAAATGGTGCTGGTAAAACTGGATTATCTACATGCAAAAGCAGCAGCAGTCCTCATGTTATACCTCATTTAAAAATTAACTAAAAATGGATGAAAGACCTAAACATAAGAACTAAAGTATAAAACTCAAAGAAGAAAACACAGGAGAAAACTTCATGACATTGGATTTGGTAATAATTTCTTGGATATGACACCAAAAGTATAAGCAACAAAAGAAAAAAAATAGATGTTGAACTTCAAGATTAAAAACTTGTGTGTGTCAAAGAACACTATCAACAAATAGTGAAAAAGAAACCAATAAAATGAGAGAAAATAGTAATTCTTTATCAGGAATTTGTAATTCCTGATAAGAAATTAATATCCGGAATATACCAAGGACTCCTACAACTCAACAACAAAAAAGCAAACAAACAACCCAACTAAAAAATGGGCAAAAGACTTGGATAGACATTGTTCCAAAGGAGATATACAATGCCAATAAGCATAGGAAAGATGTTCAACATAATTAATCATTAGGGAAATACAAATTAAAACCACCATGAGACACCACTTCACATCCATTAGGATGGCTACTATCAAGAAAAAAACAGAAAACAAGTTTTGGCAAGGATGTGGAGAAATTTGACCATTGTGGAAAAATTTGAACACTTGTGTATTGCTGGTGGGAATGTAAAATGGTGCAGCCACTGTGAAAAATAATATTGTGATTCCTCAAACATTTAAAAGAATTACTATATGATCCTGCAATTCCACTTCTGGGTATACACTTAAAAGAAATGAAAGCAGGAACTTATATACTTATACACTCATGTACAGTGCAGCATTATTCATAATAGCCAAAAGGTAGAAGCAACCCAAGTGCCTATTAAGAGATGAGTGGACAAAGAAAATGTGGGTGGTATATGCATTCAATGGAACATTATTAAACCTTTAAAAGGAAAAGCATTTGAGTATATGCTACAATATATGCATGAACTTTGAAGACATTATGCTATATGAAATAAGCCAGTCACAAAAGGACAAATATTGTGTGACTCAACTTATATGAGATACCTATATTAGTCAAATTCATAGAAATGGAAGGCAGATGGGGAGTTTACATTCAGTAAGTACAGAGTATCTGTTGAGGAAGATGAACACGTTCTGGAGATAGAGGGTGGTAATGGTTGCACAACAGTGTAAATGTACTGAATGCCATAGAAATGCACACTTACAAAGGATTGAGATGGTAAACTTCATGATGTATACCATAATAGAAAAACAATTTAAGTAGTCATATATGGCTAGTGGCTACTGTATTGGACAGCACAAGTCAAAATGAGCTACAGTCATTTAGATAATGTGAGGTGGGGACTGAAACAAGAAACAAATAGCCAACAGCAAAACAAACAAACAAACAAACAAAACGAAAGAAAAAAAAATCACATCCATGAAAGCGTCAGAAGTTTGAGTCCTCCTATCCGTGGAAGACAATATCGACAAGAAGACTGGCCACATTGGTTGTATCTCCCCATTTTAAAATTGCGACCCACAGCCCTTGTGTTTTCCTACCTTAGACCAGATTTTCTATTTTGTGGGTTTTAAAAGATGCTATGGGTAATCTCATGTTCTTAATGCAGGAGCAATCATATTGTCCCATCTGGAGTATGTTTTTAGTTTCCTTGGAAAGAGCATCAAGTCATATAATTATCTCTACTTATATAGATTCTTGAAACATTCTCTCTTTAGGACATAGGTAATTCTGATGCAAAGGTCAGTATCTGGAGTCTTTCCCGTGAAGTGGTCACTCCAAAAAAGAAAGTCAAGGAAAAGTATTACCGCATTACTGCTGTCACATCACCATTTATGAACTAATTCACATTTATTTTGTGAGAAGGTAATAAGTACTAATGTGAAAAATCTATGCCTCAGTATATTCTGAGTTAATATAGTTAGTATTCAAAATTCAAATTCTGAGTTAATCCAACGTATTTTTTATGCCTTCTCAATACCTCTAACATGTTAATACCAAATGTGACTCTCCAATAATGAGATATAGCACATAAAAAGGGTATTTGCAAATGTATCGAACCATAAAAGTCACTTTTCAGAGGCTTCTGAATATGTTTGGGAAATTTTACTAATCAGCTGCATTTCACTAATCAGCTGAAGCAGTATGAAGACAGCACAGTAGAACAGCTGAGTGAATCTGGGGAATTTCGAGAACTCAGGTGGAACTACAGAATCACAAGTTGAACTATTCCAGGTACTTTTTGGAATAGGTTGTAAGGTCAGATGTTAAACATGTACAAAATTAGGACAGAAGCCTAAAGGTCAAGAAAGGTAGGCCTTGGAGAGCAAACACAAGGATTTTTATTTTGTGAAAACAGGAACTAACGAAACTTTTGGTGCAAAGGAAGCAGGATGGTTGCCCTTCACTGAGCAGATGTGGCCTGGATGAGTAGAGAATTGGAACTGAAAGATCAGTAAAGCGCTCCCTAAGCTGAGGTACTGAGCATGTGAAGTAAGCCAGAAAATCAAGTTTGGGAAATATAGAATGATTATATGATTTTTGAGTCTAGTGCTCAGTATTTTACAGTCAGTTGTATTCTGAAAGTTTTTTTTTCTCAGTCTCTAAACTGTTGAAGATTAGAACTTAAGTTTGATTCTAAAAACAGCTTTGCTCTTTGCTGTACAATTAAACTTGAGCTGTTGCTATCTGCACACCTTTTATTATTGGGACACACGACTAGCAACATGCGATTTCTTTCTGAAAAATGACATGAAAAGAAAAGCATGCATTCACTCCATGCAGGATGGTGCTTCCGCCATTGTCCATGAGATGGAAGTCAAGAACTGAGTGGGAAAAAGACATGAGGCATAATCAGTTTTATCTTCCATGAAGAAGTTATTACACATAAAATGAGGCAGAACCCTTCCAATTTTAATAACAATGGAGTGAATATCATTGAGATTACTGAATCAAATTAATGAATTAGCTAGTGATAAGAATAAAACAACAAGATAATAAATGCCAGGGTATTGTGTACCCACATGCCCTTTACACATACACATTATGGAGAGTGGCCAAGTTTCAATTCCTAATCAGCTACATCCATTCTTTAAATAAGAGAAAATAGTACTTAAGAATGTTTAGAGTTATGGAGCTAAAATTATTCCTCCTTGAAGTGGAATATGCAAGTGGAAGGGCAATAATAACAATGTATAAGGTCAAATATAGTGAACTTAGGTGAGAGGCCACAAAGAAAGGCACTAGTCAGCTGTCTGTTTGCAAAAAAAAAAAAAAAAAAACAGGCTGTGCAGATGGAGGCAGCAATGAAGCCTCAACTTCCTGTGTTGCATTTCAAACGCACAGTCTACTCTGGTTCTCCAGTCATTAATTACTATACTCCTCCCTTTGCCCTAACAAAAAGAACACAAAACGACTCATCATGCAGTGGGAAAAATTGTAACTAGTAGCTCCCTAGACATTTCATTATTTAAATCAGCATAATGATACGAAATCCCTATGAAATTGAAGACACCTTCTTCTCACTTTTAAAACTATACTTTGACTAACAGACATGTGTCTTATTTAACACCATGTAACAAGACCCCTCAAATATATCTTTTATAACTGTGCCTTGACCACAGTTATATAATCTAGAGAATTATAAAATGTGCTCCTGATCAAAACTAGTAACATGACCAGATTCATTATTCACTTTACTGAGATTATTTGTTCAAGTGATGCTATTAATGGACTGGATAATAACCATCAGGTAAAGTACTAATAAAATGTTGAAAGCAAGCAAATTAAGTCATCACAGGCCTTGAGAAACAGTGACTGAGGCTGCCATAATCGTCTGATTTGTAGAAGTTTCAGGCTGAAATAATGGCTCAGACTTTTTTCCTGCTGTTACGCTTTGTGAAATAAATGTGTGAAGTCCACAAAGACTAACCAAATGTACAAATATGAACTTCTAATGAGTACAATGACATTTAAAAGTCTCAAAGGGCTCCTTCATAACAGTAAAATCATTCCACTGAAGTAAAAAAACAATTTTAAAATATTGGGAAAAAGGGCCAAGCTATGTCATTAGTACATATTGGCCAGAGGCAAAGGGGTGACGCAGAGATGTTCCATATTAAATTATAATTTATAATCAATTCTAGCCTTTTCTCATTAGAAGCATTCAACAACATTAAAAAAAGTTGTCACCCATCAGATGATGTCTTGACATTCCCATATATCTTACATTATTTCAATAACAAATGCCACGTTAAATCATTAAAACATCTTCGTGTATATGTGTGTTTTCCAGAAAAAAAAACTAGATTAAAACCATAGTTTATATTTGTATAACAGCATAATTTATACTTGCATTATCTCTTTGGATTTTAAAACTCTCTTCTGAAGTTGATAAGACAAGTGTTATTTCACCATTTCGCAAATAGAGAGTAAGAGACTTGCCCCCAAATCACCTGATATTCTGATTCAAAATTCAGGGAGGTTCCTACTGAGTTTTGCTCTCCCTTGGTTTGTCCTTTGTGTTGAAAGGGCAGAGATATCATCTTCTTTTAAAGAAGAGACCAAAATGCAATGATAGAAAAGAGCACTAACCCTTGCTGAAGAAAAGTCTCCTGACAAAATTCTGACTGGTCACTTGATTTGTCAAAGGTACTAGCTCAGAGCTAAAGGAAATAAATCTTATACAACTTTAATTTCTCTGTGAAAACAATGGAATCTTAGATTGTTGTATCTGATTCTTAATAGGTAAGAATAAAATGTGAGCTTAAATTAATGCTAGATCACAAGCTAATATTACAACATACTATATGTATACATGCGCACACACACACACACACACACACACACACACAGAGGTACATATTTTTCCAAAGGGATATTAACAAATCATTCACTTTATCTTCAGAATAATACTTAAGCATATTGCAAAATAGCACAGACCAAAGATGAGTCACCCATCCCCCGGGGTTTGATTTTATGACTGCCTTAGGGTAGATAATTATAACAACAATAATTACAACATTGAATCTGTTCTCCTTGACCAAAAAGATATACCTATCTGCTAGGAATTAAGTCCAGATCATTTTGACTTATACATGTAAATTTATAATACCACCACCTTGCGTTGGTATATTTTAATTTTTCAGCAGGCTTTCACATGCTAATACACACTGCTACACTTCTGGGTTTAATGAAAAAATCTTCAGCTCCCTGGCTCTGGGCCTCACCTTGTGAAGTCTGTCATTTCCATCATGATCATACACATCTGCTTGGCCAGTACAATGATATCATTGCCGCTGTCGTCCCATTTGGCCACTTCTGCATCCAGCTTGCTTTTCTCTTGATGGAATATCTCCACCTGCTCAGCTATTTTTGCCTTCTCCTCCTGCGGTAGTTGCGCCATGATGGCCTGCGTGGGTTACAGAAAAAGCGTGAGTGACGGTGACAAAGGAAGTACAGACCGTATGTTGACTCTGCCTTCTGCGGATGGCAGAGCCAGACCCTGCAAAGGCTTATGAGCTACCCTGCCATTCCGGAAAGCACGTCCTTCTCCATTCCAGGGAGGCCACGAGCACAGGCTGATAAGCTCCCCAAAGTCCCCGTCCCACTCCCATATATGAAAAATACAGAGATATCCAAAGCTACGTGCGCACTGGCAATAACAGAACTTCTCTGCCGCTTTGATGGCATATGTTTGTTCAAAAGAAGCTATTCTTGACAATTTTTATATTTGGTCTCAGGAAACTTTTACCAGATGAAAGAATGCACCTCTTTCAACACTGAAATCTGTTCAGAGAAGGGAAAAAAAGAAAAACGGCCTTCTGTCGCTGGAAAGGATAGGAATTTTAAACACTATCTGAGCATCCAAGTGGGGGAGGATGGGGCTACTTTCTATGAGTGTAAGTGAATGTGTCTACAGAGAGATGCCAAACAAAAATCCCCTGCCCAGGGCACTCCAGGGATGGTGTGCCTACCCTCAGCCCTCCCCCATCTCCTTTAGGGTGGTGGCATGCCTGTGGCTCCCTGTTAAAGCCTTTGAGTACGTAGGCAGAAAAGTTATAATGGGATAAAGGATAAAATTAGGAAGCATGGGTTCATTTTCAATAACTGCTAGGCAAGAAAATGTAGAAAAAGGAGAACTGCAGTCTTCTTATTCATGGATTCTTCATTTGCCAATTTGCCTACTCTCTAAAATATATTTGTAACCCCAAAATCAAGGCTTGTAGCATTTTCGTGGTCATTTGCAAATGTGGGCAGAGCAGCAAAAAAATTGAGTTGCGTGACATGCACATTCCCAGATGAGGTTGAACAAGGCAATGCTCTGCCTTCCTTTTTCAGCTCTCGTACTGTAAACAAGTGTACTTTTTGCAGTCTATTTAATGCTACATTTTTCATATCTTTGTGCTTTTTGTTAGTAACTTTGCTGTTTAAAATGGCTCCAAGCATGGTGCTGAAATGCGTCTAGTGTCCCTGAGCACGAGAAGGCGGGCATGTGCCTTATGGAGAAAACACATGTGTTAGTTAAGCTTCAATCAGGCATGAGTTACAGAGTTATTGGCTGTGAGTTCAATGTTAATGAATCAAAAATATAAAGTGTCTAAACAGAAACACCCATTAAACATAGTTACGTATTGATCAGTTGAAGAAAATGTCTTGACTGGCAGCTCTGAGGAACCTACTGCTGTATTTCCCCTAGGACCAATCATTAAATATTTGCTAATTAAATGGTCATGATGACTTTATAGAACATAACTATCAGGAGTAATGAGAATCAACTATATTTGTTAAACACCATTTAGGTAGCAAGCCCTGAATGAAATGTCTGTCATCACCGTATCACATCCTCCCAAAACGGTATGCAACCTGCTTCACAGACAGGGGAATGTGAATAGGTACTTCCAATTCCCCTGCTTCTGGGATACACATATTTTCCAGAAGACAGACCAACAGAGTACAGTTTGGGGGACTGCAGTTTCTGCAATGAACAAGTAAAATAACACAAGAAAAATGCTTCCTAAATTATAAATCTTCTCCCTGTGTGAGCGAATACATTTGGAAGGACTATAACTAAGGTCTAATAGAGGTATCAGGCAATGTGAGCTCAGAAGAACTGGGTTCAACAAGGGCTCTGTAGCTGACATGGGTTAAGACTTCACTGTTATATGGATCTATCATTGATCTCTTCAGATAGAATATGGGCATAGTAAATAATTACCTCAAAAGGTGATGGTGGGCAGCAAATTAAATGTGTTTTTTCAAATAAAATGAAAGTAAGCATGTATAGAATTATCATTAACATTATATTATAATTGCTGCCATTAATTTGCCTTTCCAACTACCCCTCTGGCTCATTTCTTAGTTGCCACGGGGAAAGGGATGGGCTCGGGGTCTATGCAACTATCTACAAATAGAAGATTGTTATGATTCCTTATGTATATCCACAAATACTGGGTACTGTGCTGAGGCTTATGTATGTCAAATAACAATCTACTTAATCATTCTGATACTATTACTATCCCCATTTTAATAATAATATCTAGGCCCAGAGAAATTCATAGAATTCCTAATATCACACAATAGGCTCTAGGAATAGGATTCAAACCCACCTGAACTAAGATCATTCTTAACCACTCTACACAACTGGATCATCAGTTGTGCCTGGCCATGCAACTTACCCACTGTCCTGGGGTCCTCAACCAAGTGGGGCAAGGGTCACTGATATCACTAGCACTGCTCGCCATGCTGTGCATCCTGGTGGATGCCATAGACGTGAGTTGCCTATGGTGTCTGATTTGACTAAAGGTATCCTTGAACCAGTGGCTGCCCAGATGCTTCTTACTAGTAGCCACATCTACTAACTTCCATGGATGCATGTATGTGGCTTTAAATAGCATGTGTATGTATGTTTGGATATGCGTGTGTATGTGTAAATTTTAATCCATATTTAAAAATCCAGACTTGTATGAATACTATTAAGATATCTAAAATACTATATCTTGAAAGATAAAGTAGCTTTAAAAACTGTATTTAAAAAGGTGCTTGATATACAAGAGTTTATTGTAAGCTCACATTTGCAATGTTGTGTTCATAGCAAGACAGCTATTCCACTATATTTGAGATATGTTTGATTTACAGAAATTACATACGCACTTTTTTCCTTAACTATCCCTTTCTGATGACCTATTGCTGTTTTTGGTTTATTGTCCTCCTCATACAGAAGAGCGAATCATGCTTTACTTAGACCTCACAGGTCCTAAACCAGCATCATTTAAAACATTCGCTAGGTGCTTCTCTGTAAAAGAATCCGTAAAACTATCAGCAGACTCCCAGACTCAATGTTCAATCCCCAGATGAAAAGCAATGCACATTTCATTGTCCCAACACAAGGTTAATTTGTGCACTGAAAAGTGTATACTTCTCTGTCAACTATAGCACTTGCATCTCCAGAATACAATTTAGCACTTGAATATTAACTGCTTTGCTTTGCTCTCTAATTAATTCCTATTAATGCCCTACTGCTAACTTCTTTATATGCTTCCCTAGGGTTTAGGCTGCCATATCCTGCCCAGAGTAGAAGCTTAATAAACATCTTTTGACTGCTTAAACATTTTTCCACTCACTGCATTAACATAATTCAAGAGAAGTTGCCAGAACTGACACACACATTCTAAGGACACAATTCTGAAGAAAAACTATCCCCTCCAATGCAAGTTTGCAAAGGAAGATATTATTTTGACTCTAGGGCTGCTTGACCTGCATAATACACTTAATGGTGTGTGACTTGGGTGAAAGCATCTTTCCATTTGCTTCTGCTTATGTAGCTATCAATGAGCTGAAGTCTCTTCCTAAATATTCTTAAAATGCTCTTGCTTTTAAAAATTCATAATTGACCTTTTCTGAAACTGGAATTTAAAAAAAGGTTACCTATAAACAGTAGATCACAAACTGTGAAATTTGCAAGTTAATCAAATTAGAATTCAACACATGAGTTTTAATTAGATCTTATCAATGTAACTCAGCAGTTTGAAATGTTAACACATTAAAGCCATTCTAGCTAGAAAAAAATAGAAGCCAGCTACATTGAAATCAAACTCAATATAAAATACATAACATGCAATTGTTCATTCCCTCAAACTAAGGGAACATGAGAAAAATTATCTTCATGGCCAAGAGGAAAGGGAACATATCAGATTTTGTTTGTATGATATGATTACCCAGGACAGGTTGAAGTTTCTGCTTTTCACAGTAGCCAAGCACAGCTCTCCAAATTGTTGATCTGCCTGATGTGGGGTCCCAAATTAGTGGTATCAGAGATATTAATCCAAAAGGATTCCTTCCCCCTACCCCAGAGTCCCTCCCAGCCTTTCCTCTGAACCACCAACCATTTTTTGGTGATTGTTATAAACCATACCTATTACACTAAAAGTGAAAATCACTGATAAAAGAAAACAACCATTCAGATAGCACTGAATCCTTTCTTCAATTTAAATCTCAAGGAGATTTTGATATAATTATCTTCCAATTTCCAGAGAAAAAAATGATTTTTAACGTCTATGGGTCCCCAAACTGACAAGTGTTCATTTCTTAAGCCTAGAGCAAGAGGCTAACATTAAGTTTCAAGTACAAGAATGTTTATAAATAACAATTAAAGGGACTAAAACTCAATGTGCCTGTTTCTACTCACTTCACTTTAAAGCAGTATAATAAATATAAGTAGTTAAGGAGTGGGTCCTTTGATTCTTACCAGTCTCTAGCTGTGAAGTGAATTGGAAAATTGAGGTAATTGTCCCATTAACTCAAGTAAAAACTCTCATGATTGCCTGAATTATCCAACTCTTTCAGGTGAAATTATTTAGTCAGCCTTCTAATGAATGATTAGCTCAAGCCACAAGCATCATCACCATTACCACCAACTTAATTATTACATATTTATATGATAAATCCTGTGATACATTTTATCATGGAATTCTCCCTACGACCTTATGAGGTAGCATACGAGGAGATGAAGTGTGGAGAGGTTAAGAAAGTTGCCCCAAAGTCACACAGCTTCACTAAGTCCATATTTAAAATCAGGTCTGTGTGACTCCAAATAATATATTGTATCACCAAGGTTAAGTGCCTAGCAATTGTCACTAACCTATTTTAACTATGCCAGACTGTGGAGAAACAGTTTATATTATGTCATGTCTAGGATCAAAGGGTAAGATCACCTCCGTATTTTATCAGATCACCACCATCCATATTGATTCCCATTCATTCCCCCCTCCTAAACCGCCCCCCACCCCCCACTCTCCTCTCCCTCATAATGTTGTAGGCAAGCAGCAGACATGGGCATATAAAGGACATTTTTGAAATACTTTAATTCCAGAATTTGAGAGCAATGTTGGATGGGGTTACTAAAAGCTTATCTCCCATTCAAACCTTCTTATAGATTAATTTACCATTTTTAGAAAGGGAGACTTTCTCTAAATGTGAACACAAAGTAATATCATTAACATGGGAGGACTTGCTGCAGGGAAGAGCAAATGCCTCTGTCAAAGACAAAGTTCGCCTCCTTCACAATTTGGACCAACTTAGCACACTTTGCTGGTCAAAAGTCTGACCATCTATCATTTCAGCAATTCAATGCACCCTCTTATTTCCAACTTAACAGCCATAATTCCATGTCTCTGATTTGTCATCATATAATTACAGGCTAAAATAGGCTGACTCAGTAAGTAATGCTGTCTGCTGCAACTTAATCATACAGACCACATGGTAGACCTCAAAGTCAAATGAGCAACTGCTGAATTTGTAGGAGTGCTCTGTTCTTACTATCTTGGACCCTGTTTATAATTCATGCTGAAAAAAACTCTCAGAAAAGACACTAGTGTGAAGAAATAATAGATGATAAAGACAAGAGTCTCCAAATTGTATTTCCACCCATCATCATTGACTTGAAGTCTAATGTAAATGAGACTAGAATTAGGTTCCCAATGAAACAGAAGTATATTGCGACTCTATTCTTCCTTGTAAAAGTGGGACTGTTCATGCCATTTTGACAAGATGGTGCTTATAAAGCAAGATGAGTTGTACAACCTGTCTTTGTCTTTAAGAAAACTAGTCAGTGGATACTAGGCTGTATGTATACTGAGTTGCAGTTAGTCAATTAAATTGACTTTGAATTGCTTCATGTTTGGATGAATTACTCAAAATTGCCCTTTGTCAGTGACATAAAAATGCTGGTTTTACTTAATTCTGAAGATGAATTGACTGTTTAATTCATCTGACGTTTTGCCAACACAGAGTCAAAAGATTTTCAAGTTACTGACGTTTCCAATTTTCAACATTTTAGGGGGGATTAAATAGAGTCTGCAAGGAATTTTTGAAATAGGGGGCTCTATGCCAACTTTTCTATTGTCCCACCATCATGTGATCGGAAAGGATTTCTCTTAGAAAGGATGATAATTATCACAGTCATCTTTATCGAGCACTTACTGTATGTCTAATATTATGCCCATTATTTTATAAATATTAAGTAATTAAATCTTCATAAGAATCCTATCAGGTAACCCTGTTATTCACATTTTAGAGAGAGGTCTGAAACTGAAAAATTAAGCAACATGTAGCTTTGAGCATGGTTCTAATGCTGCCCTTTATAATTCAAAACCAAATCTGTCTGAAATCAAAGCCTTTGTCTTTAATATTCTTTAACCTTCACATCCCTCCTATTAATGTTTGTTTATATCTTTTGGGTCACTTGATTGTTGGGTGAGAATATCAGGGCATAAAGCATATAAGAGAAACTGGGTTTTAGACACAAAGTCTTTCTTGACTAAACATCTACCTCAAGTCCTCTTTATTTTAACCTCTGATTATTTTTCTTTCATAATTCTTAAGGCAGTGTGGGCTTTCTGGTGTTTCCCAATTTCTATTTTAAATTACCTTCTCTTTCTCAACCTCTTGCTTTCTATTCATTATCTTTTATTTAAATAAAACTTAACAAAGAAAATTAGAATATCTAATTCTCAGTTATACTATAATCTGATTGTTTTTACTCTTTGGAAACTGAGCCCTTAAGGGGAGGAAAATTTCATCCTCCTATGCAGTCTCTAAAGATTTCATCTCTTACCACCGGCCTTGATTACGTACACCTACTCTCTGGGTGATACAGCAAATCAGATTGATCCAAATTTAGGATGCTCTTTAGACCAAATGCATTGGTGAACAGTATCATGGAGTACTCAAATGTCAGGCAGAGCTGGTACTCTCTCTGTTGCTTCCTGATCCTTGCCTTAAACTTGAATATTTCTAATTTGTCTCTATTTTTCTATCATATGGCAGACAGATCTAGGAATACCACCATGGGAGTAGATAGGCATCACGAGGAAACAAAAAGTTCTCTATCTAATGGCCTTGAACCAATTTCAAAAGATACGGTCTTAGATATCATAGAACATAGGCCATTGTATGGAGCAACAGCCCAGCTATAAACAAAGTAGTGCCCTGATTCCTCATTTGTCATTGCCTCTTGTGTTGACAAGCTTGGAGACTTCAGGAAGAACAATGGTGACTGTGCCAATGCAAAATTTGAGTATTCCAGTGTCCCCTATCAGTCTATCATCTAATTCTAGTACCCAAACCCAACAAAATCAATTATACACATAAAAGCTTGCTGTGATGTGGTTGCTATGTTTCCAGTGATAGCAAAAGAGAGGAGTTAGAGGAATCAGGAGCAGTGGTGGTTATTTTCACTGTGTAAAATGTGATTTGCTATAAACAACCTCAGATGAGAGCACAGATTTCTGACCCATGAATCTCTGGGGTACCATGTCTCTGGAGTTTAGAAATACCCTCAAACCATTTTAGTAAACACGGTCCCTGTGTGCCAAGCCAAGCCAAAGTCTTAGGTGTCCACTCACCCGTGCGCTCTGCCCTGCAATGAGCTGGTCATCCTCAGTCTGAACACTTGTCCTGCTACGCACATCATAATCTTCCTGCTCAAAGTCAGAATCATCCTCTAGTTCTTCTGGGGTCTAAAGACAAAAAGATATGTCAGCATATTTAAATTGATAACCTTCACCCCCATCCACACACTTCATTGCAAAGGCTAAATATCCCCCAGAAAACAGAGCTTATAGCATCCTACATAGCACCCACACAGCTATGTGGGTGAGTATTAGCCGGAATGCAGTCAGAAAAATCAAGCTGCCCTAATTTACTTTAAAAAATATATTTTATTTATTATTTCCTCATACAGGTATAGTAAGTCTAACTTGCAGTGATATGCTAATTTTAAGAAAAATGATATCTGTGTATTATTTCCACCCATCCAAATCTATTGAAAGAAAAGATCCATCAACAACAAAATTTACACCTATACTTCTATAATGCCACTTTTGCTCTATAAACAAAAAAGTTGATTATCTCCAGCAAAGGCTAGACCTGATGGAATATCTGATTTGGTCACAAAGCCATAAGGTATAACGGTTATAAGCACAGGCTCCAGAGTCAAGACTGCCTGAATATGAGCCCCTATGTGCTCATAAATAAACTATCTTACCTCTCTTAGTTTGACTTCCTCTGTAAATTGAGGTTGATAATAGTAGCTACCTCTATGATTGCTGTGAAGATTAGGCAATGTATTATCTGTATAGTATCAGACACAGAGTAGGTATTTTTTAAATGTTTGTCATCATTATTACTTAGGGTTTGTTGTTTGTTTTGAGA